>NC_134702.1:53762394-54416176 GCF_043290135.1 Rhipicephalus microplus
AGAGAGAGAGTAAAATGTGAAAGACCGCCACAACGGGTCAATTTTATGGCGCGCAAGACCTTCACGAGGCCCGGACGTCTTCGCTAAACGTGCGCTGCCGAACGAAATTGGACGGCGAATAATGCGGCGATAGAAAAAAAAAGTGAGAAGCAGAAAAACACCCTCTCCTTTGGCGTCCTCCTTTCCTTTTACGAGCTCGTAAAACGAGGCGCATCATCCGAGCGGTCCGAGACGCAAAAACATTCGCGCACAACTGACTGCATCGCGGACTATACAGTGCGCCCACCCTCGACGGAGAATACGATCGGAGGGAGACAGCAAAGCAACAATAATAACAAAATAAAGGAAGCAATCAAAGGAGACATTGTGCGAGCAGAGAAATAGCGCCTTTTCCTTTCTCCTCAGCCTATCATCCTCCTAGACAGAGAAAGACGGGGCGTCCCGGTCTATTTAAGCGGCTAAATGAAGCCCTCACACATGGGTGGTGTGGACGTTTCCTCGAGACGCTGCGACTACTTGTCAGCTGCCGCTAAACCCCCAGCCGTATATGTACGCCTGTACAAACTGACTGGGGCGTGTCAGTGCGGGTATACAGGCCGTACAGAAGATCTGGGCGATCGAGCCCCCCGTAATGGCCCGGCTTCCCAAACTGCAGTCGTAGCTTTCACCCTGCTTGCATGCAATCCCCGAGATGGAGGGATAAAGAGGCGTGCGCTCTCCTTCAAGGGCTTCCCGGTATATTTTGCGCTACTGCAAAGTTAAAAGCCGTAAGGCAAACACTACGCGTCGTAATTGAACGCCGTTCCTTATATAGGAGGGTTGCACAGGGGCGTGGCCCACGAGATGGCGCCAGCGTCGAAGAGGCAGCGCATCCATCTCTGTGGTCTCCTTCCCTGCCGCCGCGGGCAAGCAGTCGCAGAACGTTCACTAGTACGTGGTACACTCACGGCTGCGCGCCTGTGCAAGATTCCTGTGCTCATGATGGTGAACTGTGCCTTATTTGGTTGCTTCAATCACTCGAGTAAGAAGGCTGGTCATAACAATGCGTCTGATGTCGGCTTTTTTTTTTTCATGCCTAAAATAATTGTAAACCAATCGAAAAGGTTTGAATGGTTCAGCCACACACTATGCCGCGTGTGCGTTAAACATTGCATTTCACTTCCGGTAAGTGTTCAGAACCTATGCAACATCATAGAGGCTCGATTTTGTGGTGAAAAACTTAGGTTTTCGCGACGTGCGCTATGAAGCTTTGTTTACGCAGCAAGAGACGAGCGCGCGAACTACGACCGCGATCGCTGCTTATCACCGGTATCATTCAGGTAGGTGTGGCGTGTTACTGATTTCGGTGTGTTAGTAAACAGTCAGTGACGCAGTGCGTTTTCGTTTATCCGTGCTTTGACGAGCTGAGAACATAAAAGGTGATATCACATTAACGTCAATCATTAAAACATTAACAATCGAGACCGTATGTGATCTCTGGGTGCGCAACTGCCCGACGCACGTCGTTGGACCCTGCAGCAAAGAGCGTTTTTGATCGCAAGCGGCTTGGGCTCAACAGTGAACAAACTATGACAATTGTATCACCTCACATGCTCTTGCAAATGGTGAAGCCCTTCCACACAAAGACTTCGTGAAGCGACACCACCGCAGTGAAAAAAAAAAAAGAATTATTCGTCCGGGCACTGAGCAAGGAAAAGCAGTCACGTTTCCAACGACGACGCGGCGGCCGTCTCCGAGGTCTCTAACTCGATGCTGTTGGACCCATCCGCTAGTGACATAGTTGTGGGCGTCCATCAATTTACAGGCTTTAAGCTCGTCCCTTGTTGCAAAGCTTGTGCCGCCAACAAGGTGGTCCTTAATGTCCGTGAGCTTGATGCTCGGGAATACACTTCACATCCCACACAGCTTCATCGCTGCTGAAGTCGAACGGGTCGCTATCCGCCGCAAATGTGAACCTTATGTTCGTAGCGAAGTTTCGCCGGACTTCGGAAGTCACGCGCGTAAGCACTCAGTCGAATTTCAACACGTTGGTACCGTACGTAGCGGCACGCACACAACCTCTCTCACTGCCGCTCGCCGCTTCAAAAAGGGCGCGCTTAGACCACTGACATGGCGGTAGAGGCAAACGCCGCTCACGCCTCAAGCGGATGACGTCACGTGCACACTCCCATCCCTCGATCGTCGAAAGGAGGTGAGCCTGCTCTTCTCGCTTCTCAACTCTCGTTCTTCCAGATCGCGGGTGGGCGTATAAAAGGCTGCAAACTACAATCTGGCCCCTTTCGACAGACGCGACGTGAGCCGCCTATAGCTATAATGACAAGCCGGTTGACTGCAACTGTTAAAGATGATCTACGCGGCGCTTGCAGCGGGGGAAACGAGCCCATTTGCTGCCTTCAAAGGAAGTCACGATGACTAGGACAAACTACGGTCGCGTGGTCACCCACGCGAGCAATAAGTTGAATGCACGTGCCAAGAAAATAAAGAAAGGGTGGGGGAGGACAGCGTTACCCATAATGAACACATATATAGAAGAAGTACGTGCGGCAAGGAGGGGGGCGGGTGTTCGAACCTCCCCTGAAAATTTTCAATTTTTACGTGTATATACGAACATACATATAAAGGATCGTTGAGCCAACAAACGGCATAAATTTCTGGCGAAGCCTTTGGCAAGAAAACGAGGTCGTACGAAAAACAACACTTACTTGGATGGTGAGCTGGTCCAGAGAAGAGATCAGATCCTGCGTCGGACGCCTGCAAAGAACGAAACACCTGTTAGACGCACGTGAACACACAAACTATATAGCCAGTATACGACACGCTCACTCAATATTGTACCCCCCCCCCCATTTGCACACAGCCAGAAACTCATTCACTATGCATATACACATTTACAGCACAACCCACTAAATGACTCGATCGTGGAAGGCACATGAAGACAATTCCACGCACAGGCTACATCAGAACAAAGAAAGCGCTTCAATATTTGGCCAACGAACTCTATCGAAGAGCGCATTCTAATAATGTCGAGACACGTACCCTCTCACAAAATCCATGGGCGACGGTAGCTTACGCGTCATCAATGACCTCTTCTAATTGATGTTACTCTCATCTATAGGGGCATATGTTAAATACCAGGTCCGCTCGTAACGTTAATCGATCAGACAGAGGATCTTTTGTGTATGTAGATCGTTCTGCTGACTGCTACTAACCGTGTTTCGCTATAACAGAACATGATATTTATTTATTTATTTATTGTACTAAATGTCAACATCGACTGCAACGACCCTCCGCGACACGCTGCGAGCAAACCGTAAATGTCGTGCTCCGTGTCCGACACCAAACTACCATTCATCGCGCACAAGCTGGGAATCACATACATCTTCACCGTCGGCATTATTACACCTCTCCGCGACAACTTTCCGGTAGCTATCAATTCAGTACACGTGTTGCTAGAGCACGCACGGTCTTCGGGATGTACGCGACATGATGAATCATTCGCGAGCGCCCGGGAAACACACGCAGTAAACTGGCTCAAGGTCGCTCTAACTTCGAATGCTCGGTGAAGATATAGGCCGCATGTACAGCAGCTTTTACCTTGCAACTATGGCGGCCCGCTATATAGTTCAGAATGCGGAAAACGACTGCATCCCGCACCACATTGAAATAATAATAATAATAATAATAATAATAATAATAAACAGTGCGCCCCCATTTTGCCTAATGGTAATCGATCTAGGTCTCGCTTGGGCGGTTATAGTAAAGCGAAGGAAGTTTGAGCAGCGCAACAAGACAGAGCCGTAGAAATTCAATGCGAGACTACAATCTTGAAAACTTGTAAAATTACGCAATCTTGTTTTGTTCGTTAGAACGTTGCGCGAACACTCGTAAGCCACATGCATGTACACGCGCGGAACTTGACAAGCGTTCGCCAAAAATACCTGTCTGTCACGTGCTTCTACGAAGCCAGAACTGGAGGTTTCTAGTATGGAAGGCCAAAACATTCTAAAACCTAAGATAACCAGGCGAAGATGATTTCCAGTGCTCGATGTCAGCAAAGCTCCCGTTACCTTTACATTACAACACCCCAAGAGCTGACGTACATGCGCACACGTTGCCGTGCTCACAAAAAAAAAAAAAAAAAAAAACGGGGAATTTGGTAGCGGTACACACCGTATTCGATCTTTGACTTACCTAGGACGATGTTCAAACGAAAGAAAGGCGGCATCACAAGAATCGGACGGGCACACACTCGCACACAAAACACAAGAGCACTTCGCAGGAGCACACCAGTCACTATTGTATACGTTTGTTAAGCGTGTACAGTTCGTTTCAAGTTACAACAACAGCACAAGCTTTAACCACGTTTCAAGCTTTAAACGCCACTATTACTTTCACTCGGATGCATCTATATGCTCCATTTGTTCGCCCGCTTTCATCTACGTTCTTTTAGAATATCCCATTCATCTTCGTTCCATATGCAGATATAGCGCGTTCACCGACTTCACGTTTACGCAAGGGGAAATTCATCTTTCATAGATAGCCGCCATCACGCTCTTTCGAACGCGTTAGTTTCAAGCATTATCACCAAGAGGCCGCCGCATGCGCCGCGCGAGAGCGGCAACAATCTGTCCATCGCACCCCTATTACCTCGAATGCACGTATACACTGCATGCTGCGGCATACGAAGGCCTCTCCCACAAGGATTTCCAATCAGCCACGTCCTTCTATATACCTGCTTTGCTTATAATGACCGCAAAGTGCACCCACGGCGAAACCCGACGAAACGATAAATCATTCCCAACAACTTGCAGCGCACAACATTCGAAGCGTGGCTATCGCAAACATCCACGAGGGTCGACCATAAAGCGCGAGCAATGCATCACGCGCTAGCTCGACGACAAGGTGCATAATCATCGCTGCTGCAACCAAGTATACTTATCCAATTACGGCCAGCCTATTTTGCGTTATTACGCGCAGGCAGCAGAGACACTCCCTGAACACGTGAATTCCCGCGAGAAGCGATCGATCGAAACCCAGTTCGAGGAAAGACCAACGCCCAAAAAGAACAGACGGCACACGTGCAGACCGACACGACAGGGCGATATACTCCGTTCACGCAACTACGCGCAGTCTCCGAGGCAAAGTCGCTCATCGACCCAAATAACGTACGCGCAATTTAGCCCGCAATTGGAGCACTGTCTCGTCGTCCGCACCAACTGGAGCGACATAGGGGCAATTAACGAGATTTCCATTTCTCGCGACCAATTATGTGCGCATGCGCGCGGCGAACGAGGAAAAAGTCGTACTCACTCGCGACTCGTATACCCCCCGCGTCGTCGACACGATAACGATTAATGAACGAAAGGTACTGAATGTCGGGGAAAACGATTACGAACGAATGTCGCTGCAGATTCCAGAGACTCTGAGATCGGTTCACAGCTGCCGCCACAACTCGTAAGGAGAAGGGTGAAGAGCGTGTCGCATCAACACCGAGGACGATTAACAAACGCTGCCAGAATCGGCATCGCACCAGCTCCGTAATCGGCGAGCCAAGTGTCACCCCACCATTGTCTCTGCAACAGCGGCGCCAGGATTCGTAATTCAATGCGGCGAACGAGTGTGCCTATCCCGTCAGAAAGTACGGTACCAGCTGGCGTTGCCCTATCTCAATCGCAGCTGCAGTGTAGAATTAAAAGAGAGGAGAGGATAAAAAGTAACGCAATGATAAGAACAATAACAAGAAGCGAAGACATGAATGCAGCCTTATTAGCTGGCTATCCACCTGCGCCACATGTTGAATGGTGGGAATATGTTAAAACAAGAACAAAAACCAACGAAACATTTTGGAGACTCCATATACAACGTAAGCGGAGTTGATGGATTATTACGCAAAGGATCTAGAGTGAAAATATTCAAGCGAAAATTTTGCATACAAAAAAAAAGGGGGGGGGGTGCGATGGAACGGCGCAAACCAGAGCATGCGAACCTTTAAAATGTGGCCTACAAAAAAAAAAAAAGAAAAATAAACTGTGTGGCGCACATGACATCACACTTATTATGATGCCTGTAAGATCGATACACATATATTGCACCGCATGCAGCTTTGCAGCTGTGCGCCCGTGTCGCCAGGAACGTATATCACGTTCCTTGTATACTCCATCGTCACAAAATGACAGTGCAGCAAGTCGTCTTCGTGACATATTTCGAAAGGAAAATAGTAATAAAAGAAAGCTCATAGAGCATGCGTAGTCCTAACAAATATTTTACGGTTAAAAATAACAAGAGAACAGTATCATACAGCAACAAGCTGAAACGAAAGAAAGAAATACAGACAAGGTCGAAGAGTACTATAGCGCACAGGTGGGTCAGTGATACGGAAGACCGATATCGCGTTCGATAAAAACGACTTACACACACACACACGGTCAGAAAAGTAGTTCACCTGCGCAGCGAGGCCCGGGAGCCTCTGTAAACGCAGCACGAATGAACCTTCTACATGGCTTAAGTTCACCACGAGCTTTCGATGGAACAAGCGACGCACAGGAGACGACTGATTGATGACCACTCGCTAAGGGCCGTTTCGGCTCGTCTCTCTCTCACACAAAACCATATAAAATCGATATATCGCTGACATTTATTGCGAAGAGAACATTTAAGCAGCTGCATCAACGTCGTATATACAACCTAGGAACCATATCATTCGGAATCGCAGCGCTGCTGCCAACGAGGCACGATTAACTGAGAGGCGTTCAATGAAACGAGACAGCACTGCTCCCCCTTCCTGCAGCGTAGAACACGTCACTGTGTTTGCAGGTTTACGGATAGGCAGCCGCGCACAAAGTGTCAAGGATTGCAGCTGTGGCGTGCAAGTGCGTGCGCGGTATCTCGTCTACGAATCGCGAAACAGCGACGCCTGCGAGGACGCAATGTCCTTTATCATCGTTGAGAGTTCAGAGAGAGATCAGATCAAAAGTGGTCGCATCGATCACCAAGGCACGTGGTGCCGTCAAGATGTCGAGCGGTTTACGATCACAAAAAGCGGAGCGATCCATCACCAACATTGTGGCGCAAGCCAGGACGTTCCTGTTGACTTTTTTGTAGTGAGCATTGGATACACCGATACGATCTGCGAACTACAGCAATAACATGCTCGAACTAAACCTCCCGAACGAACACGCGATTTGATTGATGTGTAGGGTTTAACGTCCCAAAACCACCAAATGATTACGAGAGTCGCCGTAGTGGAGGGCTCGGGAAATTTCGACCTTCTGGGGTTCTTTAACGTGCACCCAAATCTGAGCACACGGGCCTACAACATTACCGCCTCCACCGGAAATGCAGCCGCCGCAGCCGGGATTAGATCCCGCGACCTGCGGGTCAGCAGCCGAGTACCTAGACCACCGCGGCGGGACGAACGAACACGCGGACAGCAGAAGTATGCCCACACATGTGCTCACCCTTATATATGCGTCGGCAAATAAGAGCGAGCAATATCGACGGTGGGAGGCGATCAATTATGGAAATCAGAAAGCACTTATTTTTCTTCTGCCCGCTTATCATTCGTTCAAACGCGCATTTCTACCGAAATTGGCGCACGAAAAATAACAATAAAGAAAAAGAAGAAAGTCGCTGTTTTATCGCGGCGGAGATTTCCAGCAGCTCCAGTGCTATAGGGCGGAGAAAACAAGCCACGAGAGAGGGAATTAACGATTCGCCAGCGGCGTCGAATGATAATTTTCCTGGCACGCCAAAGCGGCACACGCTCGTATCGATCGGGGGAAAAACAATAATACAAACGATAAAACGGTACAACGCGCCTATCTGAGCAGCTTGAGGAGGGACGAGGCAGAGATGAAGAAGGGAAAGGAAAAATTACCGAGCGGAGAACGAGGCCAGACAGGCGCCCGCGAGATCATTTACATACCGACGACAACCGAGATCAAATCGCTCGTTACACGCGCAATTTCTCCCCCCCCCCCCCTTCTTTTCCACCTTTTTTTCTCCATCTGTACCCGCCCGTAATTTACGTCTTCTTTTGGCCGGCTGCCATGCAGTGCCTTCTTTCCCGCACTTAACTGCAGCCGCGCACGCAACGATTATTTTAATGGCATAAGAGGCCCCCACGTTGATACACGAGCTCTTTTCCTCCTTACCCATCTGCCCCGGCAGTCCCCGTTTTCGACGTGTCCAGAAGCGGCCAAGCATGTGCCCCAGGTCATTACTTGCCAAAACAGCGAAAAAGCTTTGCGCGGAGGACAAAAAAAAAAGAATAAAAGACTAACGCAACTGCACAACGCAGAAGCAAATCGAAAATTATTGCGCGCCGCAAAGGAGGCGGAATGAAGATGGAGCGCACGCAAACGTCGTCGAGTATATGATTCACCGAAGACACGCAAGAAACACATCTGCAAGTGCGCAACGCAACAACTTACCTCCCCCCCCCCCTCTTTTTTTTTCTTTTGCAAGGCCAGACACTGGGACGTGGATCAGTCCTATACAACGATACAAAAAAATGGTGGGGGCTAACGACAAAGGCGCCGCTTTGTCGTATCGAGTATAGTTTTGTAACGGCTACAGCAATACCACCTCTCACATGGCCAGCGCGTGGCACTGCAATTCGAACTAATGTACGATCGACCCATTATTTGTTCGCGTGCCGCGCTTGCGGCATCGTTTATGCACACATCGTCGTTCCCTGTCGGCACAATGAGTGCCCAGAACAACGCTTTAGCCGTGCACCCTTCGTAAACGCATCGGAGCTTACCTCACGCGCATGCACGCCACCCCCTCCCTCCTCTCTCTCTCTCACACAAACGACTGCACTCTCGACAAGTTTTGAGTGTTAGCCTCCGTTGTATAGACACAGCGTTTATCTCCTCGATACGCCGTCATGTCGATTTGCGCAAGCGAGGCGAGTAATCGATTTTGGTCAGGAGAAAAATAATGATGTAACGGTTCCTACGAGGAACCGTGGTTTTCCTGATGTTGAGAGGAATCGAGTTCAAAGATTGTATAGGTAAACGTGACGAGAAAAGAATGGGTTTGCGTGTACAACGCAGCGAGATGTGCGTTTATTTAAAATTGCGTGCCTTGCTCGCGCGCAATGGCTGCATTGTGTTTGCTTAGTAGGTCGGTTTCATGAAAAGGTGCTTATGTGGAGAAAATGCGTGCACGATCGTCTTGATTTCAAAACAATACGTTGGCAAATTTACAATGTTTGCGCGGCTGATCAGCATTTTATTGAGGCGCATCAAACGGCAACGCTCGAGTGAACGCAAAACGCCGAAATACTCGCGTTGTCGGCAAAATGGCGACAACGCGAGACAGCGATCTGTCGTCGAGTATATATAGTTAACTGGACACCCATTTGCTGTTGCCGATGGGTTCGAAAAAGTTACCACACTTTCAGACAGGATTATATCGCTAGACAAACACAATGACGAAAACAGGGCACCATGATGCACACTCGCTTCCACTGTGACGCCGGACAACTTCCTAGAAGGTCATTCGATCCTACCAAGGCATGGTCTATCCCAGTGTAGCAGTCGAATAACGTCATTCGACCTTATTAATCACATTAAAAACGCCCAGTGTGACAAGCGTTGCGCCAACTACTGAACTCTACTGGCCCAAAGGAAGTAGAAAGGAAGTAGAAGTCAAAGAGCGCCAATACAACAGAAATTACGCGCCGTTTTCGCGATACGTGTGCTCAATCAACGGGTTTACGCAGCCAAGTTGGCACGGTTTTACCTCCATTCCGCGGCACTCGATAGCTCTAATAGAGCGAGGAAAGAATACATCAAGAGACGGAATAAAAGAAAGCTGCATCGCTCACGCCGATACGAGCACTTCACAGCTGAGTGCGTGAGCGTGCGCTTTAGAAAGCGAGCCAGAGAGCAACTCGAAACGGCCGGCGGAGCTGTACAGGCGACGAGGAGGAAGAACGGGGGTCCGATAAAGAGCGCGCGGAATCCCAGAGCAAACAGCGCAGGTTCGTATCAGGTACCGCGTCGCCCTTTTTTTACGATATATTGCCCGGATTCGTCGTAACCCTCGTTCGTGTCGGCCTGGCTCTATCAATTGCAACACAGCGCTGGAACGCGCGTTCATTTTGTTATTACCGCCTACGTAGGGGTAAGTCGGCCACATGTGGGGAAGGGGAGTGGCGCGTATATAGACCGATAGGCAGGCAGCAAGAAATAAAGCAAGAAATGAAGGATCTCGAATGGCCCGCTTCGCATCTCAATTGCTATATACCGCGGGCCTCGCAATGAAAACGGTGCGCCGCGCAACGCATTCAATAGGCGGCGCAGCGAAGAAGCGCGAGAGTGCGCAGACTCCACGAGAAGGACGCCGTGCCGTCCGGCGGGTGGGCTGCGGCGAGATATCACCGTCGCGCGCAACGGGGGTGGATAAGTGCGAGCGGCATCGGTGCCGCCGACAGCCACCGCAAGTAGCCGAGGAAGCAGCGGACGTTTCAGCGAATGACACGCACTCACGCACGCTCAGACACGGCTAAGCAGGTCGATGGACCTTAGCGAACGAAGTTCGTGAGAAGATCCAGCTATACGTCGTGCGTGCGTGTGACACGCACGTTGAGGAGATAGATAAGGTCGCACTTCCCGCGTCGCGAACGAATGGAGTGGAGAGAGAGAGAGGAGCGGGGGGCTGCGAACACGCGTAGTAGTGAAGCCAGACGAGGCGCCAAAATGAATGTCCGCGAACGAAACCGCGTGAGCTACATGCCGGATTCGGCGCGCAATCATAACTCAACGCCGCGGGGCCGCGCCGGAGATAAGCAAAGCCCTTTCTCCGACAAGCCGCTCTGCCGACGTTGCATCCCACCGGTGCGAGGAGGAGAAGGAAGACGGGGCTACGACAAGAGTGTGCAGAGGAGCAGGCAGCAAAGCAGAATGGTACAGGAACAGAAAATGGCGTGAGGTAACTAAGAAAAGCAAAACAAGCGATACATAACCGCTCGCAGCGCTTTGTCGGACGGGTTCTGTCATGCTGCGCACGCGCCGCGGAAGACCTTGACGCAGCTGCGCGAGTCGGAAGGACCCCGTCGCTTATCCTGTACACACCGGCCTGGTGTACAGAGAGCGATCGCTGGCGGCTCTACGGCACGCAAAGGAGCTAGACTGGCACGTTTCTCCGCAAGAGGCCAGTGTTTCTCTCTCTCTCTGCCGCAAGCAGAGAGAAACCGGTGGCACGGAGAAGCGCATACGAATGTCGAGATTGTGGGAGCTGACCCATGCACTGCTACGTCGAACACTGCCGTGCAAAGAGGTGCCAAGTAGGTACGACGAACCCACTCGACGGCTAGACGATCGAGTCACGTTGCCTGCATTTTAGTATAAGTGCTTCTCAATGTCCGCCCCCCCCCCCCCCCCCAAATAAAGAAAAGGAAAAACACCTCTGAAGGTATGTCGAAGTCGTGCGTATATAGTAAGATACGCTTATACGAAAAGGCTTTTAAAAGTAACTTTTACGACTACGTGGTTGCGTGTCACCACTGCGACTTCCACGACGTGGACGAAGACTCAGTATACCAACCATAGAGAAACATACTTACATAAAGAGCGGAATATCCCGTAGGGCCCTGCGGCCCAGATGCAGCGCTGCTTTCAGCGCCACGAGCGGTTCGTCAGACCCGCCAACGTCTTCAGCACAAATAAGATATTTTTTTCTTTCCGAAGTCGGGATTTAAACCCGTACACCCATGCACCGAAAGCGAGTGTCTTTACCACTAAGCTACACACCCATTCTTCCTCAGGGGAATACGTGTACAGTGCATCGAATAACATGAATGTGCCTCCTTGTGCAAAACGAATGCAGAAAGACAACACATTCTAGTTATAATTTACTGTTGTCTGTTGTAAAGCATTAAATGTCCTCAGCGGGACATGATGTAGAGCGGATATGAAAAATAGCACAAATTAATAAATATTATTTCAGAAAAATTGACGCTTAAACTTGGGTATTCTATGTCCTCCTGAGGAGGCTATTACATGTTTTAAGAAATGAGTAAAGTCTAGCATGGGTACGCCATCTAGCTGTTGGTCAGACCCTTGCTCGCTGGGCCGCGAAAAGGCTCGAGTGGCCACTCTTTATATAGTATATGTCTCTATGTACCGTCTGCGCTGCAACGAACAAGCAGGGGGAACGTTGCGGTGCAGTACCAGGCGGCAATACAGCTTTCGCGACTAGCGTCGAAAAAAAGCGTGGACGGCGCACTATAATGACGGTGCTGCCTCCTAGCTGCAGACAGGCAAGGTGAGCGAGCCATTTACTTGTCTATAAGGCCTCTAACTATCGACAATCAGCGGAGCAGCCGCTACCCGCCCTCTTCGAACGAGCGTAGGCGCGGTGCCCTAACGGCGTTGCCGTGGGCTAAACACTAATTGACACGTCGTTAGCGGCTGCCACTGACGTCCCACACAAGCGGGCTAATGAACGCAGGCCAACGACACCTACGAGGCCGAGCCAGAAACACACGAGGTACAAAATAGAGAAGAACGGGTCAACAGAGAAGAACTGTGCGTTTCCACAGGTATACGAAAATGCCCAGTTTTACACAGCACGGTGGCCACATTGGAAGGCTCCGTTCGGGTAATTCAAGTATCCCACCTCAAATGCCCACGCGTATCACATTTCGGTATCGCAAGCCGCACGACGTTACACTCCAAGTGCTGGATTAGAGCACTTGGATATGCACTCCGAGATGGCAGGCGCACGGCGCCTACCATCTCAGAGGCCATTGCCTACGCCGGTCCTAACACAGCGGATGACAGACTCACGCGAGTTATTATAAGCAACTGCGACGTACTCTGCATCTCGTGAATTCAAAAAGAAGATTGGTGGGAAAAAAAGGAGGAGGAGGAGGAGGGGACGTGAAACACGCGATTACAGAGATGACGAACGAAGGTGTGCTCACCACGCGCTTAAACTTGTTGCGCACCCTGCAAGCGAGGCATGAAGACAACTGGAAGACAGGCGCGCGCGTCGTTCGAGAGTTTTTATTATATATCAATTATTATTATTATTATTATTATTATTATTATTATTATTATTACTTGTCGCCTTATTTTCATCGTTCGCAGTATTTTCGTCTTTTCGTCAGCGCGCACAGCGCCACCTGGCATACGAGAACAAAAGGGTTGGCCTGCGAAGCATGCTCGCTCGACTGTGCGTTGCGGACCCCGCCAACAACGGCGCAGCCTTCTTGTTTTTTTTTTTTTTTTTTTTTCAATGACAGCTGGAATTCCTGTTTCGCTCGGGCGCTGCGTGATAAATCACAAAGCCGCAGGAAGAGGACCAGCACACACACACTTGCGCAATCGCTGCACGCAAATAAAAATAAGAAAAATCACGTTGCCCATCTCGTTTCCCCGTCTCATCGCATGTCTCTCTTTCACATCATTTTTTTTTCCTCACTGACAAATGCACACACTGCAAGCATGGCTTGCAACGGAGTAGAGCATGCCCAACGTAATAACGTGCAACGTGTCTGTTGGCCGACCAAACCCAAAGAACGGGTGGAAAAGAAATGGCCTTGCTCCGGCAATCAAATAAAGCTTACGACATCTCCGAACAGATGTGCCGCAGAGGCGAATGCGGCGAGCGAGCGATTATGCAAACGCCTGGCAGCACTCACGCAATTCGCTTTTCCCGCAGCGCCGAGATGTTATCCGCGAAACGTCATAACGCATTTCGACACGTCTCTTAATGTCCCGCGAGGCGGCGTCTCACTCGCTACTTCATGCAAGTATATATCTTCGATACGCCGCCACGAAAGGTTTCAACATGTAGAGTGTACTTCCCCCGAGAGCCTATCGCGAACTTCGTCTCGTATGCGTGTTTGTATATATATGGTATATAAACCGACGAAGCAGGAAGTTAATCGCCGAAGCAAGAGCGTGCGGTAGTCTTTTTATATCCTTTAGGCACGATTATCTGCGCTCGAGGGCTTCTCATTTTTCTCGCTTCGGTGCGGACGCAGACAGGGAAGGTTTAGCGCGAAAGCGCTGTCACCCATTCCGCCCACCCACCCACGCAGACACGGTGCGTAAACGGATTTACAGAAGAGAAATGGGACAAAAAGAAAGAAACAACCTAAATAATGAAACATGCGATTTTAACCACGGAAGAAGATGATGGATGACGCCAGAAAAACGGCTACGCGGCGACACACACGCGAGCACGCACAGCTTTCGTTTCTATTAGTATAGTATTAGTATAGTATTAGTATACTATTAGTTTAGGATTTGTGCGATACATACAGAGAGACGACGGTATGGCGCGCCCGGAAACCTATTTTCACGGGAGGTAAATAAAAATGCATTGAGGCCGAACACGTAACGCGCACATGGGGCCCAACGACCTACGAAGATGTAAAATAAAACATTTTCCATGAATCAAATCAGCACAACCTGCTTCGCTAACTGGAAAGAGCTCGCGCTGGTTAATCGAGACATCGCACTTTCGTGTCTCCCCACCACCCGAACCCGAATTCTTTAAAACCTTCCTCGTCCCTTTCAAGGAATATCAAGTGCACCAGTTTCAAAGTTACTCGAAGTGAAGGTCAGCACAAATAGTTTATTAATCCATCGCACGAAGCGAAAGCGCGAGATTAAATAAATAATTAAATGAATGAAGAAAAAAAAAACTGCGGGATTTCATTTCTGATGTCATAATGAAACTGGGCTTATTGCAGCGTTTGTAACATACAAAGTCACATCGCGAAAACAATTTCCAGTCTAACCACGAACGCATGCAATCCTCTGCTTTTCTTGTGGTGTAATCTGCCGCGTATCCCTGGGTCGAATTCGATCGAGCGATGACAATATTAAACGTACATACATAGAGGCCCCCATATCGAACACTCGTTCTGCATTATTACTTCTAGCTCTGCGCCGTAGGCTGACAGGAGAAACACGCGTGCGCGAATGCCGCCATCGAGCTCGCCGTTCGGTCAGCGATAAGACTCGAATCGATCGCTAGTAATCCGACGGCCTCACTGCAACACAAAGAGGAAGAAAGGCAATAATTGATAAAGTAAGTGAACCATCTTTGCTTGCGTACCACCTAATCGTCTACTGCCTTCTCCCATTCGCGGACCGAACGACGCCAGGCCGTCGTTATCGCCGGGGGATCGGCCGGTCACCGCGCGGCGTGACAAGGATGGAGAATGAGATGGAACGGCACAACCCACAGGCTCCATCCGTTTCGCAAACATTTCCTCAACGTTCTAGGCGGGCGATTCTCCAGTTGGTAGTAGGTGGCAGGTTCGAATACAGCTGGATGTTGATCGAATGGGGCGGAGTTTGGAGTGGCGATAGTCGGGCGGGCGGAGGGGGCGACACATTCGAGAAAAAAAATCACCGTATTGTAGTATTCAAAAGTTCATAAGAGTGGGTGGTTGACTACAAATTCAGAAAATTATTGTTTCACTTGTGGACATCATTATGTAGTTACACCGGAACAGATGAACAGAAGAGATGTAGTTACACTGGCTTGACACTAACGAGGCGCTTCTCCCATATATACACGCTCCAAGAACAGCGGACTGGCGGCGTACAAAAGAAGTCGCCAAACGAGCGACGCGAGACCGGCGTACACAACGGACTGTCTCGCGGGGGGCACTGCACACAATACGGCCGGTGGAAAGAAGGGGCGACACGCACGCTTCACATCCCGGAGGGCTGTTGCGTGAGCGCATGCATGCATGCCTCCGCACCACAGGCACGCACAAGCGGCAACACCTGCCGATGGGCTCCCGCTTTTCCCACGCCGCGGCAAAGCAGCCCGCGCCGGGCGCGGAAGACGAGAAGCAGAGCTCGCAAAAGAAGCGCCCGTATCCGATTACGCGGCGTGGCACAGGCGCCGCCATGCCGACACATCCCACTCGGGTTTCCCGTACGCGAATGAAGACAACGACGCGGCCCGTAGTACGGAGAAACCAGATCTCGCGCCCCCGTGCAGCGAGAACGCGCGGTGACGCGTTGCACTGGTGCGACGATAGATGGAAGCGCGCGAGGTATTTCGCCCCGGTGCAAGCAACAACGCCGCAGAACGAGGTGCCAGCTTTTACGACTGCAGCCAACCGAAGCTCAACTGTCGGGTTGCACTTTCTGGCTTTGAATGCTTTACAAAGCCGCCCCCACCCCCTTTTTTTTTTCCTTTCTACTCAACGTAACGCAGCAAATCAGATATGCATCTGGTAGACTGCCCCGATTTTCCTTCCTCTCCTCCTCTTCCCCCCCACCTCCTTCTCTCTTTCCGTTGTAATCGGGTGCGGCATTAATTTACACTACAGCCGTAAGGTCCAAAATGGCTTACATAGTTTTGCAGCAACTCTTTTCAAGCCAGTAGCGAAGCAGTGCAAGCGCGGCGTGACAATTCGACCATATAATATAAGCGACCGGCGTTGGCGCAGTGAAAAATGGACTCATCTATTTTCCAGAAAGAAACAAAGAAAAAAAAAATCTGGACGTCAACCAGCGAGAGATAAGCACATTAAGGCCGAAAAAGAAGGAGAGAGAGAGAGCTAAAGAACTCAATAAAAACGGGGAAAAGCAGAAGAAAGGCGGACTCGGTACGTGTTCAACTAAAACAGAGGCCAAACTAACCGTACGACGCCCAAAGACGCAGAGAGTGCTCACGCTACCGGGTATTCGTTGAGATAATCTTGCATATAAAAGAAGAAGAAAAAAAGAAACCGCCAGGTACATCGGGCCCAGACATCTCGCGGACAAGAAATAAAAAAGAAGTGTAAGACGGCCGCAAAAAGCAAGCGAAACAACGAGATGCAGAACGGTTGGCGAGCCGTAAATGTGGGGCCTCAATAAACGCGAGTCGAGCGAGAAGGAAGGCAAGGCGCGATAAGAGCCGGCATACGAGAGTGGACGAGGATTGTCGGCGTTAAGTTATACGGCTCCCTCCCGTCTTCCGACTCCATTACAAGATAAGAGGCGGATTATACGACGACCAGTCGGCATGCCGCTTCGTTCATTATGCTCTCTCTTTTTTACGGCCGTCGGCTCGCTTGCAGCAGTTCCCGAGCGCGTATACAGACACGAGCGCTCGTTATTCTTGCAGAGTTCCACTACGCTAAAACAGTATAGCCAATCCAGCGAGCGTTTTAAATAGCCCATTTAGCGTACAACGCTAAAAGAGCCATCCGAGCTCGTCCGCACGCGCAGATGGGATTCTTGCGCAGGCGAGCACCGATCGGGCTATCTAGACGTCTTGGAAGAATCCGTGGAACACGAAGATCTCCACACGAGCGGCTTCAGAGCCAAGATACACACTTCAGCTGTAGCACATACAGGAACTTGGGCTCTTTGGCGGGCATCGCATAAAGTAACATTACCGACAACAACAGCGCATGTAAATTTTCGTTAGAGGGGAAGAACATGCAAAGAAAGGCGGGAAGCTTAACCACAGGTACCTCTATGTTAATGTACCCAGTACAACAGCACGAAAAGAGGGAAAGAACAATGGTAAGAAACAAACAAAGACCGCGCACGCGATGATTACCAAGCATCAAAACATTGCGAATGCTCGCTCGTAACCAAGCTGCAAGCACGTTTGTGTACCTCGTTATTCTTCGAATTCTACTCGCATTGAGGCCTCCTTACAAGAGCTCGAGCCCACAGTTCCAGCGATAAGGCCTAACCAATGCACTTTAAAATCTGCATATCCATCATAGTTGCCTTATATATAAAAGCGCTCGCGGTATAGGCGCCAATGCAAGAGGCCAGCGAGTACTGCCGGAGATGCAACACGCACTTTCAGCAGCCACACACACAGACAGAGAGAGGCGTTCCCCGAAAGCCGCAGCGTGACAAACAATAAAATGCGGGGCGGCATGGCTTCGCAGAAACGATACGCGACGTATATATACGCGCGCCCGTTAGTTCTCGAGAAACAAGCCATCGCATATACACATACAGCCTTCGTGCCTTTCAGCGAAATGTTGGCAAGATTTATCGGGTCATGCATGTGCGGCCGTCGTGCACACACAATGGGGGGTAAGCGGCGAAATGCCCGATATAACGAGAGCTACGACTGTACACGCATACACGACGAGGCACGAAGAATAACGATTTTCGCGCTTCCCAGAAACAAGAAGTTCGTATGCGAGCGTTGCTCGCATGTGTCGTGCTCGAAAACGCGGCGCGTCTTTGTGAAGGAAAAGTCTGACGGCAATTGCGCGCCGCACGCTGTGACACGCGAGGCACGCAACGTGCACGTCGTTTACGTACAAAGGAAACACGCGCCGTAATCAAACGTCAGCGACGTTTCTTCTTCGCCACGCAACTCGTTTTACATCCCCACGCATACGCACGTGGTATGACATATAAAGCACTCCTTGCGGGATGTATGCACGTGAAACGTTTTACAGCCGTATAGAGGGCATAACGCGCGCATTCAGAACGCGCACCTGACGCCTTGTTCGTCGTTCGAGAGGAATGGCAACAGAAGAGCAGATGTATGCAAGCAACACGAATGCATGTGCGACGTTCGCAGACGCGACCTTTGTATGTATAACATACGTAATACATTTACATTCGTATACACACTCCGCAGAACAAGGGGACTCGCCAAAGTCGCAACGATCGTGCCGCATCCGACATCATGGCGAGTCAAGTTTTTTTTTTTCTAATGCAACACTCAAAACGACACGGTATGCGGCGTCGCTTCTGGTTCCATTTTAACGCAGAACTGACACCGAGACGAATTTACGGCGACGGCAAACGCAAGGATAAGAGTCACCGGTCTAGACGCGTGAGTCGCGAGGGTTAGGTACAAGTTTTGGCCTAGCAATGGTTCAAACCTCGTCTGTAACCGAGGCGAACTATAACTACGCGAGAAAGGTATACAAAATGAACGGCAGGGCGTAGTAGTGCGACAGACAACGTGTGTCGGTCGGTATGGGGCCTGCGTAGCCACGGGGAGGAGAATGCAAATAGGCGCGTGCAAACGCTTTCCTCACAAGCACGATCGCGTATACCTTTTTTTGTTGCCTTATTTCGCCGGCCTTCCGAGACAGCCGCGAGTGAAAAACGAGCGGAGGAAGCCACCACCGAGCGGTGCAAACAAAACCGCACCATTCTCTCGTTCTTTCGCGAGCGTGCGCGCTCCGTTGCCCCGGAACACGCGCCGCCAGACGGTTGCTTCCGCAGTTGGGACTGTTCTTGTTTGTTTCGTCGCCTCCTCTCGTTCTGAAACCAATCGTCACAACTAACAGACGTACACACTTCCCCACAATTCTTATTCTCATGTTTCTATGTGCTTGCTTTAGTGTGTAACTTAGCTGGCGTGCTCAGCTAACACCCACACAAAGTGTAATCGCGTTTTGCAAAGTTTGCAACGGCACCGCCTCGTTCTTTTTTTTTTTTTTCATTTTCCTCACTCTCTCTCTTCACTCCCCCCTTTTCGCGTAGGAATGTGATTCCCTGCACCTATTCGTGCCGCGCAATCGTTTATACCCAAGGCGTGCGGCGGCACCTCTCCCGGCATTTCCGTCCACCTTGCTCTCGCGGGGCAGGATCCCCTCCGACGATGGCAAACCGAAAGGGAAGAAAAAAGATGGTGCAAAAAATGAACGACGGTGCTTGATCTGCTTGATTTGAAGGTCGTAGGTTCGATTCCTGCTCACGGCTGGTTTTTTTTCACCCACTTTTCTTTCTTCTTATTTACATTCCATTGGTTCTAATAACTTACCCTGTACATTCCTTGGCATTACTGTCTGTTAGATCTCATTATTATTGTGTAAAAACACGGGAAAACTTTCCCTTATATATATATATATATATATATATATATATATATATATATATATATATATATATATATATATATATATATATATATATATATATATATATATATAGAGTGGTAAGGTATAGGCAGCTTTTATTGTCATTACTCGAAGCACTGCGGGAGAGCTGCTGCTGCTGCTAGCAGGGTCCCTCGCCCTTCTGACGCACACGTCATCACCCATCCCCACTTTTAATCTATATTTTATAGACGGCACTGAGTGCGTTCGCTATAAACGAAACTAATCGTGAACGACGTCGTGACGGCAGTCGTCTACCTGACATTACACGAGTAAATATGCGTTTCGCAAGCGTAGCTAATCTTGTTGAGCGTCTGTCAAAAAGGCACGATGCGAATACGGTTTTATAGATGTAAACACGAAGTTCTTTTGTTCAGGATACATGAAAAATAACGATAAAAAATTACTGCTGCCAACGTAACACTCAATCTAGTTCAGCAGACACCAAAATGGTGGTGCAGGAGATGAAGGGTTCGAGTTTCGGACGGGGTTTGTGACGCACTAAGATGAACGCGAGAGATATCAGAGCAATTTAAAAGGCAGATAATATTCGCATGCGCCCAGAGTGAGCTCATGCGAGGCGGTTCACTGGTTATGAGATCACAATCAACCTTCAATATCACTTCGCCACAATCATTGTTGCTGTCCCGCAATCCTCAGTTGCTCAATGCCGACTAATCTTCGAGCAGCTATTCAAAGAGAAACACAAATCCGCGTCAGCAAAAGCGAGGCACCGTTAAAGTCGACCCAATTAAAACGACACAGAAGCCAGCTTGAGCAAAAACAAAACCAAGAAATGAAAGAGCGAGAACATCACTACTGACGCATATGTTGCGCACGAAAATAGACTATACAAAGCAGGACCAAGTCGACAGAATGTACGCGGAAAGCCAGGCTCGTTAAATACAAGAAACGCTAGACAGAACCGTGCGATTAAAAAAAGAGCCGACACACCGAGACGACTGTTTCCCCGGGACCGGAATAACCCAACAGCAGCACAAACAAGAAAGTCACACAGTTAAAGCTCAGTGTCGTAATTGGAGAATGGGGGGGTAATAAACTCTCCACAGCACGCGGTCATAGCTTTTCTCTTAAATAATTTTTTTCTTTTGTTCGAGCTCAAACACCACTAAAAAAGATTCTGCCTCCCGTCTGGCTCGCTGTCAAAATCAAAAGAACTAAAAAGAAAAAAGAAAGAAGGAAGGAAGGAAATAAAGAAAGTAAGAAAGAAAGAAAGAAAGAAAACAACGACGGTGAGCGATTTTTTCCCCCCGTTTTAAGTATAAAGCGCACACAATTTCCGCTACTAGCCGCTTCGTTTCTGTCTGGCCGCAACTTCACTCCTTCTTTTGTTATTATCTTACACCCGAGCCTCACGCCTTTTGACGCCTGCACAGCGCACCGCCTTTCATCGTCGCGCTTGTAATACGAGATATTTATAAGTTCGCAGCTCGACAGGCTGCAGGGAAAGGAGGAGAAAAATGGTCTTGGCGTGGAGCCGACGTCATTAGCAGTTGAAGCTTCCATTCGCGCGCTTTTGTTGTGCCCTCGCTTTATTTTGTCATTGCGTTCGTTGAAGTTTGGCGGCTGCCGCGCACGCCAGCGAAAGACCACCGCTTAGTCAGCAAACGAAAACAAAAAGTGCCAAAAATAAAGAAAAAGAATAAACACGGCGAGAGCGGCCAAAACGAGCTGTATTGCGTGAAAAAAAAAATAAAGAAGCCCACCCGGCACGAAGCCAGAACGTGGAGCCGCCCGCAAAGATGAGCGGAATGGAACCGAACTGACTCTTCGTGGTGCCAGAGAGATAAAAGATGGGACGCGTAGAAGCAGTGCCAGAAAACAGAAGGAATGGCCAGAAGTAGGGAACTGAAACTATTAAGAACGTTACGAAACTTAACCAAGACCAAAAGAAGCCGATCGTATACTTAATGGAGTTTTCATGTAACTTGCTCGACGTACGACCAGTTAGTTGCGTGAGCGAGCGTGGTAATAGGGCTAACACGGGAGATAAGAATAGAGAGGAGGCAAAGGGAGAAAGAGACGCGCAATACTATAAAGCCCGAGGCGTACTTGCGAAAGCTCGCTGAGAGCGAAACGCAACAGCGTCAAGTGCTGGGAGTATATACAGGTTCCGATAAGATATGACGCACGAGCTTTTTTTACGCCTACACGAATATGCGAGTAATAGCCATGGAAAAAATAAAAGAATAAAAATGTACAATCTGCGATACGGGCGCTCCGCTACAGCAAAGCATTACTCAAGCGACGTGCACGGTAATCTCACGTCGTTCAGTGCTCGCAATTGTTTAGGCACTTATCGCTGTACTGCGCCGCGAGGTGCAACGTTTTTCAGCCGGTGCTATGCGTTCGAAGGGAACTTTTTTTTTGTCAGCTCTTTTTTTTTCTTTTTCAATCAACGTAGGCTCTAGAGCGAGAGAGAGGGAAATGCAACCGAAAGGGCGCAGGCACGTTAGCCGGATAACAAATATCCGGTTCGCTATACCGTTCACTTGCGAAGGAATGAGGGAAGACAAAGGTGAGGAAGAGGAATGAGATAGCATATACGATATACGCGTGCAGCAGCCAATATAAACATTTGGCCTCGAAAACACCCGCTCCCCCCGACGCAAATGATGTGCGACTCGTATCAAGAATCACAGTGTATCCGACGGCGTATCAAAGCTCGTTGCAAGGGACACACACTTCCGATCCTGTTGTGTACAACAGGACACTTTTACTGATGGTGTAACTACAACGTACAAACGTGAAAGACGGCCACTCGAGATACAACAGGTAACACCGCGTATAGGGACGACCAAGTCCAAAGGGGGATGGGCGTAACTTTCAGTGCTGGATCCTCGTACGACACGCATACGCCAAAAGAACGGGCTCAGACGGCGAAACACGCACACGGTACAAACAGCGCGCGGCCGCGAATATTCCGAGTATAGGCGGCTCGCATGAGCGACTCACGATTCCGACCTTCGGTGGCGGCTTCGGCGGCAAAGCACGCTCGTTGTTTGTAGGCAGCAAAAAACACGCTTCCTGTCACACCCGATCGAGCCCAGTCAGGCGAGACGAGGCACTCCGCCGCCGTTATATGGCGTGTGTGCACGCATGGCGGCGACGCGCATATTTAATGAACCAGACGCAGCGACACAACAACGCAGCGGCGGCACGCGCTCGACCGCGGAAAGTGCACGCTGTGTTCTGCATGCTCGAATGGCGAGGGGAGGGCGCGGTGCTTTTAGCGCGATTCGGTCCGTGAAGGTGCACGTGTACGCGTATATACACGGTCGACCCGACCCCGCTGCTGCTGCTGCTCGCTTACATAGCCGCGTCGCGTCACAACCGAGAGAGCAGCCTAATGGAAAAGTGACGCTGCCGCGATGCGAGCTCCAAAGCTTATAAAAGCGACCCGTAAAGAAAGATAAGAATCTCGATGTGGGGAGATTGATCAGCGACGATGTGTATTGTTTGCGGTGCATCACGCAAGCGCTAATTCAGTTTTTCCGGAATGCGTTCATGTATGTACACACCACAGGCACGCGTATATTTACAATACGGAGAGACACGAACATATATACGCAAGTCAGTTCTCATTAGACCTTCAGGTTGTGGTCCGAGTGCGCACTGCGAATGAGAAAAGAACAGGGTAGCATTATAGTTATTTGCATTATGTGTATGTGTTATGCCCAAATTTAAGACGCGGGCGCCGGGTAACGCTGTAGTGGCCAGTGGCATATATGTACAGTTCAAAAACACTGTTGCGACGTTCGTTAACCCAATGAAGTAACTCATCGAATGGGGCCTCTGTTGAATTGGTCTCCCATTTGGTGCCGTCATCAACACGTTCGATTCGACACAACTATGACCGACAGAGCAGCACGCCGTAACACTTTGCCTGACGTACATTGGCCGCAAAGCGACAAATTCTTCTACGCGTGCTTTCAGTTTTCGTTCGTCATGCAGCCAACCTTCCTGGATCTGTCCTCGAGTAACTTATTCCTGCGTACTGACCGTGCTTCAATCCTGATACCATAACCCGCAAAAAAAAAAAAAACATATAGGATGCGACGTCTTTACTGAAACGCAATTTTACCCCGGTCAACGCAGTGTACTAAAACTGTGGGCATAGGTGCGAACTCAAGCAACGACAGAGATCAGGTGAGGTCACGGTCAGACACCAACAGTAACTAGATCACTAATGTAGCGCGCAAGGCCACGCATTTAGGTTTCGCAGTAGCAAACGCTTAATTAAATCTTAACCACAGCTTACTGGTGCGGTGAACCACGAACCGAAAAACCACTAATCAGTACAAACACCCTCAATGAGCGCCGATAGCCATCATTATAAGGAAAACATACAACGCGAAGCGTCGGCCAAACTTCAAAAAGGACGCCCTGCAGACGTTAGAACAGCATGCACGTGTTTTCAGAGAGAGGGAACGCATCAATCAAAATGAGGTGTAAACAAAATGGCCCCAGCGGAGAAAATAACGCCTCGCGACCAAGACAGATGGTGCGGGAAACCCGTAATTACTTTTTCTATGAACACACACACACACACGCGATGGTTCACGTACAGCATAAATACACGCCGCAGGCTCACCCCATCATCATCATCATCATTACACGGACAAACCAAAGCTCCGCTACACTGCATCCATCCTCTGGACCGCCCTGACGGCGGCAATCGTAATTGGCGGCAGCCAGGCGAAACGAGTTCACCTTGACGCTTCTGTTTTGCCTCGACGCGGGCAGTGATTACTGTCATTAAAAATAATCGACAAGCGATGCCGCGATTCGAGTGACTGAATAATAATAGGAAGAGGGAAAGGACGGCCGGGGAAGGAAGTTACTAAAGAAGCAGGCGGCACGCAGGAAAGTAGCCTTCGGCTAGATAAAAAGTGAACACCCGACAAATACCGCGCTCCTCGCGAGCGAGCAAGGGCAAACGCAAAAACCGGAAAAAAAAAACAACTACTGCAAGGGTAATAAAGAGAAACGTCACATGCAGGGACCCTCGAAAGTGGGTGCGAAAAACGGACGCACGCACCGACCGACCGATGGCAGCGCGCGTGCACGCGCCATTACAAGCGGCTGTCATCAGGATCGCGCACGCATGCCTGTCCCATCGAGACCGCCCGGGGGGAAGCCAGCCACTCATGCGCACTGAGCTGCTCTCCTCTTCAACAGCCGGCCCCGGGTACTCGCATTACTCCATCCCCGCTGCGTACACCCCACTTCTATGCCGCGTGCGTATACCCCCCCCCCTTCCCCCCCACCCCGCACACACACACTCTAATCATCCCAACCTCAGCTTTTTCCTCTTTTCTGCTTGCTTATTGGCGCTGCTGCCAGGCCAAGCCTGGCTTCCCGCCTCATCTCTCTTCCCCGTTCCGCCAGGGGACGACACAATGGGACCGATCACGCGTAAAAGAACGGGAGATAAAGAGAACCAGCGAAAGAATGACACCGTTAGACGGGAAAAGGAAAAGCGGTAAGAGAAATGGCATCGGCCTCAACAAAACAAGCAAGACCGCCACCGAAGGATGAGAAAAGAGATAGTAATAAGCGCCCCACCCACCCGACGAAGCGAGAGAGAGAATGAAAAGCCGCAAGCGGGCAAAGACCGAAAAGTGCAGTGAAAAGAAAGATGTATGGCCGGCCAACGCTAAAGACATTCAGCGGCAGCGGACAACGCTGGCCGCCGCCATCATGATCGTCCGCTGCTTCGGAGCGAAGCGGTCTCCCGCCGCGGGGAGGCGCGCCCCTCGCTCGCTACAGAGACGAAAATTATTAACATTAGGCGCAGTTACTTCTTTCTCGCCCGGCGGCTCCGAGGGGGCGCTTGTTCGCATCAATAATAAGCACGTAGAAAGGGACGGAGACCTCGCGTACGCAGCCGCGCTCCACCCAGGCTGAAAAAGTAAACGAGCCCACGCACGAACGCTGGTCTGCGCGTCGAGCGTAGAGGAGGATAAATAAATGCAAGCAGGTAACGATCAAAAAGGCGGGGGGGAGGACGGGGTCAGCAGAGTGTCAGTTGTCGAGGCCGTATTTAGAGAGCGTGACCGTCGACGCCCAAAACCGACACCAGGTACCGCCACTTTCGTTCGGGCCGCGATGCTTTTGTTGTGTAAGTAGGTACACGCATCACGTACGTGTTCCTCTCCTTCAACGCCATTTTCCAAGTGAGAGAGGGTGAGCGAGGGTTGGTTACAGGCTGCCCTACCACTTTGCGTGCCGGCGCCATCTTATCATTTTCGTTTCTTTGAAGCGCGTCGTGGAAAGAGAGCGTTCTTCGCAGTCTTCCACGAGGCCCGTGCCACACGCAGCACTAGGGGGCTTTCTTTTCGCCGCTACCTCTTCTTTCACGACGCCCCTGTCCATCGCAGAGTCCCCCCCCCCCCCCCCCCCCCCAAACCTTTTTCCTTCCCGTGTCTTCCGCTTGAGTTCCCGGGAGGAGGGGCGATGAGAAGGAGGGGCCGGGCCTCCATCCTTGTTCTGCCAGGGCCCGGCCGTAATTACAGCCCCGTAATTTAATGGGCGCTCTGTCATTATTTCCTCGTCGAAACGAGGCGAAGAGCGGCGGCGGGACGGGCGCCAGAGAAGAGCGCGAGAAAAAAAAAAGAAACAAGAGAGAGGGATGGACACAAAAGAAACACAGGGCGCGAGTAATAAAACGAGACACTCGGGAAACGTTGGAAGAGAGAGAGAGAGAGAAAGCGGAGAGACCACGTAAAGAGCCAGCCAAGCGTGTCTGCAAAACGAGCAGCCCTAAACAACTCTCGCCTCACCCTCTCTCGTGGCCGCTTACACGACGCGGTACAGACGGATGCTGCAGGCCATCCGCGTAAAAGCGACGGTACAACGAGATGAACGCAAAGCTTAACACCGCGCAGTTTCGCGCCTTTGTTTTTTCGCGTTCACACCACACGAAACACAGAAACAGAGACACAAACAAACAAAAAAACACAAGAGAAAGAAGATACCTGGCAACAAACACGAGGGACGAGGGGAGGGCTGCAGCGATGGGTATCTCGCCGCCGTTCCGCTTATTAATCACCGACGCATCAGCCTTGGCCCGCCGTGCGCACAGGGGTCGTTCTCGTCCACCGCCTCCCCCCGCCTTATTATCGGTTCCACGCGCCCCACGCCGACAGCCGGCGAAGTCAAGCTAGGACTAGCTGGCAGCGGCAACAGCGAGCAAGCCGGGGCAATAATCGCCGGGGCAACTCTCGCGGACCGGCCGGCCCTGGCGTGAGCATGCGCGAGTCTCCGGAGACGGTGCGCCTGCTCTGCTGCTTCGTGATGGCAGGTCGTGAACTGCACGTCGTCGTGGGCCGCGTGCCACGCAGTCAGTCATGTATATATATTACACGGATGCCCCGCTCTCCCTCTCTCGTTCACACATGCAAGGAGCGTAGCGTGCGTATACTGCGCGAATACTAAAAGTGCCTTTATTAGCAGCCCCTAAAGACGTTGCATTTTCTGTCAAGTGTGCCTCAGCAATACACCTGTTCGTGCCACATGGTCTGCTCTTTTTCCCAACAGCCGCGCTGCAACTGTGTGCATTCAAGGCCACCAAACAACTAAAAAACAATAAAACAAATACCTTGAGGGCAACGGGAGGCCCTGCCGGGAGTCCAAAAAAAAAAAAAAAAAAACGGTATTGCCCGTGGCTTTGCGGGCTGGGTATAAGGCAGTGCGGAGACGAAATGAAAGGGAATCAGCGATGCAAGAAGCAAATCCCAGGAAGATGCTTACGCTTATAGTTAGTCACACAGACCCAATCAAACGTATCAAAAGAGCCTTAATCACCGAGGCGACACGGTTCGCAGCTGCTTTTAGCCCTGGTTGCGCCACGCCATTTTGCTCCGAAAAAAAAAAACAAAAAAAAACGCTGACTCGTACTAGCGAATACTCACCAAAGATATGAGCCAACCCCAGGACACGTAGACAATATTTAAGAGCTAACGCTCGACTAGCCGAACAAAGTGTACGCGAGAGAGCGCCACAACCAACCCCAAAACAGACGGGGGAATGGCGCAATTCGCGCTTACACGCGAAGGCCGCCGCGTCAAGCGAAGCGCATGAGCGAAACCTAACAAGCTGTGCTATATCGCGTCACGCATTAACGCTACCGTGCGTGCACGCGTGGTATATACATCTGTATAAACAGACGCCACGAGGGCGGTACAGCAAAAAAGAATGAAGGAAAAAAGAAAGAACGAACGAGTTCCATACAGGAGGGCGGAAAACGATCGAGCGAACCATAATACAGCGTGCGCGGGAAGCGTAAACAAAAACGACTTCGTTTCCACGCCACTTGCTCCAATGGCGCGCCCCGACACGCTTTATTGAGTTACCTAAGTGCGCACTTCCCGCTAACAGAGGGAAAGAAGCGGCGATCGATAACGCCAGACGAAGACGAGAGGGAGCGGAATTGCATGCGGACAGCGGAACCCAGTCGAACGAAGCAGTCATGTCTGCGCACGGAAAGAGGGAAATAATACAGAAAAGAGTTCAGCAACTTGCGAGAGAGAGAAAGAGAGATAAACAGACAGAAGAAAAAAAAAAGCTGCTTATATGTATACCAAGCGCGGCAGAACAGTGGGGTAAACAAAGGACGTAAGAAAAGAGTTCTTATTTACTTATTACACGCCGGAGACCACAATACTTTAAAATATTACGACTGGTAACGCTCCAGTTAATGCCGACGGATAAAGCGTGAAGAAAAGAGACAAACGGGTCGCGGGCTCGAGTCTCAAGTCTCAGGGACGCCGCGAGCAGCGCGTCGCCTTTTCCCAAGCTACGGATCGTTGACCCCGCATCCAGCCACACTCGTCGCCAGCCATACATTTTTTTTCTCCACGAGTCCGTTTACAAAATTTCTGGCCAATCGTTCCACCAACTGTTTCCGTCGCCTGAATAACCACATCGCTTGAGAAAACCTGGACGACGAACGCTTCTTCGTACGTGGGTGTCTGAAAACTATATGGTTAATTCTTTCAATTCAAAGTAGTCAACCGGACTCAGCCTAGAAGCCTCTCTGCCTTTCCCACCCAGCCTCACTGGTTACTTTCCTAATCTGGCATGGTGGTATATGAGGCGAGCCTTATAAGACATACCAACCGCTAACGTATGTATACCGAGAAACTTTTCGGGGACGTTCAAGCAACTTCATTTATATTGATCCGCGTCTTTATGAGCGCGCATTTATACACACAGAAATGCTTCAAAATTCGGGGGGAGAGCGTGGGGACGTAGCCCTACCTGGCTACGCCACTGGTGCTCAGAACCCGCCTTTCATCACCACCACCTACATTAAGACACACACACCGAATCTCAAAGCTCACCCGTAGCTTTCCGACGTCCAGACTTATCATTCAATCAATCTATCGAAGCGTCAAGTGTGCCCTCTATTTCATTCGCCCCCCTTTCGGCACCACCATTTCGTATAGCCGCGAATTGTGAAGATGACAAATAGCAAAAAGAAAGACATCTCTACAGTCTCCTGCTGCGATATGCAAACAGGCCTATAGCGTGCCTCCCGGCACGCGCCGTCCTTCAGACAGGCAGGAGGGGGTCTCGTAAGGGCCATCTTATCGAGCAGCCATGTAGCAGCAGCCGCGGGGAATAATCGAAGCACGTCCGCACAGTCGGCGTGTGTCGTTTGCCTGCGCAAACAGGCGATAAGTGACGCGGAGAACAGGGGCGCCCAAGTGTTGACCGATGACCCAGAAAATGGAGGCCGAACGCATCAACATCTTTCTGGGACGCGCAACAGACACGGGGCAGGAGCACGCGACAGAGAGAAAAGAAAAAAAAAGTGACGCAAGTAGTACTAAGAAAGAAAAAGGAACGTGATGCGTGTAACGCGAACCTGAGGGAAGAGATTTTTCAGGAGATAAAGAGTGGCGTGCATTCGCTTTCAGACGCCTCGCAGGCGTAACGCACGCCCCCTTCCATCACCCACCGCGATGGATGCGAGATAGGCGCGCGATGTAGCGAGTGGGATATAGTACACGGTTTCGCAAGCCACTTACAGCGACCGCGACTACCTGTACGTTCTACAGCTGTGTATCTCACAGCGCCTTCGCATGTAATGATGCTAACGGCCAAGACCGCGATTACAAATCTAGTGTTGGAAAGCAGGAGAAATACTACTGAACGCTATTGAGAGTCAGAGCACGCGCGCAAGAGAGAGAACGGTGGACATAACTTGCAGATATTAATTCGTTTTTGCGTGCATTTAGCCAATCATCCTTGTTTCGGACGTCGTCATTATTGATGCAACGAGCCACTCAGTGCGATGATAATTAACATAATGACAACACATGAATAACGAATAGGCTCTTAGAACAACAGAATGCTGACGTAGTTGGTACGTATTCATCCTAATAAGAGACAGATATTGCCGACACGTGTTTGCAAGCCCCGTCTTTTTTTTAAAAGGAATCAAATGTGTCCGCGATTACAACGTTAGTGTATAGCTTTAGCACATCGTTTAGCACATGTACCCTGTCGTTATTTATGAAAAGGAACACGCGATCACGCGACCTGTTCTTTACAACGGCTACCTACAGTATCTTACAGCGCTTGTGCAGAGGCCACGACTCATTGTTTTGTTTGCCAACAGATGACGCCAAAAGCCATCGTCTTTGTCTGTCGGTCGGTGATGGTCCTGTAGACATCCGCCCCAGAGCGCAGGCCACGCGCTCACGTGTTCCCTTTCATAAAGGACAACAATGTACGTGCATGTGTATAGTATTCGCGCACATGCCAAGTACGGATGAGAGACAATTTGCCGCACACTGACAGCGCAACAATAGGAACTTCAAAATCGAAAACAGAGACCGAAAGAATGCTCGTGAACCAACCGCGCACAAACACCGTCGCTGCAGAGACAGCGGCCGTCACGCTGACGCTCAAACAAGCCTGTGAGAAAACACCGAGCGTGACATCTCCACCCTCCAGGCTATATAAGACACAACAGAGAAAAAAGTCCGGGATCCGTTTACAGACTCCTACACACGGCCAGAAAGGGAGGTTCCCTGCCGAGAGGAGCGCCAGGCAAACAGCGACGGGGCGAAAGCAATCAATTTCTCCGCCGGGTCAAACTCCGCCTTCTTATTTATTTTGCTATAAGGTGAGCGCAGGAGGCCAGCAGCGTGTTTTGTTGTTTTGTTTTGTCAACAGGACGCGGAGATCACTCGAAGCGGAACGCAACCAGGAAGATTCGCAGCGTTCTACAAAAGAAAGAAAGAAAAAAGAAAGGAAGAAACTAGAAGCGGGCCCGCTGTTAAAACAGCACTCACGCAACGGGGCACCACCGGCGTTCGCGACAATGGGCGCCTCGTTGACGCAGCTTCCGCGCCGAATTCGAAATGGCGCACTTCGAGAGCTCCCACGCGTTCACGCAAAGCGTATACAAGTTCGCGCACCGCACAAGCTGGGAACACACTGCCGCACACACAGCACCGACCCACGCTCCCCGTGAAGAGATGCCGGCTTCTTTCACGTCCGTGAGCGGCATGCGTAAGTCCCTCGCGTACTTGCTTCTATTCTATAACCGTGCACTGCAGCCCGAGAGCGGAGTGGTGGGGTGCGCCGATCTACATCGACTGAACCATTTCCTCTCTGCTTCTTTTCGCACAGCTACACACAAGGGAAGTCTTCCACCTTTCCCCCACGTAGCGCAGCGAAGCACACAGCACACGCATTCAGGAAGGTTGGAACGGCCGCTTCCGATGTGACGGTGGCTGGCCCTGTCTGTCCTAGCTTAGAAAGAGAGAGAGAAGGCACCACCCCCACTGCGAAGAAAAATCGCTTCCTCGCGGAAATGGGCGGAAGACCATCATCAGCGCGTCCTTGCCATCCGCTTCCACCGGTAGCGGTTCATTACTGACGTCACTAAAGAGTCGGACTTCTTCTTTTACTTATTCCTCTATCGTCATTTTCTTTTTACTTTTTTTCCAGCCAAGATTTATCGTTTCGCGGTCGTTCGAAGAACGTGGGCGATGGTAGAGGGAATCTTCCCGCTTTCAATCTCCTTTCCTCCCCCTCTTATCGCGAGACAATCATACTCTCCTCCCCGTTTCCTGAATCGTCTCCCCCCCCCCCTTCTGCATTCTCATTTTCGCGATGTTTTGTGCATCGATTTCGAAGCTCGAAGTAACGTTCAAAGAAAGAAAGAAACTCATTCCATCTCGGTTCATTTGCGTTTCTAAGCAGCTTTCTCCGCGTCATTCCCTTTTTTTCCCTTCCCCTGTTTAAGCCGAGTGGAAACCCTTGAAGTAAAAATAAAGAGGCGGACTAAAAAAATAAAAGTATACAGATACATTGAAGACAAAAAAAAAAAAAAAAGGACCGAAGGAGAGTCTGGTGCGAAATGAATTCACGGCTTTCTCCGCGGCAGATATTTAAAGGCAGCGGTAAAATTTTTTTTAGATATGCAGGAAAAAGGGGGAAGAAAACTTTTTCGAATCAAACGGCACACTAACGAGAATCACTCAGCCACCGCATACGCGAAGCTCCAAAAGGCGTGAAAACGGTCGTTCGGAAACGCGTGGGTGTACGCGAGCGCGATCAAAATCTCCGTTAGGAGACGAGGAACATGAGCGCAGAAAAAAAAAAAAAAGTTTCGGAGACCATTAACGTGAGGACTGGCTCGTTTCCCGTAGCCAATGTAAGTTGCATCAAGGAAAAAAATATATACATTAGGAGGTGAAGCTCGAGCCTCGAGGACAAAGCCGTCCAGAGGGCTGTGCAAAAAGAAAGAAAGAAAGAACGAAAGAAATAAGTAAATAAACAAACGCCAGAAGTTGTCGACAACAATACTTTCAGAAATGACGGACTGAGCTGCAGACAATGTAACAATAAAGAGTGCGTCTGCAAGAGAGCGTAAAAGAAACGGAATCGAAACAGGTGGCTTCCAAAAAAGCGACAACGCGAGCGAACTGTGTCACGTGGTGTAAGCGATTCAATGCGAAAGAGTGGTCGGTACGTGAGAACAAAAGGAAAGCAGCGGGGTCTCGAACAGGCGTGACACGCTGTCCAGTGCAACAGAGCGAAGAGCTCTCGAGTGTGCCTGGGCCACACTCGGATTACAAACGCCGAGAAGTCTGGGAGCTCGCTGCTGGCAGGATTCCCAACGACGTTTCAGAGGGCCTCGTCGCTATAGGACAACGCACATTGTCGCGCCAGAGTGGGCGTCCAGCGGAGGAGAAAATGGACCCGAGCTCGGCCACCTCCCCGCCACTCACTCGACAGTCGCCTTGTCTCTTACCTCTCGAGAGGTGCTTCTTACATATACGTTTTTTTTCTTCGCCCTCAACGAATGGCGATCGTGTGCCGACCTTCGCCAAACGGCCAGAAGGGGTCCCTGGGGGGCTCAGATTTAAAAAGGAGCCCCGCATATTCGCGCTAGTGGGATGTCCGAGCGTGAAGCACTCAGGGGAGGAAAGACTCGGGACATGGGTACTCGGCTAGTAGCGTGTGGGGAGGTGAGATTGTGGAAAACCCACTCGGCTTAGTTCTCCAGGCTTGTACTACGACGTTACCACGCCCGAATCACGGTGTTACGACTGGCACTGGGGCACTCAACAACTGAGCTCCTACTCAGCTCCGGACATCGTCTCACATACTTCGAGATGTGGAGTACTCAGCTTCCAACAGCAGCGCCACCAAAGGCATGCGCAGCTCAAGCCCCCTTCTGAGTCAGGGTAGTAGCAGTAGCAGCAGCTGAAGCCCCTCTCTTTTGAAGGGCGGGAACTCGACTCACCCTGGCTTCCCTTTCCGCACGTGTGGAACGACAGGCGTTGTCTTTCCCAGGAGGACGACAAGTGGTGCGGGAAGTGTGGGTGCTGTGCCGTTGTCGACCCGCCACCCTCGACACTTCCTCGAGTGCGGCAAACAAAAGGCGGAAGCAGGGTTGAGGGGGTAGGGTTCGTAAGAGGCGGCCCGAAACTGCATAAACAAGGGTCCCAGCACGTTTCACCGAATAGTGTGACGAATACGGGCTGCCGTGTGAGCCTACGCTGGAAGGAAACGTGACATGCTTTTTTCCCGCGGCATCAACCTGACGGGAGGCATCAGACGGTTTACACAGCGGATCAACCCGACAAGAAAGACGTTTCTAACGTCTGTAGAACGTTTCATTTCGTGTTTTTCTGCTTTCTATATAACAAACTGCGGGGAGTTGCGAGCGCTGTAGACGCAGCGATCTGAAGCAATTTAAATTTGGATCCACCTCCAGCTCACAGATAACAGGTAGTGATTTCGCGCGACGAAAGCAGCGCATCAATAAGATCACACTGAACAAAGGAGGCCGACGTACCCTGTTCCAAGCGAGCGGCGATACAGCAGACAATACCCACGCGCCGAGTCCAATTTGCGAAGCGGCGGGCTCTCCGGAGAGCGAGTAAGGGTGGTGGGGAGGTGGCAAACGGAATTCGGCGCTGCATAATGGGACGCGACGCTCGCGTTCATTCCCTCCCGTGGCGAACGCTCGAGTGCATAGACACACAAATTGCACAGACGGCTGCTGCCGACAATTGCGAAACACGCGACACGGCACTAGAACAAACTGGTACTCCGCCAGGGGGAAAAAAAGAGGGGGTGGGTGAGGCTTTTTTTCACTCGTGGAGGATGGATGGAGTGAGCACTGCTCCGGTGAAGAGGCGAGACAGAAAGGAATTCGGACCCCGCGGACTCTCTGCAGAGCGCGCTCTTCAGCTCTCAAAGAGTGCACCCCCTGGTGTCGAGACGTGCGGGTTGCACACTCATCATCGCCCTCGAAGGTCGTCAGCGCGTCGCATTCGTCAACGCGCCGGGGTTCGCAGCTCAGGCAGCAGAACTGAAGCCGTCTCGCTGCGTTGCAGAGCCGGTCGCACCGACGATGCCCGATCATGTCGATATCCGAGCTTGCATTTTTACACATCTGCGGTCGATTCACGTACAGTGAGCGCAGGCCGTCGCCAAAAAGCTCAAACACAATATTTGACTCACATGTTTAAATACCCGACAGTCGACACACACGACGCGCGGCTTCTACGCCTAACCGGTCAGCTTTTGTTTGCTTGTTTTTTTTTCTTTTTTGAATGCACTTCTCATCATAGCTCTATTTCGCTACCTTCGGAGACGTCCACTCACGATTAAAGAAAAGACGACACGGCGGGAAGCTCGTCTCTTACGCATCGGAGATATGTGGCACTCCGCATTGCTAAGAAAGCAAACTTCGTTCCGACCTTTTTTCGAAAGTGACTGAACTACTTAATGCTGGTTCGCCAAAATCAGTCGCGGGAAAAAGCCACTGTTTATAGTTATGAAAAGGGCCCACCAGTGCAATAAATCGGGTCGCAGCCTTAACTAGAATAGAAACCACGCGGTTATTCGCAATGCGCTTCGAAGCTATCCGATGCACGGATACCTCAGGTTTACCTTGACTACACTTCCTCATTCAAGGAAAACCCCGAATGAAGACTTTGAATGCCAAAAGAAACTCGTTCCCTTCCCCCCCCCCTTCTTTTTTTCTTGTTTTTATCAGTGGCACGCAGAGAGCCGGAGTTACGCTTCGCAGCACAGAGGGCGCGCAGGTATACAGCGCGTTGCTTCATTTGCTCGGGAGCGTACGTAACCGCGTGACACACTCATCAGCCACGGCGCGCTCGCAGCAACTGACGACTTCTCTTTTCCGCAGCCCATTTTCACGGCAACGAACAGCAAGACGACGGCGGTGGGCACGCGAAGGAAATAAAGTCGACGAAAGGAAAAAACAAAAAAAAAACACGTGAGAACCGTCTCGCGCGAAAGGCAGCCCCTCCGGACGCGTTCAACTTCCGCAGCTGCGGGCGGCAGCAACCCCCACGAGAGAAAGCGCGCATAAAAGCAACGAAGAAGAAAGCCGACCACGACGAGCGCGCGCGGTAGATTTACAATGTACAAAAAAGGCGCCGGCGACGCACGCGGCCTTCTCATAAAAAGCGCACGCATGGAAGGCGAAGAAGGTTCGTGCTTCACGACGCGCGTGCACGACGAGTCGGCGGCGCTCACGAAGTGCGTGCGCTGCAGGCTGGCTCACTTCGCACGCACGCAACTACCAACTACGCCAACAACAGCCGGTCGGGGCCAGCCAACCATTTCGGCGTCTCCTTTTCACCCAGTTTTTTTCTCCCCTTCTCATTTTGCGCGAAGAAGGAACAAATATTAATGGCGCCCTCGACTAGCTTCTTTTCAATTCATCGTCTCCCGCCATACCGAATGCTCACGCGGCGGCGTGAACAAGCCACCGCAATAAAAAGGCGCGGGAAGAGTGAAAAAAGGAAAAAAAAAAGACGTAAAAGCGAGCTGGGGTGGCCCCGCAAATGATTTCTCCCTCTCTCCACCCCACACCTTCCTCAATAACTCACCCGTCGTACACGCAGTAGGCCACCGCACAAGCCTTTTTATCTTTTTCGTGTCTGGCTCAGTCAAAAGGCACTAAAGTATTTCAAGCATCTGGGAGTCTCGCAACACGACGCAATAGCGCTGCGTGAATAGCGCTCGCGCTTCTAAAGCGCCAAAATGAATCCAATGGACGCACACGACGAAGACGAGGAGGTCGAAATGATGTACTATAGCTAGCAGTTCTACCCTTTCACGTTGAGGGCCGCGGGCATGAGAGCAGAGGACCGAGACGTTAAGGTGAGCGAGAGCATTAAAGAGAGACACTTCACGTCAACGAAAAGATGAAAAAAAAAAGAAAAGACACGTATGTGAATTTACGACCACCATTTCACGACCGCAGCGCGGCCTTGCAACACAGGCAGGACTGAAAGAGTCCCGCTGGGAGGATTTATTGAAGCGAGAGCTCTCAATTGGCGCGACAGTGAAGACGCTACGAACATCCGCCTCGACGCTTCTATACACGATAGCTAATACGGGCATACATCATTAAAGAAGGATATAACAACGCATGAGTAAACACGTTGAAAATAGAATATCAGGGCAAGTACCAATTTCAGTGTCAGGCGAAAGTCATTAATGCCACATAGAAGGAAAATGGCATTACGAAGGAAGAAGACAGAAGAAAAAATGACATTAAGACGTGACGCTCGCCGGAAGTTATGCTCTCACACGCTTGTTCAGTGTTCGAGTCTTACGCTTACAGCATGCCCGGGAAGTAAGCTTGGGCATTTTGGGAATACGTCAAAAAACGGACGCACGCATACACGCACAAACAACGTTGACTAACAACAGTATAAATGTGGATGCAGCAAGTAATATGTGCACTGTCCTGCGCAGAGTGAAAATAGAGCTACCAGAAAAACCCGCGTAACTCCAGCGTATAGGAGTAACGACGAAAGATAAAACACACGATGAATTTTAGCCGTTTAGTTTAGAATCGACGTTTCATTATTGACGTCATTTTGTTTCACTAACGTCCATCGTAAAAACACTTTAGTCCTTAATAACCGTATATCTTACATGTGTGGAGAGCGTTAAGTACACACACACACACACAGAGAGAGAGCAGGGCACGTATCGCCTATCTCCCGGCATTATTGCCACGAAGACGGACACGATTGGTTATTCAGGGGATTACATATACTATTCCGCCTGCAGCGTACTAAAAAAAAAATAAGAATAAGGTTCTAAGGATACGGAGAAAATGACGTTGACAACTTAAGCTCTCGGCCGTATACAGTTCTCGGCCGCCGCATCAATAACATCGTAAACAGTCGATAAAACGGGGAACCTATCGGCCGTAAACTGGAACCGTACAGCGTCATCGCAATACAGTCGGAGCAGTTTCACGATAAGGCGCCCCTGCGTCTCGATGCAAACGCCTTATTTATGTCGCGGTTATCGCACCCGTAATAGTTTATCTCCCGAGGCAAGTGACCATATACGCGCCACAACTAAAAAAAAGAAAAAATAAAGACCAAAGGAAGGACGGCGACATACACGTAGCTAAAGACCGCGAGAAAACAACCGCAAAAGGAATGGAATACGACACTGCGGCTGGAGAGGAGATTTCACGTAGAAGGAGCACGCGGAGGCTCAAGTTATAAACGCGACGAGACCTCACGAGAAGCGATAAAGAAAAAAGCCCGAGTTTAATAAACGGAAACGAGCAGCCAACAGCTTCTAATAAAGTAATGGGCCTCGTCATGTTTCCACCCCCCTCCCTTTCCCCTACCTCCCGATTCACCACGCTCAGACAGGCTTCTTTTCGTTTGCCTCAGCCGCCGCTTTGCTGGCGTCGCGCGCGAGCAAAGCGGCGGCTGAGGCAAACGAGGTCGTTTCTAGCGTTTACGAGCTACGCCAATCGTAAATAGACAGCAAACGGGGCCCGCCCGGAGAGAGGCAATAGAGCAGCTTTATGATCCCGCACAGCTCGAAATGTTGAGGAAGACGGCGACGGGCCGCTTCACTCGCTGTACCTCACCCTCCTCGCCGATCATAAAACGCAAACTAGGTTTCCTTGTCCATGTATTCCTTGCTTCCCTTCTGTGTATATATAGAGAGTGCTCTCTGGTTCACAGACACACACGCGCGTCGCATCCGGCGCACTTTCCATTGGACACGCGCGGCGACAGAGAAGTCGTTCGTTTTCATTTTAAATTTGTTTTTCTACCGCGGAGCGCCCCGTCGCCAAGCGGCGCAGCCTCTCCTTCTTGGACCCACAAACAACGCAGACGAAAAAAAAAATGACGCATGCGCGGAATATAAACACGTTCCAGATGCCGCGACGCACCGGGCCTCACCAGCGTCGAGTTTACGGCCCTCTCGTTGGGCTCTGTTTAGGGAGGTTTAAACTTTCGAGTCTCTATACGTAACGGCACGAATGCCAAAGGCCAACAAACAAACGCCTTCCAAAAAAGCAAGGGGTTCCGAGCGCGTGATGTGCAGATGCACGGGGCGACGACGCCGGGGCCATAAAACCGGCGGCAATAAAAAATGACGGCCGAATGCCTAACACCACGTATCCGTTGAGGCATTTTCTGTTGATTACGGCTTGAAAGTGTTCCCGACTGTTTGGATCATTGCCCACGCTGCATGCCGTCTAAGTATATCCACTCGCAAACAAAACGTCTATAGGAGCCTGGTTAAACGATCCCGCAATGACCATCGCACGTGTGGTCCGCGTAAAATAACATCAAGTGATGCGGGCCGCAGCGTACGATGACAAGACAAACAGTCCTGCTCTACACGTTGAAAACTCTCGTACACAAAGAAATGGCTCCTGCCTATTGAAGAATGGAATGAACGTAGCGCAGATGTTTGAACCTTTGCTATTCAGCTGTCGGGCAAAGTTCAACGCAGTTCAGTCATACCTCCATCTGCGTCATATACGTCTTCCAGAAATGCTTTACGAAAGCCCGTGCTGAAATGAACAGTTTATGGTTATTGAACCAACGTGAAGCACCGCTAAGGAGGAGCGCGCTGCGTTCGCCGCGGCAACCCACCACGTCCAAGTCCCGCAAGCAAACAAACAAGCACGCCACCATAAAACGCTTTCCAGAAGGTTTAACTCCATGTAGCAATGTTTAGCCACAGCAGCAGAGAAGACTGAACGAGAGACAATACAGGATGATGCGACCCATGGCGACTGCATAATGAGGCAGGCTGAACGAGGATGTGAATGTCACGCTGCCGCAACACGTGATTCTGACGCACATGCGCAGGCCATCGCACTTTCAACCCCGCACCTGTGAACGGAACACAGCAGGTACAATTCATTATACATAGTCTGACTGCGAGCCTTTGCGATCTGTGTCGAGAGTGCGTTCACGTTCGATTCGTGCGAGAGATACGACATACCCACAATGTATACGGTTAAGGCAAAAAAAAAAAAAAAGAGCCAAACGAGCCATACATCGAAGAACAGCAGCCCCCGCAGCGACAACGCCACGCTCTGCAACGCGATCAATCTTTTTCGGCCCACGCGGGGTGAAGGAGAGAGAAAACGAAATCAATAACGTATTTGCACCGAAAAGAAAACTGCACATCCCCTCTGTGTGTTCAACGATGCAATACGACCCGACTGCGAGCTTGCAGACGTCATCTACTATAGTAGATGACCACCGCTGCAGGAAAGGCAAACATCGACTTCAGGTCTCTCCATAGCGGCAGGGGCGCGATGAGGTAAAGTGAAGGCAATACGCGCTCCCAAACGATCGCGCGGATCAATACAAGTAATCTAAACACGCACGATCGCCTAATCACACACGTCGTCCTTGGAGATGCAAGTCACTGCGAGAAATCGACAGGACTCGGCCGGCATGCGTGCATAATAGGGAAAGAAAGTTGTAAATCATGGACGCGAAGAGCGATAGAGCAATCTTGGAACGGTGCCGACAGTGCATGGAGTATACTTCAGCAGCGCGAACTCACGAGTCGAGTATATTACATATACGTATAGCGTACACGCATATGCCATATGGCGTCGAGAAGGGGCAGCGGCGCTGGTAATTGCTCGTCGCTCTTCGACGCCAAATGGAGCGCGACGAACGGCAGCGAAAAGCCTCCCCGAACGTTATCTCACGTGCGCGCGTGTGGTACATACATAAGCGCGCGAGCACAACAAGCAGGTCAGCGAGGCGAGACAACAAGCGCGCGCAGGCTTGCCCGGCTGGCGGCGCCGCGGCTTCAGCGAGCCGTGAACGAAGAGCCCCGGAGGAGCCTCGGCTGCCGCTTGCTCGCGTACAACAGTCGCTCCTCGCACTATGCCCCAAGGCTATACAGCACGGCACTCATTAACGCCTGCCGCCGCCATGCGATGGCTGGCGTTTCCGTCCTTTGACAAAGTGATGAGAGCAAATTGGCCCCAATTAGGTGGTAGTACCACCATCCGGGTTCTTTTGCGAAGGGAAACGAGAAATCAAAGCGCGCAAAAGTAAAAACAAGACGACAAAAAAAGGACGGTTCCGCTTCATAGTGTGTGTCTTCTCTGCGACCTTTGCAACATCTCATGCAATCTTCGGATTCTCCGCGGGCATGCGGAACAGTTCCAGGCCACATTATGTTGTTACGTCATTTCGTTGCTGCAGAGGTAGCACATTTTTTAAGTTGTTGTATTGTGTAGTAAGTAGTCGTAGATAGTAGTAGCCGCAGTAGTAGTAGCAGTAGTAGTATTTCCCTTTCCGCGGGTGGAAATTATGCCAACGCACGCTATGTTTACCTCCAACTTCCTCACTGAGAACGCGGCACGATTTTCGTTGCTAAAACCTACGGATAACTTGTAATCATACGCAAACACTACAACCGCAGCTTCAGTTCATGGACGCAAGAGACAAAGCCGCCACGAAACCCAGACCATGTATGACTCAAACGGAGGCAACCCGTATCTGCACAGCGGCAAGACATGCCGATCGAACTTACGGCAAAGAATCGCCACATTTCGAGCTCTACTTCAGCCCCTCGGGCTCTTTCCACGCACCGTGAAGTAGTAAAAAAAGAAGCGCCACAGGAGACTGAGCGGGGGAAGAGAAGGTTATCCACAAGAACGTATACGTAGAGGCCGAGAGGTGGTTCCCACCTTGGGGGCCAATTACGAGGGCAATTATCGCCGTCGCGACCGCGACCATTATTATCCTCGGACTAACGACGGCGGCGGTCCAGCCGGCGTCCGCAGCAGGCGATTGCGTTTGCACATACAGACACAGTTTCAGGGCGCGTATGTACTACACCACCGCACTGGACGAGCACGGCCGTAAATATTCGCACGCGTCCGCCCACAATAATACGCGCGTATGCAAGGATCGGCACGGCGCGCCACGGGGTACCGGTAGGCGCACTTAGTTTTCGCCGTCAGTATAAATGCATGCAGCAACGCACTGTACATGAAACACGACTACCAAGCGCAAGAAGTGGACAACAACTCACAGCCTATTGGGCTGCTGCGTCCGTCGTCAGAGCGGTCGGTCGTAAACAAACGTGCGTATTTATGTATTCGCTCTCGGACAAGTGCGGCGAATCAGGCTAGGCTCATAAGTCGAAGCCAGGTTTTGGCTTCGACAGAGCTGCACCGCTTTAGTGATGCGCAGTGTATACGACCCCCACCATCGAAAGAAGGAAGGAAGCCCGTAGGAAAGAGGGGAGGGGGGGGGGGCGGTATGTGAGAGGTTAGGACGGCGCGTCGATCGACCTAACCGCACACACCGCAGGGCATCTCCGTCGGGGAACACAGGCAGTGGAGGCGACGAGACGGAGAAAGGCGGGCAGGGGAAATAAAAAATATATAGCAGCGCTATTTTGCCCGCACGCCTCGCCACGACAGGATAACCTCTAATGGCCACTAAAATAGCCGGGTGTTAAGTGCTCTGGCGGTCATCATCGACCGGTTTTTATGCGCAAGCAGTGCGCCCTACTCCGATGTGCTCGTCGATCAGATCAAGCAGCGGTGCTGCGTGGTGCACGCATGTAACACGTCGATCCCGGCTTAAATGGGTTCTCCGCAGAAGAAACGGTGATGCGGTGGGGGAAAAGAAAGAGAGCAAGGTAGTTCAGTGATTAAAGGAACTCGCATGGCCAGACAACCATGTACTCCGGAGCGCTCGACACATCCGAGCGTAGGGACGGAATAAACCTTTATTTCCGTTTTATGGGCGCCGCCATCTGAAGTTTTCACACTTGAGTGGCGTCGAGCTCACAGGGTCATGAAATGATAATCATATCTGGGGTTTTGCGTCCCAAAAAAACCACGCTATGGTTATGAGAGACGCCATAGTGGAGGGCTCCGGGAATTTCGACCACCCGGGGTTCTTCGACGTGCGCTGGCAGCGCACAACACACGGGCCTCTACCATTTCATTTCGCCTCCATCAAAATGCGACCGCCGCGGCCGGCATCGAACCCGCAACTTTCGGCTAGGCAGCCGAGCATTAACACTGCTCCACGTCGGCGGACCATTTAGGACCATGAAACGTGGAGTGCATCCGTACACAGCTATATTCATGCGTAACGAGTCCACAGTTTCAGACAGAAAATGACAACGTTCAAAGCCTAACGTCACGGGAATCAAATCCACGAATAAAACGTACCCTCATAAGCACAGTTCACCCAAAGGCCCACAGCGATTCTCTTCACTGCATCTGTATGTGCACACAGCACTGAGCGAATGTGCTTTAAAGCCGAAACAATCATCCAAATCCGGACGAAGAGCAAGCTGCTGCTTACTGAGGTATGAATGGATGGCCATACTGCTACCAAGCCCAATTACGGAACACCTATAGCTCGATCGAGCACAGTGCTGACCTGTTGCTCCACAATACTCGTGGCATACAGACGCAAGCAGAGACATGCAGGCATTACTGGGCGTCACGCTTCTGCTTATCGCAAACGTCGCATGGAAACCAATCCTTTGCGCTACTCGTGTGCTCAAAAGGCCGATGAGGAGGCAGACGATCGCTTCATCCTGCTTTGTTTGGGATAAATACAAAAAAAAAAACGAGGCACTTGAAAGGCGTTGAAGAGCCAGACCTCGGTCTTTGCAAACAGCGAAGCGGCTCTCGAAAAAAGGGTGAGCCAGTTTCCTCTTGCTGTATATCTGTCGCGTAGCCGTCAACACTCTCTCCCGGGCGGGTTCCGAGGAGGGTGGTGATTGACGAGCGACATAACTATGTCTTTCGCAAGATAAGAGAGCGCGCACAGAGTGCGCATCCGGCTGTGTTGCGCGTGCCCCGATTGCAACAAGAAAGAAACATCCACGTAAAAGGTTCGTGTATTTATTTTTCCTTATATTCAATCGCAGTGCACACCCGCGAGCATCCATCCTCGAGATGCGCAATCTACGGACTATTCACACTCGGTATACGCCATAATCCCCAAGACGAGATAGCGTGTTCCGCGTCGAGAAGTTTACAAGACGACGGAGAGATGCTATCACGGATCGTCGCTTAAAAAGGTTGGGGGGTGGTATAGCTGCGGTGTCTATACACCGACGCCACGAATGCCAATGAATGCTTGCTGGTGCAGGTTTTGCGGGGCGGGCGGCTTATCCGCTCTTGCGAGCGGGCGTCAAAGGGCTGGGTTTATCGGGCGTGAGCGAAATACACCAGCAGGCTTGGAAATGGAAGAGCGCGCTGAATACGCGAAAAGGCGCGTAAAAGGAAGATCTCGAAAGGCGAAGTACGCGCTATACAGACGGGCAACGAACGTGGGAGCAATGCCAACGCAGGTCGACACTCCATGCAGCAACGGATGCTCGAGGATTCGACAGGGGGAAAAAAAGTAAAAGAAACAGTCGAAGGGCACGCACAAGTATACGCGTGCGCCATTTGAATAGCGTGCGCGTGGTTTCGTGTATACCTGTACACCACGGGGCTCTTCTGCCGCACTGACGCAATAAGCGCGAACTCCCCACCTTCTTTGCATGCGGCGCGTCTAACGTCCTATGCAAGATATAGAAAGACGGGCTGCTGAGGGGAGTAAGCTCGCTAAACGTATCTTCCAGAGATATTGCGCACATTCGCAGCCGGTAATTTCGGTATTCACGGCGCGTTACTTGACCGCTCGCTAACTCGCACGACCCCTAGGTTAGTCGAAAACACAAGCCGCAAAATGGCCTCGTCAAACCATGGTCCCTTCCAGCGCACGCACACGCGAGTGGGTTCGCGGGCGGTGGGCATTTACGCAACGCCAATGACCGCTGCACCGTGGCGTGCCGCTGGGGAACGTCTTCAAACACGGACTGATTAATTCAACGCGCGCGATATAGTTGCCGGTTGCGCGCGGGACGTCAATTATGCGGCCATTTGTAAGCACAATGGCTGATTTAGATGGAAGGGCGACGCGCAGCAGTTAACAGCGGCGCAAAACGCATGGAGGAAAAAAATGCAGTCCCGTTCAAGGCCCGTCCGATCTTTAGGCCGAAGAGGAAACAAGCCAAGGAAAGAGGGGGAAGGTGGAGCGCAAGACTACTTAGGACTAACAACAGCACCATAAAGATGTCACAAGAGCAGCCGAGTCGAAGGCTGGCGGAATAACTAATGTCCCCGTTCAAAGGGTTCCCACGTTTCCAGCCGTTCAACGTACGTAATGAATTATTTACCTGACGCGTCAGAAGAGGAAGAAAATACGGGTGCGAAAGACCACCCGTCCCCCGAATGATTAATGCGGGCCTTGTTCTGGAGTATTTCACTAATACAGGAAAATGACGTTGCCCAGCGTACATATGTACGCTACGGTATTTCCGTACATCGTTAATACACGTACGCCGTTGTATACATGTCCTCAAGTTCCCATGCCTTGCACCGGTGTCAAACGGTCTCTTTTAATCGCAATCGCGTTTGACCCAGCTCATCTTTCTTTTTTAATTATGATAGGCGTCTTTACTCAAGCTGCAGAAAGGAGCCAATCTCATCATTGTCACTCCTAAGAGCGATCAGCAATGCATCACGTAACATTGGTATAAGATAAAAAAAAACTCCTATCGCAGACTTTAGTGCTGCTGCCACAAAAGGCGCAAATTCAACACCCTTCCTTTGAGTTTTTGACAGTGGTGTAAGACAAACGAGGCGCAGCAGGCATGCAAACACCTCGCTCCCAAACGAAGACAGGTCGCCGTTGCCTCCAAGAAATTCGTTTTAAAGAGGAACGTACGTTACACGTGCGAACCCGGCCCAGCCATCACACAGCAAGGGCGGCAGCACCAGCAGCAGCAAGAATAGCGGCGGCTGGATCGAGCGAGGTCGGAGGGGCGGCGCGCTCGGCGAGAGGTGCCGATAACTATCTGCGCAGCAGCGAGTCAGTCGTCGGCAAAAGGCACGGTCATTACAAGCAAGGCACGCGCACGCCAGGCGAGCCAAGGGGTGGGAGGCCTACAGGACGTGCCCGGGAAACCGGATAAACCTTCGGGGTCGGGGCCGCTTTCTTTCAGTGAGCGCCCTCCCCGCGACTCGCAGCGCATCTTCTTTTTCTCGCCACGCGGCACACGCCGGCGACACGGGGCACGTCGCCCCGCGGAGACCGGGTTCGGCAGCAGCCACCGTTCACTTGGTCCCTTCTGTATATAACAGCCTGGCAGTGAGGGGCATGAGGACGGTGCTTCACGTCTCTACCTTTTCAGACCAGCGCCACGTTTTTCGCGCGACAGCGAGCGTCGACAGTAGTTCGATGCCACGAGAAGGAACTATTTTCTCAGCGCGAAGTAGGCATACTGTTAGATAACAAGATTATGGTATAACAGAAGTTCCATATGAGTATTCGAAGCACTTTGGGGCATCTGATTAGGCCTTTGGAACGCTTAGCCGCAAATTCCAAGAAGAGAACAGACGCTGGTAGGGGCCTTCACAATCTTGAAGACACAAGAACATGCTTGAGCGAGCCCAGTGTATGGAACGGTCGTTCACGTAAAACGTCACCCGTCAAGAAAGCTGCTAATACCACCACACATCTAGCGTCGTGTCACACCTGTGGTTAGCAGTGGCAACAGAAACCCAAGAGCACGCGTTAATGCTGATCACATTACCTTCACCGTCCACGATCGAAAGCATGAGCGGGCCCCCATCGACAACCACAGCTGTCACGAAACAGAGGCCCCTTCTCTCTCGAAATACACGGCACTACTGTTTCCCCGTCAGATTATAGGCAAGCGTAAAAAGAACGAGAGAAAAGCTAAGACCTGTTATAGCTAAAAGAGGACCACGGCTCCCAAGTAAAGAGATCGAACAAGATCTGTGGCCCGCGCGGGGAGCGCGGCACAAGGAAGGGAGGAAGGCAGGCCAGCCGACCGGAGAGGAACGGACGTGTGCGCTACCTGCCACGAAGCCCCTACCCTACAGCGGCACCTTGGGGGCCCCTAATCTAATCGCGGCGCCCCCTACCGACAGCGAGCGTGCCTTGTTAACGAACTCCCCGCACCCTTCGTCTCACGACCCGAGTGCTTCTCTTTCATCCTCCTCGAAGAGCACGTTCTTCGCAACGAAGCTTTGCTTTATTATTGCTCCCAGCCCGGCTGCTACTGCTGCTGCATCAACCTTGCAGCGTCCCTCCCTCCCTGCTCCCTCTGGGCACCGGCGCATGTCTCTCCGGCTCAGCGAACGCCGCTCCCACCGCACGGCACATCCCGTTCGGAACGCTCCCTTTTTATTACGTTCGATACGCTGTAACGAGCTGTGGCGGACGGAGAAGGCGAGATGGCCCCTTCCTGAACGCTGCGTTTCCTTTCCTCCTTCCCTTCGCCGTCGAACGAAAAGCTCCAGCGATACGGGTAAGGCAGGTCACGCCACGGAAGGCGCGAGCGAGGTTAGACTACGGAGTAACAAACGAACCAAAGCGCGGCATCCAAATACAGCGGTACACGCGGTTGGGATAAGAAGCAAACGCATCAGCGGCAATAAGCGCGCGGCCACGCACTCGCCCGCTTGCACCAAGGCACACGCGCGCGCATGCTCCTCAAAATAAAATTACCGCACACGCGGAGGAGAGACGAAGCGACGACTGGGCCCAGCTCACGAGAACATGCAGGGAGCGCCGCAGCGAACAGGGGTAACGAGAGGAGCGGGTATGCAATCGGCGCTTATACATTCCGAGCGCGCGCGCGCGAACGACGCCGAATAAAAAGGAAATATAAGCAAAAACTGAGCGGGGTAAAAAAAGAAAGAAGGAAAGGAGGATCGAAACCCGTGAGGTGGTCGGGAGAAAAAAAAAGAGAAAAAGCTGGAGGCAGAAAGGCTGCGCAGCCCTAAGTGGGGGAATACCGAAGCAAAGGCTGCACCGGGGTATATTGGATTATCGACGACCGACTTATCGGATTAAAACTCCTTACGGGGAAATCTTTTCGCCGACTTCCTTCACCCCCGCCCCTCCCAACCCTCGGTCGTCGCCACTACCCCTTCCCCCCCTCCTTTCCGTTTTATTTTCTTCTTCTCGACATCAACCCATTCAATCTTTATAACGCTTTTTTTTTCGACAGTGTTTTATCTATTTACCTCTTCTTTTGTAACGCGCGCACACCGCTCTTCGATTTCCCTCCCGCACATCTTCACGCGCACCGCCGAGTCTCATAGCTGACGATCCGAACATGATCAGGTCGATAAGACTAACGAAAATGAAGCGATAAGAAAAAATAACGACTAAAAAAAGGGGAGGGGGGGCACACAATGAACGGAGGGCGACACAGGCTAGCTGTTACTTCTTTTTCCACACTACCCCCTCCCTCTTTCCTTCATGAACCCCTCAGCCTCCACCTCTTTAATTTGATACATGTGCGCACGAGTGGATGCGCGATTCGCAAATCTGTTCGGCAAACAGGTAATAGAAAGAACACAGGGGAAAAAAAGCCTTAAGGAAATACAGTACGCTTTAAGGCATCGGCGCATGCGTTTATCTTGGGCATGCATGAACGATGTGCGCTTAAAGTATTAAAGAAGATGTATATAAGAGCAGCAGACATATACAGGCACGTTTTTAAAGAGGAATAATTGTGTGCTTAGCACTTTCTTTATCCCCCCCCCCCCCCCCACACCACTCCTTTTTAATCTTGTACTATATACGTAAAAGCTTTTCATCTTTCGACACCGCCGGGCGTATCACTCAGCCGCCTGTTAGCATTCTGGTGAGATCTCCAGAAATGAAACAAAAGTAAATCACAGAAACAAGAAATACACACAAGAACGTTGGCGTCGAGTGGGATGACGAGGAAAGAAGGGGACGGGGCCGAGCCCAGCGGGAGAATCTATTTAAACGGGATTACGACGTGGGTCGAGTGGAAGTGCGGGGCTTAAGGGATTAACGGATACGCGCCACTCGCGAGATAAACAGCAATTAGGCAGGCAAACCACGTGGCCTGGGAGTAATAAAAGGGACGGGGAAACGAAAGGGGGGAAAAATGGAGAACAGCCTTAAAGAGAAACACGAACATCGTTTTGGTATAGAAGCAATGGCGCTGCCGTTCAGCGAAAGAAAGAAAGAAAAAAAGAAAGAAAGACTGATTAGCTAAGCCTGTCTCGGGGTGCTATAGCTTGTACAGCAGCAATAACATCAGTGTACCACGCGCCTCACGTTCGTTGTACGCGACGTGACCCGAAATCAGCAATAGGTAGTCCGCATGATAACTGGCGGGTTTTGGCGAATCTAGGAGGAGGAGAAGGAAAAAAAAAAGATATATCGCGTCTTCATTTTGCGACAAAGACACGGTTCGTTTACGCGATCGCCTATCTTTTCTTCTTTTTTTTCCCCTCTCAGTCGTTCACAGAAGTCGTAAAAAAGAGAGACAGAGAAAAAAAGCAAGAACGCGATGGGTTGCGATAAGCACGACATTATGGCGTACTTTCAAAAAAGGGCACCTCCGACATGTACGAGCGATTCGCATTATGTAGGTTGTCGCGATCACTTAGTAGAGATGTCTCGAACTGTTGCGAATTGGGAATCGGGTTTTTACACTCAATTTCCTCGCTTTTCACCTCTCTATCTCTTTCTTTCATTGATTTTTCCCAACGTTGCACGTCCATTTGACAGCGATCGTACCAAGATTCTCGAATACCGATGGGGGATTTAGAGATAAGTGGGCCAAACGGCTCGAAAGAAAAAGAAAGATACAATGCCACAGCTCCGCTGACGTCAATAATCTGTAAACGCGACAAGAAAACGAAGAATAAAAAGTGCTTTAAAGAAGAGAGTGGACAGATATTGGCAGTGCGACGAACATAGATGTTCAAAGAAAAAAAAAAACTGCAACCTAGGACCCGTTCGAGTAATAGTCGAGTCACGCCACTTGCAAGCGCGCACCTTCCACCACGCCCTGCGTGTGACGGACGGAGGTGAAAACCGCCCGGGCGACAAGTATGGGGAAGAAGGGTGCGGCTGAATCACAAGAGAAAACGATTTCGACTTTGTCGTTATGTATGTCACGCCCCGAGGAGCAAGAACACTCATTTAATTACATCCGCGACGTGTATTTCTTTACTTCTTTCTCGGATTCCCCGGTTGAATTGGCCTAGATACAACACAGGCGGGATAAAGCTGCGAAATAAAAGTACACAACGAAAACGGGACACGCTCGGGGACACGTATACACCTGCTTTGCCGCCCATAAAGACGCCATCGTGGGAGGCCTTGTCCAGGGCGTAAATATGTATCTCGTATGCATTCATGCATGCTGTTCCACTAACAACGACGCTCCACGCCACGCACTCAGTATGTACGCCTGATTCGGACGATGCCGCAGAGACAAGAACAGAAGAGGGCCACGCCTAACGCCACCGTGGCGCCGCGGCCCAGCTCGGCTTGGCTCGATTCGAGGGCACGCCTTGTTCTCCGTTTAGGGCGACGCATGACAGAAAAGCTGACCCATTCTGTGCGTCTCCGTTGTGAATTGATTCGCTTATTTTTCAGTGCTTGTTCGTTTGGCCACCTCTCCCAGTTTTCACCATTACTTCCCTCTTCTGTAACCTCACTTCAGCCACTGAGAGTAGACAACGAGATAAATAGCTGTAAATCAAACCAAGGGACCCCGACGGCAAAAAAGAGCCGCGCAAACAGAGATAATAAGGGGCACGGCTGCTGCCGCAATTAGCCTCAGAGTTAATAAGCAAGCCGAGAGTACACTTGAGGCCGGTCGGTGACCGCGTCTACCGTTTCTAGAACTCCCAGGGGAAAAAAGAACAGCACAGTCACCCATAGGCTGGGGTCGAAAAAAAAAAAACACGACCAAATAACGGCTGCGTGCCACTCCCTATACACCTGTCTAATGGCTCGGGTGGTTAACTCCGCAAAGCTGCGACAATTAAGCTAACGAGTAAACGTTGCAAGCACTGAAAGAAAGGAAGAAGGTGGGGTGTCGTAACATAGAGCGCGTTAATTAGCGTACCGCCCGAGAAAGAGCGTTATCTCTGCGCTAAATCGAAGTCACGTATGTGTTGAACCACTGGCATGGAAAAACTCGCGCTTATTGGTTTGCTATAACCATTTACGACTGTATTAAGTGCGTAACGCTGGCGATTCTTTCTCGCGTGTGGAGAACAAAAGAAACAAACTGGACGTTCCTGTCTAAAATATGACCGATAGATATCGCTGTTTTTCGCGAGATAACGGCGCGGCACTTCACTAGAAGAGGATTAACTCACGGCTCAGATCAAACGAGCAGCTGAGAGACACTCCTCTAGGGCCATTCCCAGCCACTCAAGTACACGAGATGGAAAGAAGGTTATACAACCTAATAATGCAAATGTCAACAAAATGAAGATGACGCCGTACAAGAACAATTTCTTTAACAATCTACACTAACCAACAGTTCACCGGCATATGCCGTCATTTAGCCATAAATGCCGAGCATTATTCGGGAGCCAAAACTAGCAATAACTAGGTCATATCTTGTGAATAAGAGGTCATAATTATGACCTTAATATTAGCCAGCGTTCGTGGTAGACGGAGTAACTGAATTCAGTGAGCAATACCAACCAATACCTGTAATATTCCGCTTAAGAACTTGGGTGGAAGCGGCCCAGAAAGACGCTCTTTACAACTAAGAGCGCGAGACATGACCAAGTACATACGAGAGAAAGAAAAAAGGGAAAAAAAGAGAAAGCCTGCGGCATTCCCGAATTCGCCGACCCTGCAGCAGCAGCAGCACAGGCCCGAGACTTTTGCAATGCCACAAGACCCTGTGAAGCGCAGCGAAGAGAGAACCAAACATGAGAAGGATGTTCAAATGCCGAGCGTAGCAATGTCAGTATAAGCGTGTGGCTCGCACCCCCCCACCCCTCTTTTTTTTTCTCCATTGCCTCGGTCGGTGTAATACCAGGCACGCCAAGCGTGCCGCTGCAGATGCCGTCGAAACGCTCTGCGGCACACGCGCAGCGCGCGCGGGCCAGCTACCCTGTCACGCGATGCATTGGCAGTCTAGAGGAGAAGGCAAACTCGCCGAAAACAAACCGCGACACACGCTTCGCACGAGAAGAGACGCGAAGCAGAAAAGTACGTATATCGGTGGTAAAATAACTAAAAAAAAAGTCGACAAACAAGTTAAGCTTCCGTGCGCAACAGAACGCACACGAAAAAAAAAAAAAAGAACATAGACAAGAGCAAGAAAGCAGAAGACCGAAGCGGGGGCGGCAAGCGAAGGACGAGCGGGAGGTGTGTGTCACAGCCAGATCCGGCAGCGTGCTTGTCCATCCGAGCCGGCGGCAGCAAGCATGCCGCCGCCGCCGCACAAGCAAGCCAAGCACACACACGCACCACGTCGGGAGAGCAACGGAGCGCGAAGCGGAACGCGTTTCACCCTCGGCGGCTTCTTCCTCGCGGCAGCGGCCGACCGTGGAGGAAGGAGCGGCGGCACAACATGGAGAGCGAGCCGCGTGCACCTTCCCGCCCCCCTCCCCCCTCAATTCCGACCGACGCTAGCACGCGCACTAGGGCGGGGTAAGTAATCGGGAAAGCGAAAAAAAAAAAAAAAAAACAAAAGTGAACCTGAGGGCACACAGCACGCATTCTTGGCTGCGATGAGAAGGAAGAGCGTTCCAGTGACGCTGAGTTCATGAAGCGCGGTGCCGCGCGGTTTCTATGCAGGCACGCACGGGCGGGAAGGCCCGGACTCCAGGCGGCTTCCAACCAAGCAAGCTCGGTGCTTTCACTCTGCCGGTTTGGGGGACCCCGCCGCGAGCATCGTCATCCACTGTAACGCCCACTCACGCGCTTCCCGGCGGGAGCGGCGGCATGGGAAGCGTTCCACGGATGGACGAGCCGTGAGGTCACCCAATTAAGCCCTCGCCGCGCCGCAGTCACTGGGGCGTGGAGCAGCAGCCATGGACGCGCGAAAAGCGGTAGTGCGGCGACGGACCAGTGCCCCGAACGCGCCGCCCCCTCGAGTCGCTTCCAGCGTGCCGCTGCTGAGCGGTGACATAGCGCTTCGTAGCGTTCACGCAGAAACCCGAGCTTTTGTTGCAGTGTCAAAAAAAAAACGCAAAAGAATGCGAAATGCCTTCTGATACAAATAACGAACCGCTCTATGAACGGCATCAACAGCGTGGTTTCTCGTACTCCTGAGTTGTAAGCGGAGGATGCGCAAATTTATCACACGTCTCATGACAAGTGTACCCCATGGTCTTATTTTGGGTGGATCCAATAAGCCCACACACGCTTTCTTGAGTGCTTCAGAAGGCGCTGCAGTTCATTATTACAACACAATCTACTCTAACTGCGACAGCGTTATGATTTTGCAAAGTATAAGCTGAATGAGCGTTTAAGAAGATTCGATGCGCTTGCGAAGTGACCGCAGGCCTCGTACTCGTTTGTCCATCACATCTCTTGGGGAACATTGCTACTGGACACCTTGTCTTCATCTGAGGGCAACCAATTCGCACCTGAATGCAAAAATCTCGGAAGGCGATGTATCCGCCATGTGGCCATGTTATGCGGCGGAACTGCCCAGTCAATCATCTGGAACGAGGCCAAATTCGACGTAGTTGACGTGAAAACTGCGCGGGACAAGTTCACGAAGTAAAAGGCCAATCTATATATCGTTATGCGATGCGACATACTTACCTAAGGTCCTACACGATGAACTCACACTTGAATGCTGCGCTTGGTAATACCCAGCGGAGGCAATTATCACACGGTCACAGCAATACACGGTAAAACGCCGCAGGCAACGAACACTTCACGCAGGGATATTGCGACAGAGTGGCGCAGCATCGAAATCAGTGGAAATACGATAGTGGGAGTTCCGTGTTCACACCCACCCGGAGGTACAGTCCCATGTCCCCTCTATTGGTTTGCAACGCGAGTTTTCCATTTGGATTTGACCCGCCATACAAAAGAAGAAGGCACTTAGCTTTGGGAGACACGTAACGCGGTTGTATACTGAGACCGATTGGGAAAACATCGTAGTATGTTGCTAGCCACGCGTGACAAAAACAAAAAAAAAAAAGTAAATAAAGTGATGATTATGAACAGAAAGTCGTTACATGACAGTAAAGCTTAACTGTGCAACACAAGCACATGCGAAAAACAACCGAAAACCAGTCAGTATACTTCTTGAAGACAGATAGAGAGAAAGAGAGAGAGAGAAACGATCTATTTCAATCATAGAGAAATGTGGGGTGAAAGTCGGAGTGGTAATTGCCTTTAAATACGCATATCAGCTGCCACAGATCTTACTACACAATCAGCAAATTAATCTAAAAGCAGTTGATTACCCTAACCAAGAAATAACGAGAAAATTATTAGGCAAAACGCCCGTACTCTTCCCGCGCATCAACTCAAGTTGTAGTAGTAGTAGTAGTAGTAGAATAAAAACAATAAGAAATAATGCGAAATATGGACAGTCCAACACTCCTCCCCCGACAGTTCCACGCCATTACTATTTCCTGTTTAGACAGTAGGCACTCAGGTAACTGAAGGAACGTGTTCTTGTTTTTTACCGGGTACTGTGAAACAAAAAATCTTGCAAACATCATACAGAGGTTTCAACGTGCACAATGTTTCAAACTGTGGCGTTTAAATCATCGCCGGATGGTCGAATGAGACAACGACAAAATCAATGACATCGATGAAAGCAAGCAGCGCGGCAAACTGCACCAAAACGTCTGCATACTGGAAGGCCTCAAAAGGCATCGAAGGTGTTTTGCGAACTTGCGGGAATCCCACACGGCCGACGCGCACAGAAATTTCCCATGCGATTTGGCCGCACCATTTCGATAAGATGGATGGACGGATGTTATGAGCGCTTCCTTTATAACGGGGCGGCGACATGTGTGCCACCAGGCTCGCAAGAAAAAAAAAAACGAAAAATTTCTTTTTATGTTGGCTTTTCTACTTCGATAAGACCAATCTAATTATAACAAAGAAAATATAAATTCACGGTCATTCTCTCTGCCTCTTCAGGTAGATTGACCTCATTTCCCCCAATATTTTTGCCCTTTATCTCTACTGTTTTGCCACAAATACTCTAGCAGTTTCTTACTTGCTTCTATCGCGGACGAGTTCAGCTTTCCATGGTTGTCCCTAAATCTCAAAGACTCATGCAGACTTGCACCCACACGCACACCCGGGTGGATGTCACTCCATTTAATCAGAACATGTTCCATCGTTTCCTTAGCTTCCCCACAGCATGTGCAGTGATCTTCCTTCATTGAATCTCGCTCTGTGACTACGACTACACGCTTCATGACTAACACAAGCCAGATACGCGCCGCGAACGGCAAGGAAATGCTGACAACGCCAAGCACACACACACACACACACACACACACACACACACACACACACACACACACACACACACACACACACACACACACACACACACACACACACACACCACGTATGAAAAAGCAGCCCTCCTCATGCGAGCAGCACTGACGCAGGTGCGATAAGCTAGCTCCCACAAAATGAACTACACTCTAAAAAGTAAAGGAGGAAAAGGGGGGTCGAGGTTACTCCTTTAGAGGAGTAACTGACTTGCCACACCCATTGCACCATTTCGGGAGTAACTGCGACGGGAGGAACCGTTACTCCCCAATTTCAGTTGCTCTTTCAGAGAGTAACTGACTGGAGCAACTGATGCTCTGTCACTACTCCCATGGGAGCAATGGTTACTCTTGCTCAATACTCCTCAAAGGTGTAACGGATAGTCTTATTTGATACTCCCACAGGAGTGACGGTTACTCTTTCCCAATACTCCTGAAAGGAGGAACAGATAGTCTTCTTTAATACTCTCAGGGGAGCAACAGTTCTCTTTGCAATTACACCGCATGAGAGCATCCATTGCTCCCTTCCTAAACTCCTCAAGGAGGAACGGATGCTCTTGGTCAATGCTCCTATGGGAGTGACACTCTTTCCAATGGAGGAACAGATAGTCCTTTTCAATACTCCCAGGGGAGTGATGGTTACTCTTTAGAAGGAGCAATGGATACTCTCTGTCAATGCTCCTATGGGAGTGACGCTTAGTCCTTCCGTATGCCCCTGATGGAGTAACAGATAGTCTTTATCAATACTCCCCGGGGAGCGATGGTTATTCTTTACAAGGAGTAATATGCTCTGTGAATACTCTCACAGGAGTAACACTTGCTCTCTCTGAGTGCTCTTAATTGGAGCAATTGTTACTCTTTCCCATTAGTCCCGCAGGGAAGAATGGATATTCCACGCCAATGAGAGCGATGGTTACTCTTTCACAACGTTCCTCATCAGAGTCGCATGCAGTTGCTCATGATCGATGTCTCTCAATGTAGTTCATTACTTGTGCGAGTGCTCTTTAAGAAACCAGCCGTCAAGCTCTCCCAGCGGCAAATGAAAAAAAGTTTTCAAGAACATGATTTTCATTAGGTTGCGCCATGTCTGGCACAGAGGCTCCAGGAGAGATAAGAAATCCACATCTATTCGTTCAAAAAACTTTATTCATTAATGGCTCAGGGTGGTCAGTGTTACGCTGACTAGTGGTGTTGGCCGTAGGCCACTCTTCACTTTAAGAGCGCGGGATAGAACGTCAAACGTTCGTTGAGCTTTTTTATCAAAAACTATATTGGTAGCCCAGTATAGTGCCATCTGGGTGGAAATTGCTGCCAAGAGGCTCTTCTCTGCAATTTCGATGTCCTCCAGCCTCACAGCAAATGCATCAGATGTCAACACATTTCCCATGAATGTGACTGTGGGCACGTAGTGCGTCTTTGTGGGGTCCTACAAAAATAAAAAAGCACACTTCAACAAAAAACTTGTTGCTTCATTATTACAACAGCTCCTTTATGTAGGAACAGATAAAACGTAATGTTTTACGGCACACTGACAAATAAATGAAACTGAAATTAATTTGCAAAGCATGCTTCCAAACTAGAAGGAACATTCTTAATAATTCATAAAGCATTCGCACTAAGGCTACAGGCTTATCCACAGTTTAGTGACTGGTCTTGTTTACACACAACCCAATAATTCGTTCTGAAAAAAAAAAAAGAAAAAGGTGTGATTCCACGTAAGATTGAACAAACCATGGCTGGTCGACCTCTTAAATTTTTTTCAGAATTTTATATTGTTGTTTGATCAGTGGAAAGAAGAGATCCGCAATTGGTTTTGCTGTAAAAAAAATTGTTCGAAGCACAGTAAATTAATAATGACGGAGAGGTGGGGTGCCACGCTTACTTGCTCTGCTGCTTTTTTCGAATTTGGCAATCAGTTACGCAAAATATAACAAAGCTACATGACTCCAATTTGTTTGGCTATATATAGGGGTACTGGCACATACAATCATATTTAGATTGTCTTTTAGAACTGCATTATCGAACTGCATTAGAACTCCATTTAGAACTGCATTATCGATGAAAATGTTATTGTAAGAGATTCCATTGAAGGCATAAAAAAATTGAGCAGGCATGGCATGCTAGCATGACAACAGAAACAACCCACAAGTAAACTGAGTGCGATAAGACCATGCAGTTTCTGGCCTAGGTGCCCTTAATTTGCAAAAACCTTGCACAAAAAACACTTTAGAACTATGTGAGCTAACACATGGCAGTGAATTGAAAAAAAAGATTGACTATATATATCAAGAACTACAAAATTATGCCTAAAAAGGAATATGCCATCAACAAAGCTAATAGTAAAGAAAAAAAGAGTTCATTATTGGCTGCCTACCCTGGAGTCTGCACAAGCGTATGTAAACCTATAAGGGGAGCCTATTTATGAAAAAAAATTAATCAAAATTAAAAATGGGCAGAAGTGCATAAAGCATGCATTCTCAAATCATGACAGGGAATCAGCCACTGTTCCTCAAATGAAAAGTATGCAAACCTCTACGTACCACCAGATCAACAAGTAATCTGGGCTTAGAGCCTAACAGGGAAACTTAATAAAAATTAGAGAAATACTGAACAAAAATTGGAAAACTGACTAAAATTCGTGATTATAATCAGAAGATGTGACTGTTCTGATAAACAGTTGATTTCCCATATTTTTGAACAGTTGCCTGTATTTTTCATGAATTGTCAACCCGTGGCGTCTGTGTGCGAGTGGAAACCATGCCATCACATTCGCCGAGAAACATGCAGGGCGCACGAGTTCCTGTCCTCTTCTCTCACTCTTTCCCAAAAGCACTGATGCTTTGCCTAGCTACTTGGCCTCGGCGGGGAGAACTGTTTGCAACCGCTGCTGTTCATACCGGTTCTAGGAACCGCAGGGGGAGATGAGCGAGTAGAGGGCCCGCATTGTTAGTGTGCCCATCTCGGGTGGGTATGACGTCACGAAACATCACCTCCTGTAGTGAACGGCGTGGCTGCTGGATGCGGTAGTAGTTTGTTAAAAACGCATTAAATTCATTATTTCCCTGTAGTTTCTGCCTGGAATGAAGGTTGTCCCGATCACTTTGAGGACCCCACTTCCAATTTGATTGAATATCTTGGTGGCCAAAAATTTGTTCAGTATCCCTTTAAGGACCATGTACCATACCATGAAACAGGAAATGGTTGGTAAAACATTAAGCTATTAGAAAACACCAGATTGGGTGAGACAGTCGGGTACTGCAGGTTGAAAGAAATAAACTTGGTGCGGCCATACAAAGAGTAAAACAAACAACTGGGGGCAAGAGAAGCAGAATGAATGCAAAAAAAAAAAGAGGAAAAGCCGAGAAGGCAGGGAATCACCTAGAGCGACAGAATTAGGGAGCTCACAGGGATGAAACTGAATCGGCTTGCTCAAGAAAGGGTAAATTGGAGATAATTTTAGAGCGGTCTTCATTCTGCAGAAGACACAAAAATAGGCTGGGGATGACGACGGTGGCACAGATGCCGTGCTTACATAGCATTACACAGGTTCTAAGATCTATGCTTATGGTGACACGAATAAAAACCATATCATGGCTCGCGATACACAACATCACATCACTGAATGCATCCTTAAGCCAGTTCGGGCTGCATAAAAAATCAACGTGCCCACTCTGGTCAGCTTGGAGTGCCAGTTCATGGCATTTCAAACAGTGGAGATACCGATTCATTGAATCCTATAAAAACAATGCAAAGAGTGGCTGACAGTGATGTAGCCTCCGAGCGGGCTACATTATGGCGGGCTTCTACTGTACTGGGTAACCTATGCATAAATGGTACGTGAAAGTCGTCTTGGACATGGCTGGTTGAAAGGCTTTTCAACAATTCACTTGCAAAAGATATAGCAAACATTTATCACAGATGGCAACTTCACAACTGCAGTTCACAGGGAAAGTAATATACAAACTATGAATTATACTCACAAATTTGCAGATGAAAGCATCCATTCTTTCCTTCACCATTGCCGGAAGGACACAAATAGCAGCAGTGAGCATCACCTCTGAAAAAACCGTGAGTTGCACTGTTTCAAAAAGTACTTAAATGCAAAAGCTACAAGCTGGATTCAAACTGCCATTTTAGCAACTCACTAGAAACATAGAGGCTGTAATGGTGTACATGACTGACTATCTTTTATGGGGTAGTCATGGTAACTACACTCAAACTTAGGAAGTATGCAGGGTCACCCAGCCAAGCGAAATTCACAGTCACGTGCACCACAGACCAGCTGGATACCTAATGTGAAGTGAGAAGGAGTAGACGTGCTTACTTACATCTACATTACTACACAACTAGTTTGTGTATTGCTATGGTGTTTAAGCAGCAGAACCTAATTCCCATTGGGGATAGCACTGCAAGACATAATATAACAAAATTTTTATCGTACCTTTAGAAGATGCAGTTTACATCTTCGTGCTTTCAGATGTGAAAAAAATTTTGGCACGAATTTTAATCCTTGCCATTGCCAAATGTAGAATGCACAGAAATAAATTGAAAACTCAAGAAAAGTATTGGAAAACACAGTGGCACCCATCTTGCCTGCTACGACCCCTTTAAAAAGACTAAAGAAATCACTTTGAACTGTATGTAAGAATGTTAAATTACCTTTTTTTATTAGTGGAGGTAGGCATTTTGTGAAATGGGAGTATTGAATTCATTCATGCAAAAATCCCATTGCAGTTTAGAAATTTTCAAAAACCGACCTCTAGTAATATTTGAGAAGAAATGAAATTCACCCACATTCAGCCGCGATACTAAAACACGGAAGAGCGTCACTGCCCTACTTCGTCAAGAATAAGTGAGCATCATTATATCGACCACCAACCAACTTCGTTGTGTGGGCGTGCAGGCTGTGCTTGCAATTAAACGCACATGGCACACAACAAATACAGAACTTTGCCTCTTCTGTAATCTTTGTTTCCAACATTCTGGTCTTTTGCTTGTGCTCATCTGTGCTTCAGTTTTGGTTCCATCATTGAACAAAACTTATTTTCTTAAATTTTATTTTATTGGTTTGAGCACAGAATGAACTGTATTTCAACCTAGCTTTAGCTGAGAAGTTCAAGCAGTGGTGAATGTATTGCACAAATAGAGGCAGTTTAAGATCTTCAGCAGCTGAGATATTTAAGCAATTTTTATTGCTTCTGTACATGAGCTCTTGAAATAAATTTATCTCTGTAATAGCTACCTGTAATCACGTCGTTGGCACTTAATGCCAGTTTCTAGGAGTGTGACATTGCATTTTCAAAACAAGTGCATATAGTGATAGACTAATCGAACGCATGCTCTGAGTCAACCAATGTAGAACTGTGCAAACAAATCTTGCCTAATACATTCAATTTTACAGCACCCAATTTGCTTGACGTAAAATCGGAAGAATGGCGCTACTGGAAGCTAGATACAAAGAAAGGTGGTAATGTTAGCGTAGAAATGTTTGAAATTACCCTCGGATGCATCTTCAGAGGCATCGACAAGAACAGCATCGAGGTCTTCCAGAAACTTTTGCATGTGACGTTTCTGTCTGGCTATTTTTACTATTTTTCCTGAAGCAGGCCCCAAGAATTCTTCCAGTTTCTCCATTATGGGCACTTTGGTAAGCAACCTGAATTCCAGCTGCACCTATAAAATTTTCATAAGGCATTTTAATGACGGTAAACCCTATAGACTTACTTGCATCTGCGGTACAACATTGCACAAGGTCACAGCACTGCAAAACGTGTAGTCAGGTTCACGATTACAGTAATATGAATAAAAATGCTGAAGATGATGTTAATCAGTTTTATGGGCTCTTGCAATGTGGCAAGACGGTTACTGTTACAAAAACAAAAATGGACAACCACACATTTGTAGCACCAAGCTACAAAAAAACTTTCATGGATTCCTCAACATTTCCATGGACAGAACAAAGCTTTCATCCTAAAAGATACACGAGGATTTCGGTTGAGCTTCGTGCTACAAATGCATAATATCTTTCCCTTTTAAGGAGTTGCAGAAGTGCTCAGATACGTGTGCAGTTAAAAAATATTAGGAAATGAGACTGTGCACCAGGTTATGAAAAAGGCTTTGAAGCATCATTTTCATACCTTGCAACAGTTTTCTGAAATGGGACATACTTTCTAAGTTTTGGATTTGCAGTGCCATCCACAGCACCATGGTGCTATGGATGTGAGATAAACTGCTAGCGAATGCATTTGAGCTGAGTATATTTATGGTTCCTTGGAACATACCAGACATTTGTTATTAGTGTGCTCAACTAACCTTGTTACTGTCTAAATTTTCTTTCTTTCTGCCGGTCTTCTTAATACCAGCTTTTTGTTAATTTTTCAAAAAGGCAAACAAAGCCACTTTCAAATACAGTTGAACCCCTTTATAAGAAATTTGTACTGAGGAGCAACTCTTGTCTTTTTATGCGGTGTTTCTTATAAGCATGGGTATCACTTATGCATTTTCTTATCAACACCTATTTCAATGTAGACACACTGCTGTCTCTTATACCAATTTCTATTTTAAATCAGTGTCTTTTATAAAAAGGTTCGACCTACTCCTACCAAGCACAAAAGGGCAATTTTGAAATAAAATGCGGAGGTTACTATCTGCCAGTTTCACAAGTAAAGTACATAGCAGGACATAATCTTCGTAAGTCCTGCCAAGGAATTCGATGCATTGAAGCAGCAAGTGACGAAATAAGCTGTTTAGCAAACAGATTACTCATTCCTGCCGCTTGGTCAATATAGCTATTGAAAATCTAGATGTTAGTAGCTTGTCGCTATGATGTAATATGAGTGACTATAGCCAAAAGTGCAGAGACAAAGGGATGTACATCAGTGACGCACCACCAGTTGTGTCATAAAACAAGTATACTATAAAATTTTAATATAAGCAAGGACAACTGCAGACTTACTGCAAAACCTTCAAAAATACTTTATGCTGCTCTGTACAGCAAGCCAAATTAACATAAATTATCAAAGCATGCACCTTGCCAATTTTGGCACACATTCGCTTTCCCCTGAATGGGTGTGCTGCATGCACTTTAGTTGTTCTTTTACAGCCTCAAAATGAATCACATAATGCCAATAAAATAGCATAAATTTACCATGTTTCTGTGGATGATGCCACTCTAACCTTCCACAGTTTAATTTGAATTTCCATTTGTCAACTAGATTGTGGCTGAGTGTGGCAATGCATGTACTAGAGAATAGCTTTAAGATGAGCTGGCACAGGAGCCATTTTTTTAGACAACTGCTTTCAAAGTCACTATTGCAGGGCATTCGGCCATCTCCTACAAACCACAATGACACAAAACAATGCCAACAGTGATATGTTGTAGCTACCAAACATTGGCAAATAAGGCGACAATCTCGCAAAGGTATCGTGAAGTAGTGATCACTTTGGCTGCCGTAGCACTAGACTTTCTACGGTATTACACCAGGCACTCGAACAACTGACTGATTGTCATGAGTAAATGCACCAGGCAATGTTGCAAGTTTTATTTGACCCTTTTACTGTCACTAATGTACCAGTAAGTTCATCTTGCATTCACAAATTAGTGCTGAAGCACTAAATTGGCCTATTTGGCATAATCCTAGTGATTCCACGATTTCTTGAATCAATATACAAGACTATCAACAAAAGCACATAGATACTTCTTAGCATGGTTTCCATTATGTTGCCATGGCATGATGAACGTTATTTATAATTTTCCCCCGACATATATTTGACGTTTACTTGAGTTTCCCTCAACATATGTTTGAACACATAACCATAGGCCTGCACATGGAAAGCGGGTCACAGGGGCCAGCCTAGCTCACCTAGTCACCTAAGGGAAGGGGGAGCAAAAAATCTTCCCCATACGTAGACTTAGTAGGGTTGAGGGCCACTGCAACGAACCTTTGGCCCCCTTTATGGGGAACCCTGTAAACGCCTATGCATTCACGTTTCAGTCAACAAAAATGTTATTAGTAAATGACAAATGTGGATTCTGGAACGTGACAACTAAAATAACTATATTTGCTGGAAATGCAAATTACCCCAAACTAAAACGCGACAGGCGACTGAAAAATTCTCCAAACAAATCGGCAGAAAAAGAAGCCCGAATCCTCCTGTTATAAGCAGAACTGGCAACTCTAGATTACAAATCCAAGAGTTGCTCTGCTATCTGCCAAAGGTTTGCAGTTGTTGCTTCGTCTTTTATATTCTCTTTGTGCGACTTCTATATTGCGTCAAGTTCAGAGGCACTCTCCATTGCTTCTTTGATGAACTGAAATATTACTCAAACACTGCTTTCACTCGCTTCATGCTATCAGTAGTAGAAAGGATGTTGTATCCCCTTTCTGCCCCATCTTGACGTCACAACAAGCGATTTCTGTGTTTCGAGCTTCCCTGATATTCCCTAAACAAGCAGACTCTCGGGTTGTGTGTTGGACAGAACCACGCAACAGTAAAAGCAATAAGTGTAAGCAATGAAATAAACCATACAGCTCAGCAATGCTAAATTATTTTCATTTTTCCTGTTTTTTCACATCTTAGGTGTACTTTTTACACTTTAATCAAAAATGTACATTAGGGTTTTACTGCATTCTTGTTCAAGCCATTGTACATATGCATCATGTTAGCATAAAGTGAACAATTCAAACAGTCAGTAAATAACATTTCAATAGTTTATATCAAATAAACTGCAGAATAAAAATTTTGAAAAGCTTGATGAACTAATAAAATACTTAGAACAACTGTACAACAAATAATTGCAAAACAAACATCTCAAGAATGGATGGATGTGGCCGAAACAGCAGAGCATGCTATTTCCCTGGGCACTTTTTAGCCACTTTCGATTCATGAATGCACACTGAAAAACTTACGATGGAGCCGATTAAAAGAGCAGGGTACTTCTTAATGATGTCATCAACAGATGGGCTGTCTTGGGACACCCACTCCCTTCTGCTTGGCAAAGTTCTGCTCATACAGTCCTCAATATAGGCCATGTCGGGCCTGGCCTTTGCAACTTCTTTCGTCATTGCCAAAACGTGACCAGCAATGGTCTCGGCATCTTCTGCGTCAGCCAAGACAGCTGCCTGAAAGCACAGATAAATTTTGTTGGCCAGATGGCAAAGACAAACCTGATGTCTGCAGGGCTGTGCAAAATTTGAAATACGTACACTAGGCCTCTCAGTGCGCCGAGGAGCAGTGCACTCGTCCTCTGTAGGCTTCTTCTTCCGCGGAATTCTTTCTGTGTTCTCCTTTGTTAATGCCTTCATTTTCTTCCTTTCATATTTGGCTTTAAATCTTAGAGCTTCTCGCCATGAATCCTGTAAAGCACGAGAGAGTTACTAAATATGTTATTTAAATAGGTAACTGCAATCATGTGATCATGGATCGCCTCACACACAAAAGTATGACTGGCAACAAGTACAAGGAATGAGTGCCACTGCAGCAGCTGTCATCACAGTTTGGTTGAGTGAGATCACATAATAAAAGTATTTCGGAAAGTTGTTATTGATTCATCCCTTTTCTTTTGAAAATAAACATTGCTCTAATCAATAACTTATAACAGAAAATATGAAAAAAGAAATTTACCTCCCCGGCACTTCTGTTCTGCTTTTGTTTTTATTTTTTCTGACCCCACAAGGGTACTTATTGAGCTTAAAGGGAAACTACACTGAATGTTCTGCTTGTAACTTCATTACTGCAGTTTAAGTGATTAATAATGAGAATAGATGGTGATGATGCCAAGAAAAGTATAGATGATGGTATTAAAAGTAATTGTAATGTAAATGTGACAAAAGAAAAGTGGACGAAAAGATACCTTGCCACTGGCAGGTACCGGCCCAAAGGCCTTTGAATAATGCGTCCGATGCTCTACCACTGAGCCACAGTGGTGGTCATCCCCCCATCCACCTTATGGGTATACTATATGTGTATTTAAACGTGGGAGGGTCAGTCAGTGTTGCCCATTGCCACTACAATGAGTGTGGAACACTCTTCGATCCGTGCCGGTGGCAAGTTATTTTTTCGTTCACTTTTATTAACATTTACATTACAGTTACTTCTGATAGCATTCCCTATACTTTCCTTGGCGTTGTTGTCTGTTAGTTCTTGGAATAATCTGTTTACAAAAAAAATGAGCCCTTAAGTTTACACTTCTTTCCTTCATTTCTGCAGTTTGTAGCTTTGTGTCTGGACATCCCAAAATTGAATCATTAATGCTCAAATGCATTGTATAAATAATGCTAGCATCACTGAATTAGAACAATTTTATGTCAGTTCAAAATGCTCCCCTAAATACCAACAAGCAACCAGTGTCCGAGAAAGAGAGAGTGCGAGATAATGTGCATTTAAGCCATGGTGTTGTTCTCAGTTATAAAAACTGGGCCCCATGTGTGATAAACAATGAAACGATGCCAGTGCTAAATATGTGCCCCCTTCCCCCCAGAAAAATAAAAAGAGCAATCCTGGCCGAAGCAACAACTACCACATTGAGAGCAGCGTGACAAGACAGCGTGGGGAGGTGACAAAAAATAGTCCTTGCCAGATTTCAGTTGGTGTATTGTGCACGCGGGCACTGCATGACATCTTGTGATGTTGACAATACTCGCTTTTCTTTCGAAACATCACATGGAGCTCTGTCTCTGTCATATTAGTGGTGATGTTGCGAGTTGATGCAAACTCAGATGCGCACTCTTGCTTACTTTGAAATTAAATTAAAATATTTTAACGGCAACATTTCTCGCTAATAATCACTAAGAAGTGCTCACGCATGCAGGACTATCGCACACATGCACCTGAGTTTCAAAATTTGGTCTCGGGGGTATTTTAGGCGCATAATTATAACTTCCAACACTATGTCTGCTCTGAAATCGGATTCTAGTGCACAAAATATTTTCAAATAGCTTATGCCAGAACATGATTATTGTGTTAGAGCATATTTAAGGGGAGACGTGGCAATGGGAATCGTAATTTGGTCAAAATGTTCAGTTTTTCAATTATTCTTTTCTGCAATCCTGAGACCATGTGTCACATCATAGTGTGATTTTAGACCCAAATAAGCAGTAAAAGTTGAGAAACAAGCATTTCACTAGTGGGATGTCGTCAAAAAAAGCTATGTGAAAATTGGGCATAGCAAGATGCAAATTTGAAGCTCTCCCTTGGCACAGTGCCACCATATTGGCATCATAAAGAGGACAAATTGGAGCTCTAGATAGCCACAAAGATGCATTTCTCCAATGAAAAATAAAGCCAGTTTCCTTCAGAGTTCCATTCTATCAACTTCTAGCTCCAAAATCTTTGGGCTCCATTTTCTCAGCTTTCAATTTTTTGAGCAGTTGCTGTCAGTCATCCCTATGCCATTTCACAACAAATTAAGCTATAGCCATTCCGTTTTTTGCACTTAGATTCTCAAACATGGGTGAGTGCGGTAAAGCTGTCCATATTTGTGTACACATCATACGGACTTTTCTAATTGGCTTTTTATAAAAGTTGTTGGTAAGACAATATGTCTGGGACATTAAAAAAATTTGTGTGCTTATTTAAATATTAAAAATAAACCAATAGCATTATGGCACAAAATGAAGCCTTGTGAATATCCTTATGCAAAAATTTTGACAAGCTTATGTCTAATTAGCTAATTAATATTGGGATGACAATGAGAGTCTATCAAGTGTTGTAACTCAAGAGGTACATTAGATAGCTCAAAACCGATTCCAGTTATGATATCAGCACAACAAATGACATCTGCATGCCGAATTTCATCCCTTTGGCCTCATAAATAAAGATAATTTTCATTGCCACGTCCCTTAAAAGGGCTGTGACAACAATTTTGAAGTGCAGTTATTTTTTTTTTTGCAATAGCTTTCTGGTGGCCAATTATTCATACCACAGTCCATTGATTGCTGCAGTTCACAACACATAAGTAGTGTGCTTATTGTCAGCTAGTTGCACCTTCAGTTTGAAAGAGCTAAGAGAACGACAAGCCGCCGGATGCAACTAACACCATCTAGCATGTGAAATGGCACACACATAGGTCGGCAAAGATGAAGAGCTCACATACGCTCACTCATGAAATATATTTTGCCCTTGGGACTCGCTCGGACTCAGAGACACCAAAACTCAGACTAGCGCTGTTTATCAGTCTCAGTGAGCCAGTGAGTCCATTTGCATGCAATTGACTTCCTTGAACTTTGTGTCAATGCTGTTTACCACTAATATCTCGTGTGCTCTGTGCCTTACTTGACACCTTTCGATCTCGTTCCTTGAAATATGAAATATTAGCGATCGCAACTCGGTGAGAATATTTTTATTGAAAGAGATGACTCACGTGAAATATTTTTATCGAAAATTTCTAGGAATCCCCACTGCCTGTTGACTTTTCGATAGCTCACACCTCTGATCAATAAATATTGAGCTGGCGTGCAAATGCTGGTGCTTTGAAGTACTATGTGCGAGTATAGGCCTTATGCAAAATCGCTGCCATCTGTCCGCCGTTGTGTGCATAGCAGCTATGTTAGAGGCTCCACATGGCGCAGTACACACAGGCTCACGTGTGTTTACGTAGACGTATCGACGAGAGGCGTGTATTGGCCCATAATCGCAATGGCAACGTATTGCTGCGTCTCTTGCAGCACACATAGAGGAACTCTGAGTGCTGAAGAGAAAAAGGTAAGCCGTAAACTTTGCCCCTTGTTTTTTTTTTTTTTTTCCCCAAGCTGATGGTTTTTTTAGCATGAGCTCCGGCTACTGCTCTCGAAAATACGTGTTTGCATTCTCCTTTCTATGCAAGTAAGACGAGCCATAGCATTTGCATTCGTGTTCCCGAAAATTGTTGCGTGCCAAGGTAAGGCAGTTTTTGTAATGTTCTCGCTAGCAACCATTTACCAAGTGACGGAGAAGCTTATGTTACACGCTGAAGTCACCTTTATGCAATTAACTTCATCACAGCTAATTGCGTGTGCCTATATTTCGTTGATGTGTTTTGTTTATTATGTTTGGGTAACGGCACATGCTCAATTAGAAGCAAGTGCATGCCATCGGTTAGTGGGATGACTTGCGCATGACTGCGTACATTTTTCAAGCATGCGATGTGCTCAGCACATGCAATGAAACGTAGGCACACACAATTAGCTGTGATAAAGTTCGTTGCATGAAGGTGGCTTCTGCATAAGTGTATGAGTCGCCTTAACTTGGTAAACAGCTGCTAGCGGAAACATTGCAAAAACTGCCTTGCTTTGGCATGCAACAATTTATGGGAACACGAATACAAATGCTATTGCACGTCTTACTTGCATAGAAAGGAGAATGCAAACACGTATTTTCGAGAGCAGTAGCCGGAGCTCATGCTAAAAAAACCATCAGCTTGGGGAAAAAAAAAAAAAAAACAAGGGGCAAAGTTTACGGCTTACCTTTTTCTCTTCAGCACTCAGAGTTCCTCTATGTGTGCTGCAAGAGACGCAGCAATACGTTGCCATTGCGATTATGGGCCAATACACGCCTCATGTCGATATGCCTTACATATACATACGTCTATGTAAACAAACCTTCTTTCAAATTTTTTTGGGACATGTGCTAAATGTGCATATATTTACAGCAACCAAAGGAATAAAGCCAGTTGATAGTTTGCGCTCTTTCCGTTTACGCTTTTTTACTTCCTGTGTTTGTTCGATTGTATGTGCAACATTACAAACCACAGACATGCACCAACTCGCCCAGCAAGAAGTTGTTCTTAGTACTGGGATGTTCCTTTTTTCTTTCTGCACTTCACCACTAAATGAAAAGCAGCCACTGTGGTGCGGTGAGCACAGTTTGAATATGTTCTACTTTTTAGTGCTCACTGAAAAACACAGTGCATACACACTAAGCCCTTGTGGTGCCACAGGCACACATATGGGCTGTTGCACCCCATCACCCATAAGCAAGCACAAATTATTGTTTTAGCATATTGCGGGACTTTTTTCCCTATAGCAGGTGTTCTCTCTTCTGTGAAGACATGAACGGCACCATATCAGGAGATCAAAAACGAAGCACTGATGCAAGATAGCTGCTATAGAGCACCTTCATTTAGCGACCAAAAGAGGAAAACTAAGCTGTTCCATGCACCTCAACTTTTTTGTTGAAGGGACACCACCTTTTAAAGATTAAGATGGAAGAAAAACAAGACAAAGCTCACAACACCTAAGCGAAATCACCACAGCCATGTTGTTTGGCATGTTGGCGTTCCTTACACTGCTCCTCATTACTCACTAAACCGAATGACACTGCTTGGTTGTTCCCTTTGTAAACGGAATGACCTGCAGGCTCACAACACATGTTCAACATCACCTGCTGCACCACGACTCAGCTAACTAGAAAAAAAGAATGGTGCAGCACATGCACTTTACATGCTGTCTTGCAGCGCACAAGCATTTTTGGACTGCGAACAATGCTCTTAGTGATAATGCATCGTCACATATGAAGCTCTCCCTTAGTTTCATGGAGGTATTTAATGACCGAAAACGTAGTGGATTCTGACTTCTTGGTAGACTCACTTGATGGTGTGAAGGCAGTGCAGCTTTCTAACATTACCTTTCCTCACATCATGAATACGTATTCATGTAATAAAGTGCCGTTGCTATTTTTTAATTTTTACTTTTTTAATGAAAATGCAATGATTCCAATCAGAAGCAAAGTTAAGCCTGCAGATTTATCATCACACAGGGACCTTGAGGGCGAGCAGCATTTCACTATTGAATGTTGCATCGGCTAATCATGTGTAACTGCCTGTCCCAATTTAGAATAATGGCTTATAGAACAGGAGGAGCCATGTTCAATTCTGAAATTCTTGCAGAAGCTATCTTTTTATTGTCAATGACTGATTTCGCTTCACTGTTGGTCCTTAAAAGCAGGCATTTATTAGACAAGCTTTTCAGTGCAATCAATTCTGCAATAATATGTGAACTCACATAGCCAGTCCCCGCTACATCAGCCAAGTTAGGAAATCTGGTGATCAAAGCCCGTGCTGCCTCTGTGTACAATTTCCCAGGGTACCTAGCAGGAAAAAATATTTACAAAAGCAAGAATGTAAGTTACTCACTAGCAGACCAAAGCTTTATCGAGAGATCGATAAAGAAGAGTATGAGGGCAAGAGCCCCTTTGATATGCAAAGAATAAAAATCGCAACAGTTACAATTGCAATGGCATTGCATTTCTAGAAAATAGGTTGCCTTTAGCCAAGTTTCTTTGTGGGTAATAACTGCAGAAAGTATGGCTAGAACAAAACATCAGAAAGGCATTTTTGGATAAGTAATTGATTGATATCTGACGTTTAACGTCCCAAAATCACCATATGATTATGAGATACGCTGTAGTAAAGGGTTCCCGAAATTTCGACCACCTGGGGTTCTTAACGTGCACCGAAATCTGAGTACACGAGCCTCCTGCATTTTCGCTTCCATCGAAAATGCAGCCGCCGCAGCCGGAATTCCATCCTGCGACCTGCGGGTCAGCAGCCGAGTACCTTAGCCACTAGACCACCATGGCGGGGCATTTTCAGATAAGTAGAAATCCAGTGTATGTACAGTTGACTCCCGATAATTCGAAGTCGCTTAATTGGAATTTTCGGTTAATTAGAAGTCAAGAGGTGTTCCCGTCAGTTTTGTATGCAACACCATAGAAAAAAATGCTCAATAATTCGAAGTTGAAAGCCCACAAGATTGGTTAAATAGAAGTTATTTTTTAATCTAGAGCCTCGAGGCAACCGTTAGTTTCAATAAAATGCGCAATTTTTCAAGTGCCAGAACAACTACCGCACTGCTGTCGTCACCATCGTAGCTGTCCGCAGCGCACTGTTGTGGACATCGTCGTTGTGCGCAGGGCCACAGTGCATGAAGCGGCAAGATTGTTCAGTCAGCACCGGCGTGTCGAACGTCGAGCTATCCCTTTCACTGTCAGTCTTGTTCTCTCGTCTCTGCTTGTGTTTCGTTGACTGTGTCAGCTGCGCGTCGCAAGTTATTTCCTCGTGTTCGGCTGGCCACGACGTTGAATAATGGCAAAACGCGGCTCGTACCGAACACTTGATCTGGCGATGAAAGAAGTCCTGAAAGAAGTAGAGCAGGGAGGCCTTGCCAAGCAAGACATTGCACGGAAGTACGGCATTAAGCCTAACATGCTCTCGAATTTTATAAAAAACAAGCAATCAATAATGGATGCTTTTGCAAATTACAAGTTTAAAATGTCACGGAAGCGAATGCGCACCGGCGCCTACCCGGATTTGGAGAAGGCGCTGCTGATTTGGATCAGAGAGGCACGCAACAACAAACTTCCTCTCAGTGGTGAGGTCATTCCAGCGAAAGCCTCATCTCTTGCGTTAATGTTGGACATCAACGACTTCGCTGCATCGGACGGATGACTGACGCGCTTCAAACAGCGCCATGACCCGATTTTCAAGAGCGTGTGTGGAGAGAAGGCGTCAGTCGACCAGGAAACATTTGCAGCATGGAAAGCAGAGAATCTTCGCGGGTACCTTGAGGAGTATCAGCCGGAAGACATCTTTATCGCAGACGAGACTGTGCTTTTTTATCGGTTGCTACCAGACAAGACTGACGTTTAAAGACGACGACTGTGCTGGCGATAAACGTAGTAAGGAAAGGGTGTCTGTTATGATTGCCGCAAACATGACTGGCACTGAACGATGTCGCCTTCTTGTGATCGGGAAGGCCGCTAAGCCTAGGTGCTTTAAAGGCGTCAGGACCCTTCCTGTCGACTATGCTTCTAACAGAAAGACGTGGATGACGTCCGACATTTTCAGGGACTGGATAAGGAAACTGGATCGGAAGTTCGCATCATCGAACTGCAAGGTGTTGTTCCTTGTCGACCAATGCAGTGCCCACATGGACGTACCAGCCTTGAGTGCCATCCATCTTGCGTACTTGCCCGCAAACATGACATCTGTGTTGCAGCCCATGGACCAGGGCATAATCAAAAATGTGAATGTCCTGTACAGGAAGCATCTCATCGAGCGCATGATTCTGTGCATGGATAAGTCCTCGCAATACGAGGCGAGTTTAATTAGTGCCATCCACATGCTAGCGCGAGCGTGGGGCTGCGTGAAGAATGAGACCATCGCCAACTGCTTCAGGGCCTGTGGTTTCGTGGCAAATTCTTCGGGAGAGGCTTCTTGTCCGCCGGTGGAAATGCGAAGCGAGCTTGACGACAGCATTGTTGACGCCGCTCTCGGTGACAGCAGCTTTGACGTCGTCCTCGGTGACCCCTGCTTTGAAGATTATGTCGCCGTGGACAGCACAGTCAAAACGTGCGGTGCACTGACGGACAGCGAGATTGTGCAGATTGTTCGGCCCCACGAAAGCGTTCATCAAAGCGACGACGAAGATGACATTGAAAGCAAGCCACAACCGAAGGCTGCCGATGTAGCTGCGGGCCTCGCTCTCGCGCAGCGGTTTTTCACTTGGGAGAACAACGCTAAAGAAGCACTTGGGCACATCTACGCCTTCCAAAACCTGCTTTCCACTGCTAGATTCGGCAAACAGAAGCAGACGAAGATGACCGACTACTTTTCGTAAAGAACTGCCGGCTTTGAACCTAATAAAGATGCCATGTTTTTGTGATTTCTGCCTAATTGGAAGTTCGTTTAATTCGAAGTTTTTTGCGGTTCTCGGGAACTTCGTATTAACAAGAGTCGACTGTACCAACAATGCAACAGGCATTGAAAGGCATCATAGAAGCATCTATATTGTTCGTATACCTGTTGTTGGGTCTTATACAAAGTTTTCAAGAGTCATCACAGTTTTCTGTGCTGGCTACCACAAGCAGGCTGAAACCATGATCTTTTAGCTCATTAAAGAATGTCAGTACAGATATGGAGGGGGCACTGGCACTACTTTGATGCCACTGTTTTCTACTCCTTGCATTTGAGCGAGACTTTATGCAGCATTCCAACCAGCTGGTACCTTGAAGATAGTGACCACAATGATGTAAACAAAAACAATATATATTTAATCACGGGAGGAAACAAGTGGGCATTGTGACTACTCCATGGTTTGTCACCAAGGGGTCATGCTTCATTGAAGCTTCCTTCAGCTGCACAGATGGCACTATGACATGTCAGATATTTTTTCTAGCATTTGAGTGCTTTTTCTGCAATTTTTTTTGTTTATTCACCATGGATGTCCCCCCCCCCTTTTTTTTTAACCCACGAGAGCGGGTAAAAGATGAATGTGAAGAAAAGTTTCAAAGCACTTTCAAACAGGATATTGCACAGTATCTACGTAAATATTACTCACATGTCGTATAAGTACAAGTCATGGTGAAGCCACTGTAGTACTCGAGAGCGACCTACGAAGTACTGCCCTGGCTGGTGGCATTTTACCATCCAGGCAATGTCTGGTGGTACATCTGGGAGGCAGTATGCACCGGTCCGTGCTGGCTGTGACGGCTGTGCAGACTCTTCCAGAACATCTGCTATCCTGTAATAGCAACACAGAAACTGCATTTTGTCAAGCTGTTATGAAAAACCACCTCACCCTTTTTTTGTTACAACTACCAAGCTAAGAGGCTTATCCAATTGAGAGGTCTGTTTTAAATGAAAACTTTAGCCACCGTTTTTCTCAAAGCAGTGTGCAACAAGCAGCTTGTAAGTGTATTGCTAAAGATGCAAAACTACTCACCGGACTTGGCTGGTCAGTCGGACTTTTATTCTCGATTTATTTTCGATCACGTCCACTTCTGTAATGTCGACAAAAACGTCGAAGTCTTCGTCGAAACGCTGGAAAAATAAGAATGCCAGAACTCAGAAGGGCACTACATAACACACGGATAAAAAATTTGGAAGTGTCATGGTTGCAATGTTGGCCAACAAAGACCTGCTGTTGCCACAAGCATTCGTGCTATTTACATGTCCCGAATTCCCGCCACAGCAAGTGAAAAGCGCAACATTTAACTGTATTTAATAAACACACTAAATAAATTTGACTACTGCCAGCGTCGGCTACACATACACGTGCAGCCTCGCTAGATGCCGAACACTACTGGAATCGACACCTAGCGCGATCTCGAAGTAGGATTCCCTACTCAACAAAAATACCTTCCACGTTTTCTACGATTAAAGAAGTGAGGGGTAAATTCGGTGCAGCAATGATTGTCATCGAGGCTTAAATTGGGCGAAATTTAGCAATAACATGTAACTTAGCGCTGTCGGGTTTTTCTATAGAATGGACGAAGCAAAAAGATGCAACACAAAGCTACAGTAATCGATGACAAACGCTGTGGCAACCACTGCAGCACGACGACTGTAGAAATATATAGAAAGGAAGGACTCACCGTCAAGCCTATGGCAGAGGCGTCAACTTCTGAGAACATGTCCAACCCTTTCAAGTGTTCAATTAAATCCCGCCCCGTCCACGGCTCGTCGAAAGCGACGGCGACATTTCTGTCGCCGTATGTAACGAGGCACTTCGATTGCATGGGGCGACAGCGGCGCAAGACAAAGAATCGTTTTTAAGCCAGCCGCGGCACATGCACTCGCTCAAAAATTCATGGCCCCGCTACGCACGTGCCTCCTCGTTGCAGTTGATGTTGATGGCGCAGCGGCGGCCGATGGATGGATGGATTGATATGGCTGTACCCTTTAGATCGGGCGGTGGCTGACGCCACCTAGCCGGAATACTTAGTGAACCACAAACTAGAGTTATCTTTTTTTTTTCCTTTAAATAGTGAAGTTAAGGTCTGGTACTTTACAGTGACAGCGACGTCACACGGCCATAATTTTTTTAAAGTATGTTTTAGTTTAAAAATAAACAGACAGTTTCTTATTCCAACCGTTCCAACCATAATGCTGTCTAAGGTGCCTTGAAGTGTTACTATTTGACAACCGTGCTATTTGACCAACCTTCTCGTAACGCGTTTTGCTATGGCGCCTGCACACATTGAATTTGGCATGATCATGGGCACGCTGTACCACAGTATTAAATACAAATCAGAAGCCGTAGCAGTAGTGCTAATACGACTGCTGATTGAATTATGGTCCCTGGCAGTATATTCTAGGGGCCACAATTCACTAATAGATCTACTGATTTTTTGAAATTTCCGCCGATTCAGTGTACTGCTGTTCGGTCTTTTTTTTTTACAAAAATGAAAGGAACTTCCACTTTTTTTACTAAGTATTAATTAAGACATTAATGTGTTACTACCAGTCAAACAAGAAATTTCTTTCATGGTAAAATTCTCAAGCTAAGCGCTACTTTTGATTGACGAGTCATACACCTTCATACAGTAATTATTACAGGAAGCTGCTCTACGTTATGAGCAAATATCGGGAAGTAATGAGACAGCGATATGAACGCACACCACACCCAAAATCCACGGAACCACAAACAACAAATCTGGCTCTCGGGCAAGTATCGTCTCTGGAATAAAAGAAATGCGTGCCACTAACCCCATCGAGTAGCATGTTGTATGAGCCAATTTCTCCTCGGCGACAAAGCAAGGCACGCTCTATCACTGTAGTGATTTGAGCAGTCTGGTCTTGCTGATCGAGATATTTATCTTATCGCTGCCTAGCTCCTTGTCCTCTCTGAAAGCTTCAGCTAGCCGCTGGCTCTGAAGCCTAAAATATTGCACCTGAGTCCACAGAGAGATCAGGAACTTCAGCTAGGAAGACCTATATGCTTTCTAACTGGTTATTAAAGCTGTTATTTGCAAAGATACAGGACGACATTATCCAATGGACGCTATTTGCTATGGCCTGTGATTTTGACCTTGCGCACATGACACATATATGACTTCCACCACATCACAGATTTAACATGCAGCAGTCAGTGCTAAGCCGAATAAACATAACACGAGGATCAACACAAGTGCTTTTAGTGTGTTGTTTGGTGTAGCCGCATCTGAAACTGAACTGCGCATGTGGTGCATTATTCTTCTTCACATTATTCGGCACACTATTCTTCTTCACGACACCTGTCTTCCAATTTCGTTCACGAAAGCTTAATGGAGCTCATCTTCCTAAATGCGAAACATTTCTTTGCCAACTGCAGGCACTTCAAAACGTTTCTATCTATCGATCGATCGTACGTCTGAATGTTCTCGCGGCCCCAAGCTGTTTAAGGATGTACTTGCTTGGGCGAGTTGGTAGCTATTTACTAGTTGTTACGTTATTGCGCACCGCTTATGACGAACACTTGGAGTCAATGACTAGACGGACACAAGCGCAATAACACGGTATTTTACGCGGTGCACAATAACGTAGTAACGCCTGTTTAACTTGGTATGGAGCAAAATTGGTATGAAAGGATAAGAGAGAACATGAGAGCGTGAAAATGCTGTCCCGTACGTACGTGGTCAAACTTGTGCGCGCCACAGGTGATAGTTTATATCTACCCCGGATACGGCAAGGACAGACATCGTAAACTGACATCGACAGCGTTTACCCGATGAATATAAAAAGTAAATGTCAGGGTCCCAGCAGGAATTGCACCCTGTCACAGAGCCACGTACGCCATGTCTTGAAAATGCTCTGGAAAAAGACACGATGCAGGTGTAGTGCTGGGGCAACATCAGTTCTGTGTGGTTGTAGTGCTAGTTATCTAATTTCATAAAAATTCAATAAACATTATTTGTGTACTCCTAGGGTACGTCTATGTTACAGGCGCCATGTCGCGTTAACGTCAATTGTGGTTCCAGTGTTCACTCTGTTTTTATAGCAATGCAAGAAACATTACATTAGCGTTACGTACGTATGATATCCGCATCATCGCACCGTGAGGTGCACTTCGTTTCAATAATGCTGACGTCTGCGATCTATAAGTGCTGACGTACTCTCGGAATGTAATAACATAAATTACTCAGTGTAATGAGAAGTAGACGCCAGTGTAATGGACATTCCTGGTCTGCCTACGATATGTGTCCACAGCTACTCGTAACGCTTGCCTCACCCCCCTCCCAACCCCAAAACAGTTGCTGGCCGGCTGCATGCGAGTACAAGGCTGTAGGTATCCCTTGTTTATATATCCTGCTCACGTACGGCTCATGTCGGGGACATTTCCTTTACTATTTGTTAAAAAGTGCAGTTTTATAAAAATGACCTTTATAGGCGCTGAATTTGGCATTCCTAAAGCGAGAGCAAATAGCGGAATAAAGAGATCTACTCATTTTTCGAAGACATATTCTAGCAGTGTATAGGTGTTCTGTGTTCTAGCCACTTTTTTTTTTTTTTTAAATGTGTCGTGGCAACACTGAGCCACCTTACCCATCCTTACCCGTGTTCACTGCCCGCGTGTGTCCAGGCGTTGTTCACGACGACTACAGCGTTCGTTTGGTTCCTTCATCCGTGCTGCAGCAAAAAGACAGCTTCTTTATTCTGCTTTCAGTGGCGTGTTTCTCCTGACTCGTATTTTCCATGTGCCGGATGTCTACTATGATGAACTTATTCACGTTCTCGCCTGCTAATCTTACGAACACCTAGGACGTGTGGCTTTCCAGCGAGCAATGTTCTGGTGATTTGTGGTTAGAACTATGAATGCAAAGTACTGTCCGAGATGCCCGTTTTTCTCTTACCAGCTGGTAAGAGTGATAACGCACATAGGGTTAGAGCACAGCGGAGAGCCGAACTTCAGCGTGATATGCGGCATCGAAGGCTGCGCCAACACGTACACGAACTTCTCCTCCTACAGATCACACCTGTATCGTCACCACTCAGCCGTGCTTGAAGAAAATGGCAGCAATTGCCATCAGCGGTCGCTCGAGCGCCCAAGGGATCGACGGAGCACTGAACTGCCGTCAAGCGAACAGCTTCGGCACGAAATGGACAGTGCGGATATGCACAGTGCTGAAATGAACGGCGCCGAACTGCCAATCTTTCGCGGCGGTTATTCGCATAGGAAAACTCCTGTGAGGAATTTGCAATCACAGCAGACTGCAGCTCCACGTGACCACTTTCAGCGCTTTCTGGAAAAAGTTAAATCCACCATATGGGATTTCTTTTTTTCCATCACTACAAAACACAGCTTGCCACATGCTGCAGCTGTGAAGATATTTGCCCAACTGAAGGAGGTGTTCGAGCTTGTGCTTAAGGCTTATGGTAATGAATTTATGAATGCAATGGAGACATCAGTGATGGGTCCTGAATTGCAAAATCTTCTTGGCTGTTCATTTCTGCCTGACCTGTTCAATGGGATTGAGAGTAAATGGAAACGAGACAATTATGTGAAGGAAAATTTCCCTTTTGTACCAGCTGAAGAGCATTATGTCGGTGAGGATGCAAACTATCATTACGTCCCATTGCCAAAGCTTCTCACTGTACTTTGCCAGCTCCCGGACATTGCAGCCCATTTAAAATCACCTGTAAATATTGAGAGGCATGAAACCTCTGTGTACAGAGATCACACAGATGGCCTGGTGTTCAAGGAACACATGCAATCTATCATTCCCGAGGGCAGCACACACACAATTATTCTTCTATTTTACACAGATGAAATAGAAGTTGTAAATCCCCTCGGAGCTAAACGAGGAAAGCACAAGATCCTGGCAGTGTACTGTAGTTTGGTGAACATTCATGCCAGGTATAGGTCACAGATTGACAATATTTATCTGGTCATGCTTGTGCGCTACGCATATGTGAAGACTCATGGTCTAGGCCCTATACTACAGCCACTGCTGGATGACCTGAAGGCAATGCACAAGGAGGGCCTCGTATTAAGTGTGCAAGGGCGTGAAGTTAATGCCAGAGTTATTGTGCTTGCATTTTGTGGTGACAATCTGTCCCTGAACCGCCTTGGCGGGTTTTCCTGCTGTTTCAGCAATGGGCGAGTTTGTCGATTCTGCATGATATCCTCAAAGCAGCTAGCACAAAAAACGCATGAAGACATGTGTCAAGCACGCACATTAGGTAGGCATGAATTGCACCTTGCAGCTGTAGCTGTGAACACAGCCAACAGACGTCTGTATGGTGTCAATGAGGCCTCTCCCCTGCTCCAGCTTCCCTATTTTGATGTGACTCGGCAGTTGCCTCCAGACCTAATGCATGACATATTGGAAGGTGGTGCAGAATCCGTGCTTCGGCAAGTTTTAAGATCGCTCTTATCTAGTAGGTTGCTATCCAAGCAGGATCTGGATTTGGTGTGGGCATTCAAGTACGGGAAGAACGACACAAAAAACAAGCCTCCTGCAATCAATATGTCGTTTCTGAACAGTAATGCTGTATTGGCAGGAACGGCATCCAGCAAATGGTGTTTGATGAGATTTTTACCACTCATCCTTGGAACGAGGATCCCAGAAGGCAATGAAGATTGGGAGCTCCTGTTGAAGTTTCGCGAGATCATTGATATAATTTTTGCAGCTGAAATCTCATCGGCCCGCCTTGCATACTTGGACGTGCTTGTGCAAAGCTTCTTGGTTGATTTTTCAGCCAGGTATGGCCCTGGAGCACTCATCCCCAAGCTGCATTATATGGTTCACTATGCTCGATTTGTGCGTGAGCTTGGCCCACTCAAGAACTTTTGGTCGATGAGATTTGAGGCTAAACACCAAAGCTTCAAAAAAATGGCTGCAACTATCAAGAACTACAGAAACTTGACACATACTCTGGCCGAAAGGCACCAGATGAAACAGAGCTGTCATCTGAAAAACTTTGAGCTATACCAGGAACTAGAAGCCTCAGGAAGCAGGCCTGTTAAATGGAGCACACTGCCAACATGTGCCAAAGAAGTTTTGTCGAAGACAGTGCATGAAGTACAAAATGCAATGGTCGACCGACGCACGTACCATGCTGGGAGTGTTTTAGTTCGGAGAACAGAGGAGGGACCACAGTTCTATGAGATTGAGCGACTACTTGTGGCGAGAGGAGTGCTCTACACACTCACGAGAACACTGGTGGTTGAGTGCTTCGACAGGCACAGGTTTTGCTATTGCGTTCGAAGAGCAGATGAGCAGGAACTTCAAGAAGCTAGTGAGAGATATGAGCCATACCTGCTGGACCTCTATGGGACAGGTGAACTGGTCCCCAAGTGGGAAACTTGGTAGACAACTTGTGCATTGTTTGACAGTATTGTATGAACTATTCAGTGGAGTGATTCATTTCTAGATTTTTTTTCTTAAACTCATAAGGGAATGTATGAAAATAGAGTCCTATGTTTAAAGACGAATATCGGGAAGAAATCATTTTTGTTGTACAGTATTGGGAGCAAGGATATACCATGGCGCCACCATGCAGATGCATTCCTATGATGTACGTGGTTGGATTGCTCCGCCAGCCTTCTCGCGCGCAGCCCGTAGCCCCTTTTGCGTCTCTTTTTTTTTGTTATTCTTGTCGTACTTCACTCAACGAAATCATAGAAATGCTGCCGTAGCTTCTTTACTGACTGTGCAAAGTGCTAAATAACTGCTCTGGAAAAGTTTTACACTTCTCATAATGCCTCACTGCCGGCGTCGTCTGGCCGAGCTCTCTGTTTTTGTAAAAGGTAGAGACTCATTCCATGTCGAATTGAAGCATCAAATGGGTATTCACGCGTGCTTGTGACAAAGAGTTATTTTTGCTGAAAGAAGTGTGCGCAATTACACTTTTTCATTCGTTGTAGGTTTGCATCTAAAGACGTACCGCGGTTGACACGACAAGCATGCGCAAATTTTCATTTTTGCTTAGCACACATATCCTTACGAAGCTCAGCGCAAATGGATTCCCCGCTTTGTGGGAAGCAGCACAGGATTATTACAGCCGCAACCTTTCTGTTATGATATCGGGCAAACGTGCGAGTCACATGCACATGCATGCCTCATTCAGAGTTGTAAATATGCAGGTAAAATTTCACACGAGGAGAAGTTTCTCTGCGGCACGATCCTAATATTTATTGTGAAAATTTTGTACGGTTGTTAGACGGTGCGCATTTGATCCCCATTGAGCCACACATGAGTGAAAACAATGAATGATTGCCAGTTCCACAGCTTCTACGAAGAGGTAAATCGTGATAAAAAAAGAAAAAGCAATCCCGACCGGGTTTGATAAGCGCAGCGAACAGACTGCGCGCCAGTTGTATTATTTTGTGCCCTTGAAAGGACATTCTGCGAGGTACATCTTTTGTACCGTGATCTAAATGGCAATTTCATGTTTCGGTAAAAATGCCAGTGTCCAGTTTCTTTCCAACTTCATTCATAAGCTGTGTGACATTTCACGGTAGCTATTAGAAGATGAATCAGTTTTCGAAGCTGGCCACGTTTCCGCCTGTAGATCAAAACAACATTGAGAAGTGGCCGTGAGCCCATTTTGCAGACTCAAAGAACCATGTGAGCTGAAGTCGCGGACGGCAGGGGCATAGACAGAAACTTTTTCTGGAGGGGGCACCACCTTGATAGAGTTGGGAGGTGGGGGGGGGGAGGCAGATGTGGTTGTCTGTTATTTCGTGCGCTTTTTGCCATGGAAAAATTTCAGGGGAAGAGGTGGGGGGGGGGGGGGCACAGACTTGGTGTGCCACTCCATGGCTACACCACTGGCAGACAGAAACCTGTGTGCTTGAGTACACACATGGGGCAGACACCCGGGGAGGAGAGGGGAGTGGGGGTGGCGCAGACTGTGGTAGAAGTTACCTTGGCGAGAAAAGCAGCTTTAGCAGACTGGAGCGGCACATGTATGATGCAAGAACGAAGGTTTCGTCGAACGTGCTGGCCGAACACGCAGAAGCAACTGGCCACGAAATAGACCGGAATAGGTTAAATTAGCAAAAATTAAGGGAAAGAACTGAACTTCCGGGCTTTATCTTCACTCTCTGACAATTCAGACGACGGCGCACATTCTTAAATGTAATGACAAAGACTTCTGCCACATCTACGTACGTGCGTCGTGAGAAAGAGAACAACCTTATTTAAAACGCCTAGGCTCCCTCCACACAGGGAGGACGAGCTTTCATCGCGACGCGGCCTTTACGACGTCATATTTTAAAATATGCATAATCGGTCTGTTTGCACATTCATTTTTTTATTGAACGAGGCTCCCGTGTGGTAATTGAAACGTTCTGCTTTCATGTGAACAATCGTGGTCGGTGCTTATTTTAACCCCATAGGCTTGAATTAACAACCACAACAAATAGAAAGAGAGAGGTGACAGTGTTATTGTCAGCGGCCGCGACGGTGTCATCGTGTACGTAGCACGCTGCAGCACACCGCCGATAACTTTTGCTTCAAACTTTCCAGATTGTGTAGTCTGTAGAAGTTCGCATACATCAAGTGAGAGCAAAACAACGCTGTTCAAAAGTGAAAACAACGCATCCAACCACCAGCTTTCCTTCGCCAGAGCGAGGCGAGATCACGTGATCCAACTCTGCATGCTACCGCGATTGCAGGGCTCGCGCCTCCAGTGGTGGGCCTCACCCCAAATACATCTTGTCACAAGAAATGGGCAACATATAACCACTTGAACAATGCATTAATGCCAGACTGCATGGTTGCTGAGTGAATCAGTGAACTTTCCTGTTTATGTTGTGAAGTGCACCTTTGCGACATAAAAGTTGTGCTGTAATTCACCTTAAAGGGACCGACAACAGGCCAGAATGTGCGTTTAGATCATAGGAAAAATGAAAAGGCCGTGAAATATACTGACCGATTCCAGCATTCTTTTCATGTTGTGACTAGGATTTATATTTTAAATCGTGCTTAAATGTAAGAAACACCATCTTTTTGTGCAGCCTAGCAGAATAACCTTGAAGCTGGAATATGGACTACGAAGTCAATCATTTTGCTGTACATAGTCTTGACACCATCATGTATGCCAGTTAGCAAAATTAAAATACGTGTATTAATATCTAGCCCTGCTCAATTCTGCGCTGAAATAGACTAGTACTGCTGAATGGGCGAGTTGATGCATGATAAATTAATATTGCGCTGACACTGTCGTCTGTATCTGTTTTTTTCCCCTTCTTGACTGCATAGCATCTTCACGCTCAAACTGAGCTGCGCTAAAGCAATATGAATTCTGCGCTGCGACATGAAAGAAGTTGCATGGTGAGTGAGAAGCGGCACTGCCATCGTGGCTGCCAGTGGACTAAGTCGAGTCGTGTGCATGTGCGTCAACCGCACACATGCTCATTTAACCACTGCGCTCTAACATGAACTGTTCTTGCGCTCACTGTTTGCAGCATATAGGTACACGACTTCATATTCATTACAGATAGAACAATTCTGAATTATGAATGTTTCGCGGTGCTTTCTTCTTTACCATTACATGATTAGACTCAACGGCTGGCAAGCTTTCCGTAGCGCTAATGAAAACAGGCACCTAGAAAATAGGCTGTCGCTCCCTTTAATATAAAAATTTCAAATGGAAAACAGCAAAGAAATCCAGAAAACACCCAAGACTTGTCAGGCACAATGACTTTACTCTGGCGTGAATTATGCGTTTAAGGGCCCCTAAACCACCTCAATATTTTTTCAAACTTTTCAAGTAAACATGCGCACCGTCTGCAGAATGCCGTCACGTTCAACGATGCCACACATGGCAGTGCTACAAGCTGCCGGCGTGCCACAAATTTCAAGAAACAATCACTCCTTTTTAGGCCTTTCTGGTTCCCATGTGATGTCAGGAAATTGAATATATTGCTGCAACACAAATCATACAGCGATTAGTCAAACAAAAACCCACTGCGTACTTCCGATTAGTCTGCAAGCAGCTGTCTGTGCTGCTTGTTGTTCGTTGTGTTGCCCGTGAAAGCCACTTCCCAGCCATCCCAGCAGTACCCGTTCTCCGCGTCTGTACCAGCCACACACAGACCTCATGTGCACCAGCATGCCATGCGAGATCAGGAGGGTCACTCGAAGAGAGGGAAAGCAAAGCAGCTTTTGGAGAGGATACCTATTCGGGTAGTGAAGAGAAAAGTGAGAGGAGCGATCGCCATACTTCATTAATTAAACACGTCTAACTCCGTTATTATGGCACCATTTCAGAAAATTCTCACGGCTTGTTGAACACTCGTGCACAACTTCCTCACAACTGAATTTCAACCTCTGTGCGGTTAAGGGCCCTTTGATGTGCATTTTGTACATTTGCTTGGTGATTAATAATTAATGTAATACATAATGGTGTTTATGTAAAAGTGTTTATTGTGCTTGTACATTTCTTCATTATGGGAATAGGTGGCTTTGTTGTTATACCTGATGACCTTTCCTGGAACAATACCTCTAATGCTATTGAAAAATGTACTGTTCTTTTAACAGCTAAGCCTGTCCACCTGTCTTATGAACCTACGCATAAAAAAAACCGTGAAAAGACCCATAGCGACAATATGTCTCTGATTTGCATTGTTCAAGTTGTCTGAGCACATCATAGACGACAGTTTTCGTGTACAGATTACAAGGCTGGTTGCAGCAGGCCTCTCTTCAGTGGTTTTAACCAGTGTGTCTCAATTTCTCCTCCAAGAACTTTAAGGATGCAGGAGGCAGTATGAGTGTACATAAAAAGAGGCCATTGGTTCTGCCTTACACACACAAGATTGCCCACAATTTGGAAAAGGTTACAAAAAGGCATGACGTTCCAGTCGTTTTCTCGGCACCCAACAGGCTCTCGAAACTTCGTGCCCACGTTTCTTCTCAAAAAGCCAAGCTTTCATGAGAAATGAAGCATGCCCAGCTGCGTTGCTTGGTGGGCATTGTTCATGAAATTTCGTTGAGCTGTGGCAAGGCATACGTAAGTCGAACCGGACCCTGCGTTTATGATCACCTAAAAGAGCATAATTATATAGACCAAGAATGGCGTAGGTTCACACCTGCCATTCCATTGTGCTTTGTGTGGCTGCATGCCACTGTTCGGAGAAGTTTGTGTGGTAGAAAGAAGTAGGGAAACCTTAGCATGCATGTGGAGGACTAGACGTTTCACTTACAGAAGAAGGGGGATGATGCATCAGTATCCCTCCAATCTCTTTGTTTTAAAATGAATGGCTACAATTATATGGTGCTGTGTGATAGCTATTTGTGCTCTGTGATAGTGTACTTGCACTGCACCCTCTTTTTGTGGGCATATCTATAAATATATAAATTTAGTAGTAGTTTAGAAAATAAATTAGTTGAAACTCTGCTGCCCTATCTCATTGCTCTCAATCAATCGTATCCCATTTTTTTTCACCTTGCCTCAGGTGATGCTTTAGAATGCTAAGTTAAAGCAACTTCATGTAGTAGTATATAAAATGGTTTGCTGTTATGAGCGTGCATATCGTCTAGGCTAGAAATTGCTTGTATTCCTCCATAAGATTCGAAGTCGAAAAAATGAATCGAACAGTAATGAAGCAGTACAAACAAACCTAAGTCAACCAATTATTCAGACAACTAGAATACTGTACATGTAATAACACTGCAAAATCCTATGTTAGAAGTGTGTGAAAAAACGCTCACAAATGCTGGTTTTTCTGAATTGCACAAAGATAAGGTGTCATCACCACGGATCAGCAAAATTTTGAGCAGACTCGCTCATATTGGTCCAGGTGAGTAATATTGTGGTGAGTTTGATGGTAAGTGAGTGCAGTTTATGAAAATGTTCGTGAGTCAGAGTGAGCCCTAAAGGAAAAATATATTTCTTCAGTGAGCTCCACCTTTTATTGCCCCGCTGTTGTCCCATCATTGCTGTTAATATTATATTGGCTTACTTTTATACTGTAAAATTCTGAACACAAGTGCCCCTCTATTTTTCGTAAAATCTGAAATATGACTCCCCCCTTCTTGCCCTTTTCATTTTCACTGTGGCATTCACTCTTTTTATTCACCCAACGAGGACGAATGAAAAGAATTAATGCATGTGTATTCAATGAAGCATTTAATTAGAAGCATGGGTGTGCATTCTTTATTCTTAGTGGCTCTTCCTTCGCTATCATAAATTTCGATCCATGACCGAGCAAGCCCCCCCTCCCCTGTAATTCTCAGCAGATTTTACTTTATCGTGGGGCTTGTTCGGGATTTTATGGTGGTGTCTATTCACACATGTCTTAGGGAGACCTGCCTCACAAACTTTTTGGGAGGTCCTTGATGAAAATATCTTGCTTGAGTCGCATACTTTGTATTAATGTCCTGTAACCCTAATAACTGATATCTGATGATGTAAAATCAAAATGCATTTCGTAGAGGACGGATTTTGTGAGATGTTGGCATTAAAGCGTATTGACACCATGATTGAAAAAGCTGATTTTACGCTCGTGGACTCATGAGTCTACTCACTCAGGCTCACTCAGACTCGGGTCAAGTGGTGAGTCTGAGTGAGTTCAGCTGAGAAAAATTGTGTGTCTGAGTGAGTTCAATTGACACAAGTTTTAGTGGGTTTGAGTCGAAGTGAGCCCTCAGAGCAGATTACATATATTTGTTGAGCGAGCTCCAGTTTTTTTACCGACCTATGGTCATTAGTGTGCTAAAGGCAAGTCCAAAACCCAGAAATATGTGACCAGCATATCAGCATACATCTGTTGAAATACTTCAACGTTCAAAGCTATGTTTTACTGTAAATAAGTCTAAGCTCCTGCTACTGAGCGCTGTCGAATGGGACGCTTACTTCCATTTATTTCGTTCATGTTGCACAAGAGAAGCATACATCAGATGTTGACCTCCACCAATACTTTGATTTGAGTGAGTTGGTATATACTTAGCTGAGGAAACACAGTGCAGCAAAAGGATGAGGACTAAGGAACACAGTGTACTAGACAAGCGGTGAAATTACAGCGGAACTTTATTGCACCAACTATTCTCTTTTATAGCTTATCATACCATGCCTTTCCAGTCACACCTGCCATGTCAGAAAGCTATCTACATTTTCACGGAAAAACATCACGTGTACTTCTTTAAAACTATGCATGCACAGCTTGCAAGCTTATGTAAAAGGCAGAGAAGTTAAAACAGATGCCACATCAGAAAGCAATCCACATATTCACGTCAAGATGTCACGTGTACCTTTTTAAAACTATATGTGCACAACTCGTGTGCTCATGTGAAAGGCAAAAAAGTGTAATTAGATGCACCAAACTTTAAAGCAATAGCAGAAACCTCCAGGTAAGAAGCGAAGAAAAAATGATGGAAACAAAGGCACAAGAAGTAAAGGTGTAATAAATTATAATGAACTGTAGCAAATGTACAGATAAAAATTGTGAGAGGTCGACAAAAGGGTAAAGACATTTGTGCCTAACAGACACACTGGTGCTGTGTTTCAGATAGTAGAACCACAAAAAGTGTGGTTCTACTTCTTAGAGTAATCAATATATGATTTCAGGGGCATTGGATTATGTCAGGAAATGTGTTTGCAGAACTGAAGTGTACTCTGAAGAAAATTTTGTTAATATGTAGTGGGTTAGCATTGTAAAAAATTCAATAGCACTTTGGTGTTGGGTTTAAAAAAAACTTCATACAACTGAACACTTTGTTTAATTAATGCTCGTGCAAGTAATATTTCACTTGAATTAACAGTTAAAATATATGGCAGTGAGACAGAATTGAGATGAATGCCACATGAATTAAGCATATTGAAGTTTCATTCACACACATAGCAGATATGCTAGTTACAGTTCTTAGAATCTATGAACACACTTTTTTTTGCTTTCACATAATCTGCCTCTAAAAATCTTCTTGCAGCATATATTCGTTTTGGCAGCAAAATAAAATTTAGTGAAATTAAAATAGCTAATGCTGCACATTGCAATATTCTTCACAGAACACTGCGAAAGAGAGAGCTCACAAAATTTGCTTTTTCTGAAGATTAACAATGTACATTGCTGCTCACCATCATAGTTACTACGGTAAACAAAAGCTCTCCACATTGCTTTAAGCATGCTACTCTCCTGCATAAATTAAACAACATATTATCTCTGTAGTGTTTAGACCCTGCTGCTCACTATGAGGTAATATGGTAAAATTCAATAACGTCAGCTGGATGTGAATGTGACAACTACTAGCTTGAGCTAAAGTTACTGTATATTAGTTTTAGTTAATTTAGGCTAGCTTAGTGTAAGGGATGCCCAGTATCATGAGTTGCAGCTTATCTGTGGTTAAGCAAGGTTAGTTTTTATTCTGTGGTTTATTGCTACAATTAGCTAGTCTCATATCTGTGGGAGGTCATTTTAAAAATGTTAGACCAGGGAAGATGTAAATCAATTTGATTAGGCAGCTAGCTCACTATACATAGGTGAATTACTGCAAGTTCAGCTGCATTAGGCCAAGTATAGTGACACATCCACCTAGCTTTATATGGTGCAGGTTGGGTCATCGAATGGCCACAATCTGGTAAAGCTAAGTGGATAATTATTAAATGGCATACAAAGCATCAGAACAGACCCTGAAAATGACCAATATTTGCATTTGCTACATAAAAGAAGTACTCAAGGTTAATGTAATATATGCACAGATCTTGAGTAGTTGACAATAATAAGCTTATGAATGTGGTAATATCACAAGTCATGCATGTGTTCATGATAACTAATAGACAATAATGCCAGGGAAAGTATGGGAGCCAGTTATTATACGAAGCAATTGTAATGTAAATATGAAGAAATCAAAGTGGGCGAAAAGATGACTTGCGGGTGGCAAGTTATCTTTTCACCCACTTATCTTTCTTCATGTCTACATTACAATTACTTCTAACAAAATCCCCCATACTTTCCTTGGCATTATTGTCTGTTAGATCTCATTATTAATGTGTTTAACAAAGAAAACAAGCCCTTAAAATTTACACTTTCTTTAAGTCATGCATGTAGTTACACATCTATACAGGCACTTGTTTATTCGTTCAAATTAAAAATGTAGCCACCTCGTTTTATTTGTTATTACTTTATCTGCTGTCAAAAATGTATGCCTCATGATGTCATGAATTAAGGTGAATATTGACGAAAATGTCCTGTAAAAGATGCAGACTAAGTTATTAGTCTTACATTTCAATTAATTTAGATTGAGCACATCTTTCACCTAATGTGCTGTGAACAAAGCCTATGGTGGCAGAGAAAGGAATGGCAAACAAACATTGTGATTTAGTTATATTTGTAGTAACTAGATGTGTTGTCATGAAATTATACTACAAGCTCAACATTTTTATATTTGTGGGTATATAATATTAGTTATGTATACAATTTAGGAATCCATATGGGATGGATGCCCATAACGCTTGTAAATATTTATAATTTTCTCAAGTACCCACTGGGCCCTTAAATACGTCATTCTGGACTGTCCAAGACTGCCAAAAATACTGCATTAGTAGTGCCCACTGGCTGAAAATGCCATTTCAAGCAGTCTAAGACTGGTAGAGATGGAGGATAAAAGACTGTCATATGCCATTTAGTCACTGAGAAATAACTTGGCAATTCAATTAAAGTAGCACTTTATTTGAATGAAAGTGCATTTACAGTCAGACTGCTAGAAAATTTTCTACTGCATACATCATATGTGCACAAACTGTTCATAGTGGACATAGCTGCACACATTTTGGCATAATGAATGCAAGGCCTAGCAAAAAATTGCTTTTAATTTTGCCACTTGCTAACGCCATGCTCTTTTTCAGCAAAGTTGAGACTTTGCGAAGCTCACTTGGCCTCTTTAATTATTTGTTCCTGACAGTCCCTTACCACTTGAGGCAATTCTGTCAGCCAAGAAGAACTTTGTTTACAGTTTCTCAGATTTTTAGGGATGGAGAATCAAAGAGGCTCACTACGTTTGTGTAGCATGTGTGTGTTACAAATTTGTATGAACACAAAATTTGTATAAACACAAAATATATGTCTATATTAATGGGGAAGGTGGCAGGATGACAGACACATGCGACTGTTCCAGTATTTACGGTAAAAATGAAAAATTTTATGTCATGCACACACTATATATGAAGTCCTTGTGCTGCTCTAATAAACTTTCTGTGGAGTGCAATGACATGTGGTGCCTGTTTATTTTGAGTGAAGTTTTAAGTTAGTGGCTAAGAATATAAAGTAATGCACTCTTATCTCGTTTCTTTAATTCATTACTGCCATTACTGTCAGGTTGCTTACTTGATATGTGGGCTTGCCACTCAACAGAACTAAAAACTGACATTTATTTTCAAAAATAATTTTTCAAATATAATTGGGTGTCTACAACGTTAAATATATGTATTCTCGGGCCTTGGCCAGCATATTAATCAATACGCTCGTAAATTCGTATGCGATTATTAGGTGTTTTTAATGCTGCATATCTAGATAGTCTCTTTATTTACAATTTTTTTATTTTACTTTTATTCCTTTTCTTGTTGAATGCAGCGACAGTTTATTGCTTTTTACTTGATAGAAAGAACCTTTTTTTCTTATGTAAACATAACTACATGATGAAACATTTTTATGTATGCAATCATGCCTATCTTTCAAGTGAATGCGCACAACATGGCTACCGGCAATGACAGGCATTCAAGTTTTGCTCAGGCAAAGGTTTGTGCTCCAGATGGGGGCAGAGCAGCCTCACCAAAGATTTTTTCCTGCCCTGCCATTGCCCCCACAAGAGCCGACAGTGAAAAAATGCGCATGTTCCCTGCCTCCTTGCCAGTATGAGTTGTCCACTTTTCACAAAATTCCTACAATCTCTTTTGAAAGTCCCTTTGCAAGCATTGATAAGCCTTATAGCTTCTATGCTTCTCTGAATCAAGTGGACAGTGAAAAACTGTATAACAAGGATGAAACCCAGCACTTTCATGAAATCGGTAAAATAATTGAACAGGTAACTTCAGCCCTTGACGTGCCTTTCTCATTTCCTGTTAATGTTCTCTTTTCCATATAGTACAATCCAGTCTTGTCTTTAATTCCCTTTGTTCACTTGTACATTGTATATTTGTGCTTATACGTTTGTGTTATTTATTTTACACTGTCATGTTAGATATGCTGAAATAACTAAAGTTCCGGGCACAGTTTTGTAGCTTCACTGGCAATTGATTGGAGGAGTGGTTTCAGATGGGCTTTTTTATTTCAGCTTCTTCAGTGACATTAGGGTGTCCACAAACTAGTGAGTTTATTCAGCAAAGGTAGCAGAATCTACACACATGTGTCCTGCTTACTTGTAGTGATGGAAGTATATTTCACAAAGCTACATTCCAGGTACACATTCTATACTTATAAAAGGTATGGTTATGAATAAACAGAGCCCATGCCTAGTCCCATTCGTGCAATATGTTTCTGCTTTCATAGATTGGATAAGAGCCCTTATATGGCACTTAGAAAAGCATAAAGGCAAATCTGGTTCTCCAAGTAGCACGTGAATTCAGCAGCCCCGGGCAAATAAAGGGTCTCACAGTTTTGAGATCTCAGCTTGCTGAGATATTCAGAAGTTGAGGGCAAGGCTTACAATTTTAATAAGAATCAAGACGCAGCAAGTTGGGCACTTTGGTAATTTACACAGAAATTTGCAGAGCCAAACAAAACTATACAGAAACGACATATTAATGACTACCAATTACCAATTGTTAACAGAAATTTTATTGTAACTACAAATGTGTACATATTATATACATACACACAAAGTTGCATGTGACAAGAACTAAAGGACAACTGCAAAAGGATGTACTTTTGACCAAACTACATGTGCCAACATAACTAGCTAAAGACCAATGAGAAGGTAATTATTTTAGACGTCATGGAGCAATAATGAAGGCCATATGCAACACACATGCCATCTAACAATGTAAAAAGCCTCTACTAGTTCATAAGCTGCTGTCTCCTTTTGCTTCAATAGTACCTTGGCTTTCAGAAGGTACCACAGGCACTCTTGTATTGCCATTGTACCTGGAGGTGTGGATATTGATATTCAGACATGATATAGCTTGCTAGTAACAGCACTGTTTTTATTGATTGCCATGTTTGTTAACCAAATAAGCAAGCTGCAAACCTTACAGCACGATAAATTCAATGAAGGCGTCCATTCAAGTTTTCCTATACTCCCTGAGACGCACGTATAGTGATGATTTTTTTCTGTCTGGCAAGCATGTTGCCTTCCACATGAAAAGAGTTTTTCACATAGCAATAAATAGTCTCGATGAATTTGGTCCGAGCTTTATTATGCATCCTCGCTGTTTGTCCTGCTTTCGCAGCTTCCGCTATCAACAGCAGCACAAATATTGCCCAACTTGTCACATCCAAAAGACAACATTGTGGCCACCTTGTTTCAACTTTCTTCCACCTTGGTGAGACACCGTGCAGATCATGAACATTTATGATATGCTTATCTTTCTTACTTCTACCACCAGTTAATTCCTTGTTTTCTCTAGATTTCTTTTGCTCAAGAGAGCCAATTAAGCAATGTTCAGGATACCTTAACTGTTTTATATTTCCAACTGCCTCATGAAGCTCTTGTCCATCAAATCTGGACATCATTTTTTATAGAAAGCAGTAAAAAAAGAGGGGGCAATGGCATTATTGATAAATTCAGTGTTCTGGGAGATAGTCAAGGATAGATTTAACTAAACTTGGTGAATGCGTCTGACACATGTGCAGCCTTCCATGCCAGATACCGAGGCCTAAAAACCAAATGACAACGTTGCTTTCACTACCATTCCTGACATTATTTCTGTGATCAAAGTGCACACTGTGGTTCACATGGAACAGAATGTACAGCCCCCTTCACATGGAACAGAATGTACAGCCCCCTTTCTTATTAAAGTGATGATCTTGGGTTTGAATCCTATTGACAAGAAAGAAATGAGGACATGGAGATTAGGTATGGAGTTCTGATTTGTGCTATGTTTGCTTGCCTTTGGCTCTTTCTGTGGCTTACTAGAGGCAAATAATTCAAGATGTGTTGTGGAGTGTGTGGATAGTGTCATTGTATATCCAAATAGCCCAAGCTTGTGATGTTAGAAATTAAGGTGATGTTAGAATTAAGGCATTGCTGGGTGAATTGATCCCTCTCATTGGCTGACAAGGAGGGATAAATTGTGGTTGTGCCTGCCCCACTGTCAGGGAGAGGGCACTTATGGGTTACTAAAGCTCGGACTTAATGAGTTATTTAATACAATAAGGACACTGGCAATTTCAGTGTTTTGGAGATACACATGCACACAGTTCAGATGCAAAAGATGGATGCACCATCTCACTTTGTTGTGTCTGAGAAGGGGATGTGGCAGGACATTGTCTCTGGACACCTCCAGACAGGTCCGTAGCCAGACATTTTTTAAGTAGGCTTGCAAACCTTGAAAACTGCCTATTTTAATTATTTATTTTTGGTAAAACAACCTCTTTATTCGAATTTCAAGAAAAACTCGAGTCCCCCCCCCCCCCCCTCCCTCTTCCGTTACGGGCCTGTCTCCAGAGATACCTTCCAGAAGTGTATCTCAAAGATCCTTTTCGAGTTGAGATCTCTGGTGATCAGGCACAATCTCTTGCGAAAGGAACATCTCTGCTGATTGCGTTCAGCAGCGATCTTGAATATATGCTCAACTCATTTCTACATCGAAGACTACCTTCACGTACAGGGGGGATGAAATTGGAATGACAATAATGAGAAACAAAACTTTTTTAACAATTGTGTTTCAGAAGCACTTGTTTTTTTTTTGGGGGGGGGGGCTATTATATGTTTGTTTATTTTTGTTATTGGCTGGATAGGTGACGTTACAGGCGGGTCAGCTTATATAATATGACCTGCAGGATCCTCTTCTTGATGTTATTCATTTAAATATATTGAGTGGATGTTGAAGACATCAGGTCGCTCGATTGCTCTGGACTCCCAGGGCCCAAATAGCCAAAATTCATAATATCTGGCACAATCGCAGCGCAACATTCCATTAATTAAAATGGCCAACGTCGCACACGCACTTGCGAAATGCACTGCGGACGACACAAAGCCCTCACGGGGAAGGCACAACTACAGGGGCAAATTTCTTCGCCAAATTTGTTGGCAGTCTGGCAACACTGAGTCCAAAATTTGGCAACTGATTCAAGCAACGCTAAACAGAACCTTGCCCTCGTTACAACGTCGACCCTTTAGCGAAAATATGCCACGTTGCATGCCTTGGAGCTGCACAACGTCTCCGTGATTTAAAAAAAAGCTCCGACACTACGACACTACCAGCACGCCGTTCTGCTGCAACAGCGCGGGTACGACAATTTGATGACCATGGAGGAAGGAATGTTGACGACGCACGCGTCACAGTGTGCATATTCGTTTGGCACGTATTACAAGCATGCTCAGACGAGAAGGCGCTCACAGTGCGATCGAGAAGCTACAGCGATATCTAAAGCAAGGGTAAACGTGTTCCACAGAGGTGTACGGGAACCACAGTAGTAAAGTCACCATGTCGGCACTTAAGAGGATTTTTTAAAATAAAATAACGTTGCAGCTGATAAATAAACGCGACTGCGGCGCAGGTGGAAATAAAAGCAAGGAAACAAACCGTGCACGATCTGATCGATCAAGCAAGCTGGACATCGAATTCCGCCGAATGCGGATCATGTGTGCATGCGTGTGTTTTCGTAATTGTGGACTAGTTAAGCGATTTTATCCACTTATTGCTTGCGAGAAACGAACGAGTATTGTTACGGCCACTTATATATATTTTCCAGGCACGGACACTTCGTAATGCACTTTGTAAAAAAGTGCTCAACAGTGAAAGGAAACCTACTCGCTCACCCCCCGCGTCCCTCCCTCTCATTCTCTAGGCGTACAGGAGTAAGTGTTGCAATTCGTCCTCCCGTTTCTCTCGTTTTGACGAAGGACTAAGCAGTTGCTCTCCGAAATTTGCGCACGGCACGCATGCTTCTGCAGTTCATCCTTTGTTGGAGTAAAGCGCCCTTTTCGGATGAACGGCGCAGTTACTCCTCAAAACTTTTTAGAGTGTATCATTCGGTGCCTTTACTCTGGCCTACAGTCACAGGTATGTTTACTACGCCATAGAGAAATTCATCAGTCAGACTAAAAGAATATAAAGCTAAGTTCTTCATTCTCTTAAACATTTAAATGTCATTATTCAGTAATTATTTGTTGAGTAACCAATATCTAGCATATACGAGTAGAATTGCGAAGAGAAAGAGAAGTAAACGTTTATTTTGAAACAGTGCCCCGAGCAATGCCCGGTGTCACCCTGAGGTGGGAGGGCTCCTTAGTCCAGGAACCCTCTGGCTTCTACTGCCCCCTTGGCCCTGGCGACGAGTTGTTGTTGCTTTTACAGGTCCTCGAGGGCAAGCTTCGCCTCCCACGTTTCGGTTAGGTCTTCGTTCGTCCGTCCTGCTTCGTTATCAGTCGTGTGTTGTTGCAGATCACGTTTGGCAATACACTGGCATGCAAGAAGCAAGTGCGCCAGAGTGTCCGGTACGTTGCAAAGCGGGCACATAGAGCTATATCTCGTTGGGTAGAGACGGTGCATTAGGGCCCCACGTGTGTATGTGCTGCTTTGCAGGCGTCTCAGTATTACGCTTTCCTCTTTTGTCAGTTTTGGGTGTGGTGGGGGGTATACTCGTCGCTACAGCCTGTAATGCTGGAGTAACGACGAGTAGGTGTTTTGAACAACTTCCGTCTCTTCAACGACGGGTCGAATGTCCTGTGGGCAGGGGGCAGCCCGGCTGACGTGCTCGCGGGCAGCGGCGTGGGCCGCTTCATTTCCCTGCAGAACCTCGTGTCCTGGCATCCATAATACACAAATGTATGGAAGTGGAGTGCTTCGCCGTTTCAAAATATTGATGGCATTGGCTGAGATACGGCCCTTAGCAAAATTCCTGCAGGCGGCTTGTGAGTCGGTGAAAATCACCGCGGCGTCTGTACATGTTGTGGTTGCTAGAGCGATTGCCGATTCTTTTGCGGCGTCGCAATTGAGTGCGTTCACCGTGGCCGACGCTAATTGTCGGCCTTGAGAATCGACGACGCTGACACCGTACGCGTTTCTGTGCGGATACTTGGCCGCGTCAGTCTAGCGGGCGTCCGGGTCTTGCTTGAACTTTCGTTGAATAGCGTTAGCTCTAGCCTCGCGTCTACTTTTGTGGAAAGTAGGATGCATGTTGCGTGGAATAGGTGCGATGGACAGCGACTCTCTAATGTACAGCGAGATGCGCTTTTCCCGGGCTGCATCGGCGATAGAATTGCGAAGAAACAAACAAAAAAAATTCACCTAACACTCGACCAATCTCTTGCATTGGGTAAGAGCCATGAGATGAGGAGAAGAAGAAGCTCTTACTAAGATTCGGCTGCATCGGGACTATATTTATGCAAGTCGAACGCTTACCTAACCGAAAGTAATCACACCGTGAAGGAATAAGAATGCCTTGCAATCATCCAAGCTCTTGCTAAGATCTGGCTGCATAGGGACTATATTTATGCAAGTCGAACGCTTACCTAACCGAGAGTAATCACACCGGGAAGAAATAAGAATGCCTTGCAATCATCTAAGCTCTTACTAAGATCCGGCCGCATTTCTAAGGCCCTACACTTGATGCGGCATGAATCACCACTTGCCGCGTTGTCGGCCGTCGTTAACCGTCTTATACCCGTGCCACACGGGCAGAGAAAATAGCATTTATTCCCGAATGCCTTCAGATTTGTTTCCATTCGCGCGGTGCCACACGGGCGAACCAAATAGCATTCGTCCGAATGCCATTCGCCACCAAATGCCTTCGCCAGAACTCAGTTGACTGAGAAATGCCTACTCTCGACGACACAGCTCGCGAAGTGCAATTTACATTAAAGCATATAAAACAAATCATATTCAGCTAAAAATAAAATTTCTCGTCTTTTATTTGCACTAAACTTTTAAAAAATTGCTTTGAACGTTATACGAAGATCAGGTTGAAATGGTTTGAAATTAATTGAAGTTCAATGTCCTGAAGCTGGCGCATAATAACTCGTCTCTGCTCCAGAATTATTCGCTCTTGAGCACGATGCTTTGTACGGAAACACACAAGTGCTGCCGTGAAAAAATGAACTCTGCGAACATCTTCTTCTGAGAGATGCGACAGGTGCGATGCGACAGGCGCCATTTTCTAATTACGCTGTGGATCTGACTAGTGTTGGCTTAGGTTGCTACGGTCGGCTGCAACGTCGTAAAACAAAGCAAGAAACTAAAGCTTAGGGCAGCGTAATATGCTTATTTCTACATTTAATGATTATCTGATGTGTATGAAGCTTGTAAACGCTTTTTTATTTTTTTATTGCTACTCACCCAATGCTCACTTGGAAGGTGCTGCGATCGACATCATCAAGTCAAATGTCATTCACTTTGGACGTGTAGCAGCGCCGCCGAAAAAAAAAAATGTCATTCGGGAACTGAATGCTTTCGCCACCGAATGCCATCTTCTATGCCCGTGTGGCACGGGTATTACCTATTTGGCACTTCGCCGGCAGGAGCACGACATCCGTAGGTTGTATCAGAACGAATAACTCACGCAGTATCTTTCTGGTGATAGAAACTGCTGCTTAGTATTTCACCTTACTATTTCTTATTTCTGTCGAGCTTGTTGTCTTTCTTACAAAGTACTGTTACCCTTGCAGCCTTCACCATTTAAGAAATATATCGGCCAGGATGCACAAACTATGTACGTGTACAAATAACTCCGTGATCTCAGATAGTACGTTTCACAAGTACCATCTGTATCCCGGTTGGATCAATACTTCAAGAGCTTTTAACACTCAAAAGAACACCATGAAAATTTGTCGGCTGGAAAAAGAAATGCTGAAAATTGGCGAAACGCGCACTAAGCCGTGCAAAGCTTGAACTAGCAAAGCTGGACGATTCTGAAGTCTAACACATCGAGGCGCAGTGTGCACATATGTGGACGCAACTTCATTTTGTCAGTTTCTCGCACCAGTGAGAAAAGAAGGGCAAGATACACTGCGCATACGATCAGTTGAACCTTCTACATGGTCAACACGTCTGGGTTAAACCCCAACGTGCTGCGTAAATCTGCAGATGATTATTTTAGTGAAAGCACAGTGGTGTTCGACGCGTCGCAGGACGTTCCACGTTCCAGGGCCAACTTTATAAGCATTATTTCTCTTTGCTCGAATTGAACACAACCAAAAACGAATGGCGCGTGCATTTAAGGCCTAAGATTTCCTACTTTATGCGTAAAATTGAACATGACTGACTGCAGAATAATTATATATTTAGGTATGCACAAATTACGAATAATAAGCAAAGCTAACCGAAAACAACCTATTTCTTAATTTTTTTTTTTTTTGAATGTACTGTCGTGCATGTCTGAATGTTGTGCAAAATTTAGACTTTTACGGACACTTCATCACAGCTTGCGCCTGAAGGGGCTAATCTGGTTAATTCCAGTTTGCTTCTAGGCCTTGGAAAGTAGATGCAGGTCCTAGATTGCATCTAGGTTGTTGCTATATAGTCTCTAGCTATAGGTGACGCTAGCTTGTTTCTAAGTTGATTCTCCGAAGAGAGATGCTGGAGTTGAACGCAGACACGACACGGTCGTCTAAACTCCAGACACAAAAACTCGCGCTCAAACAGAGCATTCGTACCCCATGCAAATCCATGGCTACATCGTCGTTGGCGTAGGCCTTTAATCGCTTCCGGGCCTTCTCACAGCCACTGTTGCCTTTCCCGTTGCCCAGTATTCTGTTGTTGTACGTACTCTGGGTCTTCGGCACGCCACCGTCACTACGCAAGCCATTTCTAAGCCTAGCTCTTGACTTCCTTACTTGAGCATCGAGAAACGCCACTGCCAAAAATATGTTACGTACGGTGTGCGCACTTATTTATTTATACATACTGCAGCCAGACAGACAGACAATGAACTTTATGTGATCCCGAGGAGCTTTCGCGGGAACCCCTATCGGGGATCCGCGGAAGCCGCTGGTTGCGTCCAGGTCGGGGCTGGGACACCGTGATGTTCCGCCCTTTCTTGGGTCCTCTGGATTGCCTGGATTTGTGCCTGGAGCGATGGGCTCCGGAGTGCCTCTTCCCAGTCGGCTTCGCTGGATAGAGGGCCGTTAGGTAGCGCGGGGCATTGCCAAAGCATGTGCGCTAAGGAACAATAAATTTGATTACATTCCGGACAACTTGAGTCAACGTCTGTGGAGATACGACTGAGAAGGCCCCGCGAGAGGAACGAGCCTGTCTGGAGCATTTCAAGTGTAATTGACTGAGACCTATCTAATTGCAGCCAAACAGGGATTTGTATACCTACACTTGATAAGCACTCTCCTACACAAATCAAATGGAACTACACGCGAGCAGTAAGTGTTACGAGTTCAGCGAGCCTATCTGTTTGTACATTTTCGATGCATGCTATAATTTTCCTATGAGAGAGTTGACCATGTCTTCGTCGAGGTGCACCAGACGTGCAGAGTGCCAGAAGAAGCGCTCGCACTTCCTCCGGTTGGCCGCCTGCCTGCTTATCCAGGCCCGCCGGCAGTCCGAGTAGTAGTGGCCCGTCCCCACCTGGGGCTCGACGGCCAGGTGGATGGACGTCTGCGCCCCTTCCTCGGCAGTCTGCACGAGAAAAGCCGTACATTCAAAGTGAGAACGAACCACAAAAAGGCACAGCTAGAGACTTTCTGCTTACAGCCCTAACACAAAAAAGGACGCTTGAAGAGATAGGACAAGTACGCACAGCCCAACCGAAAACTGCCATAGTTGTTTTACTTTAACTCGACCCTATGTTGGTTCTTCTTTAGCTGGCTATTCAGTCCTTGGCCACTGCAGCGAGAAAAGTGACATTCGAACAATCTATAGCTTGAGCGGAAACATTAGTGTGGGAACACGCAAGAAAAAACACCTCGAGTGATAAGCACTATAGAGCACAGGCGACCACTTTCCCTATGTCGAAGTACAAGCCCGAGACACACATTTGAACCCCGGTAGAACACTAAAGAGTCTTAGAATTGGGAATTCAAAAAATTGGCACCGGCACGTGAAGCCACGGCTGGCGTTCCCTGCTGGCGTCGATTCTGGTCCCTGAAATAAAGCTTTATTTGGGTGCGTAGTTGGTACATATTCCTGAGTCTAAATGAAATTACAGCGCGAACGTACTTCTTCCACTCTGAGGCCATACGATATATATATATATATATATATATATATATATATATATATATATATGGCTTATATGCAGAAGAATATGCGCTTTCACATAACGACTGTTTATTGTGCCGACGTTTCGACGGGAACCCCGTCTTTTTCTATGCCTTGAAAAAGACGGGGTTCCCGTCGAAACGTCGTCGGCACAATAAACAGTTGTTATGTGAAAGCGCATCTACTTTCATATATATATATATATATATATATATATATATATATATATATATATATATATATATATATATATATATATATATATATATATATATATATATATATATATATATATATATATATATATATATATATATATATATATATATATATGTGTGTGTTGTGTGCTTGTGTGCGCATGTGTGGTATGGTTGCGGGGGCCTACTGGGGCTTGGGCCTACAACAGCCCAACCATTCCCGCTTGCCCGCGCCACCATGAGCCACACGACGCTCTTCCGGATAGATGGGTGGATTGATATGGCTGTACCCTTTAGATCGGGCGGTGGCTAGCGCCACCTAGCCGTTATACTTAGTGAACACACAACTAGATTTATCTTCTTCTCCCTTTGAAGTTGAGGACTGTTACTTTGCAGTGAAAAATTTAATTTTCACTCGTGCTTTGATTTCAGCCACCAATCAGATAACCTACTTCTAGTTAATTCTACCCACTTAAAGTCTGTTTTGCCCTCCCTGCCCCTAAACCCCAGTGCTTTGAAGAACTCTGCGCCATCATCTTGAACTATAGGGTGAAGCCCTTTACAGAACATTATCAAGTGTTCGGCAGTTTCTTCCTCTCCACACGCACTGCATACTGTGTCTATCCCTTCATATTGCCCCGCCGCGGTGGTCTAGTGGCTAAGGTACTCGGCTGCTGACCCGCAGGGCGCGGGTTCGAATCCCGGCTGCGGCGGCTGCATTTCCGATGGAGGCGGAAATGTTGTAGGCCCGTGTACTCAGATTTGGGTGCACGTTAAAGAACCCCAGGTGGTCTAAATTTCCGGAGCCCTCCACTACGGCGTCTCTCATAATCATATAGTGGTTTTGGGACGTTAAACCCCACATATCAATCAATTATCCCTTCATATTTGGCCCGATATGTCTTGGTTCGCAATACTCCCGTCCTGGCCTCAAACAGTAGAGACCTACCCCGATTATTATCATAGATCATTTACTTGGCAATTTCCAGCTTACAAGTTCGATATATCTCTAGTGCGGACTTATTAATCATGCCAATTCTCCACATATCGGTCTCAGCTTCCTTCACCTTCTTGTTAACCGATAATTCTTTTTGGTTTGACCCCCTGCTGTTTTCTAAGTATTTACCAGTCAATTTTCTGGTTTGCTTCCTCCATTTTGTATCGAAATTCTTCATGTACAAGTAGCTGAATGTTATTTGCCCTTCCCACTCTTCGGTACTGTTGGAAATGATTAAATCATGCCTTTCACACATATCCATTATCATTTTGCCTGTTGGGTCAGTATCACTATCTATATCTTCTATGTTCGCATTCATATCTCCTAGTATAATTATCTCGCCCTCGCCTCCTGATTCCTCAACGTCTTTAATATACACTCTACCATTGTCTGGTTTTTCTTTCTGACCTTTGCTCCCGTCCACATGTACACCAAACCAAAGAGTGTCATTTGCCCTGCCAATTTTTCTTTAGCCATAAATGTTCCTTGCACTCCTGCTTTACCCTTTGCCAGTCTGTACTTTTATTAATGAATGCCCCAATACCACCCTCCTTTCTGCTGTCTTCTGTTCTATTACAATATTGCTACGCGTAGTCCGGATTGTTAGGAGGTTGTTCCATGTCCCCAAGTTGTGTTTCTACGAAGCCATATACCATCGGCCTCTCCTCCCTTAGCTGTTCTTCTATCTCTTCCCACTTCAGCCTGTTCCTAGCACCCTGCATGTTAATATACCCTATGTCTGAATGAGCTCGGTTTTCGTGGCTACGTGAATTTCTACTCCGACTCTACCTATCTTAGATACTGGTGCCACTTTGGAATCGTATCTGACCATACCACCTGGCAAAGTGTATCCCTGGTTGTTTTCCTCGTTTCTAGCTATCCTGCACCCCGAAGGGCCCGCGTGCCCCCCAAAAAAAGCTACTGCGCGTCCTGCAAGTCGCCAACCCACCTCATGACCTAGCCGCCCATCGAAGTGAATTCTGTCTCGTTGAAATCCACCCCACCTATGCACCTCTCTGTTTATTTTCACCCCCTCTAAGCCTTTCTCTCGACTCCTCCGCCATATCTCTTGGTTTGCGTTGACAACCGCTCTTTGAAGGTTGCCGTCACGCACCGGTACCTCCGGTATCGTGCATATCACTACCTGTACCTGAGGAGAAGTGGCGCGCATGTCATCGACCTCTTTCGCCAGTGTGGTTGCTAGTCCTGCCGTATCTTCATTTAATACATCGTTTATACCACCTGAAATTATCACAAGGTTTCGTCTATCAGCTGCAGTTTTGAGTTTTGCGCTCGCTTGCCTAATGACTGCTTCCACCTTGCGTCCTGGGAACGTCCCTACTGCAACCTTCTTGTCACCTCTTACCCTCTCTTTGAATACTTCTGCGCATCGAGTTAAATTCAAGTTCCCGGCGATTATCACATGCTGTGACTTTTCAGATAGAGCGTCTTGCACGTGGGAATTACCTACACCTGTGACGTACACTGCTTTGTCCCATCCCAGCCGCGCCACTACTTCGCTGAAGCTGGGTTTTGCGACAATTGAACCGGCTGAACCTGTTTTTTCCAGACTTGCTTGCTCTTCCTTGCCTACCGTTCTGGTTGCCGGTTCCCAACTGTTCTCTCCGTAGGCCGCTTCTTTGTTCACCTTGGCTAGTGCTTCCTCGGCGGAATTCAGCCTTTCTCCCGTTGCCCTCGTTTTCTCTTGCTTTGTCGCCAACGCAGACTTCAGCTCGTGATTCTCATCAGCAGTTCACTCTGGACAACAATCATCTTCTCCCTTTTTTCCTCGACCTCACATTGCCTACACTTCGCGTCAGCCTCTTCTCCATTCGCTTTTGCACTTGGGTCCATTTTCGAACCCACCCCGTATCCTGAACACTTTAGTCTTTTTAACCATGTCTTTCTGACGCCAATTGTCCTTATGACTTGTCTCAATCGATAATTACAAAACACGATCCCTGGCCCTTTATTCTTTGCCAACTGCCCCAAAGTGGCGCCGTCATGCAACCTCAAAACGGAAAACAGCCCTGGCTGTCAGTGATACGAAGGAAACGCAGCCCGGGCAACGATGCAGCATGACCCGCATCGCGCATAATTTTAATTTCATCACGTGTGGCGTCCAGTGCGTTTCGCCTAACGTCACGTGGTTCCGTATTCTGACCTTAGTGTCTTGAAAAATGAATGGCACCTGCAGTGTGGTTCTTCAAGGCATCGCGTAGGGGAGCGAGCTGTCAGAGGTTCGAATCCCCGGTCGTGCGCTTCGGAAAAATCTTTCTCTTTAATTATTTTTATTCTATGCTTTTATTTATATTACCACGTGAATTTTGTTGATGTATTCGGATTTCACCCGTGAGGACTGTTTGCACATCTCGGTGCCCCGCCGCGGTGGTCTAGTAGCTAAGGTACTCGGCTGCTAACCCGCAGGTCGCTGGATCGAATCCCGGCTGCGGCGGCTGCATTTCAGATGTAGGCGAAAATGTTGTAGGCCCGTATGCTCAGATTTGGGCGCTTGTTAAAGAACCCCAGGTGGTCTAAATTTCCGGAGCCCTCCACTACGACGTCTCTCATAATAATATGGTGGTTTTGGGACGTTAGACCCCACAAATTAATCAATCAGCGCTCGGTGCAGACTGCGCCGCTATGTATGAGAAGCTTTGCGATTCTTTTAAGATAATTTCGTTCAGATTGTGCTGGCGACTTGAATGAAGCCTAACTTATTCCAGAGTTTAAGCGGCCACCAGTGATAAAGCGGAAATCTTCGATAGCACATGTATAAAAGCCGACGCGCCTTGACGTTTGTCAGATTATCGATGGCCGACGCTCTGTTCACCGCTATCACTGTACAGCGTGAATTGCTTGTCCACTATGTTTTCATCTTTTAGGCAGAAGCCCACCCAAATAAAAAGTTTAGCCTCAACACATCTGCTGCTGTCTTCATGGACGAGACAACAATGTAACATCTGGTGGAGCTGCTGGTTCCTTTATGTTCCAGATGCCTACGAAAAGCTTAAAAGCAAGCCTACAGCTGACTACGAAGCCCTCGTGCAGCAGCGAGTTAGCTGCCAGGGTTGTCGTTGGGCCGACACTAAAAGAAGCCAGCCAGCCAGCCAGACTGCTGGATGGACGGATGAATAGACAGACGGACGGACGGAGGGATGGAGCATGCTCCTTCATTTATCATCATTTATCTGGAATATTGACGAATAATAAAACATTACGTTGTGTACATACAGTGTTTCTCACGTCATCACATGATCGACTGGGCAAGATTCACACACGAGTCATGGTTTCTTAATCTACCTGCGGAGTTTCGCCAGCTCCGTGAATATGCTGTGATTTTTTTTCACGTTACCACTTAATCATTAGGCTCGGCTTGTGACTTCACCGTTGTAAAAGCTCCTTAACAAATGAACGCGTGTTCGTCTGTCTGACGGCGTCTACTGCGTCCGTGTGTTCCGAGAACGGCCTTTTCGAGACCGAGACCAGCGCTTGTGGTTTTAAGTGTTACGCAGCTGAGGCCATGAGTGCTAGTGTAGGAGAGTGACAATCGCAATGGCCATTACGATTTGTTATACTATGGTCACAGACTCGCGAGCTGCCACTAGAGCATTCATGAACCACTCGGTGTGCAAGGATGCTTCTCGCGTTCTCTCTGCTGCATCTTGAACAGGTAAATGACATCCAATTTGGCTCCCTGGTCACGTGGGCAGTGATACTCATGAAACCATCCCTAACGCCAACGAACGAAAAAGTGGGCAACTCACCTTTCCTCCAATAGCCAAGAGCAAGCTGAAGAAAAGACCTCCGGGCGAGTTGGTTGCGATGTCCGTCTTTACATCGCCAGGGTGCAGAGCGTTCACTGTGACGCCTGCGGAGAAATCCAAACATTCATCATGCATTGGTACATTCTATAGCCAAGGCTAATTGTCACGGTCAGTCTTCACACAATTGAATTCAAATCGATATGCATAAATCGAAATGGTTGACAGTCCTCAGTGTGTGATATGGATCCAAGTGAATCGAAAAGCTCTTGAGCGATCTATACCACTTGAACACGCGATTAATCCGCGGAGTGTTAAATTTTCAACACAGCACAGTGCGTATGCTACGGCCACATAGAAAAAAGGGTAGGTGTAGGCACACCCCTGACGTTAATACCACTCATAATATACATACATTACCCCCTCCCGCAACCGCTGTCCCCAATTTCTCATTATCATCTATGACAATTTTCTTGAGTTTCCTCCTACTTATCACATTCACTATTTTTTTCATCAGTTGCCTTAGAAAATTTTTCACGGCAATGTTCGAGCCCTCATGCACGGCTTTTTGGGAATTTATTTCTGTATGTATACTTAAATTAGGAACAACATTCATATTGTTACGGGGTCAGTGACTTCTGTATAAACGCAATTACAGAGGGACAACCTCAGGCGAGAATCACAATGGCTGATTGGCACACTCGCGCGCCTGTCAGCTCATTCTGTCCTTCATCTTCCTTTACTTCGTAACAGGAACCCCAGGCGTTGGAGCGCCGTCTCGGCGCGAGTCTGAAGAAGTGCGACAGAAGTAGGGTTTCATGCGCGAAACATGAACAATGTCAACAAGTGACGAACTTGGTGACGTATTGGAGTGCAATGGCGCTATCTCGTAGTTGACGTCGCTAACTTGACGTAAGACTAAGTAGGGTCCTGCGTATCGAGACAAAGGTTTTTCGGAGAGACCTACACGGCGACACGGTGACCAAAGGAGCACGCGGTCACCTGGGGAAAACGTTATATTACGGTGCCGGTGGTCGTAGCGGGCTTTTTGCATATCCTGTGACCTGGTAAGACGAGACTGGTCAAGTTTACGAGCCATGTTAGCCCGATCAATGGCTTCGCGAGCTTACTCGTAAGTTCGAGCGTACTCGCAAGGGTTCAAAGTTATCAAAGTGCGCATTTTTCTGGTGTATTGTTTCCAGTGCTCTTGTGTTTGTGTACAACCAGTGTTGTATTGTCTTTTTACTAGCGGTTATTTTCTGTGGAATAAATGTTCGCGTTCAATTGCACATGAATAAATTTGTTTTGCTGGGTGCAGTAACAGGTTCAAAGTTACCTAACTGTGTATTTTTCTGGTGTATTGTACCGAGTGCTCTTGTGTTTGTGTACAACTAGTGTTGTATTGTCTACTAGATAAGAAATGTCTAGTATGTCGTCTTTAAGTATGTTCCGATTGTTCAGTGTTTGTATGCAATTAACGCCATTTTTTCAAAATGTACTAACTGAATTTTATAAAGGCCTCGAGGCCCCTTCAAGCATTTCTGCCTCCAGCCACTCTTAGACGTTCTGACAAATATGTCGTTGTACAAATGTGAAACTGAAGACTGTATTGTGTATCCAAGAACTGATGTCCTTCTGCTTTTGTCTCGTATGAGACTGGCAATATCGAAAATAAATAAATAAATAAATAAATAAATAAATAAATAAATATATGTGCAGTTAAACGTGGGAGCATCAGTCAGTGCCACCAGTAGCCATTACAGTGCGTATGAAACTATCTTCTTTTGTCTGTTGGTGTCCCGTAACACGTGATCTTATTACGAACTGGTAGCTGACCAATAATATCTTGGCTGAATGCATGAAGGCTGCCAGAGCGAGCACCTTTACTATAAAAAAAATTAAAGTCAAAGCCTTTTTTTTTTCTGTTGAATAGACAGACAATGATGATTGCTATCAAAGTTATTTAGCTCTCGTGCGGTGTATACTGCAATATTATTCACTCTTGTGTGCTCGTAATTTACGATTGTTTATTGTTGTTGATTGGCAGATAACTTTGATCGAGTACAAATTACACTTCCTGGGGTAATTAGCAAGTTTTTTTGTAGGCTTATTAGCTATATACTCTTTAGTGCACCTTTCATCAAAGCTTGTAGTGTATTCCCCCATCCTTTTTAGTTGTGAATGGTTTCAATTTCGTTTCTCTCCCCTCCCCTCACAGTGATGCCACAAAGTGCCACAAGTACGACATGAATAAAACAAATGTGAACGATCTCTGACGATGACAACCACATCTAGATGAAATTACTGGATAGCGCGCGTTCCACACAAAGAAAGGTACTGATAGTTTTTTTCCCTCATGTTAATTTCGTGCCAGCCCACATTCACGCGAACTGGCCCAGTAATGAATTCTGTTAAGGGCAATCTGGCAGAGAGAGGCCTTCGGGTGCGCACCAGTGTGGCGTAGCTTGTGCGCCAGGGAGCGCGTGAAGGCCACCTGGGCGAGCTTGCTGCAGGCGTACGAGTAGGTCGGGTGGCGCACGGAAGTCAGACCACGCGCCAGCTTGTCGGGATCGTCAAGAGTGCCCAAGTGGTGCACGGCCGACGAGACGTTCACCACCCGGCTCGGTGCACTCTTCCGCAGCAGCCCTGCACACCAACATCGTCGTAGTGAAAGGCACAGCAAGTTTATGTGCTTACGTGGCATTCCTACGGAAACAGAAACTGGGGCAAGACTTCAAAAATTGAAAGGCACTCGGAAGAGCAATATGTTACCCCGTGGTCGTACTACTCAAGCTGGATGCTGGCCACCATCGATTCGCAACCGAAACTTCATTGAAACGGAAAACACATAGACATAGAAAAAAACACATGCCACCTGCACATCACCTGAATTCAGGGGACGCATTCTAATGAACTGTCGCTACAATTAAACAAGGATTCTGTGCCGAGTAAGAAAGACAAACTCATAAGTTCAAAAGACACAGGATCATTCAAATGACAGGCTTTAAATTTAACCTTTTTTATTCAGGTGATGCATTCTCTACTTGTGATTTTTGTTTTCAAAAAAATTATTAGAGAGTATCAGTGATTCCCTTTTCTTTCTTCATTTTGTGTTAATGTTTCAGGCGGAACGCTATAACATCTCGCCCAAATGTCTACGCTTCTACTGCATGTGACGTATGCCTTTTCTAACCGCTATGTATTGTAGTAATAATTGTTTGAGTCTGACGTCCCAGACCCACTGATAATAATTGTCGGGATTGAACATCCAGAAACCGCGGTATGATTACGATAGACGTTCCAGTGGAGGACTTTAGAGGTTTTAACCAACAGGCTATAACGTGCACCTAAAGCTATAGGTGCACGAACCTCTGATATTACACCTACGGCCGCCACGGCCGGGATTCGATGCCGTGACTTCGGAGTCAGAGGTCAATCATCATAACCACTACATCCAACGCGGCGGGTAAGGCTTGCGTTGTCATTCGGTACCGCGACAGCCCCTTTGAAGCTTATCTTACTGGTTTAGTAGACAGTATCTCTTCAACGCCGCCTACTCGGAACAGGTCTAGAAGTCTGCGGCGCCAATTATACAGCGGCACTTCATCCTTGATGAACCAAGCCACGATTGTCGTACCGAGAATAAGTTGTGAGATTGCGGAAATACTACATCAAATGTGACGCCGTGAAAACGTGTCTCAAGGCTCCGGTGAAAGGAAAACTTGGCTTTGTTCAGCAAACAATGGGTGCCGCCTCGCCAAGGTCGACTGCTGCTAAACGCGTGCTGCTTGTGAAGTGCCCTCAGCGAGACTCTATTGCAGCACTCGAGAAAAACAAAACAAATACACGAGAAGGCTGCGTTTAAAAAAGGCTTTCCTGGTGTTTTCACCTCTTCTAACAAAAGACAAGGGCTTGTCCGCTTCGCTTTCTGACCAGGCATCCCGTCTCAAATCTGGACTTTGCTTTCTAGCATCTGCACACGAGCAGTTTTTTTGTAGAAAAGCTCATCCTTTGACAAGCAGAGTTCGCCAAAACAAACCGCGCCTTTCGGCAGTTTGTGAATACTTCAAAAGAAGGTTCACTCAAACTATAGAATAGCACAGCCGTGCGACCATTTGCACTGGCAATCTCAAAGCGACCCTACGCCTGGTTCAGTGACGGTGTGCGTATAGGATTGTACGCATAAAACATGGAGGCGCTTACACAACCCACGTGTTTGACATTTGTGCGGGCTTCCTGAGTGGACATCTGTCGGTCATTTAACTTCATTGTGCCAAGTATAGCTCCGGAGACCCTGCCATTCTCGAGAATCGTTCGACGCAGGGCGGTGCAAGACCACCATAAAATATATTTTTCTTTGCTCGAAACGAACACAACCGCAAAGCAAACCGGGTATACGCCCATCAAGCCTGAGATTCGATACTTTTTATGCGAAAATTGAAGTTTACTAATAAGAGAATAATTGTATAGTTAATTACTTGCTAATTAATTGTATCTACTAAGAGTCGCGTCAAAGCAACGTATCACCTGGCTTTCTTTCTTATGATGCAACATTGGGTACCTTGAAGTTACGCTGCGTGAATTTGACACCATTTCAACACTCCATCAGAATTCACACCGCAACGAGTTCACACCTGCTCACATTGTCATCACCCGGTAAGATAAGCTGACTTCCTGTTCCTGCACATTTTATTACTTCAGAGGTCACGAGGCCGCGATATCAAACAGCCAGTGACTGAACCGAAGCAGTGGCTCTGTGACTAACTTGGTCGCGCAACGAAAACTATATAGTCGCATGAGTGAACGAGCCGTAAGGCTTATTGTGCAGGCGTGGTCGCGATTTCACGTGTCAGCATCAGCGAGAACGCGCGGGCTACCTGCCGTGGTATCCTATAGTATAGGTGGCTTGAGGACACGTGTTCACTTTCTGGCTGTCCTTCGCTGAGGACTGAATTCGAGAACACCTGCGTAGTTCACGTGTACGTTAAAGAAGTCCGATGTCCTTCGGCGCGTATCATGGTTTCAGCACATAAAGCCCCAGGAAATATTTTTAGACAGTAATCGAAGAAATTGACAATTGAAAAGAAAAACCAGAAGGATTCTCAGAAAGCCGTAGCCAAAAAAAAAATGAGAAAGGAAAAATTGTCCGGGAATTCAACATGGGATCAGCGGCTGCATTTTGGGGTGGTCACTCGGCCTACAAGGTAACCACTATGGACTACTCGAAGCAGATAGATGAGACTGAATATGACCACATTGTAGAAGGACTGCTCCATTACATCACAGTGGCTTCAAGTGAACAATACGAAGCAAAAATTATTAAAAGACACACTTTCAACTGATACATCATTGAATAATCGTCAAACGTGCACAGAGTACGAGGAACTATGATATGCACGAAACACACAGATACACCTAGGCAGCGGCAACATAATCAAGGGTGACATGCACCAACTAGCCCTACAATAAGTTTTACTAAAGGGGATTCCTGTGCAGAGAAAGCTTAACGAATTTTCTTATGCATGTAGTCACCTCCAGCGGCTCCTCCTATTCTCCGCATTTGCAATCTCAGCGTCTGAATGAGCAACAGATAATAATAATAATAATAATAATAATAATAATAATAATAATAATAATAATAATAATAATAATAATAATAATAATAATAATAATAATAATAATAATAATAATAATAATAATAATAATAATAATAATAATAATAACAAACCTGGAGTGCGTGGCCGAGAAGCAGCTAATGAAAATAGGTATTATCCTTCAAATGTCTAAAAAATGGGCTGAAATCTTATCGTACTTACCAAGGAGCCTCATCGTTAACAAGTAGTGGCTGAGATAATTGGACTGGTAACACAATTCGTAGCCGTCTTCAGTCAGCCTGACCGCTTTGGAGTCTGAAACAAAAGGGAAATAAATGTAGGTTTACATTCCATGCCAGCCAGTTTCATCGTGCCTCGAATGCTGGCCACCGAGAAAGAGAATATGGCAAATCACATGAATTCCTATACGACACGTGAATGCCAGCTAGCATGTTATGCGTATTGCCAAGAGCCGCGCGAAAGTGTTACCAAAAGTGACAAAGTTGTTGCGACGACAAACTGGACAAAAAGGGGGCATTCAAGCTTGAAGTGTTTTCGAGAGCGTATTTCACGGTAAAATGTTTAGGGTTGGTTCAAACGATGAACCCAGGTAGCATAAAACTCGAGAATGATCTCGCGACCTCTACAGATCATGATATTGGCCCGTGGAAGTGCAGGCTGCTTGAGTTCATGAGTTCGCGCTTGCCGGTTACTTTCGAAAGGAAGCCGTTCGGTGAGGCTATGGCTTTGCTGAGAGGAAAGATATGCAAATAATGGCCCTCGCGTGCTTTGGTGCACGACGTGCCGCTTAATTTGCAGTGGGAATGGTATGATGGTGCTGTGACCTAAACACCGACAAAAGTTCAGGAACCGCCTTCAGGGTCCCTTTAAATCGTGGTTGTATTCATGCATTACGTTAAACACGATTTCTTCAAGCATTATTTCACTAGACATGTCGCCGCTGCTGATAATAGTTTCAGCAGTTGACGTGTTCCTCAGAGAGATGTCTGACTGCGTGCCTAATAGGTAACCAGGACAGATGGTTGCACCCCCTGCCCTCCCCACCCCGTTTTTTGTTCTCTCGGGGCGACGAAAATATTTTCGAATTTTTTCATACGATTAAAACATTATGAAGTGTCTAAATATTTACTTCAGTTTTCTTATCTTTCGGTTTTGAGCTTCGTGCAAACCGTACATTTATTTACTACGGAAGACCTTGTGGCAGCTCTAGCGTTTTCGCTTATTAAGAGAATAAGCGTTGTCGAAATGAAGCGGGACCAAAGTAAGTAAGTATTCGGGTCACTATGAGCCCTAACTCACTCTCATTTAAAAAATATATTCGCTTTATTATCCATACTTCGGGCCATCGTTATACATAATACCAACCACAATAATTAGAACTGTCACTTACATACGTGGTAGAATATATGTTGATTACAATCACCATTATTAAGAGGTATGTTTCGTAATTCGGAGCAGAACAGTAACATTACAGTAATCAATTTTGTGCATACAGCAATAGAATGCTTAAAGGAAACGCACACTATAAATTAAATAAAAAGCGAACTTAAGAATCAGCCACCTTCATTGCCACCCAGTATAAACATAATTTTACAGGTCAACGGAAAGGTTATTTATTAGCTGAACGAACGTTTTTGTTGTATTAGCGTTAGCTATCTTCTGGTGATTCTTGTGCCGTGCTGATACAGCATGCGAATAAGGAAATGTCGATGTAAGTTAATATGATCAAATTTCTGCTTAACTGCTATGTTGTGGTTACCAGACCTGATGTGGCGCTTATAGTTAAGTAACTTTCCCGCAGAATTTTGTGACTTCCCCATGACAGTGAGAAACATGGCGTAGTGGAGGACTCCGGGAAGTTCGTCCACCTGGTTTACTTTAACGTACAGTGACACCGCACTTCCCACCAGCCTCTAGCTTTTCACCTCCATCAAAATGCGACCGCCATGATTGAATCCGCAGCCGTGCGCCATAACCACTGCTCCACCACGGCAGACATTTTATATATAAACCTCTAACCAAAATTAAGCACTCTAATTTTTATCAAGTATTTTTTATGTGAGCTCCAAATAATATTCGCATATTGTAATGCTGGCTGGACTAGAATTTCGTACGCTATTAATACTGCGGTCAATGAGGTACGTACGACGCAGTTTCCGTTTAAAAAATACCAAGTTTTCGAGTGCAATGCTGTAAACACTTTCTATGTGTGGTTCCAAATTTAAATTGCTTGTGAGTTTACCTCCTAAATATTTCACTCCCTGCCTTTTGCTTTTCTTTAATATATAGGCCTCATAAATAGTATAGGCGGCTCAGTCTGGTAGAGGACAGTACGCTTAGCGGCACAGCATACCTGTGACGATGCCAGCGTTGTTGACGAGTACGTCGAGTCGCGACTCCGTCTTCAGAATGTCGTCGCAGAAGTCATTCACCGATTTGAACGAGGCGAGGTCTAGCTCCTTGATGACCACCGACTGGCCCGTGCTCTCGAATATCTCCTGGGCTGCCCGCTTGGCCTTGTCCATGTTGCGGCAGGCCAGGATCACACGGGCCTTTCTCCGTGCTAGCTCCATGGCTGTGGCCTTGCCGATACCTGTGGTTGGTTGTCACGAGCACTGCTCAATGCGGAGCATTTTTTGGCATTTTCAAGAAAACATGCGAGTCTGCAGGGACGGCACACTAATGGAACCTTGGAAGTAACTGTGAGAAAACTTATCGTTTCTCTCTCTCTCTCTCGATATATATATATATATATATATATATATATATATATATATATATATATATATATATATATATATATATATATATATATATATATATAGTAAGACTAATAATTCAATAGGCCAGTTAGTCTTCTTGAAGGTATGAGATATGGCACAACGGGAGCGTTGTCAACAAGGATAAATATATTTATTTCCCAACAGTTTCAGGAGGGGATGAGTTACACCTGATGAAGGGAGGACCCCTCCCGAAACTGTTGGGAAATAAATATATTTATCCTTGTTGACAACGCTCCCGTTGTGCCATATATATATATATATATATATATATATATATATATATATATATATATATATATATATATATATATATATATATATATATATATATATATATATATATATATATATATATATATATATATTGTGTGTGTGCGTGTGTGTTTGTGTGTGTGTGTCATGCGTGTTATTTTGACCTATATTAGTATTTCAGCCGCACAGACTGGTTGCAACGCTCGGCGTATAGACCACGCCACCACCTAGCCGCGGTGTTTTAGTGGCTAAGGTACTCGGCTGCTAACCCGCAGATCACGGGATTGAATCCCGGCTGAGGCAGCTGCATTATTGATGGAGGCGTAAATGTTGTAGGCCCAAATGCTCAGATTTGGGTGCGCGTTAAAAAAAACCATGTGGTCGAAATTTCCAGAGCCCTCATCTACGGCGTCTCTCATAATCAAATGGTGGTTTTGTGAAGTTAAGTCCCACATATCAATCAATCACCAATCAATCAATGTTTCAGAACCTTTGCTATTGTTTTTATTGATTATCCACAGCTTACGCAGCCACCACTGATAAAGATGGAATCTTCGTTGACACATATGTATAAAAACTGGCGTGCTTTACCACTTGTCAGCTTATCTGTTCCCCTTGACCAGTGTATAACATATATTGCTGTTTGAGTTTTCGTTTCCGGGACACAAGTTTGCCTAAAGAGACGTGACATCCGGTGTAGGTGTCGTTTATGATCCGGGCGACCACGTCAAGCAGTGAACACAGCCCAAGCCACAAATAAGACATTGACGCCAGCCCCGACCTGTGAGCCAGGCGCATTCAGCAAGGTGGAAGAACAGAGTACGGGCTTCTATTCGATGAGACCCGGAAGACAAAGGCCATGCCCACTTCGACCACAACGATGACAGGCCTTGTGCCACCGCTCGCGACTGTCAGGCTGCAACAATTCAAGGAGCCGCCAACCTAGTGCGGATCATCATTTGAAGGCCGTAGAAGCGTGCGAACAATATCTACGTATGGTTAATTGAAGTGTACGGCTTCAATATCTGGAGCAGTGAGGACAAGCTACGGCACATCTATTTGGCCTCGGAAGACGCTGCTGGGACCTGGTTCTAGAACCTAAAGAGGGCACTAGTAAAACTCCCACCATCAGGTCATCTTCTACTACTGATACAAATCACAATACTCGTGACTGAATACACTTGAATCTACGCATATGCCGCGGCTCTCAAAAGACACACGCACCCTTTTCTACACGAGCAATAGAGACGGCAACATCCAGATGTTCTTGCGACACGATTTCGCACTTCTAAGGGGCCGATTTTCATCGATGCTGCCGATTGCCACGCCGGTAATTTTCTTGCCCTCTCAGTTGTAAACTCTCTAGGCCATACGGCTGCCTCTATTTACGCTTCCTCTTCCGAGGAGGCGGAGGAAACCGAGTAAGTCTCAAATTTGGGTCCGCGGACACCACGGCGTCTGCCAAATCATTTCGGGGGTCCGCAAAACGCAACCTCAAGCAAAAAAATTGCCCGCAGCTTCCCTCGGGGGAACACTGAGGAGGATGCGGACCGTATAATTGGTTAACGGGGTGTTAAAGTGCGACTTACTTGGGTCGATGGCTAAATTGGTTAACGTGGTTGTGAAATGGGGTGTTAAATTGCGACTTACTTGGGTCGATGGCTAAATTGGTTAACGTGGTTGTAGGAGGGGGTGTTAAATGAGTGAACACGTACACACGTATGCGAAAGGGCGGCGCTGGTCGAAGGGACGTCGATCATTGTGTTTGTGGATTCGTTGGAATTCATTTCACCGCGACCTTGGACGTCGACGCGCCGTACAAACCAACCGACGAGCGGCAACTGAGCGAGCGAGCGCCGACCTTGAGTATATGATACAGCACGACGGCGCATGCACTGTCAGCTGTTGAATGTTCTCGAAGCGCGACGCCACATGCGCGTCCACTGGAGAATCAGGAGAATTGTAGATGTCGAACGCGGTGTGTAGAGGAGGAAGGGTGCACAGATGGTGGAGGAGTGAAGCGCGCGCGGTGTGTAGAGGAGGAAGGGATGCACAGATGGTGGAAGAGTGGGCGACGGCGCGACGGCGCATGCGCGCGCGTCAGCTGTCGAATGTTCGAGAAGCGGTGCGGACGGCGCACTACAAGGCGCGAGTATAAGATGCTCCGCATCTAAAAGAAAAAAAAGCTTTTTCGGAAGCACGCTATATCCTGGGACAGCAGCCCCTTCCGCTTTTGTGTGTATGTTTCACTGCTTGTTGGTATTGCAATGCGGCGGAGCTGACTCCCACTTTCCCTTTCGAATGAGATTGCTGTAAAGCTTTTGTTGCGATTTGCAACAGGATATGCTTTTTTCAAGGTTGTATATTTGACGACGAAGCATAAGTATAGAAACCACATGAATGTGGCTGCAGACCGCACAAGTTATTGACAAGCTGTTGAGATCCGGCGTGACACCTTAGTTCAGGCGTCTAAAAATACGCGTCCCGCGAACCTCTCGCTTGCCGCCTGCACATAACTGTTTTCACTCCAGTTTTCTGTATTTTTTTGAAAAAATATGTTCATGCGCCACGCGTGCAGGACAGTTCTAAAGCATTGTTTGCGTAAGGCACCTCGCATGGTCACCATGCGTTCTTGCATAACCGTGAAACAACTCTATATTCAAAAGTTGGTCTCCAGGCTTTAGTCACATTGGAGATAGGCACGAATATGTTGTTGGAATGCTGGCGCCAAACCTCCTTCTGAAATAACTCGTATCTGAGATATGAGAAAGGTTATTTTTAGGGGCGAAGATCCTTAAGCTGTGGGTCGTGCGTCCGCGATGTATGTATGTATGTATGTATGTATGTATGTATGTATGTATGTATGTATGTATGTATGTATGTATGTATGTATGTATGTATGTATGTATGTATGTATGTATGTATGTATGTATGTATGTATGCATGTATGTATGTATGTATGTATGTATGTATGTATGTATGTATGTATGTATGTATGTATGTATGTATGTATGTATGTATGTATGTATGTATGTATGTATGTATGTATGTATGCATGTATGTATGCATGTGTGTATGTATGTATGTATGTATGTATGTATGTATGTATGTATGTATGTATGTATGTATGTATGTATGTATGTATGTATGTATGTATGTATGTATGTATGTATGTATGTATGTATGTATGTATGTATGTATGTATGTAGGTAGGTAGGTAGGTAGGTAGGTAGGTAGGTAGGTAGGTAGATAGGTAGGTAGGTAGGTATGTGGATAGCCACCTTTCGTTTAGTCCTTGGAATGTCCGCTGGAAGGCGGTACTTCTATGTGATGAATATATGATGAAAAGATGCGAGATGGCGGTACTCGGGGTGTCCACTAGATGGACGGATGAACGGATGCATGGGCGGACAGACAGAGAAGCAAATGGACGGACGCGTGGACGGACAGACAGATAGATGCACGGACGAACGCAGGGACGAACGCAGAGGCAGACGCACGGACGGATGGGTGGATGCTTCGCCCCACTCATCATCATTCAATCCGTGGATGTGCTGTGATTTTTTCCTTCAAATGGCGACGTGTGTTGACACTTTCTACAAAACAAACGTCTGTGGGTAAGTTTCAAACTATCACATATATATATATATATAGCACGCCCACTGCAAGTGCATTTGCGCAGCGCCCACAAGGTCATAATTATTCGTTTTGCGAATCAGCGAAGGGACCACTATGCGTCCGCAATGCAACACACGATTCTACACAGCTGCTCACGTTCTAGATGCTTTTGCTGCTGATCATGATGATTAGATATGACAACGCTTCATGATGGATGGTCCTTTACGACACCCACTCATGGCGAAACTCCAATGTTTTGACACCTGACATGATTCTACGCTTCTGCCACGCAATTTTACGCGCGTCAATCCCATCCCGTGACATTTAGAATGACTTTCGTTCTGAAGTAGTTTCCAGAAATGGCGTGCCTCTACGGTATAGCACCTGCTTGCTGCACTGGAGGCCCGAGTTTGATAGGCTCTCGCACCGAAGATTTTTATTACGTATATTATTTGCATCTTTCTCTGATTTTTTTGGTCATGAACAACGTTTACTTTTCATTCACAACCGACGCCAACACTGAAATTTCAGTGGCGCAACTTCTTTAACGCCATTGTGGTAAAAAATAATAATGTTTTTACCTACCTCACCATGATAGGTGTAGTTTAACGTCTCAAATCCACCATATGATTATGAGAGACGCCGTAGCGGAGGGCTGCGGAAATATCGACCAACTGGGGTTCCTTAACGTGCACCTAAGTATGAGCACACGGGCCTACAACACTTTCGCCTCCATCAAGAATGCAGCCGCCGCAGCCGGGATTTGGTCCCACGACTTGCGGGTCAGCAGCCGAGTATCCTTAGCCACTAGACCACCGCGGCGGGGCTACCTACCTTACCAATTGAAACGTATGCGTATGAGCGCATACGCCAAATATAGATGGGCAGAAACGGTCAATGTACCTTTGGCTTACATGAAAATATTCGCATTTAGTAACGTCAGTAACTATAAGTTACCAACACACTGGTAAGAAATCTGTGACGTCGGTGAGCTGTTCAATCAGGTTGCTGGCTTGTCGGACGTCGCTAGCCCACGCAGCGGGCCACGAGCAAGAGTGCCCGAACATTGATATATATATAGCGATTTGCTAATTTCAAACCACCTGATAAACTGTACACATTACGCAGATACCTTAAGTTTCACATTTTTATTATTTATTCAGTGCAAAACTGTCAATGCCGTGAGCGCCCGTTTAAATGCTTGAAGACGAGGCGCCAGAAAGATGCTTTCAGCGTGGCGCATTTTAAACCTCCTATCAAGTTATACAATTCACTAGATCATCAGAGAAAGACGAAAGAGCTTTATTTAAAAAAAAAAGAGCAGGCAATCGCGTCAGTCATTGCTCGTCGCCTCTAGCCGTCGGCCAGAATTCCTTGAGGCAATGGTGCTTGACTAATGATGTTTTCCTGAATGTTGGGACCTGGGCTGCGGAGCAGGGCCTCCCAGGATTTTAGAATGTGTGAACCATCGTCCTGACTCGTAGTGTAACGATTCCATTCTATACAGGGGCAACACCCATAGTCTATTTCTTTTAATGGCACGCATGCAGTCATGGTAACCAATCTGCATGGTGTAAAGAAACCCGGCTGGACATGCGGTGAGACCAATGGGAAGCAGGTTTCTTGGAAGGTACAACGAGAGACACGCACACCACGACGTTGTTCCTGCCCTGAAGCGTTCGCGTGGTGTGGAACCATTTCCGGTATGAGCCCAGCTTAGGCCAAGTAAGGATGTGAAGTGTAGCGCCATCGTAAAACACACACGAATCAAATCAAGTCAAAGGGCATGCCGAAACGAGACGCTCACCTGCGTTAGCACCCGTAACGACCACGGTCTTGCCTTCCATACTGGCCTTGGATCGGCACACTCCTTTGCGCACCATGAGAGCGAGTACGCACAACGTGCCCACTTGGAGCAAGAACAGTGCCTCGCGCACGGTGCGCCATATGGCGGCGAACACCTTCTGGTGGCTGGCCGTCGGCAGCTCTTCGACGCCCATGGTCCTCTTCACGCTCGGCTGTTGCTGCACAGGCAACGCTCGTCATTCGCACATTTCGGCAAGGCAGACATATTTGGGGTTCTCTGTTAGTTAACATTTTCAACCACGGAGCTGTTTAAGCGTGGCAATATTCCGGGCGACGTTGGCGCAATCGCAGGTGGGTATGCGCCACCCGCCGAGCGATGGCGTCACCATGCGTCGTCTAGCAATGCGTTGGAGGTAGAAAAGGAAGAGGAGGGGGAGAAGGAGATCAAATAAAATTTTTTGGTGAGGTGTGATTAACATTGGGTTCCTACGATCGGAAGGCGAGTCTCGTGTCCACAGGCTATCCAGGTGCGCTAGGCCATCCAGGCGCGCTATAATAAACATATGATTGCGTTGCTGTGGGTGAAAAAGAAACGCAGCAAAAGAGAGAGTATTAGAGAAAGAAACAAAAGTAGAAAAAACAGATATGTAAGGAAGGCATAGCATACCCATGAATAGCCAGGGGGTGGGAAGGTGAGGAGGAAAAGAAAGTAAATAAAGAGAACAAAGCATTGTATAATTCTGTGTAGGTTAGAAAAAGTGTTGCAAAGAGATGTGATGTGGAGGTGAATAGGACCGATGTTATTGTGAGGAGCAAGGGAAGGCGGAGGCTAGAGGGTGCGCCATATAGCACATCCATGTACAGTGTAGCATAGCAAGGGATGGGGAAACTATATAGGCGTGTACGTGCGCCAACAGATTTTGGGGTGTGTAGATTTGAGCCCCCTTCCTCCTTCTCACATGGATACGCCACTAGACGTGACCGTGGATGGATGGGTCACGTGACTTGTGACGTGATTCTGATCCCTCCGCAGCGGATATGCCCACATGACAGGAGAGACTGCACGCTGCAAGCGAAGATTTCGTCATTGGTCTGCAAGGTTCGCAACGGTGGATTGGGCTTCCGTCGCTTCACGAGTCGCTTCGCACGAACCGTAGCGGGGACGTGGGAACGGGTGACGTACTGTGACGTAGTACGCAAACCCCGGGGTCGAATCGCCATTTCGTCTGTCGTGTGCACACAGCTTTAGAAGGCTGCCGGATCCTCGACACACATTTGCTTCTTGCGCTTGGTCATCCGGGCCTGTTCTTGTGCCCGGACTGCAACATCAACCCGGCGAACGCGAGTTCTCTGAAGCTTCTGCTGCCTGCGCTGTTCTTCAAAAGTTCACTGCTGTTCGGGAGTTCGCACTACCGGTGGTACCCATGTGGTGGTTAAAAAATTGAAACTGTTGCGCGAGCTCGACGGAATGGCTGTGATGGGATGAACGACGTCGCTGACTGCGCAGCCAATGACAGCGTGCTTGGGAGAGAACGACTTAACTGACGGCGCAGCCAATGACAGCGTGCTTGGGAGAGAACGACTTAACTGACGGCGCAGCCAATGACAGCGTGCTTGAGAGAGAACGACTTAACTGACGGCGCAGCCAATGACAGCGTGCTTGGGAGAGAACGACTTAACTGACGGCGCAGCCAATGACAGCGTGCTTGGGAGAGAACGACTTAACTGACGGCGCAGCCAATGACAGCGTGCTTGAGAGAGAACGACTTAACTGACGGCGCAGCCAATGACAGCGTGCTTGGGAGAGAACGACTTAACTGACGGCGCAGCCAATGACAGCGTGCTTGAGAGAGAACGACTTAACTGACGGCGCAGCCAATGACAGCGTGCTTGGGAGAGAACGACTTAACTGACGGCGCAGCCAATGACAGCGTGCTTGAGAGAGAACGACTTAACTGACGGCGCAGCCAATGACAGCGTGCTTGGGAGAGAACGACTTAACTGACTGCGCAGCCAATAAAAAAATAATCTTTGATGCATGTGGCGAATGGTTTTTTATTTCGCCTTGCCATAAACAGATTTCTTTGTAAAAGCATGGTTCACTCTTCCATAATAGGAATCGGTACCTTAAAAGTGAATTGTTACATTAAAAATGCTGACCTGCTTTACTGAAAATGTGTATGGCTTATTCAGCTCTGTGTTATCATTTCATATTGCGCTATCCTCCCGAGCTCTGGGAATTTCTCATTACATGTGTTGATTGGGAGTCCTTATACGGTGGTGATACATATTATACCTTTTACTTGTATTGTGACTTAATTTTTGCAATCAAGTGGTTCAAGTAAAGGTATTGATTATGCATCACTGTTTAGCACAATTTTTTGGCAATGAATGCAGAAAGTTTGAAAACAGCAATTTGTTTTAAGTGAGAAGCATATTTTAGTGCTCATCATCGCAAAGTCGTGCGATGTTTCCCGTTGCTTCGTCTTCACTGCACAGGTCGTCAGCGTGGGATTCTGACTGGTGCTTTTTCGAAGCGTCTAATACAAGCTGAACAATTAACTGCTGGTCACTTTTTAAGTAATGCTTCTTCGTGTGGCGTCAAAGCCGGACTAGTCCAAAAACGATACCCCGTAGCCTTTACAACGCTGCCGCTACATTGGACCCCATGCCTGATCCCATTCTTCGCGCTTTGAAAGGAAACGCCTTCCTATTATTTGCTGATGTCGCTGTTTTAGGGGCAAAGCTTTATGACACGAAAAACAGGAAATTCCAGAATCGTAAACTATAAATTTGAAACTATTAACAACAACAAAAAACTCCACCATGGTCTATGAATGGTTGAAAGAACGAATACTTACCTAGGGACGGCGTTGAGCATAATTTTACTCCGAATTCCACCGGTGTCGCACTCCTAGAGAAGCCCCACTCTCGAACGACTACATTTGAAGCTCACTGCGAAGTGCGCGATGAGTGGAAGCTCTGGTTCACAACTGTATTGGATAAAGCTGGAGAGACCACAAAGGGTGGCCATGACGGCAAAGGAAACGAACGTGCGAAAGAGTCGCACGAAATTGCATGCACACACGACGGACCGGTTCCTCATGGTCGCGTGTCATCATGTGACGTCACCAAAAGAAAGCATTGTTCCACACATTCTGCTAAAAGGCAGCGGAAAAGGCAAATCGTCCTCTTCTTTACAGCCGTGGTGACGTCAGCTGCGCAAACAATAAAAGGAAGGCTGCCAAGAAAGCCACAGAGCGAAAAAAAAAAGTACAACCCGGCCGGTCTCAGAAAAATATAAGTGCTTTAATGACTGCTGTTACACTTCGTCACACGGAAAGTTGCACATTACATGCGGGATCATTGTCCGCCTTCATTTCCATATACAGTAATAAACGATGGGGCATGTGTGGCCAAACCAGGGTATTATTATGGGTAACACAGTAGTGGTGCCCTCTGCATAAATTTCTAAGCACTTATGATTGATTAAGGTACTCGTAAGTCCAAGTACATTGCAGATATCACGTTCCTTCCCCATCAGGAGTTGGCCGGGATTCCCACCTGCGTCATTCAGCTTGCAGTCTGACGACTTAGCGGTCAAGCTTCCATGGCGGTTAGTTTCTACAAGTTGAACTATTATTCGAGTACCTTTAAAAATTATGCTTGCCGATTCTCAGATCGGCGAGTCCTTGGAAGGACGCATACATATGCCACTCATTGATATAACACAAATGTTGCTGATTGATAGACGATTGTAAGTATACTGTAATTGATTTTTAACAAATCCAAACCCCCACGCTTGACAACGTCTCAAATGCGCTGTAAGCGCATCTGCATGATTAGAGAAGTCTACGAATCTTTTCGACCACAGCTTGACTACTTGTGAGAAGCTCTCGCTACGGCTGTCACTATTATAGAAAGCACTTGCCTACCAGTCCTTGGCTTTAGAAGGACACGGATGAGGCAGTGTTTATTACTTTACGCTGTTAATGAGTGCTGACAAAAATTTACATTTTTTTCGGTTTGTTGCTGTAAACGAAAACGCTGGTTTAGAGGAACCTTAAACAAGTTTTGTGGTGGCTGGGAAGGCTCCGAATCTATGGTTATTACTACTATCTTATACATACATTTTTGGTTTCGACATCAAGAACGTGGCGTCTCAGTGACGTGTCATAGCAATGGGACGTCGCACGCGAAGTACTTGCTGCAAGTGTGCCATGCGCTCGTGGTGCACGTGAACAACGATCAGTGAATTGTCGTCTATTGACCTTGATATTGATTTATGTAACTTAGGCCTCATCGAAGACTGAGAGCTTGCAAATGCGAAACTGTGTTGAAGCGCCGGTATGATGTCCATCGCAGTGGGACTGCCTTGCAGATGCCGAGCAATGTAATATTTTATATGAATGTAATGTATATTATACGTGCTGTCTGGCTACTGTGTGTGGATACCATTGACACTATATACCGAGAAAACAAAAAATGTTCCTTTTGCGATGTCCTAAAATCCTGCCTGTACTACTTCAATATGATCACCTCACGCACAGGTCATAATTAGTATTGAGCAACACATGTGCCATTCTCGTCATTTTAAGGCATATATATAAGGTGTTCAATGTAACAAGAAATAAATTAGTAAAATCTATCTATCTATCTATCTATCTATCTATCTATCTATCTATCTATCTATCTATCTATCTATCTATCTATCTATCTATCTATCTATCTATCTATCTATCTATCTATCTATCTATCTATCTATCTATCTATCTATCTATCTATCTATCTATCTGTCTGTCTGTCTGTCTGTCTGTCTGTCTGTCTGTCTGTCTGTCTGTCTGTCTGTCTGTCTGTCTGTCTGTCTGTCTGTCTGTCTGTCTGTCTGTCTGTCTGTCTGTCTGTCTATCTGTCTGTCTATCTATCTGTCTGTCTGTCTATCTATCTATCTGTCTGTCTGTCTGTCTATCTATCTGTCTGTCTGTCTGTCTGTCTGTCTGTCTGTCTGTCTGTCTGTCTGTCTGTCTGTATGTATGTATGTATGTATGTATGTATGTATGTATGTATGTATGTATGTATGTATGTATGTATGTATGTATGTATGTATGTATGTATGTATGTATGTATGTATGTATGTATGTATGTATGTATGTATGTAGGTATGTATGTATGTCTACGTCTGGGTGCTCCCGTGATCGCCACTTTAATTTGTTGTAGACCGAAGTTGGTATGGGAGGGTAGGAGAGTTGGAGGAATATGGCTGTCTGTTCACGACATGAACAACGTGAAAATGCTGTCGCGTACATCGCGAGACCCTTCCCTCTAGATACGTGTGGCACATACCCGTATTCCACGGGCCGCGTGGTGCGTGAGTATGCGCCACAGGTGACTGGCAGTATATATCTACCCCGGAACGGTGAGTGCAGATATTGGCCGGGAATAGGCCTTTATTGATTCGGTAGTCGATTCTCACGCGTTCAGGCTAAAAACATGGAAGGCTCTACATCGGATCACATGCCTGCACAAACTGCGAAATTCTGCTTAAGCCAATCAAGAATTGTTTTATTTTAGTAACTGTTGCTCCCTTGAAAAGTATCAGGAAGGGGGGGGGGGACGATTAACTTCACAGTTATCTCAAAAATGGAGGAGAGGCTAGGGCCGGTTATGCGGTGAGCTCTTTATTGCGGCGAAATAAGAGGAGGCCAGTACAAACACATGGTTGCGCTGTTACGAAGGAGGTCGGCGGGAATCCCTTGGTATACTGCAGCCTCCAGCCCGCGCTGAAAGAGCCGGCATTACTCCCTTAAAGGAGCAACCTCGATATCCCCTTTCTTCTTTAATTCTTCGAGTGTACGTATGTAAACCTATGTCACAGATGTCATGCAGGATTAACGTCAACTGTGGTTCCAATGTTGACTCCACTTTAACAGCAGTCCGACACGCATTACCTTTATGTTTCTATGGTTCAGCAACCTATGTTCAAGCGTGCATGCTTGACCCTGGAGGAGTACGCCGAGGAAAGTCAAGTCTGATATTCACACGTCACACCATAAAGCGCACTTCGTTTTGATAATACCGCCGTCTTTGTTTAACGTCAGTGCTGACGTTCTGTGAGACCATAGGTTATCCAGTGTAGTCACCAGTGTACGCGAGTGTTCCCAGTAGACGTTGCAAGCATTTATTGCGGCAACAATATGTGTACTTGCGTCAAGCACACGCCAAAGACAACCCATATAGGGCTTAGTTTCAAATCGACGCAAGATGTTTTTTTTTTTACCTTATGCAAGTGAAGTGCAGTCAGCTATGTGGATTCCATATTGGTGGCCGTAGCAGATGATGCCACCGTCCAGGCGATGTCGATGGAATCATGGGAAACTTAATATTTGTACGGCAGTTACCCAGCTGTTTTAACACGTGATAGCGTCAAAGAGCTCGTTTCGCGGAAATTCCGGCGTCGGTGTCAATGGTTGTGAGCGAAAAATATTCCTATGAGCTACCAAAAAAATTGAGAACAATGCAAATCAAAGAAAAAAAATTCGGGGCCCGAGTGGGGATCGAACCCGCGTCGTTTGCGTAGCAAATAATGTTCTACACTCGAAGAAGTAAAGGAGGAATAGGGGTATTGAGGTTGCTCCTTTGGAGGAGTAACTAACCTGCCACAACAACTGCACCATTTTGGGAGTAACTGCGAAAGAGTAAACGTGCTCTCACGGTTACTCCTAAAATTAGCAACAGTTATTTTGCGCAAAAGAAAAAAAATCTGGTTTTGGTTGCCGTAACCAGCCTTTGGAAGTGCAGCAGGCATTCTATTTGATGTACAATAGTCACACTGTCAAATAAGTTTCGGAAAATTTGCAGCGAAACCACGGGATTAGAACTCCCAATCACTTGGTCAGCATGCGCGTACACTAACCACTACACCACACCACGTGACGGCACCGTTTAATAGGAAATAGGCTTGTGTATACACCGATGGGTCGTTTGCACCCGGCAGTTACTCCAAAAACAGGCGCTTTATTGCACGAGGAGGCAAGCGCCCCTGTTTGCCGTGCTGTGTGCATTTGTTTTTTGCGCGCATTCCATCTTTAGGAGCAAAGAGCCCTTTTCGGGGGTGACTGCGCTGTTCCTTCGCAAAACGTTTTAGAGTGTACCACAAGGCCGTGCGTTTTTTCTTTCTTTCATGTTATTTGATACAAATGCGGCTTTCGTATATACGTAGCGTACAACATACGTAAGGTCAATTCGACAAATGTACAATGGACGTTACAAAGCAAATCCTATACAACACAATGTCTAAAGGGCTACTTGAGCAGCACACTTCACGAACTCAGTATACCAGTCCAGCTGAAATTGTAGTTGGTCACGGAAGTCTTTTAGGCGCACCGTCATTTGTACAAAGTTGAAAGGGGAAGGTATATTCAATATGTTCACAAGCAAACGCGTGGCCGTTGCATCGCGAGGACACCATTCCTTGCGATGCAACGGCCACGCGTTTGCTGGTGAACATATTGAACATAACTTCCCGTGCTTGGAAATGTAGTGAAAGTGAGGCATGCTTTACAAACAGACGCGTCCTGTATACATGCTTCACAAGACAACATGAAATGTTGCCGTAGTAATGCGAGGAACAAGCTCCCATTGCAATAGGGCGTCAGAACATGTGATGATGATGATGATGATGATGATGATGATGATGATGATTGGATCATTGGCACCTGCCCACACTGGGGGATATGCCATGAGTCGGGTGGATCATACATACTGAATTTGAATGAATAGACTTAAATAAAGTCCGGCAGTTTTACCGGGCGAGGTGGGTGAAGATGGGATTAACCCCTGTTCCTTCCCATTCTCCTTCGATTATGATGGCGGTGCCTCAGGTGACCGCTCGAAGTCCTTGCACCCGGGTGGCATCTTCAGCTTGCCGGACGGCCCAAAGCCGGTCGGCCAGCTCGTCGCTTGTAAGTGCCGCCGCCCAGCGGCAGCGAAGCTGACGCCGCCGATCAGCAACAGTGACTGCAGCCGTGGTGGAGGCCGGGCCCTGCCCTCACGCGGTGGTAGCAGCAGCAATTGGCCTCGGATTTCATCCCTGCCTAACATGCGTCGCGAAGGGAGCGGTGGCAGTGACGTTAATTTACGATAAATATTTAGTAAGAACTAATATAATTAAGACATGATTCTTTTAATGTAACGTTCATTATGAATATTTGTAATTTTAAGTCGCGCTATATTGTGTAATCTCCCAGAAACTAAAGATGTTTTGACTAGGAAGGCTGAATAAAGAATTCTTAGTAGTTGATACACTACCAAACCTATTCGAGTCGCATATAAACTTTTCGACAGCTTTGAAAATATTCCTGTCCTAGTGCCTCAGCGCAAAGGCCCCAAATGATAGCAGAACGGCCGACGTAGCTGGTAGACCACATTGCCGCATTATAGTTTCGAAACGTTTTATGTGTAAGGAAAAAAACGTCGGCAGCTCAACAAGAAGTGTTCGATAGTTTCGAGTTCGTTACACCCCTCTGTTACGTCTACGAGAGGGGTTTATTCAGAGCCGACGTAACGGTCGACTCGACGGTATACAGCAGTGAACACGCACCAGCGAGCTCTTGCCACCAACCGAACGTCCTCTTTTTCTGCCACCACCCTGTTCCCCGCTACACAGGTGCACATACCTAAATTACATATGCGGTAACATTATGAGCAATAAAGGGAGACCGCCAAACCCACTATGTGCATGTAAAAATTTATATTTGGAATTCTACAACGCATTCTGGTTATTTAAACTTCAGCTCGTCTTGCTGCACACCATTTTATGCTCCAAGGGTGCAGAAAGTGCGGTGATGAATCGAGAATTTGAGTAAACACAGATAATGCATACTTTCTCAACCTTGCCGCAGCAACAAACGCCGTAACAGGAAGGAGAGAGAGAACTGCATCTGCCAGAGAAGCTTTCGCCAGAGTCCGCAACTTCATTGAGCACAATTCATTTGTGTCCCGGCACCCACATTAATCGCAGGTTTCGCAGTTGATGAGGAACCAGTAATCGCAATAATCTTAGAATGTCCGAATCTGTTGAAGCAGTTAGGGCCGAACACAACGACAATGAATCTGTAACTACAGTCACAGAAGTAATGGTTAAAGAAATTTTACGTAGGGCTAATATAACAGGCAAGAACTCGGCCAAAAATATTTCGGTGTAATCAGGAAGCCTAACAGAGAACGACCAGTTTAGTGGTGCAGCAAATATTCCCACATCGGCCTCTGCGAAGCATCACTTGCTATCACAACCGTAGAACCAATTGATTTAAGTGCTCTTGAAAAATGTAATTCAGAAGATTACTAGGTAGTAATTTCGCATTGTTAGAAAATATATCGTCGTAAGATATGGCTAATTCACTGAACCTGTTACGCATAGGCACTATATCATTAGGTCTTATCTGCAATGGGTCCAAAAGCTTCTGGGTAACGATTACCTGAGGGGTATGAAAGCGAGGCCATGTTATATTAAAAAAGAGAGCTGGATCACTGATAAACATATATTTTTCTCGTCTTATAGGCAAGTCATAAACTCTTAGGAATGTTTGAATATTTAATAATTTGAATGTAACAGGTAAAGAAGGAATTCGTCATTCCTTATATTAAACAGAGTTTGCTACAAATTTCGGTAACCCCAGGCACCAGCGAAGTGCTTGGCGCTCAATTAGAACTAAGGCACGTATCTTCCATGCAGGTACGCCAGAGAATAAGGCACACCCAAGCTCCAGCATAGGGCGTATGTACATCCGGTAAAGTATTAGTAAGGCGTCTGTCCGCAATCGCCAACGACTGTTACTAATCATTCTAAGTAGGACTAATACACGTGACACTTTGGTAACTGTATGTTCAGTATACTTGCGCCAGTGGAGCTTTCCATCATAGATGATTCCGAAGTACTTGAGTGTTTGCACTTGAGAAATATCTGCTTGGTGAAATGGGAGTGATATATTTATATTGTCTTGCGGGGAGAACGCTAGAACTGCACATTTCTGCACATTAAGAGTTAAACAAATGCTGTCTAGCCAAGCTTCCAAGGTAGATAAGTATCTTTGTAAAAGGGTATAAAGTGATTAGTGATTATATGTCATCCGCAGATGCAAAGAATGCTATGTCATACGCGTAAACATACGTGTTCACTCTTTGATGACGAGGAATGGAGCTAGGCGAGATATCAAAGAGTATAGCAGGGCCAAATCCGCTCCTTGAGGAACACCTCGTGCCTGTCTGAATTTCTCTGTCGATATCCCACCCTTTACGCAGTAAAACTCCCTGTCCAGCAAGAACTCAGTGGTCCCCGCAATAAAAAAGTCAGGCAAGCCAATCTCTCTCATCCTTCTTAGTAAAATTGGGTATTCGACAATGTATCGTAGGCTTTAGAGATATCTAGTGTAACTAATGCTGCGTACTCTTTCTGTCGCCGTGCTATCTGTATTCTGCTCTCCAAATCAACGTGAACACACCAGATAGACATTCCTGTTCTAAAACCAATTTGTCAGGGACTTAATAATTTATTAACAGTAACAAATTTAGCTATGCGAGCATGTAATAGTCTCTCAATCAATTTTACAAAATTGGATGTTAACAAAATCGGTCGAATGTTGTCTACAGTAAGTCCCTTGTTCTTATCTTTAAGCAGGGGTATCACTTTAGCTACCGTCCCCAAAGAAGGAATCCAAGAGTGTTTTATAGAATAATTTACGGTATCCAATAACACATTCAGAGCAACATACAAGAAGATTTTCAGCCTTTTCGTAGTGATACCATCAGGGCCTGGTGCTGCCGCTGGTAAACGTGCTACAACTGACGAGAGGACCGACAATGATATATCTTCAGTATTTTCGAGAGTGCCTTGCCTCACAAGAGGTGAATGAATGCAGGTGGAAAATCTAGCCTCCAAACTCCTGGCGATTGCACCTAGTGAATCTTCTAATTCTTGGGTAGTATGTACTATTGATTCTGCATTTAAGAGACGTGGAATTAATTTGATAGATCTGAGATACCGGGAAAATGCGCTTTTATTGTTTGATTTTGAAATGAACTCAAAATGGCGAACGTTATATTCATTTTCCTGCTTTCACTACAGTACGCTTGAAACTCGCTGCAATAAACTTGTTCTAGTTACTAGGAGACTGATCATGCATGAGTTGCTTCCGCACTGCTTTCCGGCGTTTGTAGTCCCTCGAGCAGTCGTCATTGCACCAAATATTAGCTGTAGGGTTTTCCCTTCCGTGTATCTTGAACTCCTACCTCCTACGAGCCGAGTCAAGAGTATTGCAAACATTACCTGCGCGGCTTGAATTTTCAGCCAAAGCTGTAAAAGTTGCCTTAAAATTCATTTTAAACCTAGTGTGGTCAATAAACAAACGAACGAGACGATGTGCATTACTCGTGGATCTCAAATGTTACGGGAATTCGGTCGCTAATCGAACCAGTGTCAACAGTCTCCCAGGACAACAGCGAAAGTCCTGGACCCGAAAACGTAAGATCTAGCACCGAACGGGACTGGCTCCGTGAAAATGTCAATGATCCAGTGGTGTGACAGGTGAAATTGTTAAAAGCCGCCCAGTCCCATAGACGTTTTCCATTCTGGTCCGTTCTAAATCCCCATGATATATGATGAGAGTTGAAATCTCCAGCTAGCACAACATTTTTCCACATTTGATACTGAATCTAGTGACTGAGTATTTAGCACACCCAAAGGAAAATATGCATTAACCAGAGAAAATGTGAGACCCCTTGGAAGAGTTAGTTCTACTGCTAATATTTACTTTAGATGAAAGGATAGCCTTGCTTTATGGCAGAATTTATTAGACAGAAGAGTGAGTAAACCACCTCCTCTGGATGGATGACCTAACCGAAATGGTCGTTAATTACGCAGACTAAAGAATTTTTCTGGAGATAACCAAGTTTCTTTTAATATAATAACATCTGGATGAATCTGAGAAATTAAAACATTGAGATCAGTAGAAGCAGCAAATACGGATCGACAGTTCCACTGCAGCACTCTCATCTATCTTCCGGTGACAAAAGCACCGTAGAGGCTACAGCTTCCTCCAAAATGTTAGCTGTACTCTTGACCTGAGGTAGAACTATCTTTGATTTAAAGCTAGTACAGGTATCGGAAACCTTTAGCGGAGGCCCCCTTCGTTTTTGTGCACATGGGTTAACATCCATGCCTGCACATTTCTGTAAATCTGCATGGTAGATTTGTGAGCCTGAAGAGCTGCCACTTTTTGCAGACAAGGAGGAACTAGGACCCTTATTCGAGGGCATCCTCTGAACATTGTCTACTCGTGAGGGAACATTTCCTTGGCTGTGACCTACTGGCGGAACACTACCCACTTGTGGCAATAGCCCCATTTGTGACGCTAATAACCCACTAAGGCCTTCGGACACAGTCTCTACAACACGTTCCATCAGTTTCGTCATAGCTTTTTCAACCAATTCTGCGATAACATGCGAAATATTCGCCCCAATCATTGTCTGTTGACGTGCAGTTACGCTAGCATGACCATGTTATCTTTCTTGTAATCACCCTAATGACTTCGTGGTTGAAAGCCGGTTACCTTCTACAAAAGGCACACACGCAATTGCACCCGGTTCCTTAAGGCCACGTAATGGGTGCATAGCAAGTTCTAAAACGTTTCATGCACTAAGTGTTTGAAGCACGCACTAGAAACAGAAGATCGCTATCACGTTCAACTCCTAAAGGCGAAGCTTTAGGGTTCCCTAAGTTTTTCTCGTTTTAGGTCGCATGTCATAGGTAGGAAATCATAATCATCTAAAACCGGCACGCTTTGTCTTCGTCCTTTTTTTCATCGTCATTCATCCTCTTCTGCTTCGTTCCCACACCATAACTGCCGATTTCTCCGGCATAAAATGCAATAACTTTTTATCGACTAGAAAACAAGTACAGAGGGAGAGACCTAAAATTATGAAGAAATAGAATTAAATATAGCCCAAGAGAGAAATTCTCTGGGAAAAAAAATTGTTGACCGGTTGAGATGGGAACCCGCGTGCTCACGATCCGAATGGGAGCATCGTAACGAGGCCCCGCCGAGGTGGTCTAGTGGCCAAAGTACTCGGCTGCTGACTCGCAGGTCGCGGGATCGAATCCCGGCGGCGGCGACTGCGTTTCCGATGGAGGCGGGAATGTTGTAGGCCCGTGTGCTCACATTTGGGTTCACGTTAGAGAACCCCAGGTGGTCGAAATTTCCGGAGCCCTCCACTACGGCGTCTCTCATAATCATATGGTGGTTTCGGGACGTTGAACCACACATATCAATCAAAGCATCGTAACGAGTCGGCTATCCAGGCACGTCAGGAAGTTGGGAAAGGGAAGTGCACGTGAACAGGACAGATTTGAGAGAGAAGGATAAAAATTAAGGGACAGCGAGTACTGAGAGAGAGAGAGAGTGAGAGAGTAAAGGTATAGGAATATATAGAAGGAACAAAATAAGCCAGAAGGCAAAATAACAACTACGGAGAATGAGAGAAAGAAAGAAAATAAATTAACGACATAAGTTATGCGATACGTGCTCAGATAACGTGGCCTTGGCATGCAATGTAGACGTCTTCTTTTGGACACCTGCTCAGCAATAAACCGGCACGGCTAAAGAAAGCAATGCACAACATGCGACTCGATATGCTACGTGTGTATGTAGATATAAATTTAGACCGGGATGTGAAGGTCAAATCAATAGCTGTTTCTAAGGTAAGACGCAGCTTGAATGTACGCTTCCATTGCGGGTGTGACACTATCGCGAAAATCGTGGTCGTGTTCCTGATTCAGGCCGCACACCTGCGAGAGTGTGATAAGTTATACCACGTGATTCAATATTGAAGATTAAAGACGTTATTTATTATAAAGGTGCGTTTGGATAATTGGTGCGCATTAACTAATTAGCGAAAAGAAAAGCACAAGGTAGAAGCGACAGACAGGACGGAGCGCATATTTATATAAACGTTATTTATGGGAAATGCAGCAGGTAATTGCGTGTGCATTTGTTATTTTATTTACGGCAAAGCAAACTTGACCTCCATGAAGTGGCATCTGTAAAAAAAGAAAAGTATTTACTGGCGCCTTAATCCACGCGTCTGTGTTGGTGAAGAAAATTTCGCGATACTGAATGCGTTGTGCAACTATTTGGCGGTCAGCGCCGCCCCGTTTGTTTTGCACGTGCTCCAAAGAAAGGGAAAACACCGTCTGCGGCGAAACGACGCCAAGGCCGCTTCTCGGTGCTCCCGACCTACTTTTGTCAAGTGACGTCACGTGACCGCGAAACAGCGAGAGGAGGGGAAAAGCGGTCCGTGCCTCCTTGGGCTCATTCCACTTTCGCGGGCCGCGAAAACTTCAGGGTCATCACCACTTCACGTCGAGCAGCACCCTGTGGTCATTGTGGCAAACTGCCATATAAGAACGGAGACGTTCGAACACCTCATGAAGCTGCGGAAGATGAAAATTTACTTGGAAAGCGACGCCCGCATATAAAGAAAGGGAAAACAGGCAACGACCCGCTTTTAACGCGAAGCAATCAGGAAAACCACAATTTCTCAGAAAAAAAAAAAAAAAACTTCGGCCTGTTCCAGTGATCGAATCTGGTACCAACGCCACGCCTTTTGCGGGGTGCACGCTATACCAACAGAGCTAACCAGAAAGCTAGCGATAGGCAACGCGAGGGCTAATTTATCTGCAACTTTGACGCACATTGCCACATGTTATTTCAAAGCAGTGATTCCATGCCGACCGTAAGATGGCGGCCGTATACGGTGGCCGCCATTTTGGGCAAATTCTATCCATTCTAGACAAATCCACTGCAGGCTAACTAGAAGTTGCAGTACCTGGTGATTTATTTGCAACTCACCTGTGGCATGGAGGGAAAATATTGGGCTCGACATCTTTCGTATTGGACAATGTGAAATCATTTATTTGAATATTATTCAATATAATTATTGAATACTATATTATTGAATAATATTAGCCCTATTCATGTTTGTGATTTTTTTCTATTTGTCTACAAATTTACCACCAAAACTAATTTGCGTGGTTTCTTTGGCTACTTTTAGCTCAAGTATTAGCACCTTTTCAAACCGACCCAACAGCAGCGCTCACTGCCACACTCTAAGAAGAAAAAAAAAGAGTTCTTTGGCTCTTTTCTTGTTGAAAAAAAAAAGGGGGGGGGAGGTAGTAGGCTGGCTAGGTATATATGACTGCGTTTAAAATGACACGTGAACTCTCTTTGGGGTGTCATTGTATTCTATTATGAGAGTCATGTGACCCACAAGAGAGTTAACGTGCCTCTTTAAAGAGAGTCATATACGTGGCAAATCAGGAGCAACTGAAAATAGTGATGCATACTCCTTGTTTTTCGTAAATGCAGGCGAGTTTGAATACGATGTAGTTTGAATACGATGCTACCACGCTGAATGTTTTTAAAGACGATAGTCTTTCTTGGGCACCTTCGACGCAAAAATTTCGGTCTGTCTGTCTGTATGTACATTTGTCTGTTTGTCCACTGTTAACGGCATCGGGTACTTGGAACGGCCGATCCCATTCGCAGCGCCCACCAATGTTGCTCAAGGTTGAGCGTTCATGCTTGTGCAATTGTTAATTAAAAATCAATTATTGCGCATGCCAGGGGCAGCATAACAACACGTATATATTCTGCATGTGCGTCTTTTACTAGAAAAGGCATACATAATTAATTTTAGGGACCATAGCGCTTATCACGCTGGGCTGACCATGCAACGCTTGCACAAAAGGCAACTGTTTCCAACGCTTTGCTAAGACGAAACGGTGGTGGCACCTACGTTTCATTTTGTGTTCTACACCTTCTCACCTCTGAGACGGGCGCGCACACCCGTCTCAGAGCCACGCGCTTTGTTTTCTAAGAAAACTGCCAGATGGCGCTCATTTCTCATGCGTGACGTGACTTGATGCGCTTGTTCGCCTCCGCTACACGCTCGAGGCGCTCTAACGCAGTGCCTCCAGAATACCATTCACCGATCATCTTGCGCAGAACATCAAATAAATGTCTTGTTCACTCTCTCCACACACAAGACTATCGTCTTTCGACGACATTTGGAAATTACCATGCAGATACGGGGCCAATTTTTTTATTACTTGATTGTACCAGTACTTTCTGAACTGTGGCACAACAAGGAGTTAACAAAATTTAGCACACAGTCCTTGGGCATGCCGCACTGGAACAGCCAGCTAAAAATGCGCTTACAATGTTTCACTACACTGTATATTAGATGTCCCAGGTGGGAGTAAAACGCTTGCCCAGAGTTACTGACATTTGGCGCACGCTGCAATCGCATTCTTTCTTCTCCCGTCCTGACTGACGAAAGGGGGGGGAAATTCAGCAGGGAGGGATGGCATGGGGGAAAAAATACGTCACTTGCGCCTCGTGCCCTTGACACCTTTTTCTCTCCCCCCCCCCCTTCTTTTACTCTCAATTACGCGGCTTTTCATTGCTATCGCACTCGCACGCGCGGACAAGTCACGGCTTCTCGCGGCGGCTGAACCAACGAGCACGCCATGCTTGAATCAGCCGATGGCAGATAACAGTGGCCGTGACGAATGATTTTTGAGCTTGTAGCGTCAGAGTTTGCTGTGAATTCTAGGCCGCCTGCTACGCTATAGTATTTGGTTCTGATTGATTGATATGTGGGGTTTAACGTCCCAAAACCACCATATGATCACGAGAGACGCCGTAGTGGAGGGCTCCGGAAATTTCGACCACCTGGGGTATTTTAACGTGCACCCAAATCTGAGCACGCGGGCCTACAGCACTCCCGCCTCAATCGTAAGTGCAGCCGCCGCAGCCGGGGTTCGAACCCGCGACCTGCGGGTCAGCAGCCGAGTACCTTAGCCACTAGAACACCGTGGCGGGCATAGTATTTGGTTCACGTTGCTCTCGACTACCGATAGGCAGCGTTTTCTGACCATGCTCAAAAAGTGTTGCAGGGCCCCTTTAGCGTGCATTGACATTGCACGGTACATGCACCTAGGCCATTTCGCTTTCATCGAAATGCGACCGCCTTGGCCAGAATCGAACCTGCGATCTTTGGGCTTGCAGCCAACTGCTAAGGAACATCAAATATAAACACATGGGAGACGAAAGGGTCGTTGTATTCGTATGAGAAGAGCGTTGACTGACAGTTGAAAAAAAAAAAAGAACTAGGACACTCTTCAGAAAGTATCTGGCTGGCAATGTAAATGATATGATAACGAAAAGCATTAACATCATAGAGGCGGAAAAGAAACATCAGATAGCAGCGATGGAAAAAAAATTGGCAGATATCTCATGTACAGTGGGAATCGATGATATGTGAAGCAGGAATGAGGATGGTTTATATGTCAGTTTAAGATCAGCACAACGTTACGAGGCGGACGTATATTATCGTCACCCCCGGAAGCTTTTCAGGCCTGCGCGTCACGTGACGTGACGTCGACGACGTCACATCGCGCCGGCCGGCCGGCCGCCCTTCGCTGGGTGGCTGCGCCAGCCGCGAGCGCCCTTCACGCCTACCGACTCGGGCGAGGTTCCTTGACACCATGTCCGCACGATTTATCAAGGTATCCATTGATTGTATGGTTTAACGCGCCGACGCAACGCAGGCGATGAAGCGCGCCGTAGGGGAGGGCTCAGGATTAAGTTTTACTACCTGGGAATCTTTATTGTGTGCCGAAATCTCGTACACACGGGCGTTTTTGCTTTTCGCCTCCATCAGAAATGCGGCCGCCGCAGCCGGGTATCGAAACTGCGCCCTAGTGCTCAGCAGCGCTACGCCTTAGCCACTGAGCCACCGTTGCGGGGGAACTTATCAAGGTATCAAGAAATAATGAATATCGTGAATGGAATAATGCGTATTTATTTATCACAGCCAGACGCCGTCTGTACAAATATCACAGTGCACATTGTTCTCGGTCCAGGCAGACGACAGGCAACACAAGATGTTGCCCTTAATGCTGAAAATATGCCAAAAGTACAAAACACAATATCTTGCCACATAAAACTCAGAAAACAAAACAGATTGTAACAGCAAAAACATCCCCGAGCTTTGGAACAGAAAAAACACACTTTCATTTAAATTGTAGGTTAGAGGAAAACATACCATTCGTTTATCATAGTAGCAGTAGCAACACAAGGTATCAGGTTCAAACACTTGCCAAAAAATACAATACAAAAGAACACTGGTGACTAAATTGTGGTCCACAGCATGATAAATGACAGAAAGAAAAGTAATTGTACTGCCACAGGTAGGTGCATGTCCTAGGGAAAAAATCAAACAAAAATCTAAGAAAAAAAACAAATCACAGTGCACAACATGTCTGTACACAGAGTGCACAAGGAAAGTGTACACAGCTTAGGTACCAAAACGGACTGTACAACTGCTACAGTGGGCACCGAGGCAGTTCGAGTTAAAAAAAAAAGAAAAAAGTACAGCACCTTTAAAAGCTAACAACTTGTAAAGAGATACAAAACTGGAAACAAGGCTCAAACAAGGGAATGTATTGCTTGAGCCAGGTGGCAATAAGTGCAGCGCTCCTCAGACAGCATCGACAGGTTGTTCAAAATTTCCAACAAGGAACTTACTTTTTGAACTGAGTCTGGTACAACAGCGCTACCAAGGTTCTTGATTGGTGAACCTTGATAGCAGGCAAAGACTTCAAGGTTTGCAAACACGGTCAATGACGCATTCAAACAAGGTTCACGATAGTCGATAATGTTCAAAAACATGGAGCACTCTTCTTTATGAATCACAGTCCACTTTGGAGACACTGACACCCCTTGCAGGCGAGCCCTTAGTTCTTCGAGGGACGAAAACCGGTCTCGTTTTTGCTCCGCTTCATATGACGCCAGCGACTTTTCTACAGCACGGGCGAGTTGGGAGGCTTCTTGTCGGCTCCTCTTGGCGTCAGGGGTTTCTCTCGTGCTCTGGTCTCGTACTGATAGGTAGGACGGACAGCCGGAAAATACCGTTGGGACAGATCCAGGACGCAACCGTGGTACTGGGAGTGCAACTTCAATAACTCTCCCTGTCCTTGGATCCGTCTACGATGTCGTCTTCTCAATGCATGAAGCGTCGAAATGATTCGCGCACACCTGCAAAAACGTTTCAAGAACGTCTGAGACGCCACTTCTCAAAAGAAAAAAATGCGCTCCCGTTTGCATGACCGCGTTTACAGTCCGTGTAGCTAAAACAAAGTCTACCTACGTTTCGCAAGCATCTAAATAAAAGCGCTGCGCTAAGCGGTACAAGCAACATGAAAGGAAACACGGGAGCGTGATGTCACCGCACTCCACGAAGCGCTTCCACCGAGAGCTTGCAAGAATGGACGACACCACGGCACTGTTAGTGAACAAAGCGCAGCTGACCATCCTTTCTGCGAACGCTGCTGGCGTCAGCGCTTCGCGAGGCCCGGCGGCCACACGCTCAAGTATTTCCCATCATAGGTGATTTCTACCCGAACAAGCAACGACAAGCTAAGAACAGGAGCATCTCAAATTCTTACCTTAGTGCACGAAGTCGGCACGAAGTCCTTCCTAGGAATGGCGCGTAGCCATTGTTTGAGAGCGTCGGCGTCTTTAGGGAAGGAAAACACTTGTATCTTCTTTCCTGTTTTGTAGTTGCCGGTGCATCCGGGTACACAACACTTATTCGGCATTGTCGCATCACTCCAGCATCACGCACGGAAACGAAATTGCCGCAAAACAACAACGGAAAGCAACAAACGTGAAACACCGTCAACACCACGCCGCCGAACCGTCACCGCCGCCCGCGCTGCGCTCGCTGCCGCTGCGGCTTCCCCGAGAGTCGGCCGGCCGGAAATGACGTCAAATTGCTGGGCGCAGGCCTGAAAAGATTTTCCGGGGGTGACGATATTATGCCGTACATGATATGCATGTCATGTTTATCGTGTTTAGTCGTGTCATTTATCATAAATCTTAAATCACTGCTGAGCAGTCGCTGTGGTACTCTATTGATTCCCAATTGAAGGCAGGCATATTGAAGTCCCCCACTAAAAATCTCTGGAATCAGATGCGTGATGTGTTATACACGTGCACAGAGCGTTCCTACCGTCGGCGCTCGATGAAGGGGCGTGGTACGTACGCTGAAGAACTATAATGTGGGCTGCGAATTTTAATTTGGAAAATACTGCTTTCACACAGTCTACAATTGGCAGCATAAGTCGGCAAATAAATTGGTGCCCATCCAGACTCACTCAAGGAATTACTCTGCTCTCAAGGCTCACTCGCACACAGGCTTGCCAAAATTTTTCTCCACCGGAATATGTCGGAGTCAGACTAACTGGACTTTAATCCGACCGGGCTCACTCGAGCTCAACCTCACCGGCATACTACTCAGCCGGACTCACTCATACTCACCTGAGTCTGAGTATGAGCCAGAGTGAGTCGACTCGTAAGACTATTAGCTGAAAATTTTTTTTAAAATCTCGGTGTGAATGTGATCCGACGCCAATGCGTCAAGTAATAAGTGCTCTGTATTTTCTAATACGAGTTACTATAGCGGTTTTATCCAGTAAGGTGATTTTGTGAAGTATACGCGACTCGCACGACAAGAAATTATGCCCCCCTCCACTCCCCTTTAACTTACGCCTCCGACCAACAAATATGAGGCGGCGCCTCGTTGATATCAGCGAAAAGACTTGAGTGCAAACTCAAGACGATATAACCTGACAGTAACGCCGAAGATGAGTAGAAAGGCCCCGCCGCAGTGGTCTAGTGGCTAAGGTACTCGGCTGCTGACCCGCAGGGCGCGGGTTCGTATCCCGGCTGCGGCGGCTGCATTTCCGATGGAGGCGGAAATGTTGTAGGCCCGTGTGCTCAGATTTGGGTGCACGTTAAAGAACCCCAGGTGGTCTAAATTTCCGGAGCCCTCCACTACGGCGTCTCTCATAATCATATAGTGGTTTTGGGACGTTAAACCCCACAAATCAATCAATCAATCATCAATCAAGATGAGTAGAAAGGAGTCTGGTAGTAATGTGAAGGGGATTCTATCACTTATAGATGACGTCACAGACCAATGTTTTTTTTCTATTCTTGCGCGTGATCGCGTAGTCTGAAGCTGTCAGCTCAGCGTGTTGAGTATCACTTGTTAGCCAAGTTCCGGCAACGACTAATAAAATCGGACTTGAGATTGATTAGCGACCATTTTAAAGCACCTAGTTTCTTCATGATTCTGCGCGCATTAACGTTTGGAAAAGTTATTTTGTGCGATGGGTTGGTGGACGATGGCTTAACCCCCGAAGCTTGGAATGAACGTTTTTTTACGTTGCGTTTGTGAGGGTATGTCTGCTGGTGGGAAATGTAAGCCGCGTTTGTGGTCACGGGAATTAATTAGTGGTGATTCGTCTCCTGCGGATGGCTGATATGAATACACTGGTTTATGATACGAAAAGGCAGGGGGATAAACGTTTGAGATGCGTCAAATGGTGCTGCGCCTTGAAAGTGTTTAGCACTCTTAGATTATGTGTCCCACGTGTTAACGTCAACGAATGACTTATTCAAGACGTGACCATTATGATCACTTTTCTTTTTTAAGTCAATTCAATATTGTGGCTGTTTGCATCTTTTGTCATAGAGTACTCTCGTGTTGTACGTTTAGTGGCGTTTTTTCAATTTGAAGCCTATTATACCTCAAAACGAATTCAACTTTCTGCTTAAAAATTTAGCAATGATTGGACCCTTTTTATCTGGCGAAAAAATGACCCAGGTAGTGATTCCTAGAAATAAAAGAAAACAGATATACCAAATGGCTTAAACAGAGCTCCCTTACGATTCTTTCAGACGTCTGACATGGCTCGGAACCATCAGCTTAGCGACTTGGTAAATAATTACGTTAGACCAGCGTGGTTGTTTTTGCAAGTCATCTATCATTGCATTGAGTTCCTGAAAGCTCCTACTCCGGATTCGCTGCCGGTCACCTCTGACTGTAATTCATCAATCATGACTTGCATCTTGGAAATGTGTAGCGCATTCGCTGATGAGTGCTGTGTCAAAATTTATTGAAATTCGTTCTCGGGGTCACCTGTTTTTTTTTTTTTCATGAGAGATTGAAAATGTTTCAAGGTAGTGTGAAGGAGCGAAACTTGCTTGACAGAATCAAGAAGGCTCACATTGTCAGCTTCAGGGGCGTAGCCAAAAGCAAAGGGGGTAGGTCAACTTCCCCGCAATTTTTCAGTTTTGCATGCGTATGTGACACGCACGCATACAAACGCACGCACGAACATACATGAACTATAGTTGAACCCCCCCCCCCCCCCCCTTAAATCGTCAAAATTTTCTGTCTACGCCACTAGTTAGCTTTAATGCGTGGAACGCTATGAAAACATGAATTAACCTTTTTTACCGAGTTTTATTCATGAAACCAGGATTGCATTCTACGTCACCACTCACGTGCAGGAGGCGTCAAACATGCAATGCACACTTGCGAACAGCTTCAAGGCACGAAAACACGAAAAGAAAAAGATGATCAGATCGAAAGCTGCTATAAGGTAATTTACCAGGGCAACTAACTTGCAGAGTGACAAGACAGATGTGTAAGGCTTTCGTTGTTTCACCCATCGTGCCTCCGCGCCCCCAGATGAGATACTGCCGGATTACTGGTAATATCGTTTTCAAGGTTGATGACGCCATCGTTGTCGCTGCGCATCGCTCATATTCCAGGGGGCGTTCCATGCGCTAGGTCAGGTACACGCAAGCTGTTGGGAACAGGCGCGGATCCACGGCTGGGGCGGCTTCGCGGTTTCCTCCCAAGGGCGGAAAGTCGTCCGGAGGGCCAACCACCGACGCATCGGCATCTAAAATGGCGAACTGTGGAACGACAATACAGGTGCGTAAGGCTTTCATTGTTTCACTCCCCGTGTCCACCTACTTGAGAAGTTCTACTGAAAAGAAGCCGAACTAAAAATCCCCAAATGCACTGCTAGCGGTTTATGTAGGGTATCCGTCATCTTCATTAACAAGCTAGGACATAACACTGATGAAGCCGTGTTTAAAGCAGTAGAGAAATACTAAAAGGACAGACAAACAGTCGATAGATTGTGAAAAAGTAGGATGCATTTCATCTATAAAGGCAAAGGAAAAAAAAAACATTCGCTCGTATGACCCGCTAACTACAACATTGCTCCTATAGAAGTTGACGATGCAGGCAGAAAATAGAACAAATTGAAGAACGCTTGAGCCTTACCTGTAAGAACAGAACGCAATAGCGTCATCGGGCCTCATTCGCTGCACCTTCCCAATCTCTAACCTGGATTCGTTTCTCGATTCCCGAAGAATTCTCGACTGGATCAACGTCGGGAACTACAGACCTACGTCAGCTTTGCCTATATTTTTCACAGGCCCCGAAAAGATGATTTACGCCGACTAAATAACTTTTTTTTCTTCAATCACGTAATCATGTGTGAATGCCAAAATGGTTTTACGCAGGGCAGGTCGTCTGCGCTCGTGGCACACACACGCACACAAAATTTTCTCAGAAACATAGAAACGGGAAAGTTAACTCTTGGCATCATTGATTGCTGTAAAGCATTTGACTCGCTCTATCACAGCACACGTTTAACAAAACCAGAACAATATGGCATGAGTGTTGTTTACTCACTTTCGCAGTCATATTCCTCCGATTGGCAACAGTGTGATGTTATCGACGATTCTGCGTCATCGTTATTATTATTAAGCGGCACATCTCGGGGCCCTTTTTATTTAACGCGTCCGTGAATTAATTACTATTTATTGACAAGTGTACGAATTTAGTTTTAAACGCGGATGAAGCTAGACTGTTTGTTTCCTCTGGTATCAAATCAGACTTGTGTTCCTGAACGAATATGGCACTGTCCAAAGTGCTCGAGTGGTCCTTGTGCAACAGTCTACTAATCGATGTGAAAAAATTAAAAGTTAATTAAAAGTTTAGAATTATTGGCACCACTTCAACAACCAGGAGTCGACCATACGTGCAGCAAGAGGCATTCACAATCGTACTAAAGCAAAAAGAGAGAAAATATTTTGTTTGGACCAACCTGTGCAAGCAAAAATGTCCGTTATGCTTTCTAATAGTTTTTTTCGAATACGTTTATTCTAGTTTTTATGGAAAAGCGAAAAAATGAAAGCGACACGCACTGGCAACCCCAGTTTTGATGCCACGCCACGATCGCTTTAAAAATGCCCATACACCTTTTCCAATGTTTTTTTACAGCGAAAGCTGTCATGAGTTAACAAAGTGGCTGACTGGGCTATAGTTGGTTGTGTATACTAGTTAATAGCGCGAAAATAGCGGTTAATAGCGCGAAAATACCACACGATGGACAGGAAATATACCGGACAAGCACTGACTTCCAGGCCCATGTGCTCAAATCTGGGTGCACGCCGAAGAACCCCAGGTGATTAAAATTTCCGGAGCCCTCCATATGGCGTCTCTCATAATCATATGGTGGTTTCGGGACGTTAAACCACAGATAACAATCAATCAGTGCTGACTTCCAAATGAAATTTGATTGACAAGAGGGCTATTTATATACCCGAGTGAACAAAAAAAAACTGTGGAAAAACTTTTGCAACTTTTTAACATTTATGAAAAGATACGAGCTGACATCATCACTGAGCCTGCTACGCAGACCTTCGCACCCCAAAAAAACATAGCCCTCTTTCTGACAGAGCAACTGATGGCTTGCTTACGCACGCGCCCCTTTCAAGCGCCATCTGAGCAGCCTCATAGATTACACGCTCGGCCTCTTCTTTAATCTTACCGATAACTGTTGTCCTTTCGAACTGCGGAGTGCACCCACACGTGCTCACGTGTAGCGCCAGGAAGCCATCTTCTCCATTACGAACGTTATTGGCGTGTTTCCGTAAGCGGTCGTTCATGCATCTGCCCATCTGGCCCACGTAACATGCAGCGCAAAACATTGGAAGCCGTGTTGTTATTTCATAACTGCTTAAGAAATAAAGTTGTTATGAGATCACAACACCGGTCACGCACTGCGCCCTAGTTGTCCACCGCCGCTGGTGTCCGTAACCAATATCACACGAAATAAGAAACAAAAATCAAAATAAAAAACAAAAATTGCGTACTGGGATTTCAACTCGGGTCCACGACGTGCAGCCCAGTATTCTACGGCTGAGCCACGCCGGTGCTTGGAACTCATTCGAAAACTTGCCTTAGGCAGGCGTGATGTAGGGAAAGGAATTGCGTTAATATGAGTAATAAAGCGTTTTAGAACAGCAAAAGAACAACCAGTCGTCGCACAATGCGAATAGCGTAACGAGTGGGTCGTCCAATGGTGCAACCCTTTACAAAAACTTGTTCTTCATCACCTATCAACTGTGGCACATACCCACTTCAGGCGTAATACTTCATCGTCGTCATCCATTGCATGAAACACGAAATTCGCACAAACTTTGTTGCAAGCGTTTGGCGGATACCAAGCCTCTCCGAAGAATGACGAAGGGTAGCAAAGTGAATACCGGGTGACTACACAGAAATTGATGATTTATGGCGTATTGGGTACCGAACAAGTGTTTCTAGCATTTATGCAAAGGGTGTTCAGGAAAGGCTTTGAAAGGCCGCTCTTCGAACTTTTGCTGTGACTGTGCTGCGCGTTCCGCGCAGGCATGGCGATTTTTTTTATAAACATGTCAAGCAAACACGCGCATCATGTGCAGAATGCTCTCGCGATCAATGATTCTACGTCTGACAGCGTTACGAGCCGCCGGCGTGCCACGATTTCCAAGAAACAATTCCTCCTCCTCTCCGGGCCTTTCGGAGCTCCGCGTGACGCGCAGTACGAATATTCTATGATTGGTCAAGCAAGAGCCTACGACTTCCGGTTGGCCTCCAAACTGCTGTCCGTGCTGCTTGTTGTTCGTGTTACCAGCGTGCGTGCGCGTGCTTGCGAATCAGCTACTGCTACCCGTAACAAAGTTGCATACCGGCACGATTCATATAAGCATGGGTCGGCACGGCAGCAGCGGTTCGCGGAGGGACGGAGTCGCGGCAAGCGGAAGTAGACTGTTTCGAGCAGCGCGTCGGCGGCGATCTTTGCAGTGCGGAATTGGAAGGGGCGCTGGGCGATTGGGCAAAGCGCCTTTGGGAGGTGATTCCAATGGAGTGTAGCGAAGTGGTTATCACCATGTTTCGATAATCAAACGCGTGCAACTCTTCTATTACGGCACCATTTAGAAAAATTATCATGGCTTCGTGGTCGTTGTGCACTCGAGCACAACTACCGCACCACGACTGAATTTCGACCTCTGGGTAGTTTAGGGGCCCTTTAAGGTTACATTTATTCAATCATAAGCCTTCTCGCTCCAATTTGCTTTTCGCAATAGTTCTGGCCAGAGGTGTAGGCAGAAGCTTTTGGGGGAGGTTGGGGGCACCTCTTTGATCTGAAGTCGGGGGGCCGTGCTTACGAATGGTCATTTTGTGCGGTGTATTCACGGCGAAAAACATTTAGGGGGGGGGGGGGGAGTCACAGACCTGGTGTGCCACTGCCTGGCTTTGCGACAGATTCTGGCGAGCGCCATTACACAGTGATAAAGTCGGCAGCCATGTGATGGCTTCATTAGGCCATTAAAATCCTAAGCATTTGATATCGGTATTTGGACCTATTTTAAAATAATTCCCAGCCACCATTGTAGGCTTAGAAATAAAAAAGAATAGGTCCATCAAAAGTGTTCAAGGGCCCGTTTAAGGTCCTTCTAAGCTACACTGGAGTACGTAACAAATGGGTAAAATGCCCCATAAGCAAACCCCTGATGCCTCGAAGCCACCTTAGGCGGGTTTTTTTGCCATGCTAGCGAGTGCCACCCAACTTCAGCGAGACGTAGGAAGACGGCAACGTGTGGCTGAAGAACTAACTATAAGCAGAGGGTGCGCAGAGGCAACGGGTCGGGCTCGGTAGCGCAGCGCAGTAATCTTCTTTCGCTGACCGACTGCTCTATCATGCGGTACGATAACAACGACGACACGAATTCAGATCGTTTTGTTGAAGTGCAGAAGTGCTTCGGCGATTCCGACGCATAGAAGAAGCATGTGTAGAATACAATGGCTCAGAAGGCACAGCTTCCAGGGGACATGTGAACGACATACCGGTTCTTCAAAAGGAAAACGTAGCACGTGAGTTGGAGCCAAGCTACGCAAAAGTGAATGCCAGCACGCTCCATCAAGGAAATGCTTTTATGTTTATATGGTTCTTCATGTTCATCCCAGTCCTTTCTGGTCCTTCGCAATCGCCTTTACACTAAGTCTTGCCCTGGCCCCCACTCACCACAATGTACTGGGAAATTCATATATTTATATAAAGATGTGTGAGGAGACAGTGCGATCATTTCCGTATAAAATTAATGAATCAGTCTCCTCATGGAGCGTGCTGGCATTCCCTCCTACATATAGCACGGGCCAAAGCTCTCGTGCTCCATTTTACTTTTGGAGCACCTGTACATGGAAGAAATCTTGAAATTGTGCAAGATGGTATTCACTACCGTGCAGGATGCCTGAAGAAGACAAGGTTGGACACCTTTTCAAAGGTATGGCCGAAGTAGACGTGAACAATTTCTTAATTAAAAAATAAAGTGTGAGCTCCATGTCCGACTTGATGCAACGCTGTCATTCATTTGAATTCCTGAAGATACGGCAGATCTATACGAAATTCGGACACGTCTTTCAAGTCTGTTTCATATGCGAGCGACTGAACGGCGGTGGTTGCGGTAGTGAGCGACTCGCGGACGCGGCTTCGTTCGTGCGATGCGTAGTGATGTTTGTGGAAAGCGCCCGTCCCGCGCCTTTGCTTTCTGTGAGTTCGCTTGTTTTGGTGCGCTTGAGCTGCGAGTTTCACCAGCCTTCTATTTTGGTGCTTGATTTTTATGCGCGTAAAACCTCGAATGATGTAAATTGCAGTGTATCAGAGTACAATAAAACAACTTCCATAGTCGCGCTAATTTGCGTTCCAGCCTTTTTTTAGGGGCGAAAGAGCTGGCTCAAGATCCGGCACAAATAAACCGAAATATTTGTGAACAGAAAGATTGGCAAAAGGCTGTTAACAAGAACTAACAGAAAAGGCCACAGCACCATAAAAACGACAGTTAACTGCAACTCAATAAAAAATATGACAGAACAAAACGTTTGTGAACCAGAACAAAATAGAAGGCCCCGATTCATGATTCACTGCGGACCGCTTGACCCCATCGCCAGTATTCACTCGAGAATATGCGTGGATTTACTTTTTTTAGGGGTGGCTCCTTAAGGCGTAGGATTGTCTATCCCTTTAATGTATGTACGGTACCGCCTATAGATACACTTATGCCAACTGCTCACTACTTAGTCCTCGCAAACATCCCAATACGCCCCATCACCGATTCCCCACTCCACCGACCATAAAGATGTTATAAAGGAGGGGGAACGGAAGCGGCATATAGCTACACTTACGAATAATAGAATTTCTTGTATAAATACATGCAGTGTTTGCCACGTCTTTGATGATGTAGTGGGTGACATTCGAGGATGATTCACGGTTTAGCGATGAAACCCTCCAGCACTTCGCCCCACTCCTGATTATTCACTCCATGAATATGCTGCGATTTTTTTTTTTGCAGCAAGAGAGTTGTTTCGCGCTCATGCAGCTGGTCATGTGAAAGCAAAAGAAAGAGTTGGCGTTTGTAGTTTTAAGCTCTCGCGGGGACATTCAGTGTCTTGTGTTCTCGAGTGCCGCAAGGCATTGATGCGCCGTCTGGGCCGGCAAGCAGTACCAAGCTTAGAGTCGATATTGTGTGCTTATGAAGGAGCTTGTCTCCCGTCTTGATTAGGGGCATTCTAGTAAAGAGGCGATGATATTTGCTGTCTTCCATGTGCTTGAGCATTAAAAGGAGGAAAACAGCAAACCATTCAAATGAGCAGGGTCAAAATAGCAAGCAAGAAAAAAAAACAGCAACATATGCTGCGAAGGACACGTGCGCATGCTCCCTTTCCGGGCCTATGTTGGTGCCACCATTCGACGAATATGCAAAACAACAAAATGACAAATGCATACACTTTGTCTGCTATGATGAAAGTACCATGGGGAACAAAAAATGACAGCATATCCACGGAGTGAATGATGGAGAGTGGGGCGAAGCATTCGTCCGTCCATGCGTCCGTCTGTGTGACCGTCCATGCGTCTGTTCGTGCGCCCGTCCCTGCGTTCGTTCATGCATCCGCCCCTGCGTCCGTTCATGCGTCCATCCATGCATCTGTCTGTGTGTCCGTTCGTCCATCTATTCAACACTCCAAGTCCCACCATCTCGCATCTTTTTATCATATATTCCCCGTATAGAAGCACCGCCATTCAGTGGACATTCCAAGGACTAAACGGGAGGTGGCACATGCACACTTTCTTACAACTTGCGCTTCGGGTTTACTTCCCACCTTTAACCACCTCGAGTTCATGGTATATACTAGTTCACTGTATTCATGGCTATGCGGCCCAACACTCGCTAAACCTTTCTAAAACCAAGGAGGTTACGCCCAGCGAGTATAACGTAGCAACCTTTTCCTGTCAGATAGTGCTCAATGTACATGCCAATGGCTGCTAATGGGATATGAGAGACAGGAGAATTCGGCTTTTACTTTCTTACGGCTTGCGCTTCGTATCTGCTTCCCCCCTTTAACCACCTCGAATTTATTCATGGTATATACTAGTTCATTGTATTCATGGCCCTACGGCTCAACGCTCGCTAAACCTTTCTAAAACTAAGGAGGTTACACCCAGCGAGTATAATGTAGCAACCCTTTCTTGTCCGATAGTGCTCAATGTACATGCCAATGGCTGCTAATGGGGATCGCAGCGTGCGCGTTGACTAAAAGCCGAATGCTCCTGTCTCTCATTCCCCATTAGCAGCCATTGGCATGTACATTGAGCACTATTTTTATTGTTAAACAACGCACAGAAGAAATCTCTCACCGGCACCACCTTGGAGGTCGAATGTTATACCTATTTCGGGTATGTGCCACTGGTGGTTACGTACTACGAGGGACGCCCAAGCCACGCCATAAGGAGCTTCGCCCCTAAAAAGGCAAAGAACGGCACTTAGTTGCGCATAGGTCTGCCATTTTGTTCAATGGCTGCGCGGGAGACAAATTCGGTGCGTTTCTTCGCACGCGGGCGACATGCCGCAGACTTAATCGCACGTGCTGAGAAAGATGGCACTTTTACAGCGTACGAATATATATGTTTAACTGATCGCGTCGTTTTTGACCGTGGACGCGTACGACAATAATTTTACAGCGGTCGGACAATCGCACGGGAAGTGCAGGGCGTGGAGCAGTCAACGATACACAAAAAAAAACGTGAATAAAGTGAGCCAAATGATATAAAGGGAATCGAATGCCCATCAAGAGAACTAAAGGGGACAGACCTAATTGAACATGGATCAAGTGACTGAAATGCTAGAAAAAAACATGGCTAATTTTCCTATATAGGAATATGTTTAACACAAAAGGGAAACGTGTCTTCACAGAGTAGTTGAGCGTTTATTGTGCACTGTTTTAGCCACAAATTGCAAAGTCCTGTTAAGAATGGCAAGCAGCTCGAAACCTTAGCGCACACCTCAAGGAGAAAGCAACCACGATACTAGCATACAAAGGGTGAGCGCGGCACAACTGCCACAGCTCGACACTTAAAGCGCGCTGTTCAAACAGAAAGACGCATGAAACGAGCGCACAAGTATACAAAAGACCAGCGCAGACTGTCAGCATTCTTCCTGCGTCGTGTGTCAGAAGCGCGCTCCTTTCGTAAACGCGGCCGCATCAGCGAGCAAAGTGACCTTCGTCCTTTCCCGAATGACAAGTCTGATAAGCGCGCGCGCAGGAGAGATCACGCTCCGTGAAGGCGACGCTCAGTGGAGGCGACGATCCTTAGATAGGGTTCCTCGGTGCACACACTCCCCTCCACTGCTTTGGAGGGTGGAGACAACCGCGTCGGCTGCTACGGAGCCCGCCATTACGATGCCCTCTCTGCAAGCTGCCTATAGTCATGACGGCCAGCCAACGAGTGTTGCGCGGCTGCATACAGTTTGTTGCGTCAAAACGTGTGGTACTCAAACAACATCAGAGAACACAGTTTTTTCATCGAGAGTGTGAAGGTCTTGAATATCTAGTCTCTAGTCTTCATTTTTAAAGTGACATTAGCAGCCGAAGTGGCTCGCAGCAGAAAAATACCGTCGACGCTAGCCGTTTTAACACCTTCCATTAGCGTCTTTATGGACTAGTTGTTAACTATTTATATAGATTAAAGATGTGAAACAGCCGCACCTAACTCACATGACCTTTCAATGTGTCTGTGTTGTGTGCATTCCACAACAGTATAAAAACAGTTTGCCATTTGCCAGATGGCTAGAAAAAAAAGAATAAAAATACGTGCTGTCGAGACAAAAGAAAAAAAAAGATCACAGAATATCCAAGGAGTGAGTGATGTGTGGGGTGAAGCGTTTATCCGTGATTCCTTCCGTGCTTTTGTCCGTGCGTTCGTTCATGCATCCGTCCATCCGTACGTCCATTCATCTGTCCATCCGTCCAGCATATCCACGGAGCATAGCATAGCACGAACGGACGAATGCTTCGTTCCACACATCATTCATGATGAGTGGGGCAAAGCGTACGTCCGTCCGTCTGTTCTTGCTTCCGTCCGTCCCTGCATCTGTCTGTCTGTCTGTTCGTCCGTCTGTCTGCCACTCACATTAGCAACACATGCTGAGTGAGTCATAAAACTTGGTGGTTACGAACCGGTCACAGACATGCATGGACAAACCCACGGCTTTAGAAGCTTCGCCCCTAAAACTGTGATTGCGTACCATATTTTCATATATTGTTTTTTGAATTATTCAATAGCTACCTCAATCACAGACCACACCCTGCAACGCACAGTATATTGCACGCTGTTTTCATCTCTTATACCTTACTGCAAATAGCAGATTGACTAAAAATTGTTGAAAACATATCATACTATCTGGTGATCTATATGTGGCTTTTATTACATTAAATCATTGCTCACACGCAAACATTGACTGTCAAACTAGGTTTAGCATGTTTTCTATAGAAATATATTGTAAATTAAAAATTTCTGAAGCGTTCATTGATATCGTTAAAATGAAGTGACCACACGGCTCTAGAACAATGAGCAAGCAAATTGCATTTATTATACAGCAATTTCGGATGCCATAGATTAATTTGGACGATAATTTTATTATACTTCAAAAACAAGTGTTATAACTCACTGCAAGTTAACCGCAACGCATGTCTTGTTTCCACTTCCACTGGTTCTCGTTGTTTCGAGCTGGCGCAGGTGAATGCGCAGCTTTACTGGTGTATAACTTGATATCACCATTTCTTCCAGAGAAACCTTCTATTGCTGGCATGCCTGCACGCTGCACTTCGCCCTTTTGATTGCATATTCAGTTACAGCTTTGAGAGGGGACATCAGGGCGAACAGGTTGTCAGAATGTGGTTCCTTTCACGTCCTCTTCACAAGATATGAGCGAGTTCATAACTTCACTGCTCGGATAACGCAAGTTCTCGCCATTCTGAACATACTCCTTCAGGGCAGTTAAATATGCGTGTTCATGGCTCGCCGAGCCCTTCATTGGAGCCCTGCACTGCCCCAAATCCGTTTTCTACAAGATTCCTTACACGAGAAATCCACCTATATGGTGCAAAATGCTGCATTCTATTGAAGTCAACGCTTCAATGGAAAGATTTTCCCCATCATCAATTTCCTCTTCAGCATCTGCATGACACTCTATTTTCCCCTGGGAAATCATGGCAACCAGGAACTGTGAGTCATCGTTTTTATAACTAGAGTTCGCCGGCATGTGCAGAATCTGGCTGACGCATACAAGCTATAGAGCGCATTTCATGTCGTAGGCGTTAGGAATGGGCGCTCGGACGGACGCACAGACGGAGCGACGCGTGGATGAATGCAGGGACGGATGAATGGATGGACATACAGACGCACGGATGGACGCATAGACGTACAGAAGCATGGATGGATGGATGGACGCACGAACTAACACAGAGACGGACGAACAGACGGACGCAAGGACGGACGGATCCACGTAAGCACGGACGGACTGATGGACGCTTCGCCCCACTTATCATCCACTCTGTGAATATGCTGTGACACCGTTTTAATTGACATGCAATGCAACTGGCTACTGTGACTACAATGACACGTGAACCACGGCGTAAAGGGCTTTGCCCTTTAAAGCAATAGTTAAAGGCGCTGGCAGCAACAAGCGCACAAAGTGGGCGCACATCTTCGCGCCTATATGCAGCTTGTGTACAAGAAGCGACTGAGATCAACGCATTTTGTGCTATCCAAAATGAATGAGTTAAACACGCATGTACACAGCATGCAAATGAACATGTATTGCACTCGGTGCACTGGTGATCGCAATTAAGCCGGATCAGAATAAAATTTCTCAAAAGTGATTGGCGCGTTCTGCAGCTGGTGTAAGAGAGTCAATCATGCAGCTTTATCGCGATTGAAAGTGCCCGTGTGACAGTACTTCATGTTATAACTCTCGAAATGCTGAAATGGCATAAATTGCGCTGCAAAAACACGAACTGCCCGTGGGTTGCCACTTCTCGCGCTTGATATTTACAAGCCAGAAGAGTCGCCTTTTCGGATCTTTCGGGAATCTGAACATCCTGTAGCCATTTCGCTAGTGGTCTGTGCACTGTGGCACGCAACAAGGCATTTTGCCCGAGAAAACGCCACGCATCTGTCTCACTCAACCAGCCGCGACGAGACGGGGAGAGCTGAATGGCGGCCGCCGATCGGAAGGTGGCACTCACCCCATAAGAGAGTGGTTACACCCTCCAAGGGGGCGCGCGAATCGAGGAACCATACATTTAGAGCGCTTCCAACGCCCCCAACGTGATCATGCGTGCCATCTCACTACTGATAACGAAAACGCACTGAAGTCTCGAAGCTCTGAGGACCGCCAAACGGCGTATGGTGTATACATATGGTTTGCCGTTACCACCGACAACGTATGTTCTGTGGCATACTGGTTAACGCCACGCACTGTAAATCGAGGGGTTGCCGGTTCGATTGTGAGTGTCATGTAACATGTGCGTTTCATGTAACATGAGATGCGTGTCATGTGAGAACATGACTACATGCCACAGTCAAGGCGCCAATACATTTCGACGTGACGCGTTGCGCGTGCTCGCCGGCGTTCATTTGCGAGTATATGGCAGTATGCGAGTATATGGCAGGGGCGGTGCCGGCGTTCACGCCAGGCGCCGGTCCTGCCATATACACTCGCAGGCACGCGCCGCGCTGCGTTTCTTTCACGCATGCGCGTTTCAGTGCGTCCGGCGTCCCTCCGTTACGAAAAGTGGGAGACGCAGTGTTCTCTGGGTAATGCATTTGCACGAAATGCAGCATGTCGCATCTCGCGCCGGTTGCCGTCGGGCCGCGCCGATGGACGCTGGTCGCGCCTGGCGTCAAACTATAGTGCTCGCGTTTTGCTAACGTAGCGTCGCTGGGCCCAGCGTGCACGCGCGTCAACGCTACATTGGAGTATATTGCACCCTTAGATATGCGCTCACGGCCGTTTTGATAGCTTCACATATACCAATTTCGGTGTTACGTCACGTCAATGAATGACGAAATATATGACTGGTGCAAACATGATACTCCTGACACGCGTGTCATGTAAGAACATAACAACATACCGCGCGCTCATAGCGTGCGCATGGCCGTTTCGCTAGCTCCACGTATACTAAATTTGGTATCTCGTGACTTGACTAGATGACGAAGGTAAACGACACATTCAAACATGATAATCATGATACGGAAGTAATTAACGGCATCATTTACCTCCACCTCGTAACGTTGTGCTGATTTTAAAGTGACGTTTCAACATTTCTCATTCGTGCTTCGCATGTCATCGATTCTCACTGTACGTGGGATCTGCCAATTTTTTTTTCTTCTTTGCAATCTGTTAGTATATATTTTTACGACGTCATATCCGTGACGGAAATACGTCAGTGGAGCCGTGGTGGACCCTGGCTACCCCGGCATAAAACACGTTCCTGTTAAATAAAATTGCTTTGAGTGACACATGCACAGCCGACAAATAAACAAACGACAGATGCGCTTCGAGCGACACGACCAGTGCGTGGACCGTGGCGAAAGGAATAGCTGCGGCTCCGAATACCGGCTTTCACGTGCGTCAGCATTTTTGTCGGCTGCACAGAGACGCTTGGTAGATTTCGTGGATGACGGTTGTCCCGTCCGCGATGTCCTCTCTTCGACGACCGCTCGCCGATCGGGGCATCATCCACGGACTTTTCTGACCCAGTGCCTTACTTTTCTCTCAATATATTTACTTCTCTCTCTAGCTCTTCTAATTCCTCCTTATCCCTCCGCTTGTGAACTACTGCTGAGGTGTCGCACTTGGCTGCAGAGAGTGTCCGTGTTCCCTTTTCATTTTGTCCTTATTTAAAATCACTGTAAGTAATTGTTAACTCGCTAGCTGGTCAGCAAGTCGAGCAGCGGCAGCCGAGAATTACAAAAGTGACCCGCAATAACCACCGACAGCACCTGGTGTCGAGATCTGTCTGGCTGAGCAGCCAGACCAACCATAATATGTTGTTTCACAATAAAACTAATATACTCATAGAAATTTTCGTGAGTGAGAAAGACACAACACCCGTTCATCGGGCAAGCTGTTCTGTTCTGGCTTCCTTCGTTCTTCTCTTCCTTCTACCCGACCCCACATTACATGTAAATTACAAAATACTTATTTCGGATACTAACAGATATTTGACATATGTTAAAGTAGTCCGCTGGTAATAAACTTGCAAGACGACCAAAAGGACTTGTTTTTGGGTGAGGTTGTGCTTACTTGTTGCAGATGGCTGAGGCGCAAAAAAAAAATAGTGAAACGAGAAGAGAACAGAACAGCGCATACGTCTGTTCTGTCTTCTCTTCTGCTCTTCCCGTTTCATGAAATGTTTTTTGAACCTCAGTCATCTGAACCTTGCAAAGGGCATTTTGGTGCGCATGCGTTTGCTGCTTTAATAAATAAATTTTGCTAAAAAGTTGCAAATGTATAAAAATATGTTAACATACAATGGGGAAGTAATGTATAAGATAAAATTATTCTGGTAGTATTTAGTATCCGTATCTCAAATGTTTCATGCTCAATTATCTTATATTGTACTGCTACACAATTTCAAAGTATATTTTCTCAGCCCCGACAGCAAGGCGTCAAAAGTTTCTTTAAATACTTTGCGATCGCATAGCTTACAACCTAATAATCGGCACCTGTGCAAACTGAAACGTTCTATTTGTACCCGTATACAGTAACGCACAAGTCTGAAGAAATTTTTCCCTTTACTTTTTTTAGACGTATCCTGCTCATCGCTGCTGCACTGGTGCTTTGACGGAGCATCTTCACCTTGACGAACATCAGCGGCCTTGTCTCTCCAGGCCGCTCGCTTCAGCATTCCTGACGAAGACTCATTGAACGACGCCTTGTCGTGATTGAAGAATGGGCCTTTGGACAAGTTCGTATTTTATTAGAGAACTTTCTCTGCTTTATTCTGAATGGGAATGTCATGTGACGTTTTTTAGCGGTCATCTGCAAAGAGCCGAAAAACACTAATCCTTATTAAGAGAAATAAACATACTGTTTGGCCAGACATTTTGTGAAATGATCAACAAATTTTTAGGTAAAATGTTCATGTTGCTTCTTTGCTTAAATGTTGGTTAAATAATAGTTTCTAATTAGAGAATTAAACGTAAAAATTGTGGGACGTACTCTAGACGATGGTAAGCAACATGTGGTCGCATTGTGATAGAATGCGACGGCATATTTTTCAACCAGGGCTGAAGATAGCTGAAGCAAGCTTTATATTGTCACGGGATCGTGACGTTGGCGAAGGCAGAAGCCGATGTGTTTAAGATGCAACCCCTAACCTGTGCGCTGAAAATAAAAAGAGCAAAGTACAAGCAATTCAAGCTGCACTCTGACAGCAGCGCGACCAGCGTCGGCCGCCGAATGAACTAATATACGGTAAGGTGCGTCGGCATTTAAAAATGCGGCATTGAATATTCAACCCTAATCTCTGGTGCGCGGCTAAGTTTTCGAATAAACTACACTACACGAGTTGTTCGTGTAATCTTAACCGAATTCGCTTAAACAATCACGAAGCTTCTGAAGCATTCAGGCGCGGTCTGCATCGAGCATTGGTGACAGTTTTTGTGAATGAAACACGAATGCACCGAAATCGGGCCCAAAAACGTGCGTCAGACTCCCAGACCATATGGTATAACATCGGATATTCGGAAATTGCAGGTTCATGCCCCGTCTGTGGCAAAATACCTTTCTCTCCACTTTTCTTTTTTCACACTTACATTTAATTTGCTGCTAGTAAAATCTCCTGTACGTTTAAGAAACAGAAGTCGTTGCAGTTTCCACTTCTTTCCTATATATATGCTAAAAAGTGTATACCTAAGGGCTCGTTTTTCCGTGCTTTGACACAATATAAATAAGATCTAACAGACAATAATGCCAAGGAAAGTATAGGGGAAGTTATTAGAACCAATGTAATGTAAATAAGAAAGAAAACTGGGTGAAAAAATAACTTGCCGTGAGCAGGAATCGAACATACGACCTTCGAATAACGCGAATATATATATATATATATATATATATATATATATATATATATATATATATATATATATATATATATAATGTGTGTGTGTGTGCTTTTTAGCCCCCTTTATAAGAATATAGCTAAAAAAACGTGGTTGGCACGCACCACCAGGAGGCTTAATTGGCTCAAGCCAACTTAACATCAATGAAGAGGAGAAATGTGGCAAAGAAATTCTTGAAGCCAATTTGTTAACAAGAATAACAAAAGCAAAATTAAATGGGTTTCTCATGTGAGTGCAAGCAATAAACCGATTAGTTTTCAAAAAGCAGGCTGAAACATATCATTGGTGTATTTTCGCAAGTTCAGTGTTTTGAGGCTCGCACATGCACGTGCGTGCCTGTGTGCGTGTGCGTGCATGTGTGTGTGTGTGTATGTTGTAACGCAGAGAAACAAGAGACAACACTTGCACGCTGGGCTAGCTTGTTCTTATTCTCGCTTTGTCTTTCTTGCCTTCCCCCTAGCCCATCGTGCGCCCGTTCCCGAGCACCTACTTAACCTCGACTACGCGGCGAAATGGCTTGGGGAGCTCCAGAATCGGGCTCGGGTGGACGACATTGGCTGTGCCTCGTCGATCACTGCAGGCCCGCAGCTACTCGACCCAGAACTGCCACGGTATGTGAAAACGTCTCTGGCGGGCGATATTGGCTGCGCTTGGGGGCCGTTTGTTTAACTGCCTTGCTGGGCTCGCTGTGTTGTTGCAGCTGCAGCACGCATAGCAGACGATCCAGCTTTAGCAGTTTAGGTGCCAGTCTTCGCGACTGCATGCAGGGCAGCACATACGTACAAGCCCGGACGAGCTGCAGGTCGTGGTCGTGAATCGACATAGTAGCGTCTGCGTTGCTGTCACCGCAAACCTTGGTTTCGCGTTAACTATAATAATAGGTGGTATCCAGTGGCTCCGTGTTCGCCACCACAGCTGCACTCCACACGTGAACGCCACCACAGCTGCACTCCACGCTGAAGTTCATTGAAGTTCTTCAATGGCATCTCGCTGCTCACGTCGAGCTGCATGGTCAGCCTCCAACCGCTCTGTGGGGGATTCCATGGCGGCGAAAGACTTTATTTCGCATCTATACATGGTACTGATAACAAGAACGCAGACGAAAGTCCACATAACGACTTGACGAGGTATGTGTCCTTTTTAGGGGCGAACTCCTTATAGCGGCACCTGTCCGTCCCTCGTAGTTGTTGTAGTAGTGTGTAACAAGTATAACCTTTTGACCTCCAAGGTGGTGCCGGGCAGAGATTTCCTCTGTGCGTTGTTGAGCAATAAAAGATAGTGCTTAACGTACATGCCAATGGCTGCTAAGGGGAATGAGAGACAGGAGAATTCGGCTTTTAGTTAACGCGCACGCTGCAAATTTTTTATTGTTCAACAACGCACAGAAGACAAGAAAGGGTTGCTACGTTATACTCGCTGGGCGTAACCTCTTAGGTTTTAGAAATGTTTGGCGAGCGTTGGGCCGCACTGCCATGAATACAGTGAACTAGTATATAGCATGAACTCGAGGTGGTTAAAGGTGGGAAGTAGACACGAAGCGCAAGCCGTAAGAAAGTGTGCGTGTGCCTTTTCTCGTTCAGTCCTTGGAATGTCCGCTGGATGGCGGTGCTTCTATATGAGGAATATATGATGAAAAGATGTGAGATGGCGGTACTTGGAGTATTGAATAGGTGGACGTACGGACACACAGACAGATGCATGGAAGGACGCACGAATGGCTGCATGGACGGATGGACGCATGGACGGACGCAGGAGTGGATGCATGGACGAAAGCAGGGACGAACGCACAGATGAACGTGCGGACGCACGAACAGACGTACTTCTGGATGGACGGAAGCAAGAACGAATGGACGGATGGATGCTTCGCCCCACTATCCATCATTCACTCCGTGGATATGCTGCCATTTTTTTTGGCAACAAAGAGTAGACGTGCAAAATCAACTTTACAATGCATAAATAGGTTCATGACCCCAGAAAAAAGAACGATGCACGTAAAAGACATGGTTGAACATAAATCAGTTTAAAGAAACGTGTTTCTACAGCCTTCGGGGAAGCAATGAAAAACCCCTCTAAATCAGATAAAAATACGCTTGTATCTGCAACGTAGAACTGATATGGTGGAATAAAATGCGACAAAAACGTGATGATAGCGAAAATGTTGTATACTTCTCTCGTCGCTATAAAATGTCAATGTAGAAACTTGTTTTGGTACTAAGGTAGGACCTACATAAATATGGCACGTTCTCACTGTTCAAAAGTTTATTTTAAAAGCTATAAAATGTGCAAAAGATGTCTCATCCTTGCCCAACCTGTGCGGCAAAATGAGACGCTGAGTGTTGCTAAACGAGACAGGGTGAAAAAATTTTTCGCTACAGTACTTGCTATATAAACACATGAAAGTCACTCCGTTGGCCTCCGCGCAGCCTTCGTAAGCTCAGTCCTTTCACTCTCCGCATTGAATTCATTTCGAATCCTGGGTTGTGTTGTTCCAAAACGCTTTGCATATCAAACACCACCCGCCTTTCTTTGTGCTAGTGTTATATTTTTGAACGTTTGTACTTAGTTTGGTTATTCTTTAAATTGGAGGCTAGATACGTACTGATTCACTTTTTTTGGGCTCTTTTTGCCGTTTCGATGCATCACTGCACGGGCATTTTGTGGCCTTCAACTTCATCAACCGGTTTTTAAAACTGTGCTAGGTTTGGATTTCTGAATGCTTGTTATTTTTTGAGATTTTGCTATTGGAGAAATGTTATTAAAGCTCGATCCCAGAACGCGTTCATGAACAACTTGAGAGATTCTTCTAAGTTTTTCATGCGCCTGTGGAGAACATCTTTGGGAACGCAGAACAACCTTGACGTAGCGTGAATGGAGCAAGTCTTGTCGTGAGCAGCAGTGTGGACTTTTTCAGGTCATTTTCCTACAATGAAGATCTATGTAATATTCTCTTGTATATGCGAACCTTCATATAAATATAATATTAAGTGTAAGTAAAAAGTTCACTTATTAAGACACTTTCGAAGCCAACTCGATGCCTTTTTGTCGCGTTTCAACCCTCTCACGTGTCCGAATTAAAAAAAAAGATGTCGCTTTCTTGCCCCAAATGAAGTAAACTTTTGGTGTCATAATAAAATAAATACTTAGGTTGTTATACTGACACCAGAGCAGCGTTATGCACGGATCAGAAAATTTGGCCGAGTAGAATTGTAGCCCTTTTTGACGGGCCACTAACGCACTGACACTAGCCGCGTAATTTTTCCCGCTCGAACGCTGTGAGCAATCAACTTTTACACATGAAAAGGTAAGGCAGGTATCAGTATACTTGTCGCTGGAAATGAGCAACAAAGAAAAGTACTTTTTGTGTTAGCTACACAGGTTAGCAAAGTCAAAATGTTGCGTTTTGCCCCATGTCTCATTTTGCCCCACCGTACCCTACCGAGTTCGAAACGCGTAGCTTCAGACTATGAACAAAAGAATATGCAAATAATGTACATAATAAACATAAAAGCATAATATTATTCACTAATGAATATACAAAAGTGCAAGCACATGTCGCTGTGTACATTTAAAATTAAAAAATAACATGCTAATTGAAAACAAGATGTACGATTGTCACATTCACATCTTTTGAAAGAGGAAATAAGGTAATTGATGGAGAGAGTTAAGTACAGATGGTAAGACTGATGTAAAAAGACTTCGTGTGGAACAGCGCGGTGCTCAGGTGGCAAGTTCGCAGCACTTGCCACCCGAGCACAATGACAAGTGCTGACGACGGGAAGTCGTCAGAGTTCTTCCACGCGGACCTGCCAGAATGGCTCCATTGACCAGGAGCGCAAGGCTTCTGGAGAGGCTGGTGCCATCCACGTCTGCTCGGGACGCGTCGATGGCCACTGTGTTGACTTTATTGAGCAAAATGTTTGCACCCTCGGCCAGTGACTGCCGTGATTGGTATCACTAGACAGTTCTGGCAGTGATCTCGACTTGGGACTTTTGGGCTGTTGTAGGAGTGAAGCGGGAGATGGTGAGTCCAGTGGAATCTACGGTGAGACGAACTTCACGAGAGAAGAGGTAGTCGGCCTTTATGATCATATCAGCAGGCAGGTCCTCGAAGACTGGAACGCCGGCCAGGAACTTGTTCTTCCGGAAGGCTTCCGTTTGGAGATACAGGTCAAGTGCACTGACAGGCAATGCGCAACCACCGAGGACAGGAAGAGCGCCTCAGGCCATGGTTTGAGGTTGGCACCCTCTATACGAAGTATCTCATGAAAGGGATGGTACCAGAATTGTGAAAGAGTGTAAATACCATTTAATCAATGAGAAAGGGTACGTAAAGGACTTGAAAAATTGTACAGGCTGATCAATTGATACACTTTCCATTGTCTACAAGCTGTTTACGAAAATAATCACTAATATATAGAATTAAGGTGACATTACAAATCAGTCAACCAAAGGACAAGCAAGATTTCGTACAGGCTACCCAACAATAGACCACATTCATACTGTCAGTAAGGTGATGGAGAAATTTACGGAATACAACCAACGTCTATACATAGTCTTCATAGATTACGTTAAGGCATTTGATTCGGTAGAGGTATCAGTGGTCATGCAGTACTGCGGAATCAGTCCATCGACGAAGCCTATATAAACATACTGGAAGAATTCTACAGCGGATCCACAGCCACCATAGTCTTCCATGAAGAAATCCACTGACTGCCTATAAAGAGGGGTGTAAGTCATGGAGACATGGTCCTTTCAATGCTGTTCACCTCATTTTTACGGGAGGTTTTCAAGGCCCTATATATTAGGAGTAGTTAGGGATAAGGGTTAATTGGGAGTACCTTAGTAATATGCGATTAGTTTGACATTGAATTTTATTAGTAACTCATACGACGAATTACAACTCATGATTACTGATCTGGACGCGGAAAGCAGAAGAGCAAAACTGAAAATTAAAATACATAAAACTAAAGTAATGCGCAATAAGCTCAGCAGAAAATAACACTATGTAATAGGTGGCGAGACAATGGAAGCTGTAAAGAAATATGTAAATGAGCTGTAAAAGAGAGGTAGTCACCGCGGTCAAGTTGTGACCGTATGCTGCCTTTGGCAGCCCCTGGTCTCATCGCGCGTGATACGCGCGATGAGACCAGGGGCTGCCAAAGGCAGCATACGCAGTTCTCAGTACGTCAGAAAGTACTTGACATGTCCCGATGGATGAAAACCGTTTATTGCGGAGAAAAAAAATGAAATAAGGGCTAGAAACAGGTGGGTGGGGCCCCTAGTCCAGGGCTCCACTGGTCTCAGCAGCCCGCCGCGCCTGGTCCAGGAGTGCCACTTGGGCCTCCTTTTCCTCGCTGGTGAGCAAGGTCTCCCAATGCTCCATCGTGAATTTTTTCGCCGAAATCTGAGGCGTATTTGCTTTAGCTGGCCTTAGCTTACATTACCATGAAATGTGAGCAAGGGTTGGCTGTCCTCCACACCAAGGGCAAGAACCCGCGTATGTGGTTGGGTGCATCGCATGTTTTAAACGCACATGCGGATATGTATTTGTTTGCAGGTGGCACCACTCATGCGCTTCTTTTACACTCAGCCGAGAATGGGGCGGTGAGTATTGCCGTCGTTGTCGACGCTGGTGTTCTAAGATATCTCGAGGGGGGGGGGAAGTATGGAGTAGCAAACGGGTATTTGGACGAGGGACAGTTGCTCGGTGAGTAATAGCTCTAGCTGCACTGTCATAAGTTTATTAGCTACATCAGGCGACAAACTATGGGCCTGGATTCCAATACGTCAACGCGGGCTGTCTGAAAAGCTGCTAAGACGTTACTTGGGCTATTCAGAGCCGCCCGAGGCTTGAAGGACGTGAATCACGAGGTTGTTCCCGACAGTGATTGTAGTTCCAAGCACCCAAAGCATTCAACAAAGTCGTGCACGTCATGCGGATGAAACGGTACTTATCCAGTTATCTCTCGGTTGCCGTGTGGGTGCGACCAATGCATACGCGTACGCTTCGCCAAGTAGAGTGCTTAAGTTGTCCACCGTGATTAGCCTCTTTCGCAGGGAAGCCTATGCCACGTGCTTGCAGCCAGAAAGCAAGAAAGACAACAATGCAATTATGAATGTGCTATGTGGTACAATAGAAAGGACAAAGAACAAAAACTCGCTTGCGTGTGGTATAAAAAAAGGGTGACCTGCTGCTGTTGTTTCAATCTCTGCGTTAAGACCTCTGTTTTGGCATCATGGTAATATGCTTTGCAAGAGCTGTCGAAAAAGAGCTGTATGGTTTAACTAGAGGACCACTGAGCCTATTTAGCATATGCTAATCGAGCTTTGAAAGCTTGAAATGTTTTGTAAAGCTTAGCCTCGAGACGGGAACACTATAGCGCCCCGCCGTGGTGGTCTAGTGGCTAAGGTACTTGGATGCCGAACCGCGGGTCGCGTGATTGAATCCCGGTTGCGGCGGCTGCATTTTCGATGGAGGCGGAAATGTTGTAGGCCCGTGTGCTCCGATTTGGTTGCACGTTAAGGAATCCCAGGGGCTCGAAATTTCTGGAGCTCTCCACTACGCGTCTCTCATAATTATATGGTGGTTTTGGGATGTCAAGCGCCACATATTAATCAAATCCGCTGCTAACCCGCCGGTCGCGGGATCAAATCCCGGCTGCGGCGGCTGCATTTTTGATGCAAAGAAATATGCTGTAGGCCCGTGTGCTCACATTTTTGTGCACGTTAATGAACTTCAGGTGCAAGGTCGGAATTTCCGGGGCCCTTCACTACAGCGTCTCTCATAATAATATGGTGGGTTTGGGACGTTCAATCCCTCATATAAATAAATCGACAACACTATAGCACAAGGATCACCCAAACACGCCCACGCCCACGCACATACGCACACACACACATGGTCATCACATGTGTCGAAGCGTAACCATGATATAAAAACAGTATTTCAATATACGCATCCAGATTTTACTCATATTTGAGTAAAATCAGTTAATTGACCGAAATCCCTGCCCGAAATCATCATCAGAAATGACCCTTATATACGAGATATGGGAGCTGTTTTCTTTTGAATGGCAACGTTTGCTGACAATGTGTACGAACTAACAAGCTTTGCTGCTAACGTCAGCTTCTACGATTTTAAGCCAATAAAGCTGGGCTAATTTTGTTTGGTTTTATTTGGCGATAAATGGGTGTGACCCCGTGTAATCTAGACAAGGGGTGGAGGCGGGCTCGTTTGTGTTTGTGCATAACTCTTACATGGAGAAAACGGCACGAACACAGGACGAAGGAAGATGACATGAGAACGGGGCTGACACACGATTAAAATTGTAACACATTTTTTCATGCTCTCCAGAGTAGATACACTCGTGGTTTCTTGAACGAAATTTTAAGTCGGCAGTTAACACCCGTCATCTCTTCATCTTCCTTTATCCCATATTCGAGCAGTTTGTTCTATTTTAGAGCCATACAGAAGCCCACGTGACATCATCATGGATCGTTGCAGCTAGCATACTTGATTTGTTTAGTACCAAGGGCAACCTGTGACTAAGAATCGTTACCGGCGAACACAACTGGGAGCCTCGTGCACGTAGAGGACATCGTGGAGGTCGTTCTCTGACAATGGCATCACTGTTCGATGAAGCGTGAAGACGTGGTTCTATCGGTGGCTGTCCAGGGACACACTTCTAACCAGCGTGTTGGCCGCGCCCCTCTTGTGGGGTTTCATAAAATGAAACTCCTCAAGAAGGGCGCGTGGAAAGGGATGCTCTGTTGTTGAGAGAGCACTGTTCTGACGCATGAGCAGTGCATTTTAAAAGAGCCGCTTCCGTGGTGCAAAAATGAATGGTGGTGGTAAACTCAAACACGCACCTGTCTGCCATGTGTCCTCAAGTATTGACGATTAGGCGAGTTGGTTTGTCGTACTTGAACTGGCACATCGCATCACGGGAAAAAAATGACCGAGCCGGCCAACGCAAGAGGACCGAGCGCTAACTTCCAAATGATCTTTATTTGCAAAGTGCATCAAATATGTAGCCTTGCGCAAGCATGCGATGACTCTGTCTCATCTTGGCGTGACGATCGGCTGCGTTTTTGTATGTTCGCATCAGACTACATACTTGATGCAATTTGCCAGTAAAAATCGCTTGGATGTTATTGCTTGGTCCTGTGGTGTAGTGCTCGGTCATTTCTTTTCTTTCCCGTTAATCACTATGCCAGTTCAAGTACAGCTATTTTGGTGTTGTGGATTGAAGCTCAGTGACACTGTTCACTGAACATTTTCTATCGACTTCAGGGCGTTTATCGCGCGGCCGTTGTAAACGTGCTTTACAAAGCTGTGTCTAGTCTATTAGAAGTCTGTGAAACAGTCAACAACAGCATGCAACAGCAGTGAATGGTACTTGTCATTTGCGACTACGCGCGAAAACTAAACATCCAATTAAATCACCTGTAACAATTGATGAGATCTTCAAGAAACAGCGGAATAGGAGAAAGCTGTGGGCGCCGTTTCTTGAAAGCCAACTAGCCCTGTGTCACTCTTCACAACAGAATACAGACGTTTAAATAACCGGTCGAAAGCATTATATGCGCGTCTTCATTACTAGGTCATCCGTAGATATTACAAACTGCAGTGCTGTGAAATATAGGGGGTGATTACGTCTGAATGGTTACAACGTGAATATGTCATAGGGCGCGGTCGACCATCTGCGTGTCTCGCAGGGGCACCAAATACGTTTGTCTCTGATACCATTGAGACCAAATGTTTTTTCAGGGTGCTCCTCGGAAGTGTTTTCCGGGAAGCTGCGTTCTTGTTGTCGTGTGGTGCGGAAAAGAATGGGTGGGTCATCACCACCGCTCTATAGACATCGCCATTTGGGCCCAAGTTCTTGTAGCTAGGCTCAAGTCATACTACACTGCTTCGACCAGACAAGTATAGGTTAGGCACCGAGCATGGTGATACGAAACAGCCGCAGCGGTCTGACTCCACTGAAAACGTTGTTAGTAGCTGAGAAGTGCTAGACTCGCTTACCTCTAAATATTGACTTGCGTCTAAGCTACGTTTCGCGTAATAATAGCAAAATATGTCTTTTGATGAATTGTATACCTGTTGTGACTATGCCGCGCACAGTATTTCCTGAAAAACTACGAGAAAATGTGCAGTACGCTTTGTGGAGATTTAGAATGGCAGTCTTCTGTTAACCAGGTAATTTACGTTACTGTCTTTTGGACAATACAAGCGCAGCATCTCTGCGTTCTAAGCTTGTCCCCAGTGGTGCACTGATCGTGATACCGATATCAGCTGGTGTTAGTGAGTTGACAGTGCACGTTTTTTTTATATTGCCCAAACACAGCCCATCACGCCATGCATTTCTGCGGCCACATATGGAATCTTCGGCCGAAAGCCGGTCGAGACCCCGTTTTTGGGGCCTCTCGCTGAGAGAGCATAGCAAAGCAGGCGTTACGTCACCCGGCTCTCTTAAGAAATGCGTTCACTTTCTTCTTCGTCTCCGAAATCGACCTTCCCCTGGGGCCACGTCCGCATTTCGGGGGGGGCGATCCGGCGACGACAGCGAGGAGAAGGCGCGAGGGACTTTTCCTCCTTCCCCTTAGTGGACCCCGGAAAAAGGCGAACCCGCACTTCAGGAAGAGCGAGCGCCGAGAAACACCGTTGCTCTCGACCGCTTCGAGCCGTCCGCAGCAGCACTCACTCCCATGTGCGCCGAGCCGCGCGTACGTGTCTTCTGGGACGACGCGCGCCATGCTCTTTGCCTGCTTGAGTTGAGGCCCGTTCCGTTGGGGTGTCCTCCAGCGCTGGAAAAGGAAACACGGTGACATCAATCAAGTCTGTGAGTACGTGTTTTCACAGCGTATGTGGCTAGGTTGTCGCGGACCGCGTCCAGGCACAAAGCAGGCGTCGGACTATTTTTGGCCCACCGACTAAATCGACTGATCCTGGTATGCGCGTGGACAAAAAAAAAAAAGCACGAGACAGAAGGCAAGCATAAAGGTGTATGGTCACGCTTATATGACAGGAATGGCCGAATATTTTGCTTCCAGATAAAACCGCTTAGATAAGAAGCGAACGTCGAGCCATTTTTCCTACTTTCTAAACAACGCGTTTCCTTGCGCACTACAAGATTTCGTTTTGAGAACACCATTGCTGAGACAATATGCTCGATGCGCGTGACAAAACTCTGATGCATGAGTGTGTCATTTTATTCGCTAAGTAGAGTGCATAATGATATGTATGCTCTAAATATCAAAGCCTCCATAATGACAGCTTCGCTAGCTTCCATCACCAAAATATTGGATGGGCAGTGAACTTCTGCGTGACCTTTCAATTACTCCCCAATTTTCTGCTGCAGAATACCTGAAGAGCAGTGGACGAAAGCGTTTGTCGTATCGTAAGCAGTATGGCCATGTTTGTTACAATATAAATAAATTCTCTCCCCAAATTTAAGACCTATTAAATTCGCACAGAAACGCATGGTCACGTGCCTGCAGGAATAATGGCATAAAGCAGGGTATATATAAGAGTATCACATTATCGATATGGCTAAAATGTCGTTCCAAGCCCACTTAGGCAAACGAATCGATTATTTGTTTTCTGTCATTGATATGTAACTGCCTCCAAGTAGAAATATGTGCGAGTCAAGTCCCAAGGAAAGCGCTTCGCATTGGTTTGCACTTCAGAGTAGGGCATCATATTGGTTATCACTTTTCTTCTGCGTTTATTGTTTTTATTATTTTGCTGAGTATTTAGAAGCTGAGCACCTGGAACATACGCCATGCTCCCTACCGGGCTGCATAAATTACGTGACCTTTTCCTCTTCTAACCACCACCACCATTTGGATGGCTGCATGTGCCATTCTGCGCATGTGGTTTGTTTACCAAACTATTTTCAGGGAGAGAGAGAGAGAGAAAGAATATAAGTAAACTACTCTCAAATTACCATGGTCCCTATCGCGTGGTCGAGTGCACTTCACCGATCAATTAGGCCATTCGAATCGCTTATGCCACTCGGCAGCCGTCGTCGGTGCGGACGTGATATTATTCACGTAGACTGCTTGAAGCCGCACTTCGACCAGCTTGTTTCCACCCCACCTGTTAGACTTGAGTAGACCCTGGAAAGTGGGGCTTATGCCCACGCTGGAGGATTGACGAAGCAAGGGCTGTTTTTTTTTTTTTTTACAAATCACCATGATTGCTTCATCTTTCTCGATGTGGGTAGTTACAATGAAGTGCAGACCATGACAGGGCTCCACGATCATCACCAAAAGAAGTCACCATGAAATCGGCATTCGAACACCACCATCTTCTTCATGCTGTGTCTATCTCTGATCTACGACCTGTTCCCTGGACTCACCCAATTAACCTCCTCACAATATACTATATAGGTATTATTCTAACCTCTTTTAATTATTCTCCCATTTAACGCTTCTTAACCAAACGCATGCCGTTGTATGTCCGCGTACTTTATAATTCTGTCATTCCGCGTAATGTTGCTCCTTTCCCCGGATAACGACCCCGCCGTGTTCTATGACCACTGGTTGTCTTCATGGAGAGCAACATCAATAAAAAGAAACGACACCTGCTTGAACCAGGCTTTCATTTATTTCGTTTAATTTCTTGCCAGAACACGTGCTGCCCTATTTATTCGCTGACCCACTCCGATGTCCTCAGATGTTTCACCTCTCACTTTCACTTTCATGGCGTGCTGTCCTTGGATTTTTCCCCAGTTCAGTTCGGATCCTTCAAGCTCTTAAGCTCTCTCTTCGTATGTTTGAACTCGCGTTATGGAAGAATTCTACACGTTTCGCTTGAACGATCAGCGGGAGATTTTTCGTCAATATTTGGAATTGTTGCTGAATGCGCTGCAGTCCGCCCTTTTTCTTTGACAATGTTCTTTTTCATAAGTGGGCTCCCATTTTTAGTAATTGATCGAGATATATGTTCTCTTGTAGATATCGCAATGGTTGGTGAACTTTTTCGCCAGGCTACTGAGCATACTATCTGTCCTCAGCCAGTGGTGTAGCCAGGGCACACCAAGCCCATGCTCTCCCCCCCCCCCCCCCCGAATTTCATTATGCCAATGACTCGTAGAGCGCAAAGTGGCACTCGACCACGTCTGTCCGCCCGGCACCCGCTCAAAAAAAAAGTATGCCCCCCCCCCCCTCAAAAAAAAAAAAGCATCCCTGTGCTCAGGATGTTAATGTTCAGCCTTACCGACGTACTTTCTCGATTCAGATTTTCCGATTTGTCACCATCATTTTTGCAGCATTTATTCTGTACATGGTCCTACAGGAAAAAATTGCGTTATTAAAGAAAAGACACCACAAAGAAGGAACCCTTAAACAGGTCGAGCACAAAAAAGTGTTCCTTCTTTCTGGTGTTTCTGGGTTTTTTCCTGCAAAGTAATGAACCAAGTAGCCCCTCAAGACGTCCTTATCTGTAAATTGTCCGTTGATATTAATTCTCATTTCTTGCTAATCGAGTCTCATACTTCTTCTTAAGGGCGAAATGATCATTGAATTAGTCATTTATTCTTATCAGAATGCTTTATCTCTAACTATTTAATTGCCTTTCTTATGAACGCGCTCGCTGTGGAGTCTCTGTAGATGTCCGTGAGTGCATTCAAGCATTTCTCAAGCACTCATTGGTGAAACAATGTCTGTATCACTACTGATACCTCTAGTGATTCGAGCAACTTTCATTTGTCTATATAAAAGAATTTTTCGTTATAGCAAGGTTTATAAGTAACGTTGTGAACCACGTGGCTTTGATTCGTTATAAAGAACCCTTCCCTGAAGCTGGCTTGCTCTCCACATTGGGTTATGGCAAGTGTTCCTGTTATTTCTTGCAGTTACCTTCGTCAATATTTTCTGAAATACCTAAATTAATTCAATGGCTCTATAACCTTTCAACTGAAAATAACTGAAAACATGTTGTAAGTTGGGGCTAACGGTTCGAGAGCACCGTCGTCTTCTCTAAGGACACTCCGTGTTCAACAGTTTCCATTGCTTCAATCTTCCATCCTCCTCTGAACTCGTGCGTTATATAAAATTGCTCAAGTATCTGCACTTTTGCGTAACAATGTAACATTGAGATTCTAGAAGAGTGGGCGTGCAAACACAGACATGAGAATGAAAGAAGACAAAACAGCCCAAACACCAACCATGAAAACGTGGTGTAGGTGTTGCGCACATTGATCACGTATCTCGCAGGCTAAAGAAAGTTGGAAGCACATGTGGTGTTACCTTTGGTTTTGCGGCTGACAATAGATTGGGTAATTTTTTTTAAATTTTATTTTTGAATGCTGTTGGCCGTCATGGCCGTAACAGGGTCGGTACAGTAAATGTTAACATAAAACAAAAACAAGTACAACGTATTGCAATGAAGACAAAACTAGAAACAATACATATTTATCCTGAACAAAAAATATTTTCAAAACGCTATTCGTAAAAACGTACATACATATATTGTGATGGTTGTACAGTATGCAATATTTTCGAATAACATGGCAATGTATGTACAATACTATAGCAACACTTGTTGTTCACGACATATTTTTAATGCACTTTCAAAGCTTTTTATGCTCTTCGAATGCAGTACCAGTAGTGGCAACTGATTCCACTCTTTTATCATTCGCGCAAAAAAAAAAAAAAAATACGCGTACACATCAAGATTGCATTTTGGAACAAAGAAAGCACAAATTGATTGCATGATCTGACGTTGCTGGTGGGTTTGGGAACAAGATAAGGTTTAGTTTAAATATTAAGGTGTCCTTCTCTGATAACAAAAAAGGAAATTTAGGTCGACCAACTTTCCGGCGTTAAGCCAGCATAGGCAATTCAAGCAACCGAAGCATTTCAGAAATGGAGTCATTTCGAGAATAACGCAATAAAATTAGCCAGGATATTCTCGGTATTTTTAATTCGATTTATTAACCTCGACTGGAAGGGATCCCACACAGCACTCGCATATTCTAACGTCGGCCTTACGTAGGTCAAATATGCAGGCAGCTTAATGGATGGTGTTGCTAGCTTTAGTTTGTGGTGAAAGAACAACTTTTTTCTGCAGCTGCACAAATGCTGTTCACGTGTGGTTTCCTACTTAAGCCATTCGAAATTATCAAGTTTAAGTATTTTATCAAGTCAGCTTCGTTTATAGTTGTGGAATTCATCTCATAATGACATTTGATTACATGTTTTTTTCTGTTCGTAACTCTGAGCGTAACTGATTTAGATTCATTGATTTTCATTTGCCATTTAGTGGCCCATCTTTCTAGAGCTCTGAGAGCTTGCATGAGGGACTCCTGATCATTCTGGTTATTGATTTCACGATATATTAGGCAATTATCTGCGAACAGCCTGGCGGTTATGTCATCACTTATGTCATGAACAACGTGGTTTATGCAAATAAAAAAAAAACATTGGCCCCAAAACGGATCCCTGTGGTACGCCTGAAGTTATGTTTAGCAGATCCGTATTGTTACCATTTATTTTGACGTATTGTGCCCGAACTGTGAGGTATGAGCGGATCCACGCTACAACTTCATAATTTACATTAATTTCCATAAGCTTATTTATTAACTTGGTGTGCACAACCCGGTCAAGAGCCTTCGATAAATCTAAACATATAGTGTCGATCTGTTTTCTGTTATTCAGTGCAGTCGAAAAGTCATTGTTTCTACCAATTGTGTAACATTGGATAGGTTCCTGCGAAAGCCGTGCTCATTAGAGAAAAAAACGCTTTTTCTTTTTCAAGATAACTATAGATTGATTTTGATTTTACCTGCCCAAGAAGCTTGCAGCGCAAACATGTCAATGAAATGGGCCGGTAGTTTCCTATATCTTGATTTCCATCTTATTTGTGTACTCGAACAACTTTTGCAACTAGCCAATCATCTGGGATTCGTTTTTGTACTAGCGATTCCTTAAATATATTCTCAATATAGCGGCCTACCCATTCTGAATACCTGCGTAAAAACGCATTTGGTATACCATCAGGACCTATAGATTTATCTTCAATATTAAGCAAAAGTCCTGCAATACCTTTATATGACACCACTATCTCAGGCATTGTTGAAATGTACGGGGATTGTATCGCAAAAGGTGAAAAATCATTTGCAGAACTATCAGTAAATACAGATTGGAAAAAGTTATTAGAACAAGTTGCAATACGATAGCATTCAGTCACAAGTTCACCATTAACGACAATGTCCCCAGGATCCTCGTTATCTATAGTGACAAATGGCGCCAAAAACGGTGTGGATCGTCCTTCGTAAAACCAGTCAATGTAACATCGTAGAAGGGTTTCTTAGCAGCAGTCATCTTCGTGCGCAAGGCAGGGCTTAGTGCCGAAACTTTACTGTGATCTTTTCTTAACTTTCGTTCACGGCTAATTTTCCGTTTTATATGTATGATTTCACGGGTTACCCATGGACTCTGTTTATTTTTGTTCTTCTTTCTTATTGGTACAAACCTACCAATGCAGTGAAATACGATATCTTTAAATTCAGCCCACATTGCATTGACGTCATTCGTCTGACTGAAGTTATCTAAACATCGCGAAAGGTGATCAATAAGGCTTGTGTCATTGGCTCTGACAAAATTTAGGACATACGTATTTGTGCTCTCAGTCCTTGAGCACAAGGTGGGTATACTTTATCTCCATAAACTAACTTATGATTTGAGATGCCAGCATCTACTAATAGTATACACCGTATTCTTCAAATCACCCGTCCAGGAACACTAGATCCGAAATTGATCCCGATTTCCCAATTACGCGCATGTCTTCTTGAACTACTTGTAGTAAATCATGACTGAAGGCTGTCTGTAGGATCAGTTCACACTGTTTTTTTTTTTTCGCGAGGCTCTGCGCCAAGCTCAGACCAGTCGACGCTGGGTAAGTTGAAATCGCCAGAAATAATATTTCAAGAGCTGCGGATATTTAGGCTTTTTAAATAAAGCTGCATATTTTCGAGATACGAAATAGGGGAGTTAGGCGGTCTATATACGGCGCCAAGAATTATTCTTGGTTCACCTACTTTAATTTGGCACCAAACACGTTAGTGTGTTGGAATACCAGTCATTGGTACACAGTATATATCAGCCTTGATCACAACAACTCCACCCCCACGCGCATCGCGGTCCCTTCGAATGATTTTATAGTGTGGTGGTACAAGCTCTTGGTCTTCTATTTCGGGCCACAACCACGTTTCGCTAGTCGTGATGACATGAGGATCGTAATTAGTCAGAATGTATTCCAGGCCTCCGACCTCGTCAGCTTCCAGACTTCTGGCATTCAAATTGATTAAGCGTAATGTGCTCGGATCACATTCTTCTTCCCGTCAGTCATCCTTAACAGAAGCAACATGTCTTTTCGGACGCTGAACCTTCATGCGGCTCTTCTTTGATTGATCCCACGTGTACAAGTCCGAGTCCACGTGCAGTTTGTGCAATTAGTACCACTGTGCAGAGAAAGAATGAGATAGTGGCAGTCAAGAAGCGGGCAAGCAAATATTTCGTGAAACGCACCAACAAGTTCACTGATTGTTGTACAGTATATATAGTGATGTATAAGGTTGCTTTCAGCTGCAGCCGCATTTGCGTAGAACAGAAGACGTACCTTTGCATTAACAATATATTATCGGAACACAAGAGATTGCTAACTGGAGGTTCGACCTTGAAATCTTTTTTTACATCACCGAGAGTGTAAGTGCATGCTAAAATTTGATGAATGCGCAGTTTAGTACCGGCACAGCAATGAAGAAACACGTCTGATTGATGCATGACATATCTATAACAGTGAAAGCTCAATTGGGAACCAGTCGTCGATTATTATTAACTTGCATAAAGATGAAATTATATGACGCTATCGTTATATTTCACGTATAGACCCTCATGCGTGCCGTATATTGATATGTAGGTTCGACTATTGCACGGGCAGGGCATGCGCCGATAAGTTTTCGTGTGTCCTTTCCCTTCCACCGTGGCGCTTCTCTCCACTTGTTGATCGGCGTGTTGTGGTGTCTTGACTTCCCCCTTGTGTCCTTGTTTGGAAGCCCCATCTTTTACAATGAATATTCATGAACTACACCAGGGCTCTGTTATTCTAACTGTTCTCTCCTGTTCTAACTGTTTTGCTGTGGAGAGGTTGAGGTCCATACTGCCTCGGCTACTCCATATCATTAAGTTCTGCAGCAAAAAAAGAATAATACTGAACAGTACCCAAAAATGAACAACCCCAAAAAAGATAATAGCACACTGAAACCAGTTGAAATATCATGCTGATGCACAGTTTGCTTGCAGCTGTTCACACTGTCATAAACTGTTCACACGGACACCTTCTTTTTCTACTGTTAGTATATGCACTGACACATTTCATATATATCAGTCCCTGGCTGTCTATTACAGGTGCTTATCCAGCCTGGTCTCCACTAAAAAGTCTGTTTTAGCTCCCTCTCTACGTTGCCATAAATTCTGCTTGACTAATTAGGGGGGGGGGGGGGTACGATTCTGACAACAAAACGATAGGCAACAGTTCGTGAAGTAGCACATATTGAGTGATTATTTAAAGCATTGTTTTTTTCGGAGGAATGATTACTAAAAGAAAAAACACGGCACACCATTGATTTCTCTACCTTGCACTCAGTTTTTGTCGTGGTCCTTGGGCTTATTGAACTTGCGTGCATCACCATAGATGATTGACCATTTCCGGATGAATGGGCTGCTCGGTTTGACCAGGCCCATCTGACCCTGCTAACTTTAACAAGATGACATTCACCTCACGCTTATAGACATTTTTTCGTGTGACTGCCTATTTTAGAGTGCGTCTGTGTTCTTTTATTTATTTCTTTCTTCCCCCATGTTTCTCCTTTCCATGCAAACCAAGTAATAATATCAATACTAATAGTAATATTAATAAGAATACTTTATGTAACTTGCCCCGGAAAAACCACGATGTGCAGGCACACGCAAGAATAAAACAATAAAGTAAGCAATGCAATACAGATGGTCTTCAGAAAAAGAAATAAAATAAGAAGAGTGAAAATGCATTCACAGAAAGAAATCAGTGCAGAATGGGAAGAAGAAAAACACAAGAGAATCATGGAATGGGAGTGAAAAATAAAGGGGAATATGCACGGCGACGTAGAAGCCTTCCTTAAAGACGGGAAATCGGAAGAATATCTACATTGTAAAAGACCATGTTAGGACAGTGCAGAACTGCGATAAAAGCAATGACAGTTTACTGCGAAAAACATCAAGATGATGCAAGTTAACATTATAGAGACTTGGTATTCTGTGAATGGTATAGAGTGTCGAAATAAGTTGTCAGCTACATAAAATTGTTGGTTCTCTCTAGTTAACTTACGCGGCATTCGAAAACTTACACAACTGAGAAGTAAAGGGCAGGATATCATAAAATGGACTAGTTTGCAAAGAAATAACAGGTGAGCCTGATCTCGTCTGCAGTGACGTGATGGCAATGACAATAATCTGGCAATGTTGGAACGAGATCCAGAGGCATTTCTAGCGAAACGATGTGTGTAGATGTTTATGAATTTTTCTTGGGCACGCTCATTGGCGTCACTGCCAGATTGAGCAATGTCATTCCAGATCGCAGATGCATATTCAATTTGAGGAAGACATATTGTGGTGTAAAGTTTGTAAAAGGCTGTAGGAGGACTGAATTCTCGAGAGACTCTGCAAACTCAGCCGAGAGAACGAAGGCGACGCATGGTGCACATCTAGCGTGAGCAGAAAAATTCAGCATGCTATCAAAAAGAACGCCAAGCTTACTGAACACATAAACCTTACATAACAACATGGTATTGGCAGAGCGCGGAAATGACACGATGAATATTTTGCCAGCTATACTCAGGAACTTGGTCTTTGAGGTGTTCAGATAAAGGTTGGTGCTGTCACACCATTCGGAGTAAGAACACAAATCTGACTGCAGAAAGCGACAGTCGTTAACTGAATGAATTTATGGAACTATCTTGATGTCATCGGTATACAAGAAAAAAGAATAACGAATTGCAAAAGAAATATCGTTAGCGTCAATTAAAAATAAGAATACCGACCCTTGAGAGACTGCAATAGTCATTTTGTATTAAGGAGGCGCTTGTCTATTAACGGTGACATAGCATGACCTATTAAGCAGATAGCTGTTCAGGAGATACACAACAGACGAGTCAACATCAAAGTTTGCAAGTTTAACAAAGAACAGTCAGTGGCTGACTACGTAAAAGGCCTTGCCGAGGTCACAGTAGACTACATTAACCTGTCCTCTGAGAGAACTAGAAGAGATTTGGGTCATGAAACTAGCAAGATCTGTGGTAGTTGAGTGGCCAGGGAGACACCCGTGTTGATTAGGAATTAATCAATCATTCTCGCTAGCATACAATATGTTGTGAAGAGCCAGCTCAAAAATCTTCAATGCGACACACAATAGAGAAATCGGGCGATAATTAGAAACCTCAGTTTTGCCGTCCAACTTCAACACTGAAAAAACACGTGCAGTTTTCCACATGCTGGGAAATTTGAAAGCGTTCAGACAGTTATTACACATTGTAGTCAATATACTTGGGCGAATATACTACCATAAGCATTTAGTATGGTGGAAGAGATGTCATCTGGAACACATAATGAGGGCGGTATTAATTAAGCGCCTAATGCATGAGCAGATGAACTTTTCATTCAACGACACACCACTATACGTGCAAACTGCCTTGTGCTGTTATGCTATCTGAGTCCTAGAGTTCAAGGTCTTATAAGCAGATGAAAAATATGGGGCAAAATATTCAGCAACGGCGTGCACTTCGACACCTTCCGAGTTCAGTAGTCTCAAGGACTCCCCACTTTTGCTTCCAGAACTTCCAAACTTCCGAAATTCAGCTGGCCTGTCAGAAAGATTTTTTTTAAATAATGCAATATATGAACTGTTGTCCCGTTTATATAGGCGCCAAAAGAGAGTTTTGAAAGTGCCGAACTTTTCCACTTGCTGAACAGAGAACATTTAGTCTTCTTGGGAACGCGAATAATAATAATAATAATAATAATAATAATAATAATAATAATAATAATAATAATAATAATAATAATAATAATAATAATAATAATAATAATAATAATAATAATAATCATAATAATAATAATAATAATAATAATAATAATAATAATAATAATAATAATACATTGTTATTATTGTTAATATTGTTATTATTGTTATTATTATTATTGTTGTTATTATTATTATTATTATTATTATTATTATTATTATTATTATTATAAATTGAAACACTGTTCAAACTCTAAGATATTATGTGCACAACACATGAAAGCTCAGCGGAGAGTCTCTTTGTGTATTTTATTAGGTGGCATAATGTCTGTGACCAACTTCACCCGCTAAATCAAGTTTTGAACCGTGTTTCGGATGACGTCATCCTGAAATCAGAATCGACTGAAAAGAAAAAAAACAAAAGCGAAAAAGAGTGATTTTCACCTCTGAGTCGTCTTATCGGGGAATGCACCTGAGGTCCTGCAAGCTTTCACAAACCTTGAAAATACGTACTTTGACACACTAATCACCGAGAGTGAGATAAAGATGCAAGGAAAGGCAGGGAGGTTAACCAGACGCACATCCGGTTCGCTACCCTGCGCTTGGGAAGGGATGAAGGGGAGAAAAGAGGTTGCAGAGAGATAAGAAGGTACACACAATCACGAGCACATTCGGGGGAGCACACACAGTCTACAGGCGGTTGCTCAGGTTTGTTGACTTTAAGTAAAGTAGGAGTGCTTTAGTCGCTTTCTGCGCAACTGAGGCAGATGCCCAAGGTCCCAGAATTTTCTGCACACAGAATGGTCTACAGTCAAGTTGATTCAAAACCATCCGGAGCTGGCATCGCTGTGTGTCGTAGCAAGCGAAGCTGCAGAGGACGTGTTCAATGGTCTCTTCAGCTCCGCAGTAGTCGCATGTAGGAGTGTCTGCCATACCAATGCGAAAGGAGTACACCTTTGTGAATGCAACACCCAACCAAAGGCGGCATTACAGTGTTGCATCGGAGCGGGAAAGTTGTGATGGTAGCTGTACCTTGAGCGAAGGGTCCAGTTCATATAAGTGGCACTTTTGGAAGCTGGTAGACGAAATTCAAGGTTCAGAACCGAGGTGATATCGCAACTGAGCGCATCGCCACTGTGTTTCCCGAGACCGAAAATACACGTGGGAAAGTGTGAAGAAAGGCACGTCGCAGCAGAATCTGGACAGAAAAAAGTGGCAAGCCGTCTCAAACATGCAGTATTGCCTGTAATCGGGACACTGAATTTCGATTATAGAACAGTCACATCTTGAGACACAGAGTGCGCCTCCAATGCATTCGTGCTCAGTCTTTTCTTGGCTTTCTCGGTGCAGTCGAACAAGTAGGCTTCCAATATATAAAAAACTGCATCGCGTGCACAGCATAGAATTACGTTGGGCTTTATGCTTTTGCGAAAAATGTGTATGTAAACAGCTGGCCTGTCGAATGCAGCGTCCTTCCTGTAATGCACTATTCTTGTTTTGTCCTCGTTAAAAGTAACGCTGCAGTATTTTAAGAATGTGTCATGAACTAGCCCCAGCAACTTGTTTTGTTAAACTGCGCTGAGGTTTACAAATAAAGATGGTAATTGAACAGATATTGTTAAGTCACAATTTCAATAGAACGTTTAGTGGGGCAGAGTATTTCCACCTCGACGTAGTTCGCGTACGAATATGAATGGTGATGGACTGCTACGTTTTTTTCCTTCTTCTCTTTTTTAAATTTATTAATTCTGTATCCTCTAAATAAAGACAGCGTGTAAGCGATAACCGTTAAGCGACAGCCTGGAGCGCTTGTTTTATTGTGCTCTTTCCGAGTCACGCTGCCAGCATGGCACGATTATGCGATAAATTGCCAGTGAATCAGAGTAAACAATTGCATCTTGAGACATTGAGATCGCTTCCAATGCATTCGTGCTCAGTCTTTCCTTGGATTTCTCGATGCAATCGAACAAATAGGCTTCCAATATATGAAAGACTGCATCGCGTGCACAACAACGCATTACATAAGTCATCCCGCCTCGCAAGCAGATTTCCGTGGAAATTCCTCAATGCTTGATGTATTGTTTGTATGAAGCCGCATTACCGAGAAGGAAGTCGGCGAGCTATAGATATATAGTCTTGCTGTCCTGACAGCGAGAGTAGCCGAGCTTGAATGACATTGCTCCGAAACGTTGGATGACATGTTATACGTCGAGCTAGTGCTGCAACTGCTGTGAAATGACCTGTCGGCAAGCAGCATAGAATCATTAGGCTTATAACGTTATGGCACTCGGCATTAAAGTGCTCCTATGTAACTTCGCTCCAATGATTTGTCATTGCTCAGATGGCGTTTCCTTCGCGTGATGCTCACAATTAGATCCCACATCGGCACTAGCGCGTAGAATACGTTGCTACTGCAATACATTAGAGGAGCGCATTCAGGGGGGTGAGTTGTCGTGTCAGTATAACAGCGTCCTTCCCTGCTCAACCCGACTGAACTCACCTGGAGAGTATTCCCGTTCCTGAGGTTTTCCGATACGAGAAGTACTTGAAGCTCGCACACGTCAGTGCAATATGCAAGTGTGCTGCCGCATGCAAACTTTATGGAGGAGTTGATAAAGAGTATGATGATAACATTCCTTCAAAATAATCGGGAAACTAAGGGATTCGACAACATGATCAATTATGACGAGGCAAGGTGTCTCACGTTCTAATCTATGTATACGTCTGCAGGTAACGGCACCCACACGGACCTCCCTGTGGAATAATGGTTAGGGCCCACCAAATGTCAGCGATCTTACCGGACACAACAAAACTAAGCGACAGAAATATGTTTCACCCCACCCCGAACTAACAGACAGGCTGGAATTTTTCTCGAAGAGGGGGAGTGGGTGTGGGAAGCACTAACTGAGGGTCTTGACTACCTCATAGTACTTATTTTGGGGAAAATTGCAATGTGTAAGTTTTGTGACTCTTTGAAGACCAATATTTCTGTATTTTTGGGTTATCGCAAGTTTCTCTTCACTCTGGCGGGTTCAGCGCGTCGACGTATTCAACAGTGCCGTGACTCTGTGGCTCCTCGTACGTGTTATTGTGAGAAACTCTACGGCTCAGATAACACCAGTGTGTGCAAGTGTCATTATTTGTTCCATTTGATGTTCCTTCCTGGCCCTGTTCGCCGTCGTCTTCGTGTGACGTCGGTCTCGGTGGCGTGCCTGAAACCCTTAGCGGCGTGCCTTCGCGCGTAACGACGCGTGTAGGCGCATCGCGTGCCGCCTCTTAGCGGGATCTCGCGTTCGAAGGCCGCCGAGTCGGATCAACTCGTCGTTTCTGACGCGTTTCGACTTCTCGTTCATCGAAGAGTAATCTGCTACAGCGTGCGACACTGAAACTGCCAGAAAGTGCGGCGACCGCTTGCAGCAAGAAGGACACCATGTGTTGTCGCATTCCGGAACGGTTATCTAGTTCACTATAGTATATAGCGAAATGTAAGCCGCATTTTGATCGGAAGCAGGCAAAACAACACTGACACTATATATACAGTGTGAAATAAAATACCGAACTGTGTCATCTGCTCTCATTTTGAGTTTAGAAGTCTTTTAACTTACGTTTGCGAGCGTCAATCTCCAAAATTCATTTTGAATTCGTCTCAGGACGACACAGGGAACGCGTTGCCACGTAAAGCTATCTGGGTGAAACTTGGATGCAATGTTTTTTTAACACTAGTTTGCTCCCTGACTCACTCTGCTCTCTTGTTGTTCCTTGAGGTTACACATTTCTCTTTTCATGACTCACCGCGTCGTCCTCAATACAAGTTAAACTTCTTGTAAAACCTTCAGGTCGCCGCTCCGTAGAAGCGGTCTCCCCAGTGGTCGTGTCTCCCAGACTCTCATCCTTTTACACCCTTTGTTGGAATTTTTCTCGCTTCCTCTTGGAGGACTATGACGGCTGTGGAACCACTGAGGATTACTTCCGGTACTTTTATACATATGGTTGATCGACATTCTGGTTTCACAATGAGTGCGTGACTGCTGCAATTTCAACCGAAGGAAGTGCTCTTGTAATCTATGAAAGCTATACGCAGGGGTTGGTTACATTCGGCGCACTTCTCGTCACCTGATTTAAAGTGAGAATATGGCCTATTTCTGCGCAGCCTGTACGAACTCCTCTTGGTACGTCCTTCGGTTTACTGAGTTGTGTGCTGGTTTTAATTCTATTAGCTATTACCTTTGTAAACAGCTTATAGACAACGGACGTTAAGCTATAATCGTCCTGTAACGTTTAAAGTTGTCAATGTTCTGTTTCTCTTGTATTTGGCTACAAATCTGGCGATAAAAATTAAATTATGTGGCTACCTCGGCTAGGTGTGTCTCCGCATGGCTAGGTGTGTCTCGGCCATATCGTGCATGGGTGTACACGAGGAGACGCCTCTCAAAGAGAATAAAAAAAATATTTTAAACCTTGGTGCCTCTAGACCCCCTCCCCTCCCAACCGAATCATCTAAGAAAAAAATTGGGGGGAGGGGGGGTCCAATCTTGCCCCAGCACCTGTACTCAGTCGAACCTATAACCAGGGGCGTAGCCTTAAATTTCTTTCGAGAGATGTATCGCATAATCGTGCCATGGAGGCAGCGTGACTTGGAAAGAGCACACTAAAACAAGTGCTCCCGGCTGTCGCTTACAGGCTGTCTTTATTTAGAGAATGCAGAATTTAAATTTGAAAAAAGAGAAGAAAAAACCCGTAGCAGTCCATCACCGTTCATATCCGTACGCGAACTCTACGTCGAGGCGAAGATACTCTGCCCCACTAAACGTTCTATTGAAATTGTCAGTTAAGAATATCTGTTCAATTAACCTCTTAATTGTAAACCTGAGTGCCGTTTAACAAAACAAGTTGCTGGGACTAGTTCATGATACATTCTTAAAATATTGCAGCGTTACTTTTGACGAGGACAAGACAATAGTAGGGCATTACAGGAAGGACGCTGAATTCGAGAGAAGGGGGGGAATGTTCAACCGTATTTTATGTGTTTGCGCGTGCGTTTGTATGTGTGCGTGTATATGTATATGCGCAAGGACCCGCAGGTCGCGCGATCGAATACCGGCTGCGGCGACTGCATTTCAGATGGAGGCGGAAATGTCGTAGGCCCGTGTGCCCAGATTTGGGTGCACGTTAAAGAACCCCAGGTGGTTGAAATTTCTGGAGCCCTCCACTACGGCGTCTTTCATAAACATATGGTGATTTTGGGACGTTAAACCTCACATATCAATCAATCGTGTATGTACGCAAGCGAAATAAAATGTTCGGGGCGGGGACGGATTCAACTTTCCTCGGCAACGCCCAAGCCTTTCGTGTCGCCTTTTAATGCGCAATTATGTGCTTACACACGTAATTTGACAATTATGGCTCCCAAAGGGTCCTGCATGATGCCTCTCTGAATTAGCAGTTTACTTTTCACATTTACTCGGGAAAGACGGGAGAAATGGCAGACCTATCGCGCTGTGGAGATCTCGCCACTTTACTTTTGGCAGGTTCCATATAAAGTTGCGGGATATGCTACATATACAGTGTACTCTAATATAAGGCAGTTTACAACGGCGTCTATTACGTCCGCTCCTCTCCAGCTGACGCTGTGACCGAGCTACGTGTTCTACCGGGCATGGCGTTTTTCAGGCGTAGTTTGAATCGCGAAAACATCATAAAAAAAGAACGCAATAACAGCTGCATAAGGAACTTTGCAGTCAAGTTACGCTGGCCACAAATATTGGAGGCACGCTGGAATGAAAAAGATGTCATGACATATGCAACTATAAGATAGGTTAACAAAGTACATCCAAATTTTGATTTGGGCCAGTCTGCCTAGATTAACGTGACCATAGCTCGCCAACAAGGACGAACTGTCAGTTTTTTTCTTCTACTTTATTCGGTGAGCGAAATCAGCACTGTCCATCAAAAGCGCTTTATTAAACGCTTCAGCGCTTATGATGAAGACTTTGTTATCAAGCATGCTAAATTTTGTTGATACATGAAAATGATTTAATCAAAACGAACAGATTCGCTGGTTTTCAGTAAGGTTGTGTCAAACGAAGGAAGAAACCTTCGAATTTATCCTGACACATGACAATATTTCAGTCGCTCCCGATTACCATCAGTCATGTTGTTCAAAAGTATGAAGGGAATGCTACAGCAGAAGATTAGCATTTTTGTTTTCGCCCGCTCCGCGTAGTGACAGATCAGCGACTCTTTGGGAGGGAAACCACTCTCGGTGCAGACCTCACACAAAAGAAAAAGAAAAAAAAAACAGGACGCACAACGGAAACAAAAGCAAGTCAAGAAGAGGAGATCTTGCCGACGTTCAGACTGGTTTCCCGGAAGGGTTACTAATCCACAGGAGGTCACCCAACACTACTTGCCGTGAGACTAGTAAAACTAGGCGTGGGCACAGCACGAAATGCTGTTGGTATACTATGTGCTGAAGGTGTACTACTTTTACATAGTCACACTACTATGTGTGACTACGTAAAAGAACGGAAGAGAAAAGTGCCGCCCGCAACTGTCTATCATTACGATGACACCTCAACAGGTAGGCACGGGGGATGGGGTAGTGAGAATAAGAAAAAGGGAAGAAAAAAAAAGTAAAAGAAGGAGAAAAAAAACAGTCGCATTCGATCCGCCCTACATACGCGCGTAAGAAAACACGCTGTTGGTATCCCCGCCATAAGCGTCAACAATGACGGTGATGGGGGAAACCACAGCCGAGATTTGTGCTACAGCAAAAGCTTCCCTAAGATCGCAGCAGCAACTGATTTCGGTGATGTGGGTTTATGCCACCGGTGTCCATAAGCGCTATCGTAAGCAATTCGAAAAATTTATCCAAGATCGAGCGGGCTTTCGACCCGGGCCCTCAGCGTGGCCGTCGAGTATTCTACCACGGAGCCACACTGATGCTTGTAGCTCCTTTGAGAGAAGGCCCTATACAGGAGCCATGTCTGGCGTAGAATCGTGTTGAGATTTGTTACATAGCGTCGCGAAAGAGTAAAATAAGGCGTAACACGACACGAATGTCTCAAGTAGTTCATGGTTCAAAGCTTCCGACCCATTGCAAAGGGCTCAGTCATAATACATTTTCAGCCACAGCATCAACAAAGTCCACACAATGCCTTCCGAACATGAAGTGGCTACCTCGCTTCGTTGACTAATGTTGAATGATGGCATAGTGGATGCTTGGCTACTTCACGAAAAAATTCCCATGATTTGTGGCTTGGTGGGTACATTTCAAATGTACCTGCAGTAGTCGCTTCTAGAGTGTTTTCAGTGGGTTCTAGCGAGGTTGCTTCTCCAGCTTTCGCTGTGTCTGTGCTGCGTTTTTTTTTTTGTACCTAACTTCTGTCTACGCCCGTCGACATTGAAATTTTGGCCGTACTACTTGACTTCTATTTCACAGGGGCCTGTTTATTCCCACTTGTTTTCAATTACGGATTTGAAAGCTTGGATATTGAGACGTAAACTGACCAAACATGCAGTGGAAGATTTCTTGAATTTGGGTGGACCGGTAGTGAATAGGGGGGTTCAACCATTGTGGTGTCCATAGGTGCGCATGCCGGGGGGGGGGGGGGACACAACGTCTCTTCTCTAGTCACCTAAAAAAAGAGAGGGGGGGCGAAGTTAGCCCCAATGATTGACTTAATATAGAGGGAGCGCCACGACGAACCTTCCCCCCTCCTTCCCTGAAGGGGAAACCTGCGCATGCCTATGGTGGCGTACGTACAAACGCTTTTATGATGTACCGTGACTACATGACACACTGCTACAACAGGAGACGCCGACAGAATTAACCCTTAAAGTGCATCGCACACAAATGTTGGTTGGTGGACGCCTATACTCTATAGATTGTTTGTCAACCAAACGCGCACAATTCTGCTCCGGATGATGGTGTTGATGTGCGCGCCCTGCTGAGTCATCAGTCCTTGTTGTGGTACACTGTGAAAGCGCTTTCTTTTTTTGTGCGTGTGTGCAGGCTCATGGCTGGTCCAGTGGAAGACGTGGTTGCAGGTCAGCGAGATGCACTACTGCCGCTGTGGGCTGTGCTGGGTATTGTGACTGGCGTGGTGGTGCTGTCGCTGCTCGTCAAACTCTACACGGTGTTGACCATCGGCAAGTGCTCGTCCAATGTGGACATGACAGGGAAAACGGTCATCATAACTGGAGCCAACACTGGTGCGTATTCGCAGAATAACGACAAATGAGCGGCAATGCAAAAAGCAGTAAATAATAATGAACATTTCGGTAACCTAACATTTGCAGATAACATAGGGCTATTCAGCAATATTATACTGTAACAATATTGATCGTTCGCCTAGTTGGTACTTGCTTAATTACATGCATTGACCGCAAAGAACACACACACACAAAGTAAAGGAACACTCAATGACAGGCACAAGCTTGTGTTGTCGTTGAGTGTTCCTTTACTTTGTGTGTGTATTTGCGGCCAGAGCATGTCATTCAGCAATAATAGTGGCGATTTGCAGAAAAAAAAAATAATGAATTGGGCGTTCAGCCAAAAACTGTTGAGGCTAAAAATAAATACGCTGATGAGACCACAGCGTTTGAAACACGATAGGACGTACACTCCTTTCGTATTTCAAGTGCGTCAATTGTGACAAAGAAACAATTAGCCCAAAAATTCTAAATATTCTGAAGGTAACCATTAACAGCCCTACAATTGGCAATTAACAACCACCCTTCAAAGTCTGTGCATGATGTCTCGCGTGTCTAGAGCCAAATATTGTTTTTTAAAACACAGACAGAAAAAAAGCAGTGATTTACCACACCAGAATGAAACCAGCGACATATGTTTGGCGTTCATGAAGCACTCGTCATAATATTTTTACAATGTGCTTAGTAAGTTGATTAACGAAGATCAACTATGCCGAATTTCAACATTCACGTTAGGGCTAGGTGCTGTTTTTTTACTTTGTAGAGGGCATTCCAAAATGACTGATTTATTTTTTTGTAGGCACGTAGGTGCCAAATGGTAATTTTTGCTTTCGGCACCAAGCCCGCCAAATACGAAATTAAGCCGCGCGACCTCGCACGTGCGTCTGCCGTGTACCGCAATGCTCGCAAAAGGCCTTCCTGCGAAACAGCGGAGCTGCGCAATCTGGAACGGAAAATGGCGGTCGTAAGACAGGAGGATGATTCTATTAATACCCAGAGTTTTACGTCCCCAAACCAGGATGTGAATACGAGGGACGCTGCATTGGAGGGAGCTGGGCTTCAAACAACTTGCATCAGGGGTAGCCGGTACCTTATAAGAAAAAAGGCCACGAAATGTGAAGCGATGTCGGTCAGTTATAGAACAAAGGAGAGGACATTGCCAAAGACGGCAACGCGTTCGGCACCTCGCACAAATCACTGGGAAAGGCCTTGGTCATGCATTGAACAGGCTGCAAATGATGACGACGATGAATGAATGCTGACAACCCGGGAACACGGCTGACTCAGCTTTCTCACCGGATAATCTCGCCTTAAACGACCGAACATATTCAAGCAAAGCTTTATACGTGTTACGGGTTCGCTGGCAGTGTTGTCGCATTTATACCAAAAACCCGTTGCCGTCCGGGCTCATAAATCTACTTTCATAGATACACGGGCAACAACATGCTCATTTGTATATGTACGCCGTTTTTTAAAATTAATAAAGCTATCTAAATAGTGGATTGATCAGCGATCAGCCATTTATGGTGATCCGCCACGTGGTCTGGTGATTGTGGGGCTCGAATGCTTACTTTCAGGATGAGACACCGAATGCCACCCGCATTTTCGATGCTTGAGGCCCGCGCACTTGGATTTAGGTGCACGTCTAAGAATCCCTGGTGGACGAAATTCGCGGCGCCTTTCACTGCGGCCTCCCTCGTAACAGTATTGTGCTTTTGGGACGTTGAATTCAAAGAAAGCCGTTTCATCAGTGATATGGCAGCCGAATTTCTTTTCGATGTCACACGGCTGCTTCATGTTGCCACGTTTTATCGTCACTTTGACATGAACACATGACCTCACATTCCGGCACCGAAACGTGGGTCTAAGCACGACGCAAGCAGCGTATGGGTAGGCCATCGCCCGACGTCCGCAACTAATCAAATCAGTTTCGGTGATGCAAGGGATAGAGAGAACAAGATAAAAAGAAACAAAGGCAGTAATACGTCCAACACGCACACGCCAAGCTTCGCTTGCGCCTATCTTTCTTAGCAAAAAAGCTGCTCGTTTTTTTTTTTTTTTAGTAAGTCAGTGAATATGTAGACATGCATGATAATAACACTACATTATGCGGACCATTTCACGTCCTCTGTCAGAAAAGCGTGCTCCAAAGGTGAACTGACCAAAAGTCATGATAAGAAATGGACTGACGCGAGGTTCCTTCAGCAAATGTACAACACGTGTAAGGTGCTCCCATAGGGCATAATAAAAACTCTATATTTCGTTCGCCTCGGTCATGGATCAGTGGCATAGGGTGCTCGGCTCCAGACCAGCAGGTCGAGGTTTCGATCCCGGCTGCGGCAGTCACATTACGATGGGGACGAAGTGTTAGAGGTCCGTGTGCTGTGCAATGTCAGTGCACGTCAAAGAACAGCAGATGGTCAAAATTTCTGTAGTCCTCCTCAATGGCATTCATCGTAATGATGTCTTGGATTTGGGATGTAAAAGTGCTTAGATGCCATAGTTATTATGACAACAGTACGGATGCTTGATCAGTTGCAACTATAGGTGAATCTCCGTTACATGCTGTGAAATATATGAAGACGCTTTGCTCTGGAAAACGATAACGTAACACCCAACCACCGCAGATCTATGACGTTGCCTTTTAATGCGATAGCGTTAACGAGCTCCTTTCGCGGAAATTCTGGTGTCAGTATACTGGTGGCATCTTTATCTGCGGGCTAAGAGCAGTGTTGAACGTTAGCGACAATTCGAGATAGATGTGATAAAGGTAGAAGCTGGAGGGTGTTTTAACTTTGGCTTACCTTACGGCACGGCACGCTTTAGGTCTCCACCGAAAAGCGATAATCTAAGGCAGGCTGGCGATTAGGAAAGTAATATAGTGTACGTTCGCGCGCGCGCACGTGTGTGTGTGTGTGTGAGGGGGGGGGGGTATCCTTATCGCTTTCAACTTATTACAATGCTTGAGATTCCCCCGATTTTCGACGTACGACTTGCACTATATGACGCCCCTAATATTATTTATGAAACTCGATCAATGTGAAACTCAATCAATGTAAAATAGTGTCGTTCCTGCTGCGAAGAAGTCGAAGCAAGTCCCAGAAACGAACTCGTGTAGCCAACGCCTCCTTTATAAAAGACGCATCGGTCATTTTTGCAATAGGTAAATTATTCACTGGGCGATATTTTACTCACTATATTCACGACAAACTAACATGTACTTCGTGTTAATGCCGAAACACAGGTGTGTGTTCATTATACACAAAGTGTCGTGCACAGCGGTGTTACACGCAGCACTGTGTAGCGCGAATGCTTGTTTATTTGTTTGTGTACAGTAGTCATTCGACGGAGCATAACTGAGACGGATGCGCGCAGGCATCGGCAAGGAGACGGCTCGGGAGCTCGCGCGGCGCAACGCGCGCGTCATCCTGGCTTGCCGCAACCTGGTCAAAGCCAGGGAGGCCGCGGCTGACATCTGTGCGTCGACGGGACGCAGCGTGGCGCTGATGCAGCTCGACCTGTGCTCACTGCTCTCGGTGCGCCAGTTCGCCGCTCAGGTGGTGGCCAACGAGCCGCGCCTCGACGTCCTCATCCTCAATGCCGGCATGATGTGTGAGTGGGAAGCATCACATTTCGCAGTTTGGACAGACGCCTTCCGCGTCAGCAAGTTGGGCGCTGAATTATGTGTCCGCGAGCACCGTGGTGGTCTGCTGACCCTATAAGGTTGCGGGTTCAACCATGGCAATCGCATTTCGATGGAGCTGAAATGGTAGTGGCCCGTGTACTGTGTCAGCTCATGTTAGAGAACACCAGATGGTCGAAATTTTCATTTATTATTATTATTATTATTATTATTATTATTATTATTATTATTATTATTATTATTATTATTATTAATCTGGAATAGCATTGGTAAATCTAGCAGTGATGCCAATAAGCGACTCCAAAAAAATGACTCTAGATACCGTTCCAACACTGCCAGATTATTTATCACTGCCATCACATTACTGCCAAAGAAATCGCGCTGACCTGTTATTTCTTCACAATTCAGTTCATGGTATAATTTTTCGGATTCCGCGCAAGTTAACCAGGGATATTCGACCATTTCATGTACCTGACAACTTTTCCCAACATTCTACTGTTCACAGAATACAACGTATCTGTAATGTTAACTTTCATGCATCTTGATGTTTTTAACAGTCCACTGTCATTGTTTTTATCTCAACTCTGCAGTGTCTTAACATGGCTTTCACAATGTTCAGATTCTTCTATTTTTCCATATTTCAGAAAAGTTTCTACAGTTGTGTATGTTCCCACTTTAACTTTTTTCCCATGGTTCTCGTCTTGTCTTCATTCTTCCCATTTTGCGCTGAATTTTTTGTGTGTGTTTTCACTCTTTTTGTTTAATTTTTCCTAAGAGTATCTGTATTGTATTGTTTATTTGTATTGCTTTATTTGTGGGTGCGCCTGCACTAAGACCTCATGGTTGTTCCAGGGCATGCTAAATTAATGATTGCTTGATTATTATTGTGTGTCCGTGAACCATCGCTGCATATTTACTTATTTATTTATTTGACCCTTAGAGCCAAATGGCATTACAGAGAGAAGTGGGTCAAGTCACTGCACAAAAAGCAGTAAATACGGTTAGATTGTACAAAGCAATCTCTTATAATACGATGTTAGCCTATACATCTTTATATATCAATACATGATGGGTAATACAACACAGACCCTCATTATAATGTTACCTAATGCAACAAAAAAACGTAATTATACATAATGCCTCACGGAGCACGTAGTTATCGCTAATAGCAACGATGTCACCGAGAAGTCAGTTCCACTCCTTTGATGTAGGAGGCAAAATAAATTGAAGAAAGCTTTTGTTGCATGAAGGCATGCCTACTTTGTGATGGAAATCAATACAGTGGGATATGTGCTGAGAGCGAAGAAGTAGTTGCTAAATAGGAAGGGATGATGGTACACCTTGTGAAATAGTGTTAAGCGGGAGACTTTTCTACGAGATGTTAAAGAAGGGAGCACTAAGGAAGTTTACATGGTTGAAATGCTCGCGGTTCTAGTATAATTAGACAGTATAAAACAAACGAAGTTATTCTAGATAAGTTCTAGGGAAGTTACTAGACTAGCATAGGTGGCGTCCTACAAGGCTGTAGCATATTCTAGTTTAGTACGTATTAGTGTTATATAAAGCTATAGTTCTAAGCCACATGGAGAATTAAAATGTATACGTCGTAAATAGCCAAGAATGTGGTTAGCGTTGTTAATAATGTATACAATATGAGGAGACTAGTTGAGATTAAGCATTATGTGAACTCCAAGATACTTGTAAGAGTTAACAGTCCAGAGGAATGTTATTAACATAATAAAGAGGTGAGGTAGTGGATGTTCCCGTTACACGCATTATTTCGCACTGTTTAGTGTTTAGGTCTGTTAGCCATTTTTCGCACCAGCTAAATATAGCATTAAGGTCAGACTGAGGTATGTTAATGTAATTACCGTTAGTAATTTATATCATTATCTAATACTAGCATTTTAGTAATAATACTAATATTATCGTTAGTAATTTCTCGAAAAATAACACTGTCGTCAGCAAATAGAGGAATGTTGATACAGCTGATGAGAGTCATATCACTGATAAAGAGTTTAAGTGACATCTGGAGAAACTACAATTTCAACACGCACTGCACTTTCGTATCTTAACGGTGGTGCGCGAAAAAACGATGGCACAGAAGGAAAAAAGCTAAACACAGCGCACTATTTCGCGTACCGTTAAGATGACATACCAACTCGCCCAGCAGTCCGTGCTTCTCATGCAGTGCACGTGTTTAGGCCTGGTTAAAATTATATTAGAAAGGAGGGAAGAAATGGGGAGGCATGGGGAGTGTGTTAGATTGCACGTCAACATCATAGTTGATGTTGGTTTTTTACGCACGCGGGGTAATGTTCTTGGTAATACCTTTTTTTTATCAAACCTCAGTTGTAAGTACAGCTTTTCCCTTGTGCGTGTGTCTTCCTCTTGTGGCCGCGTTGTAGCGTGCTAGAACCCTTCCCTTTGTTATCACACAGATTCTTCCAACTGGTCCAGCAAAAATTACGAAGGGTGCACACGGGTGGCCGTTTAATAAAAATAAAAAAAAACTTACTCGACTCAATGCAGCAAGCCATGTCGCGAGGTGTGTCGCTTGTGGTGTGTCGTTCTTTGTGCCCGTCTTGTCCTTTGTTGCGCTACATTATGAATTTGATCTGCAAAGCGCTGGTGTAAGAGAAAACGGCTGCTTCAGGGACACTTTTCGCACGGTCTTTTGGCGTTGAGAGTTCAGCACATATTAAGGCGAACAAGCCGCCCGCTGATGGCTGTCGTGACAAAGAGCACATGGTGACCGCGCCTGTAAAATGAAAGTTCGCAGTTGCTTCTCGAGCAAGCCCCTCTTCCTCCTTCCCTGGCGTTCTCCGTGCTCGTTAAACATGAGTGGGGTGTTTCTTCTTTGCTTGAGCGTTTGACGGCCGGATTAAATAGTGGGCGATCTTATTGCGTGGTCCCCCCGAGTGACGGAACAGGGCCGGCTCGTTTCGTCCCTCCTTCAGCGTCGTTCGTCGCCTTTACTCTGGTGCTCTATACCACGGATAGAACGTACGATGCGCAAGGGGAATTTATCAATGTGAACTTTATACGGGACATGATGGTTTATACGGGACGTGACTTTGACGGCGATAACACAAACCCGTCGAAACTGTGTTCTTATGTGGTTCTTAAATGGGAAAGAAGGGAAAAAAAGCCCCATAACTGTCTGCATCAGGTGCGATACCTCAACAGTAGCTCACGAGGGATGGGTGTAAGGAGGGATTAAACGGATAGGATTAAAGGGTATATATCGAGAGATAGGAAGGAGTGAGCGAGGTGCAGGGACAGCGAGTGACGAAAGTAAAGAGAAGATAGGAAAGACGGACCTGGCCACGGGAGTCCGAGGACGTGGCACCACTCGATGAGAGCTCTTGTCGGCGTCAGGAGATGGCGTAGGGCGAGTCCAGTCGGCCAGAGCTGCGCTGTCGTCGGATATCGGCGTCAGGGGGTGGCGTAGGGGGAACCCAGTCGGCCAGAGGCCGCGCGGACGTCGGAGATCGCGAGGGCACAACCGGTCGGCACGAAATTCAGCGAACGAGTCCCAGACTATCCAAGTAATTGCTCTCACAATACAATGTCCAGGTATACACGGAACATGCGCAGCTTGTGTTGAATTCCAATGCCAGATCGCGAGCGCTGAGCCGGATTGTGAATGGAGCGCGCAGATCCGAGCGGGATTGCTCTCCCCGAATCTGTGATCGGAACGCGCTCGCCTCGATGGGAGTTATTAGCGAGCGGTAATCTAGACAGGGAGCACGAGAGAGTACGAGAGAGGGCAAAGCGTTTTCCGGACATCCATCGGTGATTGGATGAAAGGCGGGCGCACAGAATACGTCACTTGAACATCCGGTCAAATCCGCCGATTTCAGCGGAGCGAGAATTCTTGCTCCACGGAGCGATCCGCGATCTGCGGTCGCTCTCAATCTGCGATTGGAACACACAAGTCACGATTGGAACGCGCTCGTCTCGACGGGAGCTTGAGCCGAAATCTAGCGAGGGAACATGAGAGAGTGCAGAGCGTTTTCTGGACATCCATCGGTGATGGTATGAAAGGCGGGCGGACAGAATACGTCACTTGAACTTCCGGTCCAATCCACCGATTTCAGCGGAGCAAGAATTCTTGCTCCACGGAGCAATCCGTGATCTGCGGTCGCTCTCAATCTGCCATTGGAACCCACAAGTCACGCTCCCTATCTGTTATTGTAATGTGGTTGCTCGTCTCAGAGCAGAAAAAACTTGATCTGGATTTGCCATTGGAATTCGACATTAGCCTCGGCTGGTGTGCGTGCACTTGTAAGCTGTAACAGAGTGCGCCGATCACGGGGCTCGGCTGTTGATCCGAAGGTCGCGGTTTCGATCCCGGTCCTGGCGGTCGCATTTCGGTGAAAGGGAACTGGCATAGGCGCGCCTACAGTGGTATATCAATGCACATTCAAGAACACCAGATGGCGTAAATTACCGGAGCCCTCCATTCCAGCGCGCCTCATAAGGTGCTTTGCCACGTATAACCCCAGATAGGTATTTTTATTATTATTACTATGCGCCATGCTACGAACTTCTTTGAGTATGCAGTGACGGTTGTAACTTGTTCCTTTGCACGCAGCTCCTCCGAGTCGAGAAGAGACCGAGGATGGCTTCGAGGCCACTTTCCAAGCAAATCACCTTGGGCATTTTCTACTAACGCATCTTTTATTGGGTGAGCAAATATGAAATACTTGCGCAATTGCCGCAAGTTTCCTACCGGAGGAAATTTCTCCTTGCACGCCGAATCATTGCAGTGGATATCTGTATTTACATATCTACATCCAATATTGCTAAGCTAATTGAGCGCAGTTGGAAAATTTTGCACTTCTTAACAGATCCACGTTTGCAAAAGAAAACGATAAAAAGCTTGACCTCTGTTCTTTCAATAATCGCCCATTAGGTCACTGAACCACACCAAACGTATTTTTTTTATTTCTTTCCACAACGGTGATAACGTAACTTTGTGTCAGGTCGTCGAACATATTGAATGTTGGTTGCACAGTTCAACCTCTTATTTCTAACCCTGTACTTTTATGTCTCGCTAGCTTTGCAGCGATAAGTGTGGTGCGAAAAACTTCAAAAGCGGGAACCTTACGGCCTGCATGTTGTGAGGTACAATGACAACTTCAGGGTAGTCTTTGTTGAAAATCTGGCAACACATGAAGTCTATAAGCTAAAATCACTACTAGTGGCATAGCTTTAAGACAGCCTATGGTAGTGTACATAAAGAAATGGCTCGTGGTTATGGTACTACAAGGACTGTACGGCTGGTGGCCTAGTCGCTTCGCGCCACGCTCTGTGGAGCCAGAGGTCGTAGGATTGACACCCAGTAACGTGAAGTTTTTTCTTGTTTTTATGTTCCATCTGTCAGTGTATATTTTATAGCGTCATATCCGTGACGTAAATACGTCAGTGGAGCTGTGGTGGACCCCGGCACAAAACAATTTCATGTAAAAGAAAACACGGTTGAAACAAACACAGACAAATGAAGTCAGCACTGAGCTAAGTGCTTTTCTTTAAGACATGGGTAATTTCATATAATCTTGTATACTATCATTTTTCGTTGCCCTGCCGCGGTGGTCTAGTGGCTAAGGTACTCGGCTGCTGACTCGCAGGTCGCGGGATCAAATCGCGGCTGCGGCGGCTGTATCTCCGATGGAGCCGGAAATGCTGTAGGCCCGTGTGCTCAGATTTGGGTGCACGTTAAAGAACCCCAGGTGGTCGAAATTTCCGGAGCCCTCCACTACGGCGTCTCTCATCATCATATGGTGGTTTTTGGACGTTAAACCCCACATATCAATCATCATTTTTCGTTGGAATATTTCAAAATGGAGCGAATCCTTATACACTTCCGGGAAGATCAGTTCTTATCCACTACTTCACGACTCTCGTTAATGAAGCTCGGCCTGTCGGTCCCCATTTGCTAAAAAAATCAGGGCAAACGAGGTTCACAATGTTTTCTATATAGGCAGCAATGGATTATGTAAGTATTCACTGCAGTAATTTCTCGTTACGTTGACTCGTATTGAGCTGTGTTGTTTTAACTGCGCTGCTACCAAAGGTGATGGGAACCATCTTCAAAGAGCACGGACGCACGGGCGCACGGACGCACGGGTGGTCACACGGACAAACTGACGAACGCTTCATTCCACTCATCATCATTCACTCCGTGGATATGCTATGATTTTTTTCTACAATAAATGTTTACGTCTCGCTCACCGGAGATGGATGCCTTTAGTAGAGCCTATAGTCGTTGTTTCTTCGTTCGTACTTGGTCATGTTCGAATCCTACGGAATATGGGCCATCGCCGTGGGCAGAAATCAAACCTGTGACCTCGAAGGTCACAGGTTTAGTCCCTGAGGCAACTTGAGAATGGCTGCACACCAAAAGACGTGAATGATTGGACCCACACAGAGCAAGGACATTTTTATCCCATCTGATATTCTCACTGTTTGCTCTATAATTTTTCATTTATGAGCAGTGTTTCCTTTTAGTTTAAAGCTACCGTGATTGTTCTTTCAGCTTCATAGGTGTTTAACTAAAAGATCCTGCCACCTGATTCTGAGCTCACCCCCTTTTGTTGGCGAGTGACATCAGTAAGAAGGTATCATCATCACCATCATCATGATTGTGTGTTTTTATGTGCAAGACCATACTCTAGTAATGAACTTGCCCTGCTCTCAATATGTGCCAGCTGACTCGCGTGCATTTAACGGCTAATGGAACGGCATGACGGTTATAGTGGCTTCCTCAAGCAATTCATCTATTTGAATGTGCAGACCTTCTCAAGAAGAGTCGGCCAAGCCGCATCGTGGTCGTCGGCTCGTGTGGCCAGCTTGTGGGTCGGCTGAACACGGACGACCTCAGTTTCGGGCCCTACTGGTTCCCACTGCTCAACTACTGCACCACCAAGCAGTGCAACATGCTCTTCACGGTCGAGCTAAGCAAGAAGCTCGAGGGCACTGGTAACGTCTCTCCTTTACATTTATTCTTTAATAATAGGGCACTAGACACTGGCCCTGTATAGTATCTAGTGAGAACAGAGCTGTGAGCAAAATTTTTCGTTTCGAAGGATATTCGAATAATGAAGTTTGAGCGTGGATCAAACTGAATAATTTACGAATATATCTAAGCTATTTTTTGAATAATTCAAAGCAAAATCGCGAGAAAAATATTGCAGAGGATCTCTGCGCACGCTAGCACAACATATTGCAACGTCAAATGCTCCCTTCCAGGTTGATGAAACGCTTGTAAGGTGCGGCTAAACCGTGTTCTCTGTATATAGATGTCGCCGGCGTCAGTGCCGGTGGGACAAGTCACGTGTTTTTTATGCATGACGCCTGCGGACGCCGCATGAGTGCGCACTTTCGCAAAACTGGCCACATAACGCTTTCATGTTAAAGTTGCCCCAAAAGCACAGTCACAGTTTTGTCACAAGGCCGAAGCAATGAATGTGACTGAATAGTCTAGTGGCTAAGGTACTCGGCTGCTGACCCGCAGGTCGCGGGATCAAATCCCGGCTGTGGCATCTGCATTTTCGGTAGAGGCGGAAATGCTGTAGGTCCATGTGCTGAGATTTGGGATCACTTTAAAAGAACCCCAGGTGGTCGAAATTTCCGGAGTCCTCCACTGCGGCTTTTCTCATAACCATGTGTTGGTTTTGCGACGTTAAACTCCACATATCAATCAATCAATCAATCAATCAATCAATCAATCAATCAATCAATCAATCTGGTGTTTATAATACTAGTGTTCCTGTTCTTATCGTTGCGCAAGTGCAAACAACTGGTTACCCTTTCTACTCCCACACGAAATGTGATTTTAAGTGGCCCTGAACTTAACGTTAGCTGATCTCGGTGGTCGCCAAGTAGTCGTCTTTGATCACTTATATGACGTCAAACGCATGGCTCGCTTCAAGCGTTCCTCTTCTTTTTTTGCTATGTTTATTGGTCGTATGCAAACTATGACGCAGGTGTCACCGTAAACTGCTGTCACCCGGGATTCGTGCGCTCAGAAATCGCTGTTCGCAGCACAGACGTGCAGACGTGGCTTTTCAACCAGCTGCTGAGCTTCTACGGCAAGGTGAGTGCTGTGCTTTGTCACAAGGCGCCCGGCCATGCGCCTTCTCCTTTCGCTTTGCTGCGCAGAATGTCACTGCCAACTAAGGTCAGGACTTTATTGTGTGACGTGACCCGCGTGGGTAATTACACGGAAGACGAGCACAGAAGAGGGGCTTCACACACGCGAGATCTGCGCTGCGAATCCTGATTGCGTTGCCGCAGTCCACCGTCAGTTCACTCGCGTGGTCAGCTTCACGAGTTTAGTTCGTCAGGCATGATCTGTATTCGCCTTGTGCGCCGCCGTTTGCGACACTGCGAATGGCCTTCTGCGAAGCAAATGGAGGGACACGCTTTTTGTCAGCACTGTCTTCGCTCACGTTTTCGCTGTATTCTGTGCTGCTTAAGCGGTCGGAGTTGAAGCTGAAAAACGGCGCTGCTATCGCGGTGGAGCTTATGTATAGAGCGGCGCGCCAAGCATGCGCATAAAACCACAGTGCACAAAAGGTGAACCACTGATAATGATTTCTGTGCTACTACCCTTCGAAACGGGTGATATACAAGCACAACCCGGATGCGACCACTAAACTAGAAACAAAACGAAAAAATCCGCATAGTTAAGGTGTGACAGGTTTCTTTTTTCAGGGCCATTTCAGTCGGTTGGTCATTATTGGCGTCAGAAAGATAATACATAGCATGTAATTATGCCGGAGGTAGTCTCAAAGTTACGAACCGCAGGTGGGATCTCCAATACAAAAGAACAAACTGAAATACGAACAACGAAAGAGCAACCTTTGTTTTAAGTGATACAAGTAAGAAGGGAATTTCAATGTGTTCATATTAGTACTTTACGAATTGTTCACAAACAAAGCAACTATAGGAAATTAACAAAATGCACCAGTTATACATTGAATCAACGTTTTTTTTTCAATTTTGACCTAAAACACGAATATGCATTATGTATTTTAGATCACGTGATAGAGAAGTCTATAATGACATTGATGAAAAAACAATGCTCACACTCCCATTATTGGTGCGAACTTTAGGCAATAAAAGGTTATTAGAGACCGTGAATCTAGCTTTATTGGCAGTGTAAATTATCGGGATTTAGTTGAATTCTGGATAGCGCGCCACCAGCGCTTGAGTCGCCTTTTTTTTCAACTGTTTGCAGGATGTCATGTCTACGACATCAGTCATCACAAAACGATAAATTTCAGTTTTAAATGTTTCGCGATGTTTTTTCCTTCATAATTCCATAATGCACACTGCCGGGTACGCTTTCCGTGGCACTGTATAAGACATAAAAATTGGTTGTCGATTCCTTTAAGCTACTGATGAGCAGATTGTTTTCCTCTGTGTCTTTCAAAGAGACAGTTTTTGAGTGTAATGAATGGCTTTGTGGTGCACAACGCAAATGATGTCCCCCCATTCTCTCTTTCATGTTGCAGACGGTGAAAGAAGGTGCCGAGACAACGGTATACCTCGCCGTTTCCGAGGAAGTTCAGAATGTGAGCGGCAAATATTTCAAAGACTGTGCATCCACGTATGCCGTTCCGTGGGCCACGAACCCTGCAGCGGCGAGGAAGCTGTACGATGAGTCGATCAGGTTGACGCAGATCGAGGAAGTCATCTGAGAGGCTCGAACAAAGCGGGACATTTCTGTGCTGTCGATCTCAGCTGCATCCTGGATTCAACGGACACTTTCAGTGGCGTCAACCTCTGCGACCGAAATAACAATAAATTCCAACATTTATTGGGGGCGAGGAAGATCTTTGCTTGTGCGCTCAGAAGTACAGTTGACGACACACGCAGGCCTCATCAAAGCTCGCCGCTGCGATAATATGTGAGAATTTCAACTTGAAGGGGCCCTGCAACTAATTTACAACTTGCTATTGAATGGATTTACTCAACGAGGTATTTATCGCACGCTCTAATTCTCTTCTCTCTTCTATCATCCCGACAAACATACTGAAAGGTAAGCAGGGAGTGATGGCATGGTTGAAAGAAGCTACGTCACAAGTGCACCATGGCCTTGAGCACTTTTCTTTCTTTTAACGCACGGCTTACTTCAGCGTGATTGCGATCACGCACGCTACAGTGCCTCGATGCTCTCGTTCGCCTCCGCTCCGTTCAGGGTAGAGGCAAGTACGGCATCCGCTACAGCGGTTGCCATTATTGATCCCACTTCTCAGCGCATGACTTCACAGCCTCTTGCTCTCGAGTAAAGGCACTTTTTGCTGGACTTGTATACACAAATGCATCGCACCCACAGATGATGCTAGTCATGAGTTTGTAAGCATGCGTCACAGCAAGTAATCGAATTTTTCTCGCCTGAAAGTGTCGCGGAACGTAACGACTCTCAATGACGGCGTAGCCACTGGGCTGCTGGCACCAACACGAAGTCAGAACAACCACGCACATAACTTGTGATAATCTGATATGTTACTGCACTGTGGTACTAGTAATATGTATACTCCGTTTCAAAAATCATCTCAGAAGTAGCCGACGTAGCAAAGGAAGGGTGATAGGAAACGGCAACAAAGCTTGCATTACTCACGCTGCATACATGAAACATTCGTAGGCTGCCACTTGTCACTCTTTAATCTCCCTGTCAATAAAAGTTCTCTTTGGATCGCTTGGGAAAGAGAACATCTTCCATCCATTCCTAGAATGGTTCGTGCACAGTAGCACGCAGCATCCAGCCATCTTACTGGAGTCGCGACGATTCATACGGGCGACAAGGAAGCAGGCGCGGCACGCACGTTTAAACAAGACGCGGTGTGGGCCGAAACATGGCGGATGCTCGAGGCGAAGCGGCGTCGATTTCCAGGTGTCGACCCTTTCAAACAATGTTGTTGTTGGTATCCTATTGTTAGTGGCGCATACCCACTGTGGGGGATTGGCCAAGAATCGAGTGCCACACTATCATCGGGGCGCGTGCCTCGAAGCACTCTGACCCGCGCGAGCATGTGGCGGCCTCCCACGGCGCCCACAGTAAATGTGCAGCCCGCGATTCTCAAATGAGTAATAGCCGCGAATCGAAATGCTGATTGCAATGTGGCGTTTAGCGTCCCGAAACCACCATACGATTGTGAGAGGCGCCGTAGTGGAGGGCTCCAGAAATTTTGACCAGCTGGGGTTCTTTAACGTGCACCCATATCTAAGCACATGGTCCTACAGCATTTTCGCCTCCATAAAAAATGCAGCCGCCACAGCCGGGATTCAATCCCGCGCCCTGTGGGTCAGCAGCCGAGCACTGCGGCGGGGCACGAATTGAAATGTATGGCGCGGTCCTTTGTGCAAAGTGAATCATTGGTATAGAAAAGAGAAAAAACAATTTTCAGGCGACTTTGAAAATTAATTGCTAATTTTGGGTTGCTGGCTGCGCTAGAATGTTTGGCTCGCGTGGTATCCTCGACTTCCGATCGGCAGCGTGGTCTGACCGTGCTGAAAAAGGGTTGCTGGACCACTTTAAGGGCTATATCGTGTGAGAGGCAAGCACTGTGCATCTGCTGCGGGCTCATCCTAACCCAGATGGACTCATAGAGAGAGTGAAATCCGGGGTATAGTAACAACGGTGTTCCGTTGTTAACGGTGTTCCCCACCGGTGTTCCCCATAAACGGTGTTCCCCACAACCTCCGAGATTTTTGCGCCAGGTGATGGAAGCTTTTTAAGAGCACTGTAGGTGACCAATTCAAACCATTTGGAGCAAGGAGGGAGTAAAACAGGTTGGTAATTTTGTTTTGTTTCTCCTTATGCAAATACATTCTCTCGTATCATAAGTTGAATATTCGTGAAAGCACTCCATACCACACCACCTTCTAGCCAGACTAGCTTGTGTCCATGGCATTTTTTTTTCGCTCATAGAAACTAGTCACGGAGTAGTATTGGGAGGTTTTTGATGGCACAGTGGCGCCATCGGGCACGGCAATGCGGTGTCACCTGCTACAGATGATGAAAGCAAGAAATACCCACACGTTTGTGTTCATAGGTGTACTGCGTGGTAAGGTTGTTTCTCGTCCTAATACGTAGTGTTAGCCTAAGGGTACATCGGAAGCTGCAATTGCATCGTAACTAGGAATCGCGCTCCTCGACGTAAGCTTATGAGAGGTTCGTGATACTTCTCATGGCCCGGCAGCAACCAGTTTCTTTTAGAAAGCATGTTGTAAGGGAAGCTGCTTTTGACAGGGCAGCGGAAATAAGGGTATAGTGGTGGCATTGTGAACTGGAATTTCCGATAGATGGCGCTGCTAAAACTATCATAGTCATTACGCGGGGCTGATACCTGATACGGCCATGGTTGCTGCACGGCTGGCGTAGCTAGCGGGTTCGCGTGGGTGCGGTGCGCGCCCTTCGGTTCTGGCCGTTTATTCACGGCTGTCGCGGGGTGGTATTCATGCACATGCCGGCCTAAGGTTACTACAAATATTACCGTTATGTCCACAGGTGACCGAGAGGCCTCAACTGGCAAAAAACACGTCAGGTTAATGTGGCAGTGTGTACACATAAAAAGCAGCGCTGTTAGTCACAGAGATGAACACAACAAGAAACAGGAATAGCCATCCGTTTAATAACATTGTCAGAGAAAATCAAGCAACTTTGTCTGATGGCTCGTTTATCATACATCGTATAGTACGCAGAACGATGCGTCAGGCAACAATATTTACGATTAGGCGGCATTTACACAGCACTTCTGTACGTGCCACTCGTCACCTTTCTCACTAGGCATGCACGTTTGAGGATTTCAGCTGGAATAAGTGTGGAGCATTAAAACTGTCCTGAACGGATGCAGTGTCAGTAAGATTCACTTGGACCGCAATGCACTATTTTGACAACACATTGACTAGAGACACATTCCGTTGGAGAAAAAAAAAGTTGAAAGCTGACATGCTACTCATTTTTGCACACATGTCGTTATTGTGCTCAGTAGGGAGCTTTAGAATAGCGCACCACGAGCGCTTGCGGTGAGGTCGCTGCCACTGCGCATGCGTCGTAACCTGAGTCGGCGTTCGCGTTCGCGGACCGCACGCAGAAAATTCGAAATACATAGTGTTCATGTGATGTCACTTCCGCCGTTGTCACCCTCCCCCGTCATGCCTGGGTACCTTCCTGGGTACCTACAGCAGTTCGCGTGCTGCAGCGCGGTTTGTTGGGGGCTTGGCATCTGTTGCTGTGTACGATGTTGAAAGCGAAACATTGTGGTTTTTTGTTGTCGTACTTTAACGAGCTCATCGGATCAGGAAGGCCTCGTTTGTTCACTCGATACAAGACCAGAAAATCAAGATGTGCGACACGTATACCAGCCACCGCGTACACCGGCTGCCCGCCACGACCTACGAGGGCCCATTATCTCGCTTTCACTACAAACACCACAAATCGCGTAGCCCAAGAATAAGTGAAAGCCCAAAGTCTCTCCAGCCGCAATTTTAAGAGTGGATGAGCGAGGCGCAGCAACTCCCATCGAAAACGAGTTGTGCAGAGCTAGGCAAGTTTACAAGAGATATATTAACATTACTATATTGCTGCGGCCCACGCCACCAAAGTAGCAGCGTCCCCCCGTCCCAGTCCCCCCAAGTATTTTAAACTGTGCTGATGTTGAGCCTAATTGATTGAAATTTGTGGAAACATCCGAGAAAAATATTATGCGAGGCAGATAGAGACTTCGCGTGGTGCATGCCGCGGTAATGCCGGTCATCACTTTTTTTTTCCTCGCGTATGTTTTGACACCTTTTCACCTTGGATTTTACTTTTTTGTATGCTAATCTACAGTGGAGTCCCTGAAAATGATGGAGACTGTGTTAGGGAATGAATTGATCAGCTTTTCGAAATCTTGACCCCCCAACTCGAACCAATCCGCTATACTTCGAAGTGGACTAATATTGTTTCGCATTCATTTTCACAGTTTGTTTCAATGCAATACCCTAATTTCCGCGATCGCCATCACGATTTTAACCGCCTCCCTGACACGTTGATTGTGCACGCAGTGGTCGCGGACAAATTTGTATGCACATGAGTATCTTGGTGAGCTCTCTCTGTTTGCAGGTAAGTGCTTGGCTATAACACTTACCCGGAATGAAGTGACATCTGAAGATGCAAATATCACCGAGTTTCTTCAAGTAGATTTTTTATTAATCCGCGCCAGCCAAACACGTATACTTTTCGAAAAATCGCAATGTGTGTTCTCAATTTTGGGTAATAACTTTCGGCGAAGAAACACCACAAAGCTATGCTCCCTCTTCGTGGACTACTAAGTCAACTTGCCTCACTAGCAGCCCTCAAACTTGCATCGTGAGGAAAAACTAAATGGGCGCAAGCATGAGGAGACAACACGGCAGTGGTAGGCGACGGAGTCGGTAGGTACCAGGGCATGTCGGCGGCGTATTTCGGAAGTGACGAAAGGGCGCTGCGTGACGCACGTGCACACTATGTATTGCGTGCGGTGATAGCGGCCCGCATGTGGCCCGCAAACGCTGGTTTCGAGGCTACGGGCGGTGATTGCGGCCCGCATGTGGCCCGCAAGCACTGGTTTTGAGGCTACGGGCCGTGATGGCGGCCCCCATGTGGCCCACAAGCGCTGCTTTCGAGGCTACGGTGTCGCTGCGATCGTGCGTTGTGGTTCGCAGCAGGGCTAACGCTATTCTAAAGCTCTTATGGCGCCCGCTTCTCCCGCAACGTCCGCAGTGCTTGCAAACGGCATTATAAAACTACCTAATATCTATATGTTCGTGCCCGCACATCCGATATTTTTGCGACGAATTAAGGCCAACTATAGCTCAACTTTCAGTTGGGATAAGCTCGTGTACACGTGTCCTGGGTGAACGCCATTTACGGGATGATGCTCAAAAGGAAACTTCGCTTATGTTTCAAAAGAGGTATACAAGTTGCAGTGACTTACACTTAGATTGAGTAACAGTTGGCGAATAATAGAAGCATTAGCCTGAATTGATCATTTCAGCAAGCGAATGTTCTTGTGAAGGTTGTCACGGAAGAGCGAGTGTAGAGAAGTGATCAAGCTAGCCTTGCTCGCCCACTGTTGATCACCTGACACGTGAGAGAGAATGCCTGTGCGCGTTCCTAAAAGCATTCATTTGAAAAGCCTTTCGAAGTGTTCCGTAGGCGTTGTGTATAAAGTTTCCATAAGTTGCGGCAAGGCGTACATTGGTCAGTTGGGCAGTCGCCTAGAAAAGCATGCGCTGTTACTGAGAAAGAACACAGGTTCACACCTGCCGCGTCATTGCAAGGAAATGCAGTTTCTTAGCGCTGGTGTGGACGAGGACAAACTGTAAGGGGTGATCGCGTGAACCTTTGCTGAACAGCGTGTGTATTTTTTCGAAGAAACAAACGCAAGGTCACACACAAACTATATCGGAGTGGGAGGAAGAAGAAGTGATCACAGAGAAGAGCTCCAGCGTTCAGCTCTCGAAGTTTTCTTTATTTTCTCTGCAACTTCTGCAATCTGAGACAAGAACACTAGGGGACGTGGTCCCGTAAAATGGGGGATCGAAACCCCGCCCAGCTTCCGGGCCCTGGACCGCCTCATCAGGGTGCATCCGATGTGAGTAACCGCTGGGCCCCAACGTGGGGCACAATTACGCTTCTGATGGCTCTTCCACCGAAGACATGGCCTCGGACAGTGATTTCACCCCTGTTTCAAGCCGCCGTCTGAAGAGAAAGATCAGAAGGACGTCGCCAACCGGTCGACAGGCACCGAAAAAGGCTAGTAACATGCGGTCCTTCACGATCTCGTACAGGCCGACAACTACGACAGACGTCCTGAACACTCTAAATAGGCAAAGCTTGTCGGAGTATTTCTAACGTATTGCACCAGGCCAGGTTGAGGAAATACGTATAAATACCTGCAAGAACATTTTGTCGGTGGAGGTTACTTCAAAGGCTATACTGGACACGCTGAAGGCCATCGTCCAGTTGGGTAACATTCCAGTGCGCGCGTTTTCCGCGTACGACAAGGCAACTACGATAGGCGTCATTTATGATGTGGACGAAGAGATTACAGACTCAAGCCTCGAGAAATTGCCTTCTTCGACGGCTCTTGTAATTGGTTTTCACCGCTTTGGACTGTCGCGTTGTGTGAAAGTAGTGTTCGAGTCCGAGCCGTTGCCTACTCACGTCAAGGTTGGATATGTGCGTCATCTGGTACGCCCTTATGTACCGAGGCCTCTACAGTGCCATAAATATTTGAAATTCGGGCATGTCAGTGCAGTTTGTAAGGGTTTGGTAGCTTGCAAACGATGTGGTGGACCTGATGGCGATGGCAACTGCAACGCTGCCACAAATTGTCTTAACTGCACGGGCGCCCACGACGCAACCTCAAAGGACTGTCCTAAAATGAGGAACCAAATAACTATCATGAAGAAGATGGTTAGGAACCACTCCACGCACAGAGAAGCTGCAAGGACTGTCCGGCGCAGTACACGTCGTTCACGACACCGACGCAAACGAAGGAGCAGCGCTAACCGAGTTGAAGAACTGACATCAAATGTCCAGGCTTCACCTTCTCGTCGTTTGCTTTTACCGGCCAGAAATGAAGATGTCTGTGCTTCCGTACCTCTACAGCCGACGAATGGACGAGCCAACCAGCCACCAGCCCGTAATACTTCGGAGTGGCCTTCTTTACCATCAAGACCCACGTGTACGCCTTCCACGCATAATGCTGCTGAATGCAGCGAGCAGGACGACAAGATGGATAATAATGACATCAAGAGTATGCTTAGAAATTTGATGGGTTCAATGCGCAAGATCCTCAGTGGTCTAAACACTCCGGTGGCTAAAGCTGCTGTCCAGTTACTTGAGGTGCTGGAGCCACTTCTTCTTGTTATTCAGTAAGCGATTATGGCCTCGATGATCGCATGGGGCAGACGCTTGTTATGCAGTGGAATGCTCGTGGTTTACGTGGCCGTCTCTCTGATTTCAGACAGCGGGTATTGAAATACCAGTTCCCAGTTGTTGTCATCTGCGAACCAAACATGGATTCTACATTCCGTTTGTCTGGGTACGTCCAGCTTAGGTCTCGCAGTGATCACCGTGCAAGCAAGGTGCTAGTTTGTGTACGCCGCGATTTGACGTACGTATGACATGACATTCTGTCGCATACAACGAATGATTACGTTTGCTTGACTATAAAGTATAGGAGGCGCACGTTGTCAGTTATCGGAGGATACATTCATCCAAGTGCGAAGATGGACTGCTCTCACCTTAGGTCTGTGCTTCAGGCTGCTCAGAGCCCCCACATTGTCATTGGAGATTTCAACGCTCATCATCCCCTCTGGGGTAGCACTGTAATGAACAGCCGTGGCAGAGATTTGTGCGACTTGGTGTGTAATTTTGGACTAAGGGTGCTGAACGACGGATCGCCCACTTTCATTCGGGGTACTTCTTACAGCAGCTGCCTCGACATTGCATTTGTATTTAGGAGTCTCCTGTCTTCTGCAGCTTGGTCCACGGATATAGAGACTGACGGTAGTGATCACTTGCCTACATATGTTCAGTTTAGGTGGTACCGCCGTTCAGCCACACGCTGCGTTCATCAGACAGACTGGCGTCTCTTCAAGTCATCTGTGAAAACCAGCTGTCAGCGCACTACTAGACCATTCGAAGTAGAAGACATCATTTTTTCGTCCCTGCGTGACACAACAAGACAAGTTACCATTCCGCTGCAACGATCAGCTATCGACTTACAATACGAGGCCCTTAGTGCTATCCGTCGCCGCGCAGAACGGCGATACAGAAGAACAAGATCACCGTCAGGCCTCTCAGCCTGTCGTCAAGCTCAACGACACGTTCTTCGGCATCTCGACAAGCTGGACAGGCAACGATGGAGGTCGTTCTGCGGTTCTTTGGACCCAAGACAGCCTCTCTCTGAAATCTGGCGGATAGTACGAAGTTTACAATCTTCTCCAGAACAAATTCGGCCATTCCGTGTGGTGGCTCTACATCAGGGTCGGAGTGAATTAGAGGTAGCCAAGGACTACTGTAGCCTTGTCGTTTCTACCGCTGACACTGTGACCCAAACTCTTACCACCACTGTGCCCCCGTGCTTCGACGAACGCCTCGAAGTGCCTTTTACAACGCAGAAACTGGACGCTGCAATTTCATTTTCCCGGCGCTCATCGGCACCCGGGCCGGACGGAATTACGTACGCTGCACTTCGCCATCTTGATACAGAAGCACGACAGATCCTGTTATCTTACTACAACACCTCCTGGGAGTCAGAAAATGTTCCAGATAAGTGGAAGTGCAGTCGCATAATCGCACTGCTTAAACCGGGGAAGTGCCCTAATGAGCTTTCATCTTAACGGCCGATTGACTTAAGCAGCTGCGTTGGCAAAGTCATGGAAAGGATGGTATTGTCTAGATTAGAGTGACTGTTAGAGAGCAATAATCGCTTTCCTGCGTTCATGAATGGCTTTAGGAAAGGCCGATCAGCCATTGACGGGGCAATCAACTTGGTCTCCGATGTTGAACTGGAAAGATGTCGAGGCAGATTAGTGGCTGCTGTTTTTCTTGACATTAAAGGCGCCTACGACAATGCCTTACATTATGCCATCCTTGTTGTGCTTGAGGATCTAAAAATCGGTGGACGACTGTATGCATGGACCGTGAGCTACCTTAGCGACCGTACCGTGTTTATGTCAACAAGCGATGGAGATACAGACCATTATAACATTCACCGTGGTGTTCCCCAAGGGAGTGTTCTCTGTCCGACACTTTTTAACATCACCTTGATTGGACTTGCTATTGAACTTCCTGACACGGTGAAGGTGAGCACATATGCGGACGACATCTGCATCTGGGCTTCTGGAGCTACGCGCCCCCAACTGCGTGCTCGACTACAACGTGCAGTGACCATCACAGCAAGGTACCTACGTCGCCAGGGTCTCACACTCTCAACTGAAAAATGCGCAGTGCTTGCATTTACACGAAAACAAATGACAAGGTACGCACTAACTGTGAATAGAACAGAAATTCGTGCTGCTGTGCAACACAAATTCCTGGGTGTTATCCTCGACCGGAATCTATCGTGGTCAAAACACGTCACAGCCTTGAAGTCAAAGCTCAAGAGTTTTGTCCACGTTCTTCGGGTCATGGCCGGAGCAAGATGGGGCCCTTCGGAGGCAGCTCTCCTGCAACTGTAACAATCTTTATTCGTAGGGTACTTACGATACAGCATGCCCGTGCTTTCAAGCATGAAACTCAGTTGTGCGAGCACGCTAGAAAGCATCCAAGCTCAAGGGTTGCGCACATGCTTGGGCTTACCTCAATGCACATCAACCAAGGGAACTCTCGCCGAAGCTCGGGCTTGTCCACTCAAAGTATATGTGCTCCGCGAGCCTCCTCGAGTCCACCTTTGCCTGTTGACTCGACACAGGCAACATCCGCTATCAGCGATCCCTGCCAGCCACCGAGACTGCAGTTATTCAAGAGCTATATCGTGGCTCGAGAACACCATACCGCCAAGATTCTCTCCCTCACGTGTTCCTGAGACACCTCCGTGGCTCCTGCCTAGACCACTTGTCATACTTCAGATTCCTGGGATTATGAAGAAGTTCCTTGTATCATCGATCGGCCTAAAGCAACTTACACTGCTGCACATTTATACTATGTACGATGGTGTGGCACACGTATATACTGATGAATCTACCACGTCGCGTACCACCGCCGCAGTCTTTGTCATCCCGCAGATGAAGATAGCTCGACGTTTCAAAATAGACCACAAGACCACATCAACAGTCGCGGAACTTGTTGCTATTCGGGAGGCAATACGTTTCATGTCGACAGAACCCGCTCGTAAATGGACGATACTGTGCGATTCCAAAGCTGCTCTTCAAACCATCGATGGCTTCATGAGACAAAGTCCATATCATACTTTATCGATTGAAATAGCAGAGCTTCTTGGTATTGCTACAAAAAATGGACATGATGTAACATTTCAATGGATACCTGCTCATTGTGACATAATGGGCAATGAAGCGGCGGACGCTGAAGCTAAGAGAGCTTTAAATAGTGCCCCGGAAGTGTGCATAGCATTTTCTCGACAAGACACTACCATCCTACTTCGACGCGTAATGCGCAACTCCATCATAGAGCACTGGCAGAAACCAGAACACCAGCACAAGCGGCTGCACAAATGGGACCCGGAAATGAAGTTCCGTATGCCTCACAAGTTAAAGCGAAGCATCTCATGCATTATCTACCGCATTCGCCTTGGTGTGGCTTACACGAGACGTCACACCCAATTGATTGGCTGTAATGACACATGTCCCAATTGTGGTCACTGTCGGTTGCCAGAAACGCTCGAACATATATTTTGCGACTGTCCAGCATATGCAAGCGAACGTCAGCAACTGATATCTTCGATTGGCCGATATATTAGTCAACCATTAACCGATGAGGTTGTGTTAGGTCCTTGGCCTGACGCCAGCAGCACACATGTGGTTATACGAGCCGTCATCGCTTTCTTAGAAGCCACTGGACTGGATGCACGTCTGTAGAGTTACCCAGCCTATTAAGGACATATAATCTCTCTACCTTACCATCGTCATTCATCACTCTTTCACTCCCCAGTTACCCTTCTCCAGTGTAGAGTAGCAGGCCAGAGCAAACTATAGCTCAGGCCGACCTCTCTACCTTTCTGTAAATAAATTCTCTCTCTCTCTCTCTCATATCGGAGGCGGTGTATATTAAGCAAACTGGAGATCAATGCGTATCCACGTCTCGTCTTTGTCTCTGTATGAAAATGATCTTGCTTTCTTAGCTCATATGTTCTAATAATAGGTCCTGGTGCATTGCTTTTGTCGATGAAAATTATTTATTGTGTTGAGCTTAAAGCGGTTGCTAAGTCTTATGTCCGGAGTTGTTATCGTCCCATAGACGTACTGCTGGAATGGTAGTGAAAAGGCATTCCAACCTCGAATGGTTAAAACTTGTTTATTCCTACTCAGTCGGAGGCGGCAGCCGAACTGCCGTGGGTATCGTTGTGTCGAGTGGGGGACGGAGGAGAAGGTGTCTTGAAGAGCGGAGTCGTTTGCAACCGGTCGTCCACCGCTTTATTGTAACTGCCCGGAGGCTCGCTCGGGATCCAGGGGTGGTTTGGGACACAATATCTCCTCCCTTCTTAGATTGTCGCTTGGAAGCGACCTGGAGGCCACCTTTGTCGCGTAGTCGCTCTGGGAGAAAAAGAAGCCTCGGCTCGCTGAGTGTCATTTCCCTTGTGTTCAGTGCCGGTCAGCGGCGGCACCGATTCATGAGGTGCGAGATGCCAGGCTAAGTGGGACGAAATTTCTATCGGGGTGCCTGCTTGAATGGAAACTTCTCTCGGCAAACTACCTGGACGACGTAGCTGATTAAGGTGACGGTGGTTGGCCTTTCCACCGATGTGGACGAGCTATGACCACAAACCTGTGCATTTGATCACCGTCGCTTTAACCCTGCCAGGCCCTCTGTTAACTGGCGGGCGTATATGCGCTGTCCACTTTCAATTCTTCTGCTATGCGGGAGCTTTTTTTTTCCTTCGAAAAATGTCTTCGTCGAGGGCTCCGGTACAATTACTGTCAACTCGGTTCACATTTATGGGCCAAACGTCAGTTTCGCTAGTGTTTCTCCTGTAGAGCTTTGAACAGTGTTGTGCTATCTGAAGAGAAAGCGCGCGACATGGCGTTGCATTGTCCCAGTTTGATCTTTAGCGAGGGTGTGTTTGAGTTCTGCCTCGTAGCGCTCAGCTTGCTCGTTGGTCGCTGGGTGGTATGAAGCTGACGTAGCAGACGAGACGCCGTTGTCTCTATAGAACTTGAGAATCTCCGTGGACACAAACGAAGGGCCGTTGTCGGAGACAACCTTGCGTGGTAGTCCGAACGTTGCAAACAACGACCGCAGAGTGCCGATAACTGCCACCGATGTCGTTGTGGCCATTTGTTTTACCTCCAGCCATTTGGTGCAAGCGTCAACAACCACCAGGAATGAACATCCCTCGATAGGTCCAGCAAAGTCAATGTGCAGGGTGTTCCAAGGCGTTCCTCGTCTTCCCCATTTCGGTATAGGAGCTCTTGGTAGGGCTCTGTGGTTACATTGGCAAGGCTGGCAATCGTGGACTGTTGAATCAATGTCATGGTCGATACCCGGCCATAGCATGTAACTTCTGGCGCATTTATTCATGGCAACAATGCCTCGATGACCTGCATGGACAAGCGACATGGCTAGTATGCGAAGTGCCGCAGGAATCACTATGCTTGTTCCCAAGGGGACGCAGCTACGATGAGTGCTCAAGTCTGTAGCTCGCTCGCGGTAAGCGTTGAAGCGTTCCCCCTTTAGCTTGTGCGCGTTGCCTTCCTGTATAGCTGCGTAGACTTCCTTCAAGAACGTGCACTCCTGCGTTGATGCTGTTACCGTGTCAGCCGTTAGCGTTCGGCAGTGCTTCGAACATGGGTATATCACCTGGTGGGGTTGGTTTGTCTATATTGGTGTCTAGCGGCCGGCGGCTTGGTGTGTCAGCGTTCTGGTGTTTCTTGCCAGTGCGTTCTACGAGTTCTTAATCGTACGCCGACATCTTGATACACCGTCGTGTCGTTCGCGGTGACAACGTCTGTGGCATTGGTTTCTGGGAGCTCATAATGCACAATAAGGGCCAGTGATCAATTATGAAGGTCACTTTTCTGTTGATAATATACTGTCGAAAGTGGTCTGCTACGTAGACGACGGTAAGTCGCTCTTTGTCTAGCTGAGAATAATTCCTCTCTGCCTGCGATAAGGCGCGCAATGCGAAAGAGATCGCGGCTTCCCGTCGCTGGTCGTCAGCCTGGGAGAGGACTGCTCCCACTTCGTATATGAGGATGCGTCACAGGCTAGCAGTAGGGGTCTCCTTTCGTCGTAATGTCGCAGAACAGTAGACTTCCATAGCAATTCCTTAAGGGCAACAAATGACTCTTGGTGGCGTGGCGACCAAGTCCATGGGACCTTTTTCTGCAGGAGCTCGTATAGATCGTTGGCCACTGTAGCTAGATCTTCTAAGAACCATGGTCGTAGAACGTTGATAGCCCTGAAAACGACTGTAATTCTCGTTTGTTAGTAGGCGTTCGTGCTTCAGTGATTGCTCGCACCTTGTCTTCAGTGGGGTGAATACCCTGCGCGTCATTCTGATGTCCAAGAAACTTAAAACTTAAGGCACCGCGAAAACACATTTTTCCTTGCTGATGCGCAAGTTAGCATTTGATAGCATTTCAAGAATGAACTCCTAACATTCTGTGTGCTCTTCATTAGAGGCGCCCCCGACAATAACATCATCTAAGTATATCGACGCAAACTAGCGGGATCCTGCTAAGTGTAGACTCCATAAATTTCTGGAAGATTGCTGGTGCTGCAGCTATGACGAATGGTAGCCTTTTCACTTCGTAGAGATCCTTACTGGTGCTTATCGTGAGCAGTTCAGATGTTCATTCGCTCACATTAAGTTGCTGGTAGGCTTGTGTAAAATCCAAGGTGCTGAAGATTTTCCCACCCCGAAACGTGCTAAAAACCTCTTCCGGTGTCGGCAGGGAGTAGGAAGGTGCCTTTGTAGACAGGTTGATGGTGCTCCGGTAGTCTCTACAGAGGCGTAGAGTACCGTTCTTTTTTCGGACGACAACGAGTGGTGTAGCCCATTCTGAATGCTGCGTCGGTTGGATGATTCCTTGCGCTCCTGCAGTCGGTCAAGCTCATTCTTGACTGACGTTCGTAGGGCAAAAGGTACCGACCTAGCCTTCGAAAATTTCGGTGTTGCGTCTTCTCACAGCTCCAGTGTGACTGGAGGTCTGTTGCTTCTTGGTATTTCTTTCGAAAAAAACTGTCTTGTACTTCTCTTGGAGCTGCCCCACTGACGGATAGTTGGGTGCATGGTAAACTCCGCCAACGACCACTCCAAGAGCGGTCAACCAATTTCGGCCCAAAAGGCTTGATCTAGGAGCCGTGGATGACTAGCAATGGCAGATGGTGGGTCTGGCAGTTGTAGTAGATCTCTAGCTACCTTGGCACAACCAAGTAGTGGAAAGGAATGTCCTGATCATGTCCCCAGCTGCCTGTCGTCTTGCTGGAGAGTTGGCGCGTTCTCACTCCAAGTGGCTCGAAAAGTGTCCTCACTGATGAGCATGCATGCTGTTCCAGAATCCACCTCAAACTTGATGGGGCGATATAATGTACTACGATTTCTGTCAGTACATTCGGTCTCGTTCCGAGATTCGCAACGGCGTTCAAGTCGTATATAGCCGCCAACGTTAGTGATGTTCTGGTTGTGCTATCTTGCGTCTGGCCCTCTTGAGCGTCGACATAGTTGTTACGTTGCGCTGAACCTATGGGCATGGGCTGTTTGCGTTTGGTTATGCATGTCTTTTCGATCTGTCTCCGTTTTTGGCAAAAATTGCCCGTAGTTGTCCTAAATCGACATACCTGGGGATCGTGCATGTCGTAGCATCGCCAACAGCACTGTGTTTTTTTTCCCCTGAGTTGGCCGTGGTAGCAGAATGGCCTGCTACGGACTGATGTGGTGCACTGGCTCGACGTTCCATCGGACATCCCTCTGCTGGTAACCAGCGCTCTGCGCTCACTGGGCGATGTCGTATACGCTTTGGAGAATGTGAGACCCGTCTCTGCGAACAGACGTTGTTGTAGGCCTTCGTCACGCAGTGCGCACACAAAACAGTCCCGCAAAATAACGTACAATGGGAGCATGATAGTCGATCCTCCCTCCTGCGCAGTAGCTGAAGTTGCTGAGGTCGGCGTCCCGAAATTGCAGTCAGCAGCGATTTTTTTTTAAGCGGCCACGTAATCGTTTACTTTTCCACCTTCCAGTTCGTCTCGCTATTGGAAGCGGACTCGGCTGTAGACCTCCGATGGCCTTGGATCATATAGTGCTTTTGTAGCGCAGCTACGATGTCGTCGTAGTCTATACAGTTGCTGGACTGCGTGGCTGAACCAGGGCACAGACTGTGTCATATGTCTGCTCCCCACGCAGCATTAGCAGGTTGGCTCTTTTTATTGCTGCATCAGTGATGTTGATAGCTTCGAAGTAAAGTTGCAGGCGTCCAAACCATGATGCCCATGATGAGCCGTTGAATTCGAGTAGCCGATTCTAGAGCCCGTGCGTAGACATGATTGTCAAAAGCGTTGTGTAGCGCTGGTCCTAACACAGTTCCTCGTGGCCACTTTTATGTCCGGACTTGTCGTCGTCCCATACACGTACACCTGGAACGGTAGTGAAAAGGCATAGGTAACCTCGAACGGTTAAAACAGGTTTTTTTTTTTCTACTCAGACAGAAGCGGCAGCTATACTGCCGGTGGTAAGCGATCGACGGATCGTCCACCGCTTCATTGTGTACCACTGGTGGTTTGGAACACAACACTAAGCTATGAAAAATTATGGGTGTGGGGGAGGGGGGAAATAGCTGATCAACACAGTGATCAACACATTGTGTGCATTATTACACACACTACCCGAAGTTAGATGTGTTTCACATTTCCTTTAGGCTGTTAACATCGGGAGAACCATGTGGTCTGACATAGGCAACACACTAATTGAAGAAATCATGACTTGGAAATTATAAAATTTAACAATAATAATTATCGGTAGTTTAGCCCACGTGAGTTGCAAGCGTAATAAAAGATGATCTTACGCATACTAATTCAGTATAGGAAAAAAGAAATGCTGTAAGCGTCTGCTTGCTTGCGGTAAAATCGCACTGCCAGGAAACACAGGTGAAAACAATGCGAGCTGTCAGCTGATTGGTAGATTACTTTGGATTAACTAGACGCCGAACCATTGCCAGAAGAAGAGACAGAAGGAAAAGAAAGGGCATCGCTTATTTTGATTTATTCGTGGTGTTGGTTCGGCGTCTAGTTTATGCAGAGTAACTGAGCTGCTGTATTGGAAGTTAGGGGCGCCTGTAAAGCTGCGTGCTGAAAATACTACCTTATAGAATGTAACCCGAGCCGGAGGGCCGTAACAACGATGGGAGGAGGATGGGTTCTGACTCTTTTCCTCAGCCATAAAGTTTTTATAATGCGGTAACCTTCCAGGTGATACTAAAATATTTACATACATTCAAACCGACCGCAAATTCATTTAGGTTAAGTAACATGCTCACAACCTTCTCCACCCCTTGGCCCCCCCAAAAAAAGATTCCTGGGTATGGCCCTGCGCCGAACATTACCGTTGGCGAAGTTGTGTATTTGTATGTTTTCGAGATTATGAGGTCTCAAATATGTCACAAGTCTAACGTACGTGACCGAGGGATCCACCTTGTACACATCGTGGCGGTCCTCAGTGGCGTTGTGCGGATATTGTTAATAGGGTGGGGATAGTGTGCCTTTACTGCCCGTACTTACCCACGTATATGCAAACTATCTTTCGCAAAGAGTAAAGATTCCGACTGCACTTTTGACTCATTTTAATTTATACAACCAAATTCATAATACAAAACATGAGTATAAACGAGCGTTTGCTGGCTTGCAATGACACTACGCCAATAGAAGATCTGGAAAACAGCGCAATATAATCTGTTGATAAAAAAGAAGAAGAGTTTATAGTTAATTTAGGCAGTATAACAGATGGACACCTGCGCTTTTTAAAAAGGGCATGTACATAAATTTTCAAAGGCGAGATAATGAACTAGATAGATTTATGCGGAGACATACACAGCATCTACGAGATATCAAGAGAAGTATACCTTAGAACACACCGCGCGACTAAGTGAGGCGACGCCAACATCAACGCAGGGGCAATGTAAACAAACGTACGTCACGAGTTTGTGTTGGCTGGTTGCTGGCACGCGCCTTGCTCTTTCGACCTTTGATTTCGTTCTCCGTGCCTGCGGCTTCGCGCGTGCTGGTTGTCACTGCGGGGCCCGCTCGCGCACACACTCGCGCGCGGCACCGGCCACGTCACCCCTGAAGCGTACGGTTCATGCCTCGGAAGTTAGCGCGCTCCTTCGGCTTGGCCTCTTGGTATTTTAAGCCCTCGGAGGTTTCATAGTTGGTGCACAGTAACCGCGAAAGCCCGCGGTTGAAACAAGAAGCCTTTCAGCATTATCATCGACCGCAAATCTGGTAGAATAAAACTGAGTCGTCTCTGATATGAATGTTCTGATAAAGTTATTAGTGCTCAGGTTTCTCATAAAAGAATCGATCGTATGCGCGCTCATATATAGATCAATGCTCTATCGCCGAGAGAACGAGCAGATGCTTTCCACACGGGTTTCGCCCTTCTTCAATCTACGTAGTGCGCCCGTAGCATGACCGTGCGCTGCTTGCAATCTGCGCCAGATAGTAAGCAGCTATAGGCGGACCTGTGCGAATTCTGACTGAACGATCGCCTTTTCGGTGGGTTGGCAGGTTCCTGAAACAGAACATGACGCGGCGCAATTTTGGCATGTTCGCATGTTCAATCGCTTACCATGTCACATAGCTGGTGTTAAAAGGCCGATTAAGGCCCAGCAATGCATTAAATCTACTGAAAACGCGCAATCACGCACTTTTATAAGATACGACTTGCGCGCGCCAAACGCAGACATTTCTCGTCAGTTTCAGTAGCTCACTTTAGTTTCAGTTTCAGTACAAAGTGACTACAGCGCGCTGCCATTACCACTAGCCGCCAGAACATCACCTGAGGTGCGGCGCGACTTTGTTTGTTTTAATGCCATTTTTTAAACACTGCGACGTTGTTAAAGTATGTTGGTGTTCTGTAACTGCGCAACAGAATCCCCGAGTGCTCGTCTAAATCAAACTACCTTTAATTCCAACATACGCTGGGGAAAATTATTTTTGTTGTGCTAATAACGAGTCAGCAATCACTGATTAGACGCAAAAAACACTGGCTCGCCATTTTTTTTTACCACTTCTCTAACTGCACAAAAGCAGCAAAATGAAAACGCAGTAAGAAACTTTTTTTTTTCTATATATATATACAAGCACCACTACCTACACGGGGAGACGAAGCCGCTGGTGGCGCCACTTCGTTTCTGTAGAAGGTTTTTGTAGTACTTTATCACAGCATGGTTGGCATGGTCGCCCAAGATGGCGCCACTTTCGTGGCCGGAAATGTATTTCGCTTGTTTTTGGGGTACCATCTGAAGGAGGGGTGCAGTGCTGTCAAGGATTAGCAAAAGTGATGGACCGCGGTGAGCGTGATTGCGTTGAACCAAGCCTGCGAGGGCCATCTGCAGTACTCTCTTATGTGAGTAATACCTCTCGTCCACAGCACGGGTGTTCCCGCCCTTCGAGGAGGGTCACCAGCGTCAAATAATGTTAGCAAACCCTTCTCGACACACATCGGGGTTCCCTTTCGGCGAAACGAGCCCCTGTGAGTGAGCGCGCACCACGCGTCTCCCACGGAGCTTTGGCTGCGCTTTGTTGCGGGCTCTGGCCGCCAACGCCTTTCGATGATGAGTGCCGTTTCTAAGCTGGCCAACCCCAAGGCCGTGGCTGTTGGAGAGTTCAGACACCAACCTTAGGAAGAAAGCGTTTCCGATCAGAGGCCCAAATCTGAGGCCTTCATCGTGCTTCGACTTCATTCGATTGAGTTTCTTTGCTGCTTTCTTTTCCTACAAGCTCACATGTTGGGGTATTTCGATGCGTGCGTACAAAGCCCAGCCTGTATTTTATGTCTTGTGTACTCGGAAGCAAGCGCGTTCATGCGATAATCGAGCGTCGACCGAAAAAAAAAAAGCGGAAGCGATGTCACGCATGTTGCCGTAATCGCGGTTTAGATCTGAAGCATGGTGGAAGCCCTTAACTGCGCGTGGAGAAGACTCTGCATACAGCACTATCGCTGTGTAGATGACGCTATCTAAGCACCTGCACTTAATATGGGCCATTGTATAAACGACGCTGATTTGAGTTGTGGTTTTACTTGAGCCACGAAAAAAGAAAGAAAGAAAAAACTAAGAAAAAGGAACTGAAGTTGTCAGTATGCGAAAAACAAAAGGTTTATGCTACATCAAAGTGGCTTGATAGAAAGTGAATTCCGGGTCAATATATGTTGGTATCGCATGAAACATTTCAGCTGTCGCTGTGTTGTGGGTGGCTCATTAGAATACTCGTTTCTTTTAGCAACGGTTCATGTGCTCTGTTCTCAAATTGGATTCGCAAATTACGTGGAAAGTTTGGTGTTACATAAAGCAATACTAACATTTAGTTGATTGCTTGTACTATTGGTTAAAGCTATTTTGACAGTGTAGCTGTGTTGCGCCAGCCATTCATATTTGACCAACAGAAAACTATCATCCAAAGTGGGACAAAGTGAAAACACACACACAGACAGCATTAACTTTCAATGTGCTATACCTTTATATGCTATAGATCGCCATTAAGCCTGTGGTGAAACCTAAGAAAACTATCAATATCCTTAACTGGCACACTCAATGTTTGTCCTCTTCATTATTTTTTTCATTTCCTGCTCTGCTCCCAGAACTACTCTACTCTACTGTATTTGTGTGCTGATTTGTCAAGCGTGGAATGGAAAAGCTTTGATGAGTGAGAGACATAAGGAGACAGAAAGGAAAAGGAAAATTGAAATAAAAAATTATTCTTGATGAGGTGAGATTCGAAGTTGTGCACCCCCATTTGAAGGTGGGCATCATGACAGCTCAGCTATCCAGGCAAGCTAGCAGAGCCTTGTATAGCATACTCTAGCAAGGGTTTGGGAAAGTGAAGTGAGGGTGAAGAGGAGGAGAGTGTAATGCATAGCATTGAAAGAAACAAAGAGAAGTAAAGAAAGGAAAGAGAATGAAAAACAAAGAGAACTGTGTGAGCAGCAAAATATAAAAAGGAAGTGAGTAATAGCAAAAGAAACAAAAGGGTAGAAAGAAGCAAAAAAGAGAAAGGAATATGAGAAGCAAATGATAATAAAAGACAAAGAAATTGTAAAGAGAGAGAAAGGTGAAGGGGAAAAAAAAACACTTAGCCTGCGCGTAATGCGTAGCACAGTCACAGCATAAGCTGGAAGAGCGGCGTTTCTAGAGTTTTTAAACTCTTTCGGTAACTACTACAAGCATGCTTGAAGTGTGCCCACTACATTGTAAATCATCATAATTTTTATTTAGTAGGGAAGCATCCACGATATCATTCTTCATCATTATTCGGAGAATGTGGTACCCTCGGCCTTCTTACAAGGAATTGTGTTAATTTCGTTCATTCTGTGGCTGACGACAAAGAAGAACTACACCCGAGGCTTTTGTAATGGGTTGGAGCATTCGACCACCCACTCGTTACGTGATTCGCATCATGTCGTGGCTGGTTGTTTTTTCTTTTTTTTTTTGTTCTAGAACACTTCATTACACATATTAACATCATTCCTTACCCTACATGAAGCCTGCCTAGGCTTAGTTTGTAATATAGTTTCGAGCACTGGCATAGCTCAGTGTTAGAATACTGAAGTGCCAAGAAAAAGGTGCGGGTTCAAATTTACTTCTGCCCTGGGCATTATTTATTAATTTAGTTTTTTCTTATTCGGCATGCTAGTGGTTACAGACACCAGTGGTGATGGCGGCGGTGGACAGCTACGGAGCCAAACACAACCCTTGTTGGGATCTCAAAACAGCTTTCGCTGTATAACGAGAAAAAAAATATATGGAGAAATGAAGGTGACCCAGTTCACTTCCTTCAGGCTTGGCGTCGCTCATGTGAAAATGACCTAATGTTCTAACTACTTCGTGTAAATGCAGATTGCATGCTGCATCAGCGCTTTATAGAATGAAGAACCTACAAGGCCAGTAGTAGTATGCACTGATGCATTAAGCATCTTCAGTTTACACTTGGTGATTTCACTCATGTACCAAAATGTGTTAACTTGGATTTATGGTGCTGTCTTGAAGACATCAACCTAAATTTCATTTAACTGTGCTGCAAGTTGGACAGGGTCTGTCACTGGTGAACTCATTATTGGCATGTCAAGACATGTGCAGTTCTTGGCCATTATACTGCACAGCCACGGACCAAGGATTACTCGGCAGATGAAACAGCTCTATCATGCATCGTTTACATATACTATTTAGGAGAATGGTGATTTGGGCAAGTTGGTTGGTATTCATCTTGAAAACAGTGCATACACATTAGTGTGTACATGTTGTTTTAGAGATGAATACATATACTATACCACATGCAGCCATTCAACAAATGAAATGCTTGTAGATACTATAAACATAACTTGTGCATGTGTGTACCGATCATTCCACGATACCATTCATAGTCCCTATGCAGTTTCTCTTGTTCAGTGCTTAAAGCCAGAAAGTCCTAGGGTTCCAAGGGTCCTCCTACCAATACTGACGATAAATCTGAGACTCTCTCCCCCCCGGCTAGAATGTAGAGTTCAGTTGTGTGGGAAAAATCTTGTCTCCTGTGTGTACTACATACTGATGTTTCAAAGTATGTCGATATAGAGAAGCACACACTATTTTCTCACCTTTTCTCGGTGAGGCTTCCTTTACTATAGATCTTGTGCTACTGAGATTGCCTGTGAAGGCTTCATCTGAAAAACGTTTGGGATACTTGCATGTGTGCCCCCGCCCCTGAATAGTCCTGCACAAGTCTCTGTCACACCAGACTGTATTAAGACTGTTCAGAAAAAAACGCCACCTTTCTTTGGTGCCGGGAGCTCTCCTACAGCAGATACCGCTGAGGACCTTGGCAGCGCTTGGAAATCATTTGTTTCAGGTTTTCAAAACCGATTAAGCAAAATAAGAAAGAACTTTATACCATTGGCATGGCATGCAGCAAGGTATCAACTCTGTCAGCAGAACAGAAAGCTTATTGAGAAATGCGGCACATATTTATGGGCGGTTGAGTGGTAGGGAGATAACTGGGAAGATGGGCTACTAGAGACAGTCTGATGTTGTGCAGGCAGGCCAGATTAGGTAGCAATAAGTGTGCATGTGCAAAGAACATCTGAGGAGGCAGCAACCTTGAAAAATTATTTTGCCTGTAGGATGAAATGATGTGTGGGAGACAGCTGAATATTTTTTTTCTCTCTTTCTCTAATTCCCTCTCCATATTTGCCTGAATAATCAGAGGGCCCCCCTTTGATAAAGTGAGACTTTAAGGCTGGACGGTGAGGCGCACTATTCATAGAAGCTTGTGATCTTCAGTCCAATCGGTGGCGATCAAGTGTGCCGGTAATTCATTGGCTGGAAACTTCTGTACCGGAAACACTGCTGGTATCTCATTTCAAGCACCACATGGATTTTGATTGAGGCGATTTTCAATGATCAACCAATGGATCCGTACCATCGACTGAAAAGAAAGAGAAGCCTGCTTTTGCCTTCGAGTCATCTTGGGAATGCGCAAGACTGGACTGTGTTAGTTCAGTAATAAGGAACTTTTGAATGGTGCTTCATTTGTCTGCTACTTATGCTGATTTAAAGTGCAGCATTTTATTGACAGCAAAACTGTAGATTCATGGCAGAAGCTCCTCAAATCGATTACGACATAGTTTTGTTGAGAGTGGTACTTCAAGTACAATTTTATTGATTCAGTTTTATGTTTATTTGATTGTGTAAAAAATATTACCAAGGAGGCTATTTCAGAACATCCAATGGCATGGGACTCTAATATTTGTACAATTGAGTGAAATAATGACTGCTCCAGAGAACATTTTCTCCATGAGATTCACAACGAATTGATATGTTTAACTAGCTCTTCATAGCAACCCCACAATTATTCAGGTGTCTGAATGTAATGCATCTTGCTTCTCCAACGCACTTCACAATGTGAAATGAGGTGCTCTCCCAGATGCAAAATTTCTTTCTCTGAAGAGAACCAGTATGGAAGCCTGAAGAGTAGCTTTTGCCGCTGCATAATGCACCAGAATGAAACTTGCGAAAATTGCTCAAAGTTGGAAGTTCTCGATGGCATCACTGTACACTTCATCAGCCATTCTACTCAGCGCAGTCACTGTAGACGCGTGCAGTTCGATTTAGTTTTGGAATGTAAAACATCAACACTTATTAACAATTGAACCTGGCAAGATTCAGGCCATAGTCAACGTTTCGGCCACTGCCCAATATAAAAAATGGAGAAGAGGCCTTGAAAGGGGGAAGGGAAAGAGTGAACAGTATAGGGGGCTAACATTTTCTCAAGAATCGTAGAAGACATATTATCATTGCTGTCATTGTAGGTTTTGTGCTGCCCTCTCTCAATAGAAAGGGTGTCGAAGTGGAAATTGTAGCTTTGTTCGGAACATGGTGTCACCAGACTTAATCACATGAGTCATGACGTGAGAAATATGCTCAGCCACGGATGCTTTCTTTTGCAGGCAGCTTCGAACCTGGTGGCCCGGCTCTGCTGAAGCATGCCTCGCCCTCAGTCACTCAAGTGAGTGCTGGACTGATCACTTCTTCATGCATTTTCTCTAGAATACCACAATGACTCTGTAACAGGGCGGCTGCTTGGGCGGGCTGGTACTGCATTTTTGAAGGGAAAAAATTTCTCTTGTTACTCGCACCCACTCGATTATATATATAACTTAGCCATCAGCTGAGCAAATAAGTGTTTGTAATTGTGCTCTCTGTCCTATCAAATTTTTTTTGTGTGTGAAACATTTTGCGCACAAAAAATGGTTTTCCCTTTAAGAAGTCCATGTGTATTTAGAACTGTTATCCAAAAGGATAGCTACGGAGAGTCAGAGTAAACGCATGTAATATATTGCCGCGCTCGAAATAAACAGAGAACGAAGACGATGCATGCGCCAACAGTCTTGTGAAAAGGGACACTAAAGAAGAAGACGTGCTTTTGTTTATGTCTCTTGCTCTTGGCTCCTGCATAAAAACACACGCCGTCGATTCTCAGACTCAACGTCTCGGTGATCTGCTTATGTTGAACCGCGACACTGGTGGAGGTGCTTGACTGCAAGCCTGCCGACGCTCAACAGCCCATCTGGGAGCCGTTCATCAAGTCCCGACACGCAGCCACCTGTTACGACACCAGTGCACCTCTTCAGTCTGCGGTTGCTAGGCTTCTCTCCTGAGCTGACCTCCTTGGACGAACATTCTACCAGGCATTTTATGCCTCTGTCAATGGCTTTTGCCAGCCAGCTACAGGTGGTCCAAGGGATACAAGGCAGCCCCGTTTCCAGTCCAGTCCAGGTAATACATCTTCAGCCACTTGTACCGGATCGCTTCAGTGGTGCCCCACATGAAGATGTTTTAGATTGGCTTGAGCATTACGAACGCGTTGCTGACATCAACCAGTGGAATCCTCAACAGAAGCTCACCTGCATGTACTTCGCTCTCGATGACAGTGCTCACACTTGGCTTGAGAATCGAGAAGGCCGTATATCGACATAAGATGAGTTTCGTCAGCAGCTGAATGACACCTTTGCTAGCGTCGACCGTTGAAAGCGGGCTCAGCAGTTGCTCGAGTTAAGACTTCAAAAACCTAACGAAACTGTGGCAATGTTTGCTGAAGACGTGTTGCGCCTATGTCGTCGGGCTGATCCCAATATGTCTGAGGAAAAGAAGTTGCGCTACTTTATGCACAGCATGAAAGAACAACTGTTCGCCGGACTTGTGCGCAATGCTCCAACTACCGTGGCCAATTTTATAAGAGAAGCCACTGCCATTGAGCGTGCTCTGCACCAAAGATCGAGGCAGTATGCTCGCTAGTCTACTACCACCCCAATCAACGTCGCTTCAGTCACTCTGGACAATCGGGGCTTTCTACGTGACCTGATCAAAGATATTGTCCGAGAAGAAATTCAGAAGCTTTGGACTCCTCCAGTGGATACACCAGGGACCGCCGTTGCCGCAGTCATTCGTGACGAACATAGGCACGCCTTTTCAGCAGCTGATCTGCGTCGCGAGCAGTGTCAAATGAGTTACGCCGATGCTGTCCGCCGTCCACCACCTGTCCCGCCTATTACGTCATACTACCAGCCACCTACAGTCGCACCTTCGTCGCAACATTTGCAGGAGGCTTTCAGACGTCAGCCCATGTCTCTAATGTCTTTATGCCACCAGCCTTACTCACCATCACAAGAGGACATGGGATGCCCACAATTTCGCAGAAAGGACGCTTGGCGCACTGTCGATCGGCACCCTCTCTGGTTCAACTGTATTGGTGCCGGCTATATAGCTCCCTATTGTTGGTACCGTGACACATCGCTTCCCCCGTCTCGGCCAGGGTATGACGGTCGTCGTGCCAATGCTGACTGCATTGTTCACCATGACAACCCTGGTTTTCGAGGACCTTCAATAACGTGGTCTTTCTATCGTGAGTCTCTTGCCAATCGCCAGCACAACTCCGCCCACAGGTAGCGCTCTCCATCCCTGCTCAGACATCGTCACCGAATCGACGTACTTTTGCTGACCTTCGAGGAACAATGTCGCCCAGCCTTTGCCGGGGAAACCAAAGGCGTCGACCTCTCGGTGTAAGGTCGCAGCCCGACCACAAGACGATAAAAAGTCCCCAGTATTGCCACTACAGAACGACTCGACGGCGACGAATACTAACAACGATGAAATGGGGAGCGCCGACCTCAATGTAATTATTGATGGAGAGCGAGTGACGGCCTTAGTCGATGCGGGTGCTGATTTTTCCATAATAAGTCACAAGCTGGCTGATCATCTTAGAAAAGTAAAAACGCTATGGACAGGACCACATATAAGAACAGTGGGTGGCCAATCGCTGCTCCCTACTGGAAGCTGCACAGCAAGAATCAGCATAGGAGATTCCTCTTTTGTCGCGACTTTCATAGTTCTCCCAGAGTGCTGCAAAGATTTAATTATAGTAATGGACTTTCTCATGGAGCATCGCACAATAATCAACATCCCGGACCATGTAGTTTGGTTTTACAAGAGTGCCCGTCTGACTGATTCTTCATCATAAGAGCACAAATCCTTTTGTCTCAAAGACCACAATATAGTCGTGCCGCCTCGATCATGTATCCTCGTTTCAGTAGCATGTGACGTATTTGACGGTGAAGGGGTCGACGACCAACTAACATAGCTGCTTTTCACTCGGGATTTCAGTAGCACGAGGAATAGTCAATGTCACCGACGGCCGAACGAACTTGCTGTTCACGAATCTCACCTCCGAGCGACGGCACCTTCCAAAAGGCACAACTATGGCTTACTTTGACGAGATAGCAGATGTTTGTGACTGCTTTTCAGCACTCGAAGCAACGCCTACACAAGACCGAAATGACCTAGCATCTAACCTTGACGTCAGCCCTACTTTAACTCAGCAACAGCGGGAACGCCTGCTTGGGCTGCGTTCCACGACTGTTTTGCGTCGACCTCAAAAGTTGGGCGGACGTTCTTGACCAAGCACCGAATCATCACAGAGGACACGGCTAGACCAATTAATCAAAATCCGTACCGGGTGGCTTCAAAAGAACGAGAAGCGATAAAACAGCAGGTAACAAAAATGCTTGAAGACAGCGTCATTCAACCGTCGAAAAGCTCTTGGGCGTCACCTGTTGTTCTGGTCAAGAAGAAGGACGGCAGCGTGTGTTTCTGTGTGGACTATGGAAAGCTAAATCAGGTTGCAAAAAAAAGACGTGTACCCGCTTCCCTGCATAGATGATTTGATCCACAGGCTTCGAAATGCACGTTACTTCTCTTCCACGGGCTTAAAGAGTGGATATTGGCTAATTGAAGTCGACCCCAGGAATCATGAAAAAACGTCTTTTGTGACGGCGGACGGACTGTACGAATTTAAGGTCTTACCATTTGGCTTGTGCTCCGCGCTTGCTGCTTTCCAGCGCCTCATGGATACCGTGCTCTCTGGGCTTAAATGGAAAACCTGCCTAGTGTACCTTGACGACGTCATTGTGTTTTCTACAACAGTTGACAAACACCTTGAACGATTGCAGGTGGTCTTGCAGGCCTGACGCTCAAACCGGAGAAGTGTCACTTCTGCTTTGAAGAACTACAGTTTTTTGGTCATGTCGTCAGTTACGCAGGAGTTCGTCCAGATCCCGAGAAAGTTGTTGCCATTACATAGTTTCCGACACCATCAGATAAAAAGGCAGTTAGCCGTTTTCTGGGTCTCTGTGCATATTATCGGCAGTTTATTCAAGATTTTGCACGCATTGCGTCGCCTTTAACTCGTCTCACGAGGGATGAGGTTGCATTTGTTTGGGGCGACGAATAGGATGCTGCTTTCAATGACTTGCAGCAACGTCTACATACGACCCCCATGCTTGCCCATTTTGATGAGACAGTCCCTACTACAGTGCTCCATACTGATGCCAGCAATGTCGGCCTCGGAGCTGTGCTTGTGCAGCGCCAGGACGACGAGGAAAGAGTGATTGCTTATGCAAGCAGAACTCTGTCATGCACAGAAGCAAATTACTCGACCACTGAAAAGGAATGCCTCGCCGTGGTGCGGGCAGTTATGAAATTTCGCCCATACTTGTACAGCCGCCCATTCAAGGTTATCAATGACCACCATTCGTTGTATTGGTTAACAAGTCTGAAAGATCCTTCCAGGCTATTGGCAAGCTGGAGCCTTGGATTACAAGAATTTGTTATAATGATGGTGTATAAATCAAGAAAACGACACACGGACGTCGACTGCCTGTCTCGATCACCCATAGAGTCCGCTGCTTCCCTTGATGAAGAGACATCGTTCTTCGGAATCCTCGACTCGTCAACCATCGCAGATCACTAGCATGACGATCCTGAGCTACTTGGCTTGATTAATTATTTAGAAGGACGAAGCCAGAACGTGCCCAAAGCCTTTGCAAGAAGACTATCGTCGTTCTGTCTGCGAAACAATGCCCTTTACAAAATGAACTTCTCGTCAGACAGGTCCACCTACCTGCTTGCTGTGCCTACCACTCTTCGTTCTGAGGTATTTATTGCAAGCGTGCCACAACGAGGTCACATCTGGACATTTAGGCTACACGCGCACACTGGGCAGATTTTGAGGGAGGTATTACTTGCCTAGACCCACCGCTGCCGTGAAGCATCATGTTCGGACCTGCCTCGATTGCCAGCGGCGCAAGTTACCTCCGACGAAACCAGCCGGTTTGCTACACCCTGTCCAGATCCCGACAACGCCATTTGACCAGATTGGAATGGACCTTTTGGGCGCACTTCCCACCTCTAGTGCTGGTAACCGCTGGGTTATAGTGGCGACCGATTACCTTACTCGCTACGCCGAGACAAAAGCCATCCAGAGAGGCACAGCTGAGGAGTTGGCCCGATTCTTCATAAAGAACATTGTGCTGAGAAACGGTGCGCCGTCGATCGTTATAACAGATCGAGGAACATGTGTTGGTGCTCAGTGGTACTATTCATCGCAAGTCGACAGCTTACCATCCACAAACCAACGGGTTGACCGCCAGCACCGACCTGAACTTGTGCACGTAGTGCGCATTAAGCCTTACGTCAGCGAGTGACTCTGCGAAGCACCGTCGCTTGTACAAAGTGGCTTTATGCACGAATGACTGGCTCAGCCATAGCATCGGGCCGATGTTCTTTTGGGGGCATAATATTGGGGGCATAATGTTTTACTGCTCCAAGTATGTCAAATCTCTATTTCACATGCTCTGATACGCATTTTGTTCAGCTCCAAATTTTACCAATATACAATCTCTTCTGCTCTGAAACAGGAGTTTTCCTGCCCTGAAAATCGCTCCAAATCCTAAATAGGCTGAACCACAGCTGTTTTTTGGAAAAGGGTCCCTGAAGTACCATGCGTACTGACAACATTCCTGTTGCATGGGCGCTCACTGGAAACACAGGTGGTGTGGCCTGTCACGTGATGCAGTTTGGCACCGATGCTCAGGAACACCATCTGTTATGCTACAGGACAGCTCTCTAATTAATTAGGCAATATAACAATTGATGTCTTACAGCAATATTTTAATGTACCTGTTTATTAATTAACACAATAACTCGTAAGCTATCTTTTTACCATATCAAGAGGGGCTTATAAACACTAACTGTCCACGTCTTGCATAAAAAGGAAGTTTACTATTACCAAGAGTTTGCACTAATAGTGGCCAAAAAAATTTCGTCATTTACACCCATTTCATATTGGGAAATTCGTCATCACACAATCTAAGCCATTATAATTAATTATTTCTTATGTCAATGTTAGATTGTGTCACTGTTGTGGTAGCATTCATTTTTGTCGATATATTTATGGCTGATTCTTATAGCTTAGATTTAGCTAGACGTAGTTGTTGTCTATCAAAGCCTCATTAACTTTTTCTTTATCCTCCGCATCTGCATGTGCGTTTCCATCATGGGCTGCTTCCTCTATAAGGTGACTCCACAAGAGATGGAACATGCATCTCCGGTCAATATTTTTGTATTGTCTGCTCTATTTGTATGTTGGGTGTGGACATTCAAAGTGCACGGAACAGAAAATTTTATTTCCAAAAAGACGCTTTCAGCACGGTAAAAAATATTTGAAATTGGGGGCACTGGATACGGGGGCGCAGGCATTCTGTCCTTTTTTGCCAACTTTAGTAGTTTCTGATTTCATAAGTGAACTTCATGCTAGCTGTAAACATAATGTCAAAAGCTTTGTTGCCGGTTTTGATAGGCATCATTGTAAATTACATTTGTGCTTACCTTATGCTGTGCTCAAAACAAGAAATATGAAAAAAAGGCAAATATGGCCCAAATAAAAAAAAAGTTAGCTAACATTGATGCACATTTGCTTTGACGGAGAAGCTTAAAAAAAATGTAAATTATATGAAAAAGCCTTCACAACGTTACTGAAAAAGATAGCTTTTGTACAGACCGCATAAAAGAGAAAATATAGTTGAAAACTGAGTTCTTTCAAAAATGTTCATTTTCAAGGAAAAAAAATCCAGTCTCGGTTCATAAGAAAATTTTTACTGGAGAGCGCCCATGTCAGTCAAACACGGTTTCAATATTCTATGCCCTCATTTGCTTTGTTCACGAGATAAAATGTGCGAAAATAGCCTCAACAGTGTGTACACGCTTTACTATCATTGCTGGTTATCAGCTTGCATTGTGGAGTAGACCTACAATTATAATTATTCTGCTGTAGCAAAGCTTTGCTTCGGTGGCTTGTCTTCACAAAAAAATTTATTGTCAGATTTTACTTGTGTCTAGTATGTGCGGGGTGGGCAGCAGCCCTCTAAAGGAATCGGGGAGCACCTTAATCTGAGACAGTTTCATTGGTGTTAATTGCACTGCTTCTATCGCACGGTCACGAAAAGAAACAGATTATCTTGCGCAATACCTTTGTACCATGAGCTCCTGTTGTGTGACAACATACATGTGCCTCGCTTTTATTGCGGTGTATGGGGGTGCATAGTGACTGCAAAAAGAGCCAAGAGCCCATGTTTCTGTGCAATAAACTCTGTTGAAGACCAGCGTTGTTACGGTCTCTTTTTGTTCATGTGTCTGCTTTATTTTTCTATTTCGCTTAAAACGCTAGAAATGCATCACGAGTTTCATCAAGCAGACATGGCTGTTGTCATGTATAAGAACACCAATTCGTGACATGGTGTCACAGTAAGCGATTGATTGCAGGTCTGAATGCAGCACCATGACAGCTTGTTCATCACGGCGCACGCGAAGCAGCTCGGGAGACGGCGCCTACAGCTCGACGAGCGAGGCTGAGCTTGACTCGGACCACGAGCTTGACCTGGACGCTGAGGTGGACCCCCAGAAGTTGCTGGGGGCCTGGCTTGGAGAACTTGACGCTATCCACCAGGTCAGCCACATGATTTATATCTTCAATGGCTCTTTAAAATGTTTTCTTTTCTTTTTTTTAAATTCTTGATCTATACTGAAAAAAATTTCCAAGTTCGTGAAAATTTGTGTTACAATTCTAAAAAAGCAATGTCATAACTTTCATGGTACGTTGGCCTTACAAAAGTGGATCATTGTCGCCTACCTGCTTAAATGCCCCACTTTTTGGGGGGGTTTTAAATTACCTCTAAACCACCTCAAGCTAAAGTAAACACACGTGTCATGTGCAGAATGCCACTATGATCAACGATGCCACATGTGGCAGCGCTACAAGGTGTGGGCATGCCAGAAGTTCCGAGAAACAATCTTTTCACCTCTTCGGGCTTCCCCATTTACGTGTGTGACGTCAACATGTTCAATCTAGGGTGCGGTTTGCAAGCAAAGCTGCGATTGATTGAACAAGAATCTGACTTTTGGTTAGTCTTCAAGCAGTATCCCACACTCCTCACTCTTCTTGCTCGTATTATGTGCGTGTGCACGCTCGTTAGTCAGCAACTGCGGCCCATAACACAATTGTCAAATCGCTTGCGGACTATCTCGACTTGAGACAACGGTGCTTTGCAGAATGTGGCTTGGTGTCGCTTTCACCAAAGCTTTCGCCTTCCGAATCGGCATGGAAGACAGTGCTGCTTGCGACCATTGCGGCAGCAATGAAACGATAGAGCACGTTCTCTGTCACTGCCCTCGTTACAGCGCGCAAAGCCGGCAGGTAGCTGCTGCATTAGGTCATCTTGACGAGAGACCCTTGTCAGAACAGTTAGTGCTTGAAAGGCGACATGATCTGTCTTGGCACAGATAATCAGTGAAGGCCTTATTGAACTTTTTTGAGCTCTCAACTGCAGGATGCACACTGTATCTTGGTCCTTGTAACATATGAGCATATGCCACCTAGTGTGTGCCTTTTTTCTAACCGTTTTATTGTTTTCTGGCAGCACAAACAGTAATGTAGCCTAAGCAGAGATACTATTAGCAAGACGTAATTGACCTTTATAAAAAGGGTGCTAGAAATAGACTACGAAGTGTTTTCTTAGAATGTTTTCTTGTACAAGCTGTGGGAGGTCTTATGGCAGCCATAAAATGGATGCACGGTCTTGCATGCAGAACCGGTTGATTGTTCCCACTTCGTCTTGCGAATAGTTCCCTTAGATAGGCTATTCTTTGTTGCTTTTTATCACTTGCTGATGTAGAAGTGCCATTTTGAGACTGGACAATGAATTGATTTTGGCATATTGGCTGCATTTGCTTGGGAGCTCAGCTATGATGTGGGTTGCATTGCCATCATAATCAGTCATGGTTGCGCACTCTGCCTCACTACTTAGTGGCTGTTCTTCGTCATTTTCTTCAGCTATTCACCGTTACTCTTGGGCAACTCGTGAACAAAGTCAATCTGCCACGGCGTCGCAGAGCCACGTGCGAAGTGCCCTTTAATTATAGTCAAGTCTTTAATAAGTCTTTTATTACATTATAGTCGGACCCTGCTGCAACGAAACTGAAGGGGCGCGGGAAAAATTTCGTTGTAGTGAAATTGAAAAAATATAGCCGATCTGAACTAGCAAAACAATGGAACGTTTATTCTCAAAATTCGAAAAATGTCCACTGCTTCCTATTCTTTCCCAGCAATGTCGCGACGTGATTGTCACCCATGCATAGCGATGCCGCGGTGAAAAGCACGCTCAAACAATGCCTAAAACCGCCTTTGTGAATGAACCAAACAGTTGCATTAACACGTTAACACCAGCAGCTGTCCGCCGTCAAAACGCCGACGGCAGCAGTGTATCGTGGAGCAGTGATTTATGCCTTATTTTATGCCATTCTTATCATCCATCACTCGCGGCTAGCTGATTTTGTTGATAATTCTGACAAACAGTTGCTCTGATTAGTTACAACACTGGCCAAGCGGGAACAAAATGATGAGCGTTGGAATCGAAAAAGGCATCGTTCCGCAGATGCACCCAGCAGCTGCGCGAAAGCAACCATGATCTAAGCAACTGAGCTTTAGCTTCGAATCATCTGCGGCTATAATGTAAACCCAATGTTTAACATTTTGATGTATTTTCAAGTTCTGAAAATGCACCAAAATGTTAAAGATTGGGTTTACTGTACAGCAATAAATATCTGAGGCTGGAATCGCATCGTGAAATTTCGTTGAAGCGGCATTCGTTGTTGCGGTGTTCGACTGCAGAACCTTTATTGTACAAATCTTGTTGGCTCATCAAAAATCTTCGTTCCGCCGAAGAACATGGAAGCCCATAGTGGGTTACAAAAAGAAGTATGGAGAGGCCCTGCCTTGATGCAGCAGTTGATTGATTGCCTTCGTGACTAAAGAAACATTCCTATTTATGCACTCAGTGATGTCCTCTGAAGTTGGGGTTGCCTGCCGTGTGGCTCTTGACGTCAATATGGAGTGCGTGCCCACTGAGGAAGGCGTGTATGCAGCTGCCTTTAAGGAGGAGATGCCGTAGACTTGTGAACCTGTATATAACTTCAGTGTGCCAAATTAGTATTGTACTGTATGCATAGCATGTAATGAAAGGAAATACTTTTTGGTATTGTTTCTCGGGGCTGCAGCATTGTCACAGACTGCTCTGGATGAGTTTTTAAACATCAGCGAGCATACTGGTTATTGTCATTAAATGACGTCTACACATGTGTGTAACTGAGGGACGAAATGTGCTGTGTCATGGCTCATTACCCCTTTCCAATCTTGCTAAGCATTATGACACCAGTGAGCTAAGGCAAAACCAAACCGGCGGTTAGCCAGCCTGCGCTTCAGTTCTTCTGACCCATGAGGGATTGCTATACCTTGCGGCCATGTGGGCAGTGCTTTTCTTCTCCTGTAGGGCAGTGCACATTCGTTTCAAGTGTTACAGTGTGAAGCAACATTACTGCAGCACTTTGGGAGCTAATGAGTCTTGGCCTGACCCATACTAAGCTTCCTGTCAACCATGATTCAACTGCAGAAATGAATGGTCTCGGTCTGATAAGAAAGTCTGCATGTGTGAGCCTGTTGTTTTGTTACAGGATCTGAATGGGCTGACCAGTTTTCCAGCTGGCATGGCGACTGACCCAGCTTTGATGTCCACACCAAGGCTCGATGGCTACCGCTTTTCCATGGTCAACTTGGAAGGTCAGTCGAAGCTGTTTTGCAAAAAACACAGCAATTCTCGCACATTTTTTTATTTCACAATTAAGAAAAATGTATTTTACAAATGATTTTTGTGAAAGAGCACTCTGGCAGTAGTTCCGGCGTAGTGTGTATCTGCTTCTCTCATGTCCTGTGGTTCGGCTGGCCTTTCTTCAAGTATCGTTAACCATCTTGCTCAGATATCGATTGTTGTTAATGGAAGTTGTTATTATTACTCAGGCTTGTTTGCCGAGCAGGAAAATATGACCAAAAGAACTTGGTTATTGCGTGCACTGTAACTTGTAACTTATGTTAAATTCGCATGCAGAGAGCCAGGATGTGGAGCTCGATGCCATCCTAGGTGAGCTGTGTGCCCTGGAGACACAGTTTGAGCGTGAGATCAAGGCCACTGCAGCGCCTCCTCCATCGTGCACTCCCACCGCTAGCCAACGTTCATCCACTGGCTGCTGCCGAACCAAGCTGGACTACCAGGTCCGACTATTGTTGACAACATTTTATTCCCCAGCATTTTCTGGGAAATCTGTTTCATGGGCTTGTCGGAATATTTGGTGCTTTCTTACGTCAAATTGGATATTATAATTCATGTTCTGTTGGATTCAAATTTTAGTATCTGGTGTACTTGATTATAGCAACCGGTTAAGGTGTTCCACCACACTTAACGGATCCGCATGAAGTCATGTGCACCCTTTTTAAAAATTTCATCGCGGTGTTTTCATGACAGCATGACTTATGATACCACAAAGTCATAACCACGAGCATTGTGGGTATTTTCCTCACTCACAGAATTAGAGCAGCAGGGTAAACCAGTACGTGTAATGGCTATACTACTGGAACAAAGAAAGTGGCATTAACTTCCTTATTGTTTTATGTTTAATTCTATTGATGCGATGTTACATGGACAAACCAGATGCTATTCGCTGCCAAATGCACTTGCCGGAATTCATTCAACGGCAAAAGGCATACTCTAAACACCATAAGTTGCACAGTACAATATAATTGAGGCATTCGATATGACATGTATCGCATAAAAAATATTCATTCCAAACATTGAACAACATTGTTGATGTCAGGGCTTGTGTTTGGCGGACTTTTTTAGGTCTGCGTTTCAAAGGTCTCGATTTGATAGATGCTATGTTGCGTTTGGTCTTTGGATCTGACATGCTGTGATCGAAGTTGAATTTGTCAGCTGCGACATTGTAAAAGACAGGAACAAACTCCAACTGAAGGGAGCGCAGAAATTCACTTGTCTTGCAAGCAGGCTAAACTCATAAATGCATGGTTACTTTTTTTCTTCGTAATTTGAGTGTTAATCACTCACTTCACAAGATCGCGTCATTGTATCAAGTGTCATTAAATTTAAATGCAGCTGCATGTCAAGTTTAGTGCCTCTACAATCTGTATAATTCATTGTACTGTGTTACACCTTGGACATAGTACTTAGCTCAATATTTTATTGATAACAGTTGTGGGGTGTCAAAAAAACTGCGATCATGGAACACACACAGTCATGCTACGAGCTCGTGGACATTAACTAATATTTTACGGGACGATGAGCTTGCCAATTGAATCTGAAAATTATCTGAACTATGATGACTTATAATATAATGCCAACAAAACATCAGAGAACATGACACACACTAACAACAAAATCCATACAATGTACTGCGTTCGTGGCGTCACCGTCGTTCATCTTTCCTCGGGAGTCCATGGGAATGAGCCACTGTATCAAACCAACGGACCTCCCACGAGTGACGTCCATTTGAGGCCATGCCAATCACTAAAAGAGATTGAGCACCTCCCCATGTGTGTTCAAACACATGGCCTGCAGGGCTTTAGAGGTGCAGCCCATGGCATCATACGAAATTAACTTTTGTGATTCTGCTGAATATAGTGCTCGCATTATTTTCTCTCCTATTGTAATTGACAGCACTTTGTTTGGGTAAGTTACAGAGACAAGACCAGTCTGAAGCATTTTTTTTTTTCGTGCGAAATTTTATGCGGTCAAGAAACTGAATATAGGCATGTACTAGATTTAAGTCATTGTGAAAATCAGTATTGCTACATTTTTTTTTTCACCTAACCTGATGGGTAATCGCTTTCAGAAATGACCCACATGTGGGAGCTGTTCTCTCAAATGTCAGCGTTAGGTGACATTTTCTGCAACCCTACCCTCTCCCTTTCCTGACCTTCCCTGCCCTGGCCCTTACAGGGCTAAATTTTGAGACTGCAGCCTGTTAGTTTGAGACTGCAGCCTGCAGTTTGAGACCCCTGCGCTCTATGGGTGTGCCCGTTTCGATTCTTCTTTCTTCTGGTCAAGTATAAATAGAAACATCGAGGCACTCTTTGGTCGAGATGTTCGTGGTGCTGTTAATCCTAAACCAATCAGTCAATCAGTATACCCATTCCTCTGAGGTTCACAGTATTGCAGTGATGTGCAACAGGTGATTGGCAAAAGGCTTTCATTGCTTATTATTAGGCATGTGCGGATAGGGAATATTGGGTTCGAAGCAGATTTCGAAGTGCATAATGATTTTGGTCGAATAATTTGATTGAATGATATTAGATGCATTACTTGAATAGTTGTGCTAGCTCAGTATTCTAGGAAGGTTTACTTTCTAATTTGCAACATTTTCTTTTCCCACCCCAGACTCATTGCAGCCTCGGTGATCATTGCAGCCTCGGTGATTGGTCTGAGTGAAACCAAATTTATTTACTTTAGGGCACTGCTTTGGGGAAATATTTAGGTTATGGGGTGAATGAGTCATGTTATGTACCATTGGTGCTATCAGTTTCTGCCTCTGCACAGTGTCATGTTGTAAGTGCGGTCCGATTAATAGCGTGAGAAAAGCATGCAACATGCTACTCTGCTACCAGTATATGCCAAATTCTGGTGTCTTTTTGTGCTGCTTGTTTGCAACAGGACGGGACCGTGTCTACAAATGGAGGGGTCGTTGCTCGGACAGACAGCCCTGACAATGACTCGGCGTTCTCGGACAATGTGTCCATGCTCTCCTCCGAGTCCTCGGCCTCGTCCGGCGGTGGAAATAATGCCCCACGCACGGAACCAAAGCCCAACTCTGGCCTGGCATCATCACCTTGTCAGGTATTACCGTGGCATTTTGGAGGGAAACCTGATGAGGTAATCCATGTGTGTGTGTTGGTTTCAAAATACAGTAGACTCTCAGTAAACGGAACCTGAAGGGACCGGGAAAATGTGTTACATTTAACAGGAGTTCTGTTTACTGAGAGGTGAACATGAGTGCGAATACAGGCCCGAAACCAAGCAATGCAAAGGCAATAGTTCCGTTTAACAGATTTTCGTTTACTGAGAGTCTTCTGTACGCATTTACTTTTTCTAGTAAAATGCTGTACTTGCATAATGAACACACCCACATCTTTAGTCAATAGTCGGATTTCTCCCACATTATTTAATTAATCCACTCCGAACTACGACCCCCTGCAGTCCTTCAATGGCCGCACTCACTTTCCTATTTCGCTCTGTCTAGCTAATGTGATGTGATCCGAGTTCGGGAGCATTTTTGCTGTAGACATTGCTACAACGCTCCATATAAAGTCTAAATTGACAGCATCGCCCTGCACGACGTATGTTCTATGTGTGAGTTTTGAAAACATGCCAAGGCTGCCCATGAATATTGCTCGCGCAGAGAGGATACACCCTAGTCGTCTTAAGTTGGGCAAAATGTTCATGGAGATAGGCGTAGGCAATGAGCACCTCCTGAAGGAAATGAGCCCTGTGACAGTTGCACAAGTTGTCTCCGATACCTTTTGGGGCAATCGGCAGACGGCGTTGTATGTATTGTGCTCTCATCGCTAAGTTTACATTGAAGCAGTGATAGGGATGCTGCGATATCAATGCTATGAATGAGCACGATTGCGCTAACACAATAGTTCCACCTAGCAGATTTCTATTTACTGAGAATCTACTGTATTTACTCCAACCTTTGGTTAACACAACGGCCAGTCTGGCCAATGTACCGTGAAAGCTCGTTATTTCACACCTCATTAATTTGAAATTTTGGATAATTCGAAATGGTCGCCGCAGTCCAGTCCGCAGTGCATAGGAGACCATGTGTAAAACGATCGGTTAGTTCTAACAGAAATTGCTGCTTCTATGGATAATTCGAAGCACGCGCCGCCGAACGTCATCATCGTCAAACACTTGTGGAAGCTTTTACGGCCGAACGATAGGTGGCACGACCGGTTTTTTCGAGCTTCAAGTGGCCTCCGAGCAAAAGTCGAGCAAAGTATGGCTTCCAGAATCCAGGGAGCAATTTTTTTTTTTTCCGTAGCCCTCCCGCTATCTCAGCGCCTGGTGCCACTTGTATACGCGGGACCCGCGGGACGCTGAGGAGTCGGCGGAGTAGTTCTAGCAGTCCTAGGCCGCACCCGGCAGCGTCACTTTGTTCCTCGAGCACGTTGTTCGTTCATGCCGTCAAGCCGTCTTATTCCGCATCAAAGTTGCAAGATGCCGCGGGGAAACTACTGCGCAAAGACTGTCAAGGAGAAGGTGGAGATTTTGCGAGAGGTTGACCAAGGGAACTCGAGCAAATACGAAATTGCGAGGAAGCACGGCATACCTTTGAGCACGTTGTCAACCTACATACGCAACAGGACGGCCGTTGAAAACGCCTATGAAGCTGAGGATTTTGGCGCCAGTCGAAAAAGGCTAAAGACAGCGAAGTTCCCGGAACTGGAGTCAGCTTTGATTATCTGGGTTAAAGAAATGAGAGCCCAGAGTATCGCATTGAGCGGCCCTATCATCATTGCCAAGGCAGCCGATTTCGCCCTGCGCTTGGACATTGAAGACTTTGTCGCCTCCGAGGTACGGTTTCATCGTTTCAGGGAGCGGCACAATCTCGAATTCCGCACGTTATCCGGCGAGGCCAAGGAAGTGGACGCCGAAACATGCGCTACTTAGAGAAGCGACACCCTGTAGCAGTAGTTGGAGAGCTACTCACCACAGGATGTGTTTAACGCTGACGAGACAGCGTTATTTTTCAAGTTGCAGCCAGACAAGACGATCACCTACAAGGGAGACAGCTGTGCCAGCAACAAGCACAGCAAAGAGCGTGCCACTGTTCTGGTCGCCGCAAATATGACCGGTACGGAAAAGGTCCATCTTTTTGTGATTGGCAAAGCACTCAAGCCACGGTGCTTCAAAAACATTCGGTCACTGCCGACGGAGTACGCTGCAAACAAGAAAGCCTGGATGACAGGTGACCTATTCAGGAAGTGGCTACTGAAATTCGACAGGCGAATGGAACTGGGCGGCAGACGCGTTCTTCTTGTTCGGAGCACAATTTCGACGTTGAGCTGAGAGCAACAAAGTTAGTGTTCCTTCCAGCAAATACGACTTCGGCCCTACAGCCAATGGACCAGGGTGTGATAAGGAATATCAAGTGCTTTTATAGGCGTCACGTGCTGGAGAGAATGATTTTGTGCGCGGGCGACAGGAAGGACTTCGGCATTACGCTGCTCACTGCCATGCACATGTTGGTGCGCGCATGGGAACAGGTGACCGCGACCACAATCCCAAACTGTTTTTGCCACAGTGGATTTGCAGCTGGAAGAGCGCAGGATAGTTGTGACGTCGACGTGGATGGGGCTGAAAGCTCATGCCAGTGGTATTGCGCGACACTCTTCGGGGCGTACGTTTTGCCGATTATGTTGAAGTTGACACTGGTGCATCGGTGTGTGGTGCCCTGACTAATGAGGACATTATCGCTCAAGTAGCCGGTGCACAGCCTGTTGCTGAAGAGCCAGAAGGTGAGGAAGACGAAAATGACGAAGCGCCTGTGCGCCCGTCAGCTTCTGCGGTGATGGAGGCACTTAATCATCTCTTCTTCAGCTTTGAAGAGGGTGAAGAGGATTTCCTGCGCCGCGTCCGCGCGCTGGAACAGAGAGCCGCAGCTGTGGCATTCAGAGAAAAGAAGCAGATGGTCATCGCCGACTTTTTTGGCCAATAAATATTTTTCGTGCCCCCTACCCCGAAATCCACCCATTTTTGCTTACTTTCATTATTTTGAATTTTGTTTAATTCGAAATAGCTCAGCGTCCCCGTGGAATTCAAATTAACGAGCTTTTATTGTACACACTAGCGCATGGCAATGGGACTGAATAAATTACTCCTTTAATGCAATCCACAAATTTCTTGCTATGTTTAGTGGAACAAGCGGTACCGTATTTACTCGCATAATGAATGCACACGCATAATAAATGCACCCCCAACTTCAGCCATCAAAATTTTTATTTTTGTCCCCCCGCGCAATAAATGCACCCCCTACATTCATCCGCTGCAGTCCTGCTAACCGACACCTGGCATCTCTGTGTGGGACGGCGGTCCCACGCAGAACACAGTTTGCGGCGGTCCCACGCAAACCGTGTGGGACCGCCGTCCCACACAGTTTCTACGTCACCTGCAGCACCTGCTTGGGGACCAGCCGGACGGCTCGGAAACATGCATACTACGTGAGTTGTTTCTACAGCGTCTTCCACCTACCATGCGAATGGCTCTTGTCACAGCTCAGGATAAGCCACTGTCGGAGCTGGCAGAAATGGCCAATGACATGATGGGCGTTGCTCCGGCAGTCATAAACGCTGCCCACACCTCTCCGATTTCTGAAGCAGATTCCCTTCGATAAACGGTAAAAGATCTCGCAGCTGAAGTCGTCAACTTGCGTCTGCCATTGCTGAGCATTTGCAACTTAAATGACCAGCCTCGTCCACATCGACCATCTCTCACGTCAGCTGCTCAGCAAGGGCCCCTCCACCAGCCCTAGCACTGCTTTTCACCGCAGAACACATGCTATTATCACCGGCGTTTTCGTGCCGCGGCTCGCAGATGTGTGCTACCTTGCTCATGGCGCATGGGAGATGCTCCGGCTGATCGTCAATAACAGCGGCGGGCGATCAAGACCAAGCATCAAGCCGCCTCTTCCACATCACCCACAGAACCGCAGGTCTGCGCTTGCTGGTGGACACTGGAGCAGAAGTCAGCATAATTCCAGCGTCCAAAACTGACCGGCGTCTTCGCGAGAAGTCAACTCCTTTACAAGCGATCAATTCTTCGGTCATCGCAACTTACGGACAGAAGTCTCTGACCCTTGATCTCGGTCTTAACAGGAAACTGCAGTGGTTATTTTGGATACCAGACGTACGCTACGCAATCCTAGGCGCCGATTTCTTGAGGCATTTTCATCTCGTAGATATGAACCGCTGTCGCCTGGTGGATATCTATACCGGCTTATCGGTCAATGGTTTTCTGTCACGCGTTACGGCCCTAAACCCCACTTTCGTGGAACCGCCCACGTCATCATATACAGCTCTGCTCAACAAGGTTTTGGAGATTACAACGCAGTCTCCCATGGATAAGACCCCCAAGCACACTGTGACTCACTGCATCATTACCACAGGCCCACCGGTTCACTGCTGCCCTCGCCGACTTGGCCCTGATAAACTTCGAATTGCTCGCAACGAGTTTGAGCATATGTTACAGTTGCAAATCATTCGTCCGTCATCAAGCTTGTGGTCGTCGGCGCTACACATGGTTCCCAAGAAGAACAATGACTGGCGGCCCTGTGGTGATTATCAAGCTCTCAATGCCCTCACCGTTCCAGATCGATACCTGTTACCCAATATTCAGGACTGTACTGCCTTTTTAACCGGCACAACTGTATACTCGAAGATTGATCTTGTGAAAGCTTATCACCAGATCCCCGTTGAGCCTTATGACATTCCCATAACTGCAATAATTACCCCATTCGGGCTCTATGAGTCTTTACGAATGCATTTCGGTTTGGGAAACGCAGCTCAGACATTTCAGCGTTTTATAGACGAAGTCACAAGAGGCTTGCCGTTTGGTTTCGCCTATATCGACGATCTTCTCGTTGCCAGCAAGGACACTGAAACGTACAAGGCACATCTACGTCAGCTTTTCACTCGACTGCGTGATTACGACCTTGTCATCAATGTAGAAAAGTGTCAGTCTGGAGTCTCGGAGATAGCATTCCTCGGACATCAGATCACTAAAGATGGCATCACTCCTCTACCTGACAAGGTTCAAGCTATCCTCGAGTACCCGCCTCCCACGTCCATACGCAGTCTACGACGTTTTCTCGGACTCGTCAATTTTTATCGCCGCTTCATCCCTACATGCTCTACACTGGTGCAGCCTCTGGAAGCACTACTCTCGACTTCGCAAGCCGAGTCAGCCGCACTTCCCTGGGACACGGTCGCGGATCAAGCTTTTGCCGCCGTAAAGACCAAACTCGCCCAGGCCACCCTCCTGCACCACCCTTCACCAACTGCTCCCACTAGCCTCATGGTGGACGCTTCTTCAGAAGCTGTTGGGGCCGCTCTTCATCAATGGATCAATGGTGCATGGGTTCCAATTTCCTTCTTTTCCTGCAAGTTACGCGACACTGAGCGCCGATATAATACTTTCGGACGGGAGCTCCTCGCGGCCTACCTTGCGGTGAAGCATTTCAGGTACTTCCTTGAAGGGCGACAATTTGCCATTCTTACTGACCACAAGCCCCTTGTCTCGGCTTTACGTTCCTGCAGTGCCACGCACACTCCTAGAGAACTTCGACACCTTGCTTTCATTGCCGAAGTCACCACAGACATACGTTATGTAAAAGGCAGCTTTAACAGTACAGCGGACGCTCTCAGTCGTATTACCATTAATGGCACGACAGGCACCACCGACCTGTCATTGTCCTCGCTCGCGGAGGCACAGGCATTAGACGGTGAGCTTCCACGACTCCGATCCTCTACTTCCCTCCGACTGGAACAGGTCAACTTTCCCGACGACGACGTTACGCTCTGGTGTGATGTTTCACACAACTGCACTCATGTCTATGTTCTTTCACAGCTTCGTCGTGCTGTTTTTGACACCCTCCACTCCATCTGCCATCCAGGCATAAGAGCTACGCAACATCTGGTCACTGAACGTTATGTCTGGCCGTGCATACGCACTAACATTCGTGACTGGGTTCGCACTTGCAGAGCATGTCAGCGTATCAAGGTGCAACGGCACACCAAGCCTCCGTGGGGAAAATTCCCTCTCCCTGATGCACGTTTCGACACCATTCATTTGAACATTGTCGGGCCATTACCTCCATGTCGGGGAAATACGTATTTGCTTACGTGTATTGACAGGTACACAGTGATGGAAGTGCTGCGCCAATTGCGCCAAACTGCGCCAAGACAGAAATGCTGCTACATGCTGCGCCAAATGGCTGTTTTTCGCGTATATTGCGCCATGCCTGCGCCGAGGCCAACGTTTTGTGACGCTCGCCTCCACGGCCAATGGTTCCGAAACCGAAACAGTGCCGAAAAAGCAGCCAAGCCAAGCCTATTTTCAGCCACTGCTAGCCGTGTGCGAAGCGTTGGCTAGTGGCCAGAGAACGTCGCACCAGTCACACGTGCTGGGCGCATTGGCCGTGCTGGGCGCATTGGCTATCTGACAACGGCTCCGGCAGGCAACGAAATGGCTTTTACGAGGAAAGGTAAGCCTGTGACTTGTGTCGTTGATGCCTGTTTTGTGTTGGCTGATGTGGATATAATGCTTGAAAAGTTAAAGTTGAAGTGTTCGAGCCTCCGATTGTTAATTTTTGTAAAACCCTTGATGTTATTGTGCTGTTAAGCCTACTGTTTATTGTCGCGTTTTTGACGCACATTTCGTGCTGTTTTTGGGCGCATTTGCTTTGGATGTCCCCTGCTGTGACACCAGTAGCCCCTAAATGTACCGGAATCATCGAGGGGCTCCTCTTTTCTTTGTTCGACATAAGTCCTATTTTTATATCGCACATTATTAGCTCTGAACTGACGTGAACAAAAATATAAAAGGCACAAGTGCCAATAGGTGCATTTATTAGCAAGTTATTCGTGGAGACTTGTATTGCGGGATCACAGCTCATTATTTTACATTGTTTGTTTGAGATTTGTAACTGTCTCCACGCAGCACGGTTCAGCGCAGTAGCGGCAGTAGTTCGTACGAAGTGACCGTGCGGCATCAGCAGCCACGTGTTATGTATTGATGTGCGCATGAAGTTAATATCGTGTAACCTTGATCTGGGCCATATCGCGCTTATCTGTACTGACTGAACTCATAATATATCGAATTTTGGATTTTTTTAAAATTGGTCGGTAGCATATGAAACGCGGTTGTGAAAATTAGCAGCGCGCCTGTCGCCGTGAATTTTTATGTAATCATAGCATTGTATAATGATATTACCGCGCCTTGCGATACCTATTTCAATTATTATTTGTGCTATAGTGTGGCAGCGCATCACCAAGCAGGGAACACCAGAGCTTGAATTCAGTCGAATATCAGAGTGGGCAATTGACCTTTAAAGTATATCGGTTGCGGCGGAGCGGTGTGCACGGAGAAGCCAAACGAGAACGCAGCGGGGTTTGATGTCGGTCGGAATTGCGCCTCCTAATATGTAAGCAATCGCGCGCATTTGTACCAGGCAGGACTGAGCGCGAGCGTCTGAGGGTAGTGGGACGTAATCAGGCGCAACATTCCCGACTTTCCGTTCGCGGAGAGGCGCCTGTGGCGCGGCGATTTTGTCGTTGTTTGGAGTCCGTTTTAATTCTGTAGAACGGCATCGCGAAGGTGATTCTTACAACGCTGGTAATAGTTTTGCCTCAAAATTTCAGACACTATTTTCTCTTGCTCAATTTACCGTGCATTTGCAAAAATAGATATCCAAGTTTGTGTTTAAGTTGTATTATCAGAAGTTTGTCTGATCAGGGCAACATTTTCTTTCAGGTCGTCAAAGCAAGTTTAATAGCCAAGTGCTCAATGAGATTGACTCCAACGGTGACATCATCTCTGTTTGGTGCAGACAAGGGATAAAACAAGAGGAAGCGTTCTGCACCATCTGCAACACTATCATAAACTGTGCACAGCATGGTGTAGCGGCTGTGAAGCGTCATGCTGCCAATAAGAGTCACGTTGAGTTGTGCACTCAACATAGAGATGCTTCTGGTGTTCTAAAGAAGCCTGCTACTAAGCAAGTTCAGCTGGAATCGTGCTTTGCAACTGGGCCAGGACTTTCGGAGGCAGACCGTGCTGCTCGAGCAGATACTTATTTTGCGCTTGGAGTGGCGTTGTCTGGGATCCCTTATACATACGGGGATGTAGCAACGAAGATGATGCCATTGATGTTTCCAGACTCTAAAATAGCCAAGGAGTTCCAGTGTGGTAGGAAGAAGCTATCATACATTATTTCAGATGGCCTAGGTCCATATTTTAAGAAGGCAGTCACAGATGAACTGAACAGGCCACACACATATTACACAATTCAGATCGACGAAACACCGCTCCCAGAGCAACGCTGCCAACAGCTGGACGTGATGGCCAGATATTTTTCTGATACACAGAAGCGTGTTGTTGTTGAGCATTTGCGCTCTTATCACTTGGGCTCTGCAACAACAGAAATCTTGCTGGCACATGTGAAAGAAGCCCTGCAAGATTTGCCTGCAAGGAACATGCTCTGCTTTTACAGTGACGGGCCCAACGTCATGCAAAGTTTGAAAATACGTTTGAAAGAAGATGTGAATCCAGCTTTGCTGGACATTAGTGAATGTAGTTTGCACAAGGTGCATAATGCATTTGCAAAAGGTCTCGAAGCATTTGGTGATACTGTAGAAATAACGTTGCTTGACATATATCACTTTTTCAAAAATTCAGCCGTACAAAGTGCTACGCTGAAGGCAACACAGAGATTCCTAGGCTTGCCTGAAAATGTCCTTCTGCGGCATGTGAGCTCGCGATGGCTGACGCTGAGTTCAGCTTTGGATCGATTTATCCAGCAACATGAAGCTGTCAAGGAAACAGTTCTGGGTGCCCAACAAAAAAGTCGAGCGGGTGGCAATATTTATAGGCGTCTGAAGGAAAATCTAATGAAAAAGGATCTACTTCCCAAGGCAATCTTTCTTCGAAATGTCGCAGATGTGTTTGTTGAGTTCTTGACGTTATTTCAACGACGGGAGCCACTCCTCCATATATTGTATGAAGAAATGGTGAAGCTTGTGAAAAGAATTCTGGGACGTTTCCTACTGATCGGTGCATACAGGGACTTCACAGGAGTGGAACTTCAATCCCTTAATGTAGAGTGCTCTGCGAATTGGAAACAGGTAGTTGAAATTGGTGGAGACACTGAAAATTCCATTAATTCTTTCACGCCTGAAGAGAAGAAGATGTTTAGAATAGGTGCACGTAGCTTTTACATTCACGTTGCGAAGTATCTGCTTTCAAGGCTGCCCTTTGGCAATCAGGTGCTTAAAGATCTCAAGAGCATTCATCCAAGTGCTGTCAAGGAGGAGAGCGCCATTGTGGCACTCAGGAATTTGGCACAACAAGTGCCAGAAGTGGTACCACCGCAGGAAGTGTCTGCTCTGATGGACGAACTAACGCTCCTCTCCACAGAAGAGTTTTCCTCTAATCCACACGAGCGTCTCGACGATGCGTGGCAACACATATTCAGCCTCTTGTCAAAAGACGGTGGTCCCAAGTACCCCCGAACAGTGAAATTTGTTAAAGCTATGCTGTCGCTTGCGCATGGCAATGCTGACGTTGAAAGGGGATTTAGTGAAAATCGTCGTCTTCTCCATGAGCGAAGTAACCTTTCAATTGCAAGTGTAAATGGATTGCGTTCTACTAAATCATTTTGTAGCCGGTATGGCCAAGATGCCTCAGCCGTTCCTATAAAGCCCGATATGATTAAAGCGGTAAAGGGCTCATTTAAAAAGTACCAGGAACGTGTGTCTGCAGAATGTGAACCCTCAGCCAAGAAAGCCAAGCTTCACCAAGACCCCGTAGGAAGCAAAGTGGATGAGCAGCGAAGCATACAGATAGATATCGATTCTGCTAAGAAGATGCTAGCCAATGCCGAACTGCTTATTGCAAAAGGGATGAAGGCTAAGAAGTTTGATGATATTGAAAGTGGACAAACATTGCTCAAGGAGGGTCAGGCAAAACTTGCTAGCAGTCTTAGCAAGCTTGAAGATTTAAAGGAAAAGAAAAGCTGTGCGCGCCTATAGGACTAGTCTAAGTTATGAGGTTTGCATGTGAATGTCACTGTGATGTTTACTTCTTTTTTAGAGCTGAAGTACTCTGTTTAGAGACTCATGTGGTGAGAGCTTTTCTGTGATAGTCATCATCATCAGCCTGACTACGTCCACTGCAGGACAAAGGCCTCTCCCATGTTCCGCCAGTTAACCCGGTCCTGTGCTTGCTGCTGCCAATTTATACCCGCAAACTTCTTAATCTCATCTGCCCACCTAACCTTCTGTCTCCCCCTAACCCGCTTCCCTTCTCTGGGAATCCAGTCAGTTACCCTTAATGCCCAGCGGTTATCCTGTCTACGCGCTACATGCCCTGCCCATGTCCATTTCTTCTTCTTGAGTTCAGCTATGATATCCTTAACCCCCTTTTGTTCCCTAATCCACTCTGCTCTCTTCTTGTCTCTTAAGGTTACACCTACCATTTTTCTTTCCATTGCTCGCTGCGTCGTCCTCAATTTAAGCTGAACCCTCTTTGTAAGTCTCCAGGTTTCTGCTCCGTAGCTAAGTACCGCCAAGATACAGCTGTTATATACCTTCCTCTTGAGGGGTAGTGGCAATCTACCTGTCATAATTTGAGAGTGCTTGCCGAATGTGCTCCACCCCATTCTTATTCTTCTAGTTACTTCAATCTCGTGGTTCGGCTCTGCTGTTATTACCTGCCCTAAGTAGACATAGTCTTTTACAACTTCAAGTGCACTATTACCTATCTCGAAGCGCTGCTCCTTGCCGAGGTTGTTGTACATTACTTTCGTTTTCTGCAGATTAATTTTAAGACCCACTTTTCTGCTCTCCTTGTCTAACTCTGTAATCATGAGTTGCAATTTGTCCCCCGAGTTACTCAGCAATGCACTGTCATCAGCGAAGCGTAGGTTACTAAGGTATTCTCCATTGACTCTTATCCCTAACTGTTCCCATTCTAGGCTTCTGAAAACCTCCTGTAAGCACGCGGTAAATAGCATTGGGGGAATTGTGTCCCCCTGCCTTACACCCTTCTTAATTGGTATTCTGCTGCTTTCTTTATGAAGCACTATGGTAGCAGTTGATCCCCTGTAGATTTCTTCCAGAATGTTTATATATACTTCACCTACGCCCTGATTCCGCAGTGTTTGCATGACGGCTGATATTTCTACTGAATCAAACGCCTTCTTGTAATCTATGAAGGCTATGTATACTGGTTGGTTATACTCTGAGCATTTCTCTATTACCTGATTGATAGTATGAATGTGGTCTATTGTTGAGTAGCCTGTTCGAAATCCTGCTTGTTCCTTTGGTTGATTGAATTCTAATGTTTTCTTTACTCTGTTAGCAATTACCTTTGTAAATAGCTTGTATACTACAGAGAGCAAGCTGATCGGCCTGTAATTCTTCAAGTCCTTGTCATCTCCTTTCTTATGTATTAAGATGATGTTAGCGTTCTTCCAAGCCTCTGGTACTCTTCCCGTCAGGATAGTATTGCATTGTAATAACTGTAAAATGATACCTGATAGTGCAAAAATGGCAGGCATTCTGCAGATGTTGTGTGTTCTGTAAATGTGTTCATATTTTAGTTGGAAAATTTGTTAAGTGCAATATATGATCAATAATAAATGCAATTATTTTTAAAATAAAATTTATTTGTCGTGTTTCATGCACATATCGGTACCTACCTGCTGCGGTGAGACTGCTCCAAACAGTAGTTAGCTTGCTACAAACAGGACATTTTTGTGCTCCAAGGGCACTAATTCTTGCTCCAAACTTCCATTTTTCCTGCTCCGAAAGCTGCTCCGAAATGCCAAAAGCCACTTCCACCACTGGGTACACTAGGTGGCCTGAAGCAGCTCCAATGCCTGACATCACGGCAGAAACAGTTGCTCGTACCTTTCTTGCTACCTGGATTAGCCGTTTTGGTGTACCATCAACGGTGACCACTGATCGAGGCACACAGTTTGAGTCAGCGCTTTTCACCTCTGTCACATTTCTACTGGGTTGTGGGCGTATTCGCACAACTGCGTATCATCCAGCATCAAATGGCTTAGTGGAGAGACTCCACCGTCATCTAAAAGCAGCACTCGCCTCGCAGCCTCACGCCGAAGATTGGGTATCACACCTCCCCATCGTGCTTCTCGGCCTGCGTTCAGCACTGCGGCCAGAACTTGCATGCTCTGTAGCTGAGATGGTTTATGGCTGCACACTCCGTTTGCCTGGTGACCTCGTCAGCCCCGTTATTACGCAGAGTGTTTCGGATCCATCTTCTTTCGTCCAGCGTCTGCGGATCTTCATGCAAAAGTTGCGCCCATCACCAACTTCAGCTCATACTAAGAACGACGTTTTTCTGCCGGCAAACCTACAGACATCTTCACACGTTTTTGTTCGTGTCGATGCGTCTCGCCGTGCTCTTATGCCTCGCTATGACGGTCCTTTCCCAGTCATCCAGCAATCTGAACATCAATTTACAATCCTGCATAACGGGCATGAAGACACAGTCAGCATTGAAAGGATCAAGCCGGCACCCATTCTGACAAGCTCCGTCTGATCATTTTTTTTTTCTTCAAGTGCCCACGGCCACTTGTCTGCAGGGGGGCCTATAGCATACTTTTCTTCTTCTTCTGGCTGACACACTTGGGACATAAGCTAGTAGTGGGTAGTCTGCTGAGGAGAGAAGAGAGGTAGTTGGAACAATGGCGGAGATGCATTAATAAACCGCGCTGTGTTTTCGAAACCGCAATTCAGAGTGCTTTACCAGTGTAGCTGCAGGACAGCGTCCGACGACGTAGACCTGCCGTTGTCGCTGGTTTAATGAAAAGGACGAGACGGACAGGAAGCGGGCTGCTGAAGTATAGCAGCGACCACAGCGTCCCGCCAGCCAGAAGCAAATGAACATTCTAGGCTCTGCGCCCCACGAGCCACCGGCGCTTGTCATCTTTTTCATTAGCCGGCTGGCCGCCACTAGCGCTACCCTACAAGGGCTTCACGCTTAGAGTGTTACACGATAAAAAATTAACAAAATGTACAAGAGTGTCCGGGCCGCGAATAGAAAGGGCCCGTGAGCAGTCCAGGTTGTCAATGGAAGAGACTGTTGACAATCAGTGGGTCTCTGGCGGGTGACACTGGGAATGGCGCAGCGTACGAGGGTGGCGACGCAGGTACGCTGTTAGAAGGGGCAGGCTAGGGTCGGGATGAAGGAACACTTTTGGCGATAGTGAGTACCAACGAGCCGTTTCGGTGCGGTTGGTTGTCGCGCGCATTCGGGCACTGATGCTTAAAAGATGGATTGTAGCATGTGCGTAGTACGGCCAATCCAGTGGGTCCAGTTGTATGTACATGTTGGTGCTGGTGGGAACGTCAACAGGCAGTGCGGTCAACCCAGGTAATGTGTTGACGGTGCTGGTACGGTCGCATTCGATGGCACATTACTGGCTGTGGCAGCCACCTGGTCTGCTGAGTAGGGTGCAGACAAGTTGGAAGTCGGGCACTCTGGACCAACGAAGTGCGGCATGGCTTAGCGTGATGACGAGCTGGCTCAGGGGGCACTGATAGATGGCTTTTTCTGGCCTTTGACGACATGTAATGCGTAGGCATACGCCGATGAGTCGTCGCGTTGTTTGAGCGAGAGCCGATGTTGGTCGACGCGAAATCGAGTGGCGGGTCTGGGGCGTTACAGTTGTCAGGGGCCATCGACGGTGTTGAAATGCTTGAGCACTTGTACGGAGCGGTAGGCGGATGGCTTACCTGCGCGTCTGTTGGGGCATGCACGGTGTGCTCCACCTGCAATGGCAGAGTCTTCGGGATTTCCTGACATCGTCGCAGCATCATGCACGTTCAGCCGTACATGCTTGGAGGCTTGAACTTCTGTGGGATACATCGAGGATGATGTTAGTAAGTGCTGGCAGTCCACAAGGTTTTGAGCAGCAGGCACCGGTGTGCCGGGGGAACTGATGTTGTGCAGCGTCACAGCGGGCTCCGAGTGGTGTTGCGGGCCTCCACAGGTGCCGGGACAGGCGTGGAGTCTGCAGGAAGGTCAGCTGGCCCAGCTGAGGTTGTCGAATAGCTCGGGGCAGACAGTGCAGCTGACCAGGTCTCTGCAGTGAATCCGACGGTGCACGGGGCAGCGGCCGGTGTCAAATCTGCGGCGAAGAGAAGTGTCCATGTCTTTTTGGCAGAACCGGCACATCGGAGGCAGAATCCGTGAACTCCGGGGTCGTGGGTCTCTCGAACAACGGGTCGATTGGCGCGAAAGGTTGGTCCCCGTTACCCGTGGCCAGTTGTTGTTGGTAGAGGAATCATCTAGACTGGCTGTGGTGCTGGAGGCGTCCTGAAAGGTAATGAGCCAGATGTTGTTGTGTCGCTTGTGGGAGGAGGAGCGTGTTTGAGGCCATAAAACGTGAGCACGGCATCTCGCAAGTCATCGAACTGGCGAGGGCTCCAGGAGAAGTATGTGAAACGGCGTTTGATGTCTTGTGGAAGATGGTATTTCAATACCTAGTACATGAGCTCTTGGATCCAGATGCCGTTGTGATACAAGGCCGCCACAAACTCCTCGAACAACAACTCTGGGTGAGAGGTCCGGAACGATGGCAGTGGTGGGTCGAATTGGGGCTGTTTGACTTGCGCTGGCTGTAACATGGCCGCGGAGCTCGGCAGCAGTTGTGCAGTGTTGGTCGCTTGTCCTTGTGTCCGTGGTCACCAATTTGTAGCGGCGGGATGGCATCTGGCGTAGAGGTGCGGTCGTCGCTAGTTTAATGAAAAGGATGAGACGTACAGGGAGTGGGCTGCCGAAGTAGAGCAGCGAGCATAATGTCCAGCCAGCCAGAAGCAGACGAAGATTCTAAGCTTCGTGCACCACGAGCGACCGGCGCTCGTCATCTTTTTCATTAGCCGGCTGGCCGCCACTAGCACTACGCTACAAGAAAAGGTAGCCGCAAAGCGTTTTTATGGTTTGCACGGGGCGGCCCAGGGACAGCTTGCAGAAGATAACGCCATCAACCACATAAGATCAGTAAATTGCAACAAAAAAGCTGTTTCCAAACAGTGTACGCGTATGCAAATTGCGAAAGGCTAAGCGACATTTCTTTGCATTACCGCTTTTTTTCCTTCTCCCGAAAATGTTTTCATAAAATTTACCCCACGTAATAAACGCACCCCCCAACTTTGCTCCGATGTATCAAAAAAAAAAAAAAGTGTGTTCATTATGCGAGTAAATACGGTATTTTTTTTTCAATGTTGACCTACCTACAAAGTATCTGCTGTCGCATAGGCATGGAAAAAATAATGTCCACACCGTACCTTCTCACAGTCCTCAGATTCGGAGGTAGGGTGTGATTGTAGGGCACTACGGCAGCCTTTCTTGTTCGAGTGGCTGCTTGAGTGGTGCTTTCAGGCCCATTTGGGCTGGACTGATGTTTCTTGCTCAGGCGTTGCATTACTACCAAGTCTCAAAGGGTAACCAAAATTGCACAGATGCTTAACCTGGCCCCACAAACTTTCTCAAACCTTATGCTCGCATGACTTTTATAGAGAATGGTGAAATAGTGATTGAATTATAGCACACTCAACTAAATTTAAATTTGAAAATGAAAGTGGTATCACTGGCTTGTTAACTCTGGGCTCCAACAAATGCCCCTTGAACAGCAACACAATCCAATGTCCGATAATCTGATGAAATTGTCCTTTGGGATTTTGTGTGTCGGTAAAAGAGAGCTTTCGTCTCAATAGTTTATTTCAATCAGAATAATGTTATTTCAATCAATCAATCTTGCTATTCACATTGAGAAATGTGGCTTTGTTCCAATGTTCGATAAAACACATATGTATTGTTACGGTGCACGGTGTTACGGTGCTGGGACCGCGTGATTGCTTACGCCAGTCGTCTTCTTTCACCTGCCGAACGGAAGTTCTCCATCACTGAGCGTGAATGCCTAGCTTTAGTGTGGGCCGTGGCGAAATTCAGGCCTTACCTGTATGGCTGAACTTTTTCCGTTGTTACGGACCATCACGCTCTTTGCTGGCTGTCATCGCTAAAGGACCCATCTGGACGTTTTGGTCGCTTGGCGCTCCGTCTGCAAGAATACTCATTCGGGGTCCACTAGAAGTCAGGACGCCTCCACACAGATGCAGACTGTTTGTCACGTTATCTGGTTGAAACACCCGACTTGACAGACCTTGATTCAGACCCCTGCGTTCTCCCCATCCACGCTTTGGGTGATATCTCCACCGAACAACGACGTGACCCGTCGTTACTCTCCATCGTCGAGCGTCTGACCTCTGCTCCAACAGACCCTTCCGTTCGCCTGTTCGAACTGCACGACAACATTCTGTACCGTCGCAGCTTCAACGCTGATGGCCCGGAATTACTACTTGTGCTTCCCCATCACCTGCGTACCAGCATTCTCGAACAACTACATGACGTACCTACAGCCGGTCACCTAGGCATCTCTCGTACCTGCGGTCGTGTGCGATGTCGCTTTTTCTGGCCCGGACTGTAGCGTTCTGTGGTTCGCTACGTCACTGCTTGCGACCGCTGCCAACGCCGCAAGCGCCCCTCTGTGCTACCGTCTGGCCTCCTACAGCCCATTGACATACCGACGGAACCATTCTTCCGTGTTGGCCTTGACCTGTTGGGCCCGTTTTCTACGTCCACCTCCGGAAATAAATGGGTTGCAGTCGCCACAGACTACGCCACACGCTTTGCCATCACTAAAGCACTGCCGACAAGCTGTTCCACTGATGTCGCTGACTTTCTCTTGTATGAAGTCATTCTTCATCACGGCGCTCCGCGGCAGCTGTTTACTGATCGAGGAAGATACTTTCTTTCATGTGTTGTAGATGACATTCTTGCTATGAGAGGCCCAAGTTTTTGCTGTCTTGTGTTTTGCTCAGCTTTTCTTTAGGGACTGTGTGAGCTGCTGCTCTTATAGATCTAGAGAGTGACTGCACTCAAATGCTGTTCATTGTGCACTGACTAAGTTGCAAGTTTGTTGTTTGTGTGCAGCTCTTGGAGGCCATCAATGTCAAGCTGCGGTCTATTCAGGCTGGTATTGAGTTGGATACTCCACCTCCAGTGAGTCAACTAATCTCACATTCGTCTCTTTACGATATAAATCAGTCTATCTAAACTGTTGTTGCTTGGTCAATTAATCTTACATTCATCTCTTTGCGATATATATCATTCAGTCTACCTAAACTGTTGTTACTTGGTTGGAAGGTCTGTCACTTTGGGGGCTTAGACACTGCGCTGATTGTTGCATTTATATTTTTAACATTCATTTTAAGCTAACAGTTCTAGTTTTTTCCCACATGAGTCTCGACAAACATTGAAAAAAAGTTGCGGAGAGCGTACAACTTTGCCCATTGCCGAATATTTTAGAAATACTGCCGAGTATGTGAACCTGTCTATTTTCGATCTTCTGAACCTTTGCTTAGGGCACAAGCTTCTCCTTATAAAAAGCACACAACTCTGTCCATGACCATTTGAGAAAGACTGCCAAGCATGCACACATATGTATTTTCGCTCTTCTAAATTATCTGTTGGGTGCGAGCTTCTTTTTACTAGAAGCACACGACTTTGCCCATTGTCATGCATTCGAGAAAGACTGCCGAGTACGCACGTCTGTATTCTAGATCTTCCGAACCATCTGTCGTTCGTGAGCTGCTGCTTGCCATAAGGTCGAAGTCTGGGTCAGTAGTTACATGACAAAAGTGGTGTCTTCTTGCTAGGAGTGCGCGGTTTTGCCCACCGCTGAACATTTGAGAAAGGTCACTGAGTGTGCACCCATCTGTACCTTCTCACTTCTAAATCGTCTGTTGGACGCAAGCTTCTTTCTTCTAGGAGCGCACGACTTTGCCTATCGCCGAACATTTGAGAAAGACTGCCATGTCTTAGGATAGACAGGTCACTATGTTCACCACAGGTTATTGGAAGATAAGGGATTGCTTACTGGTAGTTGATCATCTAATCTCTCTGCATTATCAAGAGAGTAAGTGCGCGCTGTAATTCAATTAATGCGCAGTTATGTAGTGTCCACGGTGTAAGAATAAGTTAGGTGCTGACACCTGCCACTTCGCGTAAGGTAAAGGCGCGGGCAGATCGTTTCACTAATGACCTTGAGCTACAAGTAGTTTCCATCACGCGAGTTGGGATGGCGCTACTATATGGGGCGCCCTCGGGAGCCTTCATGTGCGCGCTGCCACGGAGGCGGCGTGCACATGAAGGCTCCCTAGAGCACCAGGTATTTGCACGCAATGGAATATATACCTGAAAGATTTGTGTGCATAGGATTTTGTGATTTAGAAACGCGTTTCCCTGTGCCTGTGAGTCTTTTCTGTGCATTTGTTTTGCTGATTTGCGATTTGTGATTCAGTGCATGTATATATACCCTGACGCTGCATACCACTTCGAGTTCGCGTCAGCGGTCTTTTCGCAGGCGGCACCTTGAAATGGGCAAGTGTGCTTTGTCCCGAATTGCAAGTCTAGGTATTGGACTTGTACGGAGCGTGTGTTGCTTTTCAAGGCTCTGCATAAATCAGAGCGCTTGCATAAGTGGCAAGTCACAGTGTATTAATTTAGTGGCTTCCATGTACTTATGTATATCGGGCGTAATAAACAAGCGAGGCTTCACAGCAATTACCTTCTACACACAAATCGGTGTCGCTCCCCAGTGAACGCCATCTGTTGCATCAGAGGGACACAGCCCAGGAGGCGAACACAACCTGGATGCAGCGCCGGCCGCAGTGTCATCACCTAACATTACCTATTCTTACACCGTGGTAGCGTCACAGGAGTGAAGAAGAGCATCTAATGATCGGAGTATGGCATATCATGAATTGTGGTAGCTCATGCGTGAACCAGCCATCAATTAACTTGCACTAAGAGGAAATCAGATGCGTTAACATAGACAATCTTTCACGTAGACCATCATGTGTACGGGAAAGATAGGCTCGTCTTTTGCCTGGGCATGCACAGATAACTTTTCGTGCCTTCTTTCTGTTTCGCCATTATGCACATTTACAGTTGTTAATCGGCATTTGTAATGTCCTGACTTCTATCTTGACTTCTTTCTTGTGTCTGCGCTTGCACGTCCTGTCTTCTAGAAGTCACCCATGCCTGTAAACAGGCGTGAGTGTGCCTCTCAACTGTGCTTCCTTCCTCTCATTGAACTCTCTTCTCACCTCTCTCTCTTCAGGCTGAGCAAGCTGCGCGTCTCAAGGCTGAAAAGATTAGGATAGCTTTGGAGAAAATGAAGGAGGCCAGCGTGCAGAAGGTAGCCTTCTTCTCTTGTGCTGCTGGCATGTGTGTGTGTGTGCGTGCAGTGGATGTAGCATCGCATTTGGCCATGACGACACAATATACAGTCAGACCTTGACATAGCAGAGTGCCATTAAATGTCCTTCGTGTGTCTAAGGATGAATGTAAACAAAAATCACAGTCAGACTTGTACGAAAAAAATGCAGCGAGATATTCCATTCTGTGTTCATTAAAATGCCTTCAAAGAACAAAGGAGACGAGGTCATATCTCTGTAGAAGTAGTGCAGCATCCAAAATGCTTTCCCAAAGGGACACATCTTGTGGCGACAGGTTATTTCGGAAACCTACATGTGTGTTCACAGGATTTATTTTGTACCAAGCTGCTTCTAATCTATTCAAGACTACATGCTCTGGAAGCTTGCCGTGACAACACGTTAGCGCTGTGCAATTGCTGTAGCTTTTTAGATGCTAAGCAGCTCTTTGACTAGCCTGTGTAACGCTGTTCGTCCGTGTTTCTGTGCCGATGGGCCGCTTCGCAGTCCCCTCGCCACAGGTGTCGGGGCAGTGCCAAGTAGGTAATGCCTTCCCTCGTAGTGTGGGTTGACGTCACTCTCTCCTTCACCTGCGCCAAAAAGCAAAGCTCCTTTGCCCGCCAAGATATGGGCCAAAGAGATTTAGGCAACCCGGCTGTCACCGGCGCTGCGAGGGTTATCAAAGCCAATTGTGTTTGGGAATGGCGACATCGCGGCTTCAACACCGACAAGGGGCGAGCCAAGGAAGTCGAATGCAAGGGTCGGCAGTGGAAGACCAACGACTCTTACGAGGCGCGAGTGAAAAACGCCGATCGCATCCGTGCGCAACGCTGCTGCTTCACATCCCATTAGGGTTTCCTTTGCGAAGATGTCATTAATTTTTGGTTTGGGTTGTGTGTTTCCACTCGGCAGGCGCTTCTGAGGTCGGTCATACAGGATTCAACCGGTCCAATTTTGCTGCAGTTAACTTTTCATTTTGTTTGTCACCTTACCCTACCTTGGTGTAGTAATTTTGGCTAAGCTGCTTTGAGTAACTCGAATATTTTGATGGACTTCTTAATTATTCTCAGCTCAGTATTTGTTACGCAGCATTGAAACAGTGACTGCATATTCAAATTATTCTTTTCTATAAATCTTTGATGATTTGTGTCACTTGGTGCTTGGCTTTTGCTTGGATCTTGACAGCGGCCACATTTTATCGGTTGCCAGCATCCCCTGCAAGCGGTTGGAGGTGTATTTCTAATCTTGCTGACAGTTTAGTTGCACATGTTTTCGCTTCTTTCGTAAGATTGGCTATGTGTTTTTTCAACTTGTCATTGCATTGCTGCCTATCTGCTTAACAGGCGTACCACCCATCGATGGTGGACATGATGACAAGGAGGGCTTGCCTTTACTCCTCGCCTAGGACGACTTCGTTAACTGATGACAATTTGTGTACACAGAACAACTTTTCATGACAAGTGAATGTGAACAACTTCTCCGGTTGTGGACTCTGTAATGGCCTTAAAGGGGCACTGACATGAAATTTCGCGGCCGAGATAGCCTGTGGGATCCACTCCCTGGAACATTCGTATATCATTAGCAAAAATAGCTGGGAAGGTATTTTAAAAGAATTTTGAAGTTTGCAAGAGCCTTTAATTCCATCGTGTCATTGATACTATCGAAGGGAAGCCTTCTGGGACCCCCTACTTTTGTCACGTCACCACGCTGGACCCAACAAAACAAGTCATGATGACATCATAGCCGCCATTTTTGTTTTGGCGCGTTTGTTCGCGCTGCATATATTTTTCGGCGGCTGGTTGCGGGTGCGTGGTTGTGGCACATGCTTAGAAAGTTTTGCGTTTGTGGACATTGTAGTCCCGTTTCCTGTTGGAAAGTAATTCTTGATGCGGACGGTGCGGAAGTGTGTCACAGTTCAGTGTGTTGACGTGGTCAAGAGCTGCACATGCTAGGTGGCGACAGTTGCACACAGTTTTCGGAGCTCTCAAACAAAAACCGACATTGATCGATAATGAGGGGCCTCTAATTAATCATCTGTCACGTGCTACAAGAAACGATGTGTCGTGTCATGACTAACAAGCCCCAAGCAACACATTGCAGCTGAAAAACGCGAGGCCAAAGTTTTCGTGTCAGTACCCCTTTAAGGTCCCCACAAAGCAGCAGCTTATTTGTTGTCGAGGCTCCCGAGTACATGCGAGCCAGGTGTTATAGCACAGCACTCAGCTTGCAGTTTGTAATTAATTCTCAAAGTCAGAAATCGTTCGCTTATCTGTTGACAAATGATGTCATATGCTCAAATGATTACTCTGTAAACCGGAAGTCCACGGCCATTGGCTAATTTCAGCATTGTGAGCTCCATAGTTACCATGGCTGCTGTGAGATGCTGTCAAGTTCTCGTGCTCGTAATAACACTGGAAGTAAGTCACGCATTTGAAGATAAAAAGAAATGCTTAGTGCTGAAAGTGGGGCACATCCTTTTGCCTCAGTGTCACCCCCTTCCTGCATAGCTTTCGGTGTGCTCACCACTACTTTGTCTGGGCACACTTCATCGAAATGAAGCTGGACCTGCAAAGTGACATGTTTCCTTTGTTGTATAAGATAAATTGTACCTGTATCAAGGTCTGACTGTATTGAATTGAGGCTTCCAAAAGGAAAATAGTTTTTTTTCCACCTGTGAATATTTACCAGCTCTTATTATATTGCTGGCCTACAATGTACAGTACTTGCAACTGCTCTGTTGTGTCCATGAAAAAAGCTGCTCTTCCTGGTTGGCACCATGTAATTCACCTATAACGAATTCTTGTCATACGTCCACATGGGAGAGGTCAGTATGTGAAAGTCGTACCCTGCTTGGTATTGCACTACTGTACGAGGTGTTTTTGCAGTGACAAACTGTGGTACCGAGTACAAGCTAACTACTGCGCACGTGGTGTGTCTCAACAAGTGAGTTGTCACTGCATTTGCAGCTGTTCATCAAGGCATTCAGCGCCGACAACAGCGCCAAGAGTCTGCTGGTGGATGAGCGCATGAGCATCGTTCACGTGACGCGCCTGCTTGCTGACAAGAACCACGTCCCCATGGATCCCAAGTGGGCCATCCTGGAGAGCATCCCACAGCTCTACATGGGTCAGTCGAGCATGAAACCATTTGTTCTAAGCATTTTGTTCAAAGAAAGTTTCAGTGTGCTCATTACCAACCGGTTTTATCATGCGCTCGAGGAGCACTTTTATACCCATAATGCACATGTCCAAAAGATTACCGTGTCAACGAGGGTTGCATCAAGGCATTTGTCTAAGCTTTATTAATACTAGTCATATAGTGACATGAATGGGTGGCTTGAGCATGCTACCCATCCTTGTTGCTGCATGTCTTAGTCATTGACTGTGTTTCGTATGATCACATAATTTAAGAATATTTGCGATATGATCAAGTTGTTTGCTTTTGGTCGAACTTTTTTCCATTGAGGTGGGAATGCCTTTTCTACTTGGACGCAGAACGTGTCTATGAGGACCACGAGAATCTGGTGGAGAATCTCCTGCTCTGGACTCGGGACTCATCTAACCGGATCCTATTCGTGGAACGAGAAGAAAAGTACGACCTCTTCGTGAGGCCAGAGGTGAGACTAAGTGGGCAGCTTCGTTTTCCAATTATCAAACGATGTCAGGTTGCTTCCCTAGTTGGTGCTGCAGGAAATATTGAAATTCCTATATTGTTGTCGTCTTACAGCACACTGGCTCTACAGCTACTTGAGACTTGTCACGTCCCAAGCTTATGGTATCGTTGAACAAAATGCTAAGAGTCATTTTGCAGATCAGTGCCTCATAGTCTGAAGGGTGTAGGGGGCCAATGATGAAAAAAAAAATGCATGGACAGATGGCAAGAAGGGATGTACTAGTAAGCAACAAGTACACTAGAAACTAAGTCACAAGAAATTAATGCATCAACAAAAATAAAAGTGCAGTAACTGCGATACAAGGTAACAAAGACAAAATAGAGTGAATTACGGTGACAAAAGAAGGAATTGTGGAGCTTTTTTCTTTGAAATTGTAGATTACATGACAACACTAGATTGAGTGCCAGAGTTTTATAATAAAACAGCTCTATATGACAGATTTCATGCCATAGTAGTTGCGAGCTTTTGATAATAATAAGACACCTTCGGAGGCATGTGGAAATTGAGGCAAGCCCGCTGCCTTTGCACGGGCTTTGCCGTCTTTTCTGCCGTTCTCATGTCCCGACATGACTCCCCTCCTCCGCTGTCTGCCACGCTAGGAGAGTAAGAAATGACGTTTAACCCCTCTCACCCGGTAGCGGATGTCGACTGTGACGCCGCGCGCGGGGTCTCCCAAGAGGTGTTGCGCGCGTGCGTCGGGAGTGAGTCAGAGATTCTCTGGGACAGCTTATGGTGAGCACACATTCCCTTTTCCGTCCGTCAACTCCCGTTGTTTGGGGCTCTTCGGACTTCGCTGATGGCGCCTCGCGCCCGAGGTGAACGCTCACCTTTTGTTGCCCCTTTTTGAATGGTACCCTTTTTTTGCGGTACGGTGTCCTAGTATGTGGCCAAGCTGCGTCGACCCGTATCTCTCCGAAGCCAACGCGAGTGCCTTTGCCCTTGCTAGAGCAACTGGGCCTTGGTCCTGGTGTCTCCGTGAATCACTTTTACCACGAAGACGTGCTCGTGGCACCCTGTGTAGTACTTTTCGCCCATGGCGTGGACAAGCCCATTTGCTTTCTCGCCGCACCTTTGCAACAGGCTGTACTGCATTTTGGTGTTTCCACAGACAATGAAGTGTTGCGACCTTGAGCAGTATCGTGTTCTCGCCACCTTGACGGTTAACGCGGGCCCTGCGGCTTGCTAAGATCGGACTCACGCTAGTGGCCGTACTCCTTCGGAATACTTGTCACTACAGGCAAAACATACAGGGTTAGCATTTTTCAACGAGTAACAGTGATTACGGTCAAAAAGTTAGAGAAGCTTTATTATCTTAAAGAGAGAAGTAAATTGATTCAATCTAAATGCATTCCAAGAGATAAAAAGTTGTATGGCCTAATTAGTATGACAGCGTTACAAAGTGGAGGTTTAAAACAATACAAATCGCTTGAAGCATGGCGACAACAACAGAGAGTTTTAGAATAGCATACATAAAGCTTTGCATTAGCATTTGCTGCAGCTGCGCATGCATGATATGCTAACCTCTTCTAGGCTCCCATTAAAGGGGTTCTGACACGATTTGGAGACATTGCAAAAGGGACATTTTCGTTTCTTTGGTATACAGTGTCAACGCTCTCCACACACTGAAGTCTGCCAACATGTACCAAATATTAAATGCGAAGCATTTCTTTGCGTACTGCTGTAGCTAGGCTGCCATTCGCTGAAGTTGATATATGTAGCTTTGGCCAGGGCTACCCTTCTCGTGAGCACCAGTGCTTTGTATCAACTTACCATTTTTGATGTTGCTAACATTCATGAGGGTTAGGGTGAGGGGGGGCTTGGCATCACTACACAACTGTAAAGAACTGGATATATATAACATATCTGGCTGTTTAACATATGTCTGTACGTGCATTTGTACGTATCTTTAGCGCCACTTGGTAATGTCTCACTCAATAAAAAATTACAATGCGGTCACCATCCATCTGCATGCTCCGCATAAAATTGATCTCTAAGGTACTTGGGATCTGCCAAATTTTTTTCTTTGATCTTAAGAGTGTTCATTGCTGAGCACCAGCAGGCCAGCCTCATCGCAATGGAGATTATCCTGATGAGTCGACACAGCTTCACTGCGTGCATACTTTGCGTCCTCTATGCAGCCTAAATTACCGAAAACACTGTCGGGTTCGCTGGAAACAGTGCACCTGTTGCTGTTGATGGGCACCACGAGCAGATGGCCAATCTGCTACTAGTTAGTTGTGAATTGCTGTCTGCCCGTGATGTGAGAGTGCCATGACATGTTACGGAAAGGCCGCTCCCTCGATATCGAAGCAAAGGTGATTTTTCATGGTAGCAGTATTAAAAATATATACGATGCATTCCCGGGCACCCTGGTCTTATATAGAGTGACAATCTGAAAATATTTAATGTTAGTGTCGGTGCTCCTTTAACCTTTTAGTGCCGAGTGTTGCTAATTCGCGACATAGTGAAAAACTTTGAGCAAACAAGTCACAAAACCTGTGCCTCCTTTAATGCCAGCTGTCAAGTACTCACGGGGAACGTAGCTTTTAGCGTAAAAAATCTAGCGCCGTCTCGTCTAAAGTATTTTATGCTAGAGCCAATTGTTTTGTAGCTAATGACTAAGAGCGCACAGCGCTTGCAAAAGCTTACTTTTTCGTTCTTTTTTGCGTGGGTGACATGGTAAGTTCCATCTTCAATGACTGTTTACTTGGTGTGGACGCACCGAAGAGGCGGCGCATGACATGTTACGATGTTCTGAAGTGCTTTTTTTTTTGCTGTAAGGTTCTCACTTCTGTGGCATATCGAGAATTCGCGACATAAGTAAAAGTATGCACTAACGTCGCATTTTAGAAAATTTAATTATGAAATCATTTAAATGTTGCTATTTAAAGCCGGAAAATTAAAACAGTTTGTATTTTGCTCTGCAGTTTCAGAATTCAGGCATTAAAAGGTTAACTAAGTGAGGGAAAGAGTGGGCAACCACAACAAATGCAAATTGAGTGTATACTATTCTAAAGCTAGCTCTATAGCAGTTCAGTCCAGCTGGGTGGTGAGCATTCGTTCCTTTAGTGAGGAGGCTGATTCCTACCTTTGGGAATGACTCTGCTTCTATTCAGTCTCAAGTATTCCTCACCAAGAACCATATTTTGTTGCACTTTATTACCTCTGCCGTTCTTTAAAGCTGCACTAAAGCTACATTAAACTTGCGTTGGTTTGATCCTGAGTAAAGTAGTGTACTGGACAAGCTGGTATTGATCCAGGGCGCGACTTAGCACGTGAAAAACTGGTCTTAGAGGAGAAGACACAAGATAGTATAAATATGCTTCATTGTATTCGGCTAACATGGTGGTAAAAAAATAAGTACCTTATTACATTGAGAATTTCATTCATGTTGATAATGGTTTTGTTGAGGTTTATTGAAGAAAAAGAAAAGAAGAAAATGATAAGGAAAAAAGTGTGCAGATTAGCACAGGCGTGAGCAAAAAGTGTAACTTTCTCTGGTGCCTCTTTTACCCCTGCACTTCTTTTCATTCGCTCATAACGGTAGTGTGCTTTTCCTCACTGATATGCACGTATGTCTTTCCTACGCAGAACTACCTGCTGGGTGGAAGTTCTTCAGAACATGGGGCCGAGCTGGATGACGATGCCAAGTTGTCATTGATTGACGTACGTACCTTCTTTTTCTCTTTCTTAGCATTTCCTCACAGACTCATTGTGAGGAAATGCCATACTGAAGCCTGACCAAATGAAGTTTTTTGACATGCTGAGGGTTGTTCTGCATTGAAATGCTACAGAAGTCATAACTAGTGCGGCGCCTAGTTGTAATTCATTGTAAGTGTCAATTGGCAGCAGCAGGCTTATGTTAGCTTCATTCCTTGTGAAGCTTGCATGTGCTTCCTGTGTGTGGTAACTGCATCCATGCCATCAAAAGACGTCTATTACAGTCATGGTAACTGTTCAAGTGAAGCTTGTACATTGCCTCCCAAATGTTATCGGTACTGCGGGAGTGCAGGCACACAGACATGGACCTACACATATGTGCTGCTTACTCAGAGAACCGGTACCCCTCCACTTTATTGGGCCGGAAGATAGTGTTACAGAGGGACGAGTCTGTTGGTCAGCCATCTTTACTCTTGCCTGTGTCTTTTCCTGTAAAATATGACACCAACACCCATAACAATATGATATAGTAAACGCTTGGTAATTCGGATTTCATGGCACTGAAACAAAGGCCGGAATTAACTGAACGTCGAATTAATGAAAGCATCAAGAAAGCAGTAGACTAGAGAGTTCTACATCAGTACACTTTTATTATGTTGATGAATGCATAAATCCAGTTCATACTTTGCATAGTAGCCATGCGACTGACACAATTTTTGCCATCTTGCAGCTTCACTCTCATTGCAACCACAGCACCAGACTCCAGTGTTTAATTATAATTAGTCCGATAAGTGTTTTGTATTCTTTCATTATTATGTGCCTCTGCCACATCATGCACGATGATTCTTTGCAGGCGAAATGGCCTGTAACTGGTAGTTCATTCATCAAATTGTAGCAAACAAGTCTTATTCCAGGAGCACACTGACCATTGCAGCGAGCTCTTCATCTTCAACAGCTTCAGCCATATTTGCACTTTGTGATATCTGCGCACACATTGCATTTAAGTTAAAGCAAAACTGCTGAGTGTCGTTTGTGCATGTGGACAAAACCTTACGGATGACGCCACCTTGTTTTAGTTGACTTCAAATGCCGTTTTTGCTCTTGTACACCACAAATGTGCCGCACTTTGCGCTCTACGTGCTCTGAGGATTGTCTGAATTGGCCTTGTTGTGGCCAAATGTCACGAACGTAACGATTGGTTGATATCATTAAACAATACATATGTTGGCTAGGACCACAGAAGAGATCAGAATGATTTTTTTAATTAGCAAGGGCCTACTTAATGAACTTTTATGGTATATTTGAGAAACGGCATAACATAAAGCTTTCCTAGCTCATGGGAGTACTGCACATTACATCTCCCGCATCACTTTGCGGCACTTAGCATCAGTTTCCTTTTCCTGCAGCAAACGTCGCGCTGCCGCTAGGTGTACAGGTTGCTGTGCTTAAGGAATATTTTTTATTTTCACCATGTAATGCACTACTTTTTGTTGCGAAAGGGCTACTTGACCAGGTCTGCGACTGGGAAAGAGCACAGTCACCTGGCCTTTGCAAAAATCATGTGCAAAAAACTTGTGACCTGGACCCGATACCAGTGCCATTGCGTAAAACGTCATCCGCACCACATTGGTTGTACCAAATCATACGAATAAACACCTATGCTTTATCCCAATCTTTATAAGACATCTAGTGAACAGGATTTGGCAGGCTCTCCATTCATCAACTTACACAAAGAGATCTTCATATTCCTATCTCGTAATAATATGTCTTGGTATTCCCTTCAACTTCTTTCTGTAATTTCGTTTTGAAGTATCGGAAAAATATTAGACAAATATTGATTCGATTAGCACTCAAGCGTCATTATTTGAATTTGCTTCCCGCCCGAAACTTGGCTATCCGCACAGCTCTAATACTAAGTTAAGTGCCACTGTGTTCTATAAAAAAAATGTGGCTGATCTCCCTATATAGGATTTTGTATAACACGAAAGCGAGACTTACCTTTACAGAGGTAGTTCAGCATTTATTGTGCATTGTTTCAGCAACAGCAAAAATTGCGAGGACTTGCAGCCCACACCTCAAGCAGAAAGAACGCATGAAATTAGCATACACAGGATGAGTGTAAACTAACAACTGTCACAGCTCGACATTTAAAGCACGCTGTTCAAACAGAAAGATGCACGAAACGAGCGCACAAGTATACACAGAACAAGCACGAATAACTGTCACACATCTTCCTGCATCGTGCGTCAGCAGCGTGCTCCTTTTGTCGAAGGCAGCATGCGAAGTGACCTTCGTCCTCTCCGGAATTGCGACTCTGATAAGCACGTGTGCAGGAAAGACCACGGTCTGTGGAGGCAACGCTTCGTCGAGGCGACGACTTACGGAGCGCGCCCAACGCGAGCCTGTCGGGCCATCTCGCCACAGATAACGAAAACGCACTGAAGTTTCAAAGCTCTAAGGACTGCAAAATGGTGTATGGTGTATATAAATGGCTTTCTGTAAACACTCCAGACAACGTATGCTCCGTGATGTAGTGGTTAGTGCCGCGCATTCAGAATTGAGAGGTTGCTGGTTTAATTCCGTGCGACAAATGCTTGCCTTCTGGTTTTTGTTTTTTTTTCTTTGCAATCCTTTAGTATACCGTATTTACTCATGTAATGAACCCACTCGCATATTCAATGCCCCCCACATTTACCATAGAAACAATGTTAAATCAAGCTGTCATATCACAAAATACCATATTTATTTCATTCTACCATTCCCTCGATTGTATCGCGCACCCAGTTTCCACGGCGAAAAAAAAAAAAAAAAGTAAGACATCGATTGTAACACGCACCCATTTTTCACGACTGAAGAGAAAAGAAAAAAAGTTCATAGGAGTCAACCTTCGCACATTGAGAACAAGTATTTGGGTTTTAATGCACTGAAGTTTCGAAAGATAAAACATAAAGTCTAACGGCCAGCCCTGTAGCTAAAACTGTGACCACTGCGGCGGCGTTACGAGTCGCATAATAGGTCAGTCCTTGTCGCTGTCGGACAACTCCTTATCGCTGTCAACGGCCCAAAGCATCTCATCCTTGGTACCGTTCATGGCATTCTATATGCCACATTTCCTGAATGCCTTGATGACCATGGCTGCTGGTATTGCACACCAAGCGTCCTTCATCCACGCAGCGAAGTCTTGGAGAGAGGGGCACTTCATCCTGTTGCCTGGTGTGAAATCGTGTCGTCCATTGATCAGCCAGTCAGTGTAAAGTGCCCGTATCTTTTCCGTCACCGGCTTGTTCAGGCAGACATCTAGCGGTTGAAATTGTGACATCATGCCGCCAGGTATGACTACAAGGTCCGTATTGTGCGCAGCGAGCTTTTCCTTGATCCACTGGTCGAGATGGCACCTGAACGCGTCAAGGACGAGCATCACTCGCAGGCCCAAACCGGCGCCGGGCCAGTTCCGCTAGACGTGATAGACCCAATCGGCGACCAGGTCTGTCGTCATCCAACCATTCTCATCGGCCCGCACGATCTCACCACTCTGGAAAACAACTCCTTTTGGGAGCATCTTCAGTTTAAATATCAGGTACAGGAGAAGCTTGTGCCCATCTGATGTGCAACAGAGCGTTGCCGTCACTCTAGTTTTTTCATGGCCAGATGTCAGCACACTATCTTGCTTCTCCCTCTTCTTCTCGACAGTTGTGGTGCCAGGCATGTCGAAGTAAAGAGGCATCTGATCGGCATTCCCGATTTGCTCAAGCAGGTAGCCGTTGTTGTGCCGCAAGTTGAGGACCAACCTCTGAAAACTGTGAATCTTTGTGCTCCTCCAGCAACTTCTGGCATAAGCCCGTTCGTTTTCGGAGGGAAAAGCCTTTCCTCTTCATAAAGTTAGTTAGCCAGCACCTGCTCGCTTTGGACTCGCTCCGCGTTAGCCCCTTTTCTAAGGCTAACTGCACAGCTTCCACATGGAGCAGTTCTGTCGTCACGGGCCGCTGTGCCGCCCGCTGCTCAAGCACATACTCGGCGAGCAGCTCCTCAATTTGCAGGAACCAACCCTGCAGTTGTCCACTGAAGCCTTTACGTGAAGCTTTGCTGTCGACAATCTTCTGCTTTTGTTTCCGCCTGTCCCGCACGCATGTTTTGGGAACTTTGAACGACCGCGATGCAGCCCGATTTTTGTCTGTTTGTGCACACGCAATGACTTTTCTTTTAAAAGCGGCATCGTGGTGCACTCGTCCAGTCTTTGGAGTCAGCCCTTCCATGCCGTTGATGTGAATGCACTACAAGATGACGAACCCCTCAGCACACGAACGAAGTGCCGCAGACAGGAAACACATTAGTAGAAATGGCCGACACGCAATGCCGACGCACGTAGGGGGCGACCATTTTGGAAATGCCGATGGCAATAAAATGACCGTATTCATTTTTTTTCGTACACGATTCTAGTGCGCATGCGATTTATGGACCCACTTAACCGGAAAAAAGGTACGCGTTAGATTCGAGTAATTACGGTTATGACACAATAAAAGTAAAAACATAGTTTGACAACCATGCTAAACAGTTGTAAGCAGTGTGGCTCGGACGACGTCAATCAAAATTTAAAAGTCTTTTTATGGCAGAGTGCCATCTGTCGAATGCAGGAGAAACCTCTTTGCTTATAGCGCCATGCAAGCACAGCGTCAAGAAAAAAGAGCAAAAACAAAGCGCACAGCCTCCGAGACTGTGGGCATGCAGCATAAAAACACGCCATGCGTCCGCCATCTCGGAGGCCATGCAAAACGCAACGGCAACGATGGTGTGTTGTGCTCCTGCTCCCACAACGTTTGTGCGCCACCATCCGACGCTGTGTTTTTGTTGTTAGTTGGACACCTGTTGTGCAGGTTGCGTTCGGCCGGTACACTATCCACACCGATGGTTCTAAGGGAAGATGTTACTCGAAGACGCTTCTTCTTTAATATTCATCCTAGAGCAATGAAACTTGAGCTGTTTATGGAACTTTTTATGCTAATTTCAAGTATATAATTAGTTTTCTTGCAAGTTGCACATATTTAGCTCTGCAACATGACAAAGTGAAAACCTTAACCCTTTTGCCCACCCCTCTTTTCATCCCTAAAATTCTGTAATTTTTTACCATTCATAGGACTATACCCCAATATATATCCGACGAATATATGCAAGATATGCCATAGTGAAGTTGTCACATTAAATCACATGCTCCGGGACTGCGCTAGAAATCCGCAAGGTGCTAAATCCGGAACCCTTCCGCCGCGGTTGGCCGCTGCCCTGTGCAGCCCTAGCCTCAGTGACCAACTCTGGGCCGTCGAGCAGGTCTGTGAAGCGGCGGTCAAGCAAGGTCTTGACGTCCCCACGCGGGAGACCTAAGGTCCGGTCGGCGAAAGCTCTGCCGGACTTCCAGTAAAGTTCTTACCGACCAATAGTTCATAATGCTTCAATTAAAATGTAGAGCGCAAATAACGAACTAGGAAGCACATACAAAATATGTACTGCAGGTGAAAAATAATAGACGTAAAAAGTCCATATTTCACCTACTCTAGTAAAGGTATACATACAATTTTTTTATTATACAATAAAATATTGAAACTAGATAATTGCATTTGTTATACTTTGAAAAAAATTTGGGCAAAATTTCATGCAGATCTGAGCACTAGAAGTGCCCGAAAAAGGAGGGGCACATTGTAAAAAATGGCGAAATTTGTGTTTTGAGAAAAATGAGTTTTAAAGTTAAAATTGAGTTTTTATTTATCAAAGACACTACTAAATCAGATGAAATTTGCGCACCGAAAACAACAATTTTTCTTGTAGTGGCCACTGCGACTAAAATACGCCAGCACCATGAGTTTGTCCCTCTCGGCGTTTTCGAGCCGACTCCTCACGGACATTTTGCTCACAGACAGGGCTATGTAACGTTTGTTAAACTTCCGCTCCATCTGGCAGAGCCTTGTGCCAACTGCAAGCTAGGAAGAAGTTCGACAGGACTGCGAAATCGAAACTAAGTCCAGTGTCATGCCATTTTGCAGCCATGTTTGTGCCACATACAGTCGTATATAATGGCAATGTCGTCCCTGCTAAGTTCTCTCACTGCGAGCTCTTTCGACCTCCCAAGATTGGCGCTGACGTCATTCATTGCTGCATCACGAACTTTCCGGCTGACGGGTGTGAATGACTTTGATGCATTGGCTTTTTCAAGCCAACAACTGCCGCGAATCTGACCATCTGCTTGTAGCCTATTCCTACAGAGCGCGCCGCACAACGGCTTCCATTTGCGAGCAATGCCTTTTTTCATTCATAACGGAGATAATTACACGAGAAAAGCATTGTTCAGCTGCGCTGCTCGACAAGACATGGACCCCGCAAATAGGTTTCACAGCACATACAGGTGCGCAGCGGCCAATGGCGGTCCCCGATTCGTACCATGTGATAAGCCAGTCGCGGCGCTCGAAAAACGCGCAGAAGAGTGATTCCTTTTATTATTTCTTGCGCTGCATCAGCGAGAGAAACTGTTGTTATTTGAAGAGTGAGGCTCGACTTTTTGACTCGTGCGATCAACAATGGCTAGCGGAAGTGAATCATCGGCGGCAAGGTGCTCGAAGACTGCACACTTTCGACCTTTTAACAGGCACTTTGTGCTCTTTAGATGAAATTTTAAAGCATTTCCAGTCAAGTCTCGACCTTTATTATTTTTTTCATAACCTCCATCTCCCCTTAAACTGACAGTTAGTCGAGCATGCGCTGGAGCATGGAAACCGACCAGCTGGACGACACTTCGGCGTCGATTCGCACGCGTTCGTTACTGGAGAAAACAAGAAGAGCTTCCGGTTACAAAAACGATGCGCTGCGTATTTTGCGGACCAAGACAAGCAATACCATCATGCTAAATTTTCGCTGTTATAATTCCTGTTTTTTCTCCCGCTTAATGAATCTTTGCCCCAAATTGGCGTAAACTTTTCTGAAATAAAGATGGGTTAATGAACCCATCTTTACTTCAGAAAAGTTGATGCCAAGTTGTCGCGAGTAAGTATGGTATGTTTTTCAAGGTCATTTGTGTGATGAAAGTGTGTCAGCAGAGCCGTGGTGGACACCGGCAAAGAACACTTTCGTTTTAAAATATTGCCATATGGAAGTTGGTTATTTATGAGTTTACCTGTACTCTCGATACTACCCAGCCCTGCTTGCTGGTGGCAAATGTAAATATAAATGCATTTTTTTATATACTATGGAATCAATCTTTGTGCAGGAATTCTTTGGCAGCTCACGAGTGCCCGAGGTGGAGGGACTCCTCTACCTGAAAAGTGACGGCAAGAAAGTCTGGAAGAAACACTTCTGCCTCCTGCGTGCATCGGGGCTGTACTATTGCCCCAAGGGCAAATCGAAGGTGATTGTTGCTTTCGACTAGCATGACTGATACGCCAGTGTTGATGCGAAGTTAGCTACTGGCAACAAAGATTTCAAGTTCGCTCTGTAGCTACACTGAACTCCTATTTTGATGATTTTATGAACCTTTTCCTTTTGTGTGTGTGTGTGTGTGTGTGTTTGTGTGTGTGTGTGTGTGTGTGTGTGTGTGTGTGCGCGCGCGCGCGCGTGAATCACAGATATAGTAGAAAGCAAGCCTAAGAACAACCCATTGTTTTAAACTTTTCTGGTGTGTTGGCAAATGTGTGCTGGGCTGGTGCACATTGAGGCCTCACCAGACAGAGCAGCATGCACGTACACAAGGGGGTGGCCAGCATGCTGCTGATGCCACTTTCCAATTGTGTCTCATGCTAACGAGATGTAATCTGTTTATCTGTACCATTACCTAATTTGACGAAAACTGTTCCACTTGGAAGTGTGACTGGGATTATCATAGCTGTGCTTATCAGCTTTGGTCTGTAGTTTCGAGAAAAAATTGTTTCGGCATATAATGTTCCAACTCAGTTCTTGCTTAAAATGTTCTGAAATCACTCTGACAAAATCTCATACTCAAGGCAGTGGTTTCAACAACTCGATCACATGAAACAGAACCTGGCCTTATAATCTTCATCAGGCTGTGACGTGTATAAACGGGATGTCATCTTTATTGCTAGTTAAGAACATTGCAAAATAAACATGGACAAGAAAGGAACAAGACTAGTGTTCACTGGTTTCATTGCGAAAACATGCCAGTATGCTTCAAAACGAAGTGCACAGGAGAGGGGAAATTATCTACGCTTTCAATGGCGCAGGCGTCCAGTCCAGTTTACTTGTTAAGGGGAACGCGGCTTTGGGATAGCAAAAAATGGCAAAAAAATCGATTTTTTGAAACTGAAGTTTTCAGTTTCTGGAACCCTTTTTTTATCTGGTTCCAAAATATCTACACTGAAAACCGCGCAGAAGTGCTTCCGAAAATTCGTTTCACCCACCTAGGTAGCAAAACTTTTTCAGGAAATGGCGAGAAAACGGCTATTTTCAAAAATTTATAGCTTAGCGATGCTTGGGCCGGGAGCCGGCTTCTTGGGCTCATCGGAAAGAGCATTTCTCTGTGTTTAACTTTCCCGCCTCAGCTGCCTCCTCCCTTTATCAACAAGCGAGCAAAAAGCAAATCTTTGAAGGTCGTTTTGAGGCCCTAGATTGGCCGTGGCCGCCATGTTGCCTCAGCTCGCCTCGCCATTGGCCCGATGCTCGCTCCGGGAAATCGTCGACTGCTGCTTGTACGTCGTGAGGACATGGCTCTCAAAAATTGCCACTTCGTCACGTGTTCCCGGCTTGATAATCACTTTAGATATAATTACACTTTCGTTACGAGCAGTAAGCGGATGCGCGATCATGTTACTACGAGTGGGCGCGCGGTCTACGAGTGCGGCGCGTCATCGGAGTCGGCTTTAGCTATAACTCCGCCGACAGTGAGACTGCGGGCAGGAACGACGCGCAAGCGCACTCTTGGCGACGTGCTTCTTCGCAAGGAATGTACCACATCACTCGCTAGCTAGCTCCTCTGAATCTCGTACGGGTATTTTACGCATCGGCAGCGGACAACACAATCGATGAATATGCCAGCATTGTGTGGGACCCCCACACAGCTGGTAATATACAGAAAATAGAAAAAATACAACGATTAGCTGCTCGATTTATATACAACCGGTATAGATGTCGCGATTCGCCGTCAGCCCTGTTGCAGGATGCGAACCTCCAACTTTTGGCCGATCGAAGGAAAACTGCACGGCTTGACTTTTTCCGCCTTTTATACTTTTCCAGATCAGGATTGCACGCACCAGATTACATAACACAGGACACAACCAGGTCTTCACGTCATAAACATAGTCGTAGCATTACACCTATATTTGCACGCACTAACATTTACAAGTATTCATTTTTCCCGAGAACTGTCTCTGATTGGAATGCTCTGCCCCATGATTCCCCTATGCTCCACACGCCGAGATGAAACTATACCCTTTTTTGTTGCTTAAGTCTGCTTCTTTGCCTGTATTTGTCCCTTGTTTTTCACGAGTTTTTAATGTACATGAATTTTGTTCTGCAGCGAATGTATACTGCAGCGGAAGTGTATGTGTGTAGAAGAATTTTGTACTGTATTGCCCTCTCCTGCATGGACCATACTTGGTCCGCAGTATGTGATAAATAAATAAAATAAAAATAAAAAACACAGTCAAGCTCGTCACCCCCCCCCCCCCCCCCCCCCTCACTGCCAAGGATCGCTCGAAACAGCGGCTAGCAGTTTCGCGCGTCGTCATTCGAAAATGCGATGCCAAGTGCAGTGCGCGCCGATTTTTTTGTCATCAAAGTTACACATTTCGCGCATCGTCATCGAACGCCGCCGGCAAGTGCATTACGTGCCGGCTGCACTGTCCTTGCGTCCGCGCACCCCACGGTCATATGGAGTGCTGTCAATAAGTTTTTGTGATGCAATTCAGATGTGCTTGGAGCCGTGCTTGATATCGCCACGAACGTCTATGAATGTTCCGAGGCTAATGAATTGCTGCAGATTAGAGTTTCCGCGACCGGCTTTATGATGATGCGTTTCACGGCTAGAGCGGCAAAAGAGCATGTATGAATCAGGGGCACGAATTTTTATATGCCCGTTTCGTGTCATTAATTATACTGCTAGAAATTCCTGTGCCACCAGTCTTCTGCCCATAACTTTATTTGGAAAGAAGGCTTAGACCGTCATGGTGTTATCCTTTTTTTTTCTTATGCAATAAACCTCTCTCCAAATAAAGAAAAGTTCAGTGAATATTTGTAATCAAGTACTTAATAATGCTAATTACAACTTCAGCACAAAAAAATATGTGTAATAGTTTCAGTATATGGTTTTATTCAATTACAATCTTTTCTGTCATACCTATCACACCACTCCTTCATACAAAGAACTTTGTTTGAAATCTATACTTGTTCTTTGTAAATCATGAAAAGGAGTAAATCATGAAAAGAAGTCAAATATCACAAGACAAACCTGAGATCACAATTTTTAGGTGCCTTAGAGACGTAAAGAAAAGTTGAAACTTTAAACGCAGCTTTCTCGATACTGTTTTTTTGATATTATGCTCAGCCCTTCCACATGGTTCAATGAAGAAATAATTTGTTTCTCGTAAAGTATTTGTGGTATTGCTTCAAAATTTTTGTGGAAGCACTGTGAGGTCATTCTTAGTGTGTGTGCCAATTTTCATCAATATCCAACGAGAAACAAAAAAGTTCATTGGAAAAAGCCTGTCGAAAACTTCGACAGGCTTTTCCTCACAAGTATGTTTTGTACATTGTGCATTGCTTGTGGAAAGAGTAGCACGGGAATAACTGAACCGATTTTGATTCAGTTTTTTTTTTCCTGAATCTCTGAACACTGCTTGTGGTTAAGCAATCTTCAATTTCTGTTTTATGGCCCTGTTATTTTTCTAGACGATGTTTTGTCCGTGCCACTGTTTCTGACAATGTCTGTCGGCAGCCATGGTGATCTCTAAAGAAAAAAAAAGAGAACTTATTAAAAAATTCTGAGAGTGCCATACCCTGTAGCTTTCTTTCGAGTAAAGATCAACACTATTCGCAGCTTCCTGGCATGTTTTGTTGCAGCACTAGGCTTTCCACGAGCAGACCATGTAATTGGACCATGTAGCATTATGTAACTTGACAACTACTGAAGCTACCAAAATGAAACTGCATATTTCCCTATTCGAGACACTTATGAGTACGCATGCCAAATGTCATTGCTGTAGGTCAACAAATAAAACAGTTTTTTTTTTCAATGTCACCTCCCTCCTTAAGTAAGATCAGTTACACAGTTAGCAACACCCCTTGTCAGCTAGATTTATGGAAGGCATGCTAACACATGCAGAAGTTTTACATTTCATTGTGAATGCTTCAAACACTTCCCGTGCAGTCTTATCCTAGTAATCTTCACCGAACGGGAGTCTCCTGAAAGTTAGTAGGCAGCCATTGGGCATAATAGCAGACTTAATGCCGTGGGGAGGTTTCATTATTTGGGTTGTAAAGAAATGTCATGTTGTTGGTGACTCCGGCTTGCAAAAAAAACAAAAAAAGTGTTCCACACTCACCATCATGGCTATGCGAAGAACTTCGTATCACTCAGGTTTACATGCACAGAAATGCCCATCAAAGTTGGTAGCAGAGCAGCCGAAGGTTGTAGGTTCGATCCATACTCGTGAAGAAGTTGCTTTCATGTCCTTTGTGATCCCTTTTCGTTTATGTCCCAATTACTGCTCCATACTTAGTGGCTACAAATAATGTTGCCTATACTTGGCTACTAGTACTAGTAAGTTTGACATACTAGTTATGCATGTTTTTTGGCGATACTTCGTAATCTTGCGTGATTTGTATCATTGAGCCTATACTGCATATTTATTCATTCGCAACTTACCTGTGGCTCGAAGACTGAATGAGAGAGAAAATATTTGCTGTTAGTGCTATGTTGTTGCTATTCGAAGAGAAATGATTTACCGTATTTATTCGAATCTAGGCCGATAGTTATTTTTCAAATTTTACTGTATCAAACTTCAGAGTTGGTTTAGATTCGAGGACTTTAAATATATCACCTATAATGTAAATGCAAGGTCACAAGCGGTATCAGCGTCGGTACAGAAGCAGCAAGAGCTAGCCGGATGTACGGGCAGCGTCGCAGCAGCAACCAGGCAGTCCTAGCTCGTGCCTCGCGCCAACGTGTCGATGTCACTGCAGTAGTGGGCATTCCTCTTCACTACACTTCGTCCCCCGTCGGAAAAGGAGCCATCCTGGCGACTTACGGTGAACAGAGTACGAGCGAATCGTAATAAAGTTTCAGCCGCTGTACGTGAACAGTTTCACGTCCCCGAAAGCGCTGGTCTGTGGATGGCGTAACGGGTTCTACGATGTAGTTAACTGGTGAAGTTGTCGAGACAATGCGGTAGGGTCCCTGGTATTTTGAAAAAAACTTCGAGGAAAGGCCTGTAGGCACAGCGGGAACCCAAAGCCACACAAGAGTGTCTGGAACAAAGTTAGGGTACGGGTGGTTATCGTCACGCCGAGATTTTTGTCTCCATTGGTCGATTGTTGTGAACGACTGGGCAAGCTTACGGCATTTCTCGGCGCGGCGGGCAGCTTCAGAGATGGGCGTAGACTCGGAGGAATCGGGGTGGTAGGGCAGAATGGTATCTAGTGTGGTGGAAGGGTCTCGGCCATATAACAGGAAAAATGGTGAATAGCCCGTAGTCGTCTGTGGAGCAGTATTGTAGGCATATGTCACAAAAGGCAGAATGAGGTCCCAGTCGGAGTGGTCTGAGGCAACATACTTTGATATCATATCCGCTAGGGTACGGTTGAATCTTTCCGTCAGTCCATTCATCTGCAGATGGTAGGCGGTGGTAGCCCGGTGAATGATACGGCATTCGGCAAGGAGTGCGTTGACGACTTCAGAGAGGAATACACTTCCTCTGTCGCTGACAAGCTCACGCGGTGCGCCGTGACGGAGAATGAAGTGCCGCAGGAGAAAAGAAGATACGTCGCGTGCCGTGGCAGCAGGCAAAGCGGCTGTTTCTGCGTATCGCGTCAAATAGTCGACAGCGACAACAATCCAACGTTTTCCGGAAGCGGTGAATGGAAGAGGCCTGTACAGATCGATCCCAATGCGGTCAAAAGGCCTGGCTGGGCAAGGGATTGGCTGGATCGAACCAGAGGTATGATGAGGCAGAGCTTTCTGTCGTTGGCACTGCGGGCATGACTGAATGTACTTGCGCAAAAAAGGTGTACATGCCTCGCCAATAAAACCGGGAAGAAAGCCGAGCGTATGTTTTGAAGATGCCCGCATGTGCGCACTGAGGGTCAGCGTGGAAAGCTGACCCAAAATGCGGTCATGGGAGCAGGAATCCAACACTAGCAATTCAACGACATAAATGAGGCCAGCAATCGCCATGCGAGCAGTACAGGCAGCGGCCGGTGTGACGTGATTTGCGCTGGCTGTACGAAGTGATATACTTGCTAGTGGTGTCATAACTTTTTTGAGCAAGCGGCAGAGTCTAGCACTTATCACTGAAACTGCAGCACCAGTGTCGACAAGAGCGAGCGAGTGCAGCGACGCCGTCCACATGTACGTCCAGAACATTCGTTGGTGAAGTGAGAGGCCTTGGTCTTTTCGCTGGCGACGCAGTTCCTGCCTCTGGAACTGCGGCAATTAGTTTTCCCGCTCCGGCGATGAAGGACGACGACGCATCGGCAATAGCGAGCGGCGTCGAGGTGATGGCGAGCGGCGTTTAACAGGAGGGGGGTGGTCGGCGTACGATGACGTCTGGTCGGGGGGCTGAGAGCCTGTGAACGAAGGGCGTGATGGCACATAAAGGGCAGGTTCGAAGGTCTGGTCGTAGCTCTGGCGGTAGACAGGGACGCGCCGACGGCAGTATCGCGCTATGTGGCCAGGTAGTGCACAGACAAAGCATATTGGGCGATTGTCGAGTGTACGCCATTGTTTACTACTCTGGACGGACCTTGGCTGAGCGAACCGAGGAGTGGGTCGCAGCGGCAGGGCTGAGGGAAGTGTCGTAAAAGCCTGAAGAGGTGGTCGAGCCGCCACTTCTGCATAGCTTAGAGGTGCATTTACCTCGGCACAGGCATTAGGGCTCGGCAATGGTGAAGTGTCACGGGCAGATGGCAGAGCCGCGCAAACTTGCTCCTGGATGACCTGGCGAATGTTTGCTGGCAGAGGTGACGGTGGTTGGCCGGCTGTTGATAGCAGCGATAGCTGACGAGCGACCTCAGCACGAACAAACTCCTTGATCTGCGATAGCAGCGACTGAAGGTCAGATGTGGTGGTCAGGCTTGAGAGAGTGTCATCCGGGACGTCAGGGCGTCGCGTGAGAAGACGCTGTCGTCGCAGCTCGTCGAAACTTTGACACAACTCGATGACCTCAGAGACAGTGACAGGGTTCTTGGAGAGCAGCATTTGAAAGGCATCGTCGGAAATGCCTTTCATGATATGTCGCACCTTGTCAGTTTCTGCCATCGACGGGTTGACACGCCGGCAGAGGTCGAGGATGTCCTCTATGTAGCTGGTGAATGTCTCACCAGTTTGTTGGGACCGGCCTCGTAGGCGTTGTTCTGCGCGAAGTTTGCGCACACCAGGGCGTCCAAAAACATCTGCGATGCAGGTTTTGAAGGTGGTCCAAGTGGGGATATCCGCCTCACGGTTTCTGTACCACAGCTCGGCTACATCTGTTAAATAAAACATCACGGTAACAAGCTTTGTGGGATCGTCCCATTTGTTAGTAGCGCTGGCTCGTTCATAAGATTCCAGCCAATCCTCAACGTCTTTCTCGTCGGTGCCGCTGAAGGTGTCGGGTTCTCGCAAGAGCTGGGCACTGGGACAGCTCCTGCGTGGCGAAGCCGGTGGGGGTGTGAAGACAGCGTCGTCAGGCATCACGGACGGCAGCTTTCGGCTACGCAGTTCCAGGACTGGGGAAGACTGCAGCACTCTCCACCAAAATATAATGTAAATGCAAGGTCACAAGCGGTATCAGCGTCGGTACAGAAGCAGCAAGAGCTAGCTGGATGTACGGGCAGCGTCGCAGCAGCAACCAGGCAGTCCTAGCTCGTGCCTCGCGCCAACGTGTCGATGTCGCTGCAGTAGTGGGCATTCCTCTTCACTACACACCATTTTTCATAGAAAAAAGTGGTGCGCAACTAGTGCCACGTAGACTGTATTGTAGCCGCAAGTAGCCGAGCCAACACCTAGCTTAAATACATGAGTAAGGCATCTGTTAGGCCGCCATTTTGATCTTTGTCGTGAGTGTTAAGGAGAGCCGTTTGTCATTTCGAGTCGCGTTTTGAGTGCTTTGTGTGTGGTGTAGCTCAATGGTGCCAAACAGACGGTGTCATTATAGTACCGCTTATAAACGGAAAGTTCTCCTAGCTGTGGTGTTGTTGTTCAAGGATTGCGCACAGTGCAAGGATTGCGCACAGTGTGAAGACAGCAACAAAGAAGTCAGCAACGAGGGAAGCAGTGACGACGACTTGGAATGAGCGCGGCATCAGCAAACGCGGTGACGAAGAAAACACACTATAGGACTAACAGCTGTATGTTTCTGGAGTTATTTGCATAACGAATGAACTGCCTTGTTTCATTTTCATGGTAAATAAATGTTCTCTCTTTGTGAATGCTGTCTTCGCTGTTTAGTTTGGCCTACATCTGAGTTGAGCTTTTTTTCTTTTTTCCAGGCATTGGCCTTTTTGGGGTCGCTTTAGAATCAGGGTGGGCCTAGATTCAAGTAAATACAGTATTGTTCCATAATAAAGACTATGTTCGTAATATTGCTGATGTAGTTGGCTACAAGCACAGTGCTAAAATTAGATGATATGGTGACCATTACTTTGTCCTCTGACCCCTTTGAAATCTGATGGCTGCTGTCACTGGGATACATGCACTGTGGTCTTAATGTAAGCGTTGCACTGCATTCAACTTCTTTACAGTTGCCCAAAGATTTGGTTTGCCTTACAACTTTCGAGATGAACAACATATATGTGGGCTTCGGATGGAAAAAAAAGTACAAGGCACCTACAGATTATGGCTTTGCAATCAAGGTAAGTTGAATCCTAGAGTGTAGCTCAGCTATTGCTTGATGAGATTTTTGAGCGTGACCCTCAGTATAGTTGTTTTCATTAGGAGTGTGTGAATGTTTGAAATTGTGAATATTTTTCAAATAGTGTTTGTTACTCGATTCGATTTGCACTAAAATTTTATTATTCGAAACTTTTCAAACTTACCAAAGAAAAATACAGTCAGCGTCTGATTAGAAGTGCCCCCCATCAGATTTTCAGTATGCTTCACCTCATCATACTTGTATTGCGGCAAAGTTGTCTTTCAAACTCCGCTGCCATTGCAAATGAATTGACTCTATAAAATGCTGCTTCCAACATGGAGATGATAGATGTGGCAGTGTTGGTGGTATTGTCTTTGCGTGACATTAGATAGTACTGGTAGAAGTTTAGCTTTCTTGCTAATCTAGAGGAACGCAGAATGGCTAGCATTGGGGCGTTGCAATGAGTTCTGCGGAATTCCACAAGGTCGCGGAAGGGTTAAAAAAGAAAAAAATAGACAACCACTCATTTGTAGCACAAAACTACAAGGAAATCCATGCGGATATCTTGGGAAGAAAAGATTTTTAGTTGTCGAGTTCGGGGTTCGAACCCGGGACCTTGACGGCCTTCCCTGTGTGGTCACTCTACCAATTGAGCTAACCAAGAAGCTAGAAATTGGCAGCAGGAGAGTGAATTCATCAACAACTTGAAGCACACAAACACTAGCATCGCAAGTGAGTTCTGCGGAATCCCGCTAGATGGCGGAAGAGTTAAGAAAGAAGAAATAGACAAACACCTATTTGTAGCACGAAGCCACAAGGAAATTCTTCTTGCAATTTGGCCAAAGGGTGTTGTAGCTTTCCTACTGCTACTGGTGCGTTCACTTGAAATGTAGCTAAGGTAATCAGTCAAGTAACAGCAGTTAGTTGAGCCTAACTGCGAAGGTAGGTCTGCTGCTGACCAGTGTGATACTGTGTGGTAAACCCTCACAGTGCGTTTTCTTCTTCTTAATAATGACTGGCACACATGGCTCATGGGTGACTCGCAATGAAAGTCATAAATGCAGCATTTGTGTGCATGGACAATGAGTCAATAAATACAGCGAGCATATCGGCTGGACAACGTTCAGCTTCGAAGTGGTGGGCAGGAAGTTGTAAGCTGAATTGGCACAAACTGCCTGGGTCAAGATCTTGTGTGACATGTGCATTCCGGTGGAATAACTCTCACCTGATTAGTAAAATGTTTAAAATTCTTTAGCTCCAGTCACTGTTCACTTTGAAATAAGCAACTTGCTAGCAGATAATTTCTCTAATTCTTGCTCCCAGCACCTGTGAAGAATCAGATGTTTCATGACCCTTTGTGTTTACTCTTGCAGCACCCCCAAATTCAAACAAAATCGTCCAAGTACATCAAGTACCTTTGTGCCGAGGACAAGCTGACCTTGCAGCGCTGGGTGACAGGATGCAGAATCGCCAAGGTAGAAAGTAAATGAATCTCTTCTGTTTTCGTCCACAGACTGGAGATGAAGGGCAGTTTCATGGTACATAAGAAAATATGAGCTGCTCCAGAAGTAGGAGGACACGGCTTTTGGTCTGCTAGCCCTGCTGCATGTACGCGCTTCAGGCACCCCTGAAGCACTGCAGCACTCCTTTAAAATCATTTTTCATAGTTTCAGCTCTGTTTATTCCCATCTCTCTAATGATTTTGTGTTAGCGAGGTTCTATTGTATTGGTAAGGTTTGACGTCTCAAATTAAATGGAAATGGAATTACTCGGGCGTCGGCACAGAGTCGACTCACAAGGGCACTGTATGCCGAACTCTGTGTGTAGTGTGGGCATGTGCATTGAAGCATTTTCAATGTTTGAACAAATATTACAGCATTCAAATCTACTTCAAGACTAATGAACCTACATTGGCTGCTTCCATAAAATGACTACATGTAAAGGTGAAAGGCCAGAAAAACGCACTGCCCTGTGCACTTCAAGCTTTTCAGTAAAGCCAGTATCTTTACAACAAGATTTAAGTAGAATAAATGTAAGACAAATCTCGCAACTGCATATATGTTGTCTCCGTTGTGGCAGTGATTAAGGCACATGTGAGTTGTGAGGACTTGCACAGTTGGAGAGCTGTACGTATTCTAATCAGACCATTGTCTGACCAAGTGACCTTTTATAAAAGCATTAGTAAGCTAAGCACTTATTTGATTTGCTCACTGTTTCAATGCAGAAACAACAAGAGTAGGTGTTTTTGTTCCGTATGCACTAGCTATCAATGCCTATGGAGAAGTTGAAATATTCTATCTTTAGCCAACCGAGCCAAGCATGGTTAACCACTCTGTCTCTCTCTGTCCTTATATCCTTATAAATAAATGGCACAAACGAAACATTATGTTTTTAATTCATTCAAAAAAGACACAACACGCCAAAGCAGTTGACAAAAACGGCATTTTATTTATCTTGTGACATAACTGGATGATAGACAGCACAAATGAATTGTGCTGCAATTCTGTTGTGAAAGGCGCTTATACAAGGCATGAACAAGCTCCTGTGTAAGCTCCTCGTGTTGTGTTGCCGTTGATGTTGTAAAGCTAGGCAGTCAGTGTCCGAGACATCCAAGTGTTTTGCACATGCACACCTATACGTTGATTCAAAGTTGGAATCGTGCGTGCTTAACGATGGCCTCCGTGGCCAAGTGGTGCTGCATGGCAGCATCTTTCAGCAGTGTAAGAACCTCTGCCGCAGAATGACTGTAGCATTTTACGACCAGAAAGTTATTGAAGAGCTAGGGTACGAGGGAGCTTTCTTCGAACTTCATCTATACCAGGAAATAAAAGCTTGCAAAACACAAAATATAGTGGAACTAAAACAGAGTTGAATTCTTGGAGTGCCGCTTTTGCTAGCCTTCATGCCACTTTCAGCTTTTGTAACACTAAATGGTGTGCTTTCTGCTGGGGAACAAAAAATGTGCTTTACACGACATCAAGAAGAAAAAATGTAAGGTGAGCCATTTCTAAAAGTCGTGTGCGACGGCATTTTCTGTTCTTTCAGTATGGCCGGATAATTAAAGAGAACTATGACAACCTGATGCGTGACATTGTGGAGGAAGACTTGGAGACCCTGGCTCATGCCCGTAGCTTTTCCATCAATTCGATGGCCAGGGCGGCTGTGAGCCCGGACAGTGGGTCACCAGAGCTGGCCAGTCCGTCATCCTCCGAGCGCAGAGGCAGTGCGGACTCAGGCTTGACCATCACGGCGAGTTCTGCCCAGCAGGAATCGTGTAGCGGAGTGTCGCTCGAGCTCACTGCCACGCCAACAGAGCAGCAGCAGATTGCCTTTTTCGATGCCGATGCACCCGTTGGAACCATCAAGAGAAAGCCGTCTATGACACCCAAGATCCCCCTGACAAACACCACTCGCACGCTTGCTAAGCAGTCGTCCGTTGATCTACCCGACAATGCCGGAATTTACGACACAAGAAAGAGCCTCACAGGTAGTTTGGGCAGAGTATCGGGAGGCCGAATGAGCCTGCGCCGGTCGCAGACTGATGAGCGCATTTGCGCCTCGGCCACACTGTCGAGGAAGACCAGTCTACCTAGCAATGCTCGGCCTCCATCATGTAGTCCCGAGCGGCATGTTGCCGTGCAACCGGCACCCGAACATACTCCCAACATTGGTGCCAATGATTTGGCAGGCAGCACGCTGAGCCTCGAGTCATTCCCTCCTCCACCACCACCTTTGCAGCTTGGCGATGTTCTGAGCTGGCCCAGCACGTCAAGTTTGAACTCACTGCCACCGCCCCCTTCTGAACTAGCTACGCCTACAAACAGCCCCGATAGCGTTACACCCACGCACAGCCCACCGGCCCCGATCTATGCAGACCCCATCTGTTCTGTGGCCCGCAGTGAAGAGAGGCCATCTTTGCAGCATGTGGTGGTGCGGCAGAAGCCGCCCCCACCTAAACGCAGCGAAAGCACCAGACTCTCATCATCTGCGTGGCGATCGTCGCCGGCTGGTCCGGTCACCTGCAGCAAGCCACCGGATGTGTTCTTGCGGGACTTGCAGCGGGTCATGGAGAAGAAGTGGAAAGTGGCGCAGCAGCTGTCCTCTGAACCAACTGCGACTCCGCATGAAATTCTGGGTTTCCGCGACCCCTGCTGCCTCCCCCCACCTGGTACGGAATGTGCCGACGATGGTACTTTTAGGCGCAAAATTCCGCCCCCGCCACCGCCAAAGCGCAGTGATGCTACGCAGCTAACTAGAAAGGTCTGTTAGGCCTCACCTGGCTGCTCTTGGTGTCGACAAAATATCATGTGTTGTGCTGCATATGGAGTGTTTTCAGTGCAGCAGCATTTCTCAGTTTTACAAAATATCATTGCCTGGTTACACAGACTCGTCTAAAGCTGGCTTTGACGGGACACTTTATTGTGCTACCAGCTGTGTGTACGATTTCTCTGCTGCTGAAAAGTCAAGTTTGGTGTTTTTAGCAATTTTGTGTTTATGAATGTTGAACTTGTTTAGGACCTGTAAAGCTGTCGCAGTAACCATCATTCTGTGACCTTTTACCAGCTGGTAAACATTGCAAAGAAAAGCACATACTATGTCAAAAAAAGGTATTCTAGTTCTAGCGTGTTTTTCTTTGTATATAACAATAATTACCTATTGCACAGAGGACAGTTGTTAGCCTTCATTTCGGCAGCAAGTCTCTTAATGCTGAACTTTGATTTACCGTATATACTCCCATAATGATCACACTTTCTTTTCCAAAAAAATTTACTCCAACTTCGGGATGCAATCATTACGCGGTGTAAATTTTCTGTGAAAAAATATTCCGAGCACCAAAAACGCAAAAAGGTCGCTAATCAGAATTTTTACGATAACTATCATGAACATAACCAAAAATAAAAGTACATTGAAGCTTACCTTTGTAATAAAATGCACACATTACGCAGGAGCTACATGCATGGCACACTGCCCTTTTATTTTTTACCTCTCTGACCCGCTAACGTTCATTCAGACTCCAAAGCGTCAGTGTCGTCGCTGCATGATTCCCTGTCGGAACCGGCAGTGTCTTCACTATCCCACAGATCGTTCAGTCGAGCCTGTTGGAAATGGCAGTCTTTTTGAAGCTCTTGACGACCACTTTGTCGACATTGCTCTAGCGCATAGTCAAGCGCCTTCAGCTTGAACGCGGCAGTAAAGCTCGCATACCGCCCTATGGTGAAACGGCGCTTCAACAGACGATCACAAAGCATACACACACACTCAAAAACAAATGTGGTCTCAGGAAAAAAAACATTGCTGCGGGATGAACACAGGTCGACCAACAGGCGGCCGCCGCTCTAATAGTGCATGATGTCAAAACAAACATGGGGGCTGACGGAGCGAAGCGACCGCATTTTTTTTCTCCTTTTCGTCAGTTATGGAGGTTGTGAGTACGTCACACGCGTCAGAACAGTTTTTTCCATCTAAATAAGGAATGCTTTCATTTAAATAACTAAATTTACGGCATTAGCATAGCGATGCTTGCTTTCAGATCGCAGAAACAATGTTAGGCACGTTCAGCTGCCACAGATATGAAAACACATGGCGGGCATTCACTGAAAACGGCGGCATTTGCCCTTACTGCAATCCTAAATGGCTCGTTTCCGCCAACGGTGGGCAAAAATTGAGAATATGCTTAGTGTGTGCAGTTGGCGAGTTTTGAAGAGTTATTAACGCAACATTTGACAGATAATAAAGGCGATGAGCATCGGCTAGACTTGGCACAGTACATATCGATGTGGCAAGTTCGGGGTGCTATCATTACGCGAGGGAAAAAAAATCGAATTTAGACGACAAAATTTAGGGGTGCGATCATTACGCGAGTAAATACGGTAATGGAAAGATGTCAGACGGGGTTGTCGCATAGCACAAGCGGCATTGACCTGCAATTTGAATTGCTATCTGATGTTGCAGTGATTTTGCATTTGCTAAGCACATCTATATGAAACCTGATAAAACAGATGACGTGATGTTTAGGGCTTACATGCGAAATGAATATGGTGGCCACAAAAAGTTGTGAACGAAGAATCTGTGTTGTCGTGTACTGATACTCACTCGATGTTCTCATCTGTAGCTTGCTGTAATGAACAGAACTTTTCTCTTTAGTGTTTCTTAGTGTGAACTGAATTGCCAGAAGAAAGAAAGAATTTCATGCCTGAGCAAGGCATCCTGCTATTTAAAACTTGGTAATGAGAAGCTGCAGAGAAAGAAAAAAAAAAAGTTGTCTCAAATTTCTTTATGCTTAGCCAGCAGTTATTTACACAATGACCAAATGTGCGCTGCAGTGTACAAAATTAGGCGTGCAACTTTCCAAGAGCCATAGTGTAAAGTGGGCTTGCTTGCCAGGAAGTTCTTGTGTGTGCTGTTGCATTGTTCCAGACTGAGCCAACCATCAGTTTGCTTTCTAGCCAGCATTGGTTCTAAAACCACAGCTTAGTTAGTTAATGCCTACATCTTAGATTAAAAAGCAACCTCTAAGTCTACCAAACGATAGCACATAATGCATTCCTGTTAAGTGATTAAGGTACTGCACTTCAATTTATTCAAGCCAAAAAACACTTGGTTGAAACGACAATCGGTGATATGTGTCGAGGTCATGTATTATTGCCATCGACCTTGTAGGCAGACCTTGGTATTTTGCTTGAAAATGGCCATTTCAAAATGGGGTGATTGACACACGGGATGAACAACAGGAACACAGGAATCACTGATAAACCAATCAGTAAACTCTGCGTGACTTCCGTAAAAGTATTCTCTTGAGCAGCCTCTCACCAGGCCCCATTTTTTATCATCACTTTAAATTGTTACTGGTCATCTGGGGGGCTTTTTACAGAAGGAATTCTTCCAGTCGGTTCAGCTCTCTAAAAGAACTGCACTTTCGCGTGAGGCAATCTTCACTGCAGGCATTTATGCTAGCAAGGTGCCCGGTTTCTTTGCCTTTGTTTCTCGCTGTTTCGCTTTTCACCGCAAAGTGTTGTGCACTCTCCATTGGATGAAAAGCAAAGTCACTTGTCATGGTGAATGACATTCCACAGCCAGTCTGTTCTACAGGCATCTGTGCGTTTCCTTTCTTTTTCTCTCTAAGTGCGAAATTGGAATCGTTAAGGTGACTCGTTTTCTGGGCGAGCCATTGTTGTGGAACAAACAGATTATCTCCTTTTACATAACGCCAAGCTTGCCAGCTGAAGGAATAGCTGTCATTAAGACAAAGAATCCAAATATAATGCAATTACAGTACACAAAGAAGATAATACATACACGTACCTGGAATGCAATTTTGCCATCATTGTACTCGCATGAAGGGAACCGAATTGTAAGTTGTCGTAACCACGTGGTGGTGGATCTGCTGCTGTCATCACCATGCAGGCACAGTGCCACCTCTCACTCCGCTGTGTTTAGGCTTAAGCTGATCCGCCGGACACATGTGTGCCATGGAGCAAAAACGACTCTACATGGGGTGATGGCTTCCCTGAACTGAACCAATGATACGAACTGACATTTTAGCCAGGGAAAGTGCAGATGACATTATTAGTTATTCTTTTTTTTTTTAGCTGTAATGTAATGATTAGGGCATAAATAAAAAGAAATAAAGCTGACGAAACAAAAACAACTTTTGGTTCGGTGGGATTCGCACCCACAACTTTGGAATTATGTGTGCAATGTCCTACCAAATTGTGCAGTGATGGAGACAGCTTCTTCGTCCACTTTTTCAGCTATTTATGTGCATTTTGTTCTCTGGGAGCATTAGCCATGCAAGCCTGCAGACTTGAGATACGTGCAATAAAAATACTGGTGGCAGGTAACAAGTTGCAGCCTCTGACCAAAGCACAAAAGAATGCAGAGGTGTGTTGGGACTTGTACGAGCTCCTTGATCGTGCTGAACCTTGCAAGATTTTTATGACAAAATATCATCAATGATGAATGGGTGCAGTTGTCGGCAGCTTTCTCTCAGTCATATTCATTGTGCCATCTGTATAAATATGGAGTCCAATAGCAGTGTCATTAGATTCTGCTGCTCTAACGTTACATTTGTGTTTTTCCAGTCAATGCACGATTATTTCAGTGTTTGGCTAGGGGACTTTATGTTTTTTTGATGGATTCTGATTACTCTTCATCTAAACTTGCTTGTTTTGTATAGATTAAAAAGAAACATTGGGTAAATCCTCCTTTATCTTTCATATGCTGGTTTATTTGTTATAATGCAAGCATGCTATTTGAGCAAAAGTTTTCTGGTCAAAGGACAAAACAGACACAAACAGGTGCAAATTTCTGACTGAATTTATTATCAAGGTGAGACATATACATGTGCATGTGACAGAACTAAAATACTAATGGCACCGGTGTGCAGTGTGCCAGCACGCATCAGCTAATCACTCCATCAAGTATAGTGCCCCTTCAAGAAGGCTATTTCCTTCTCTGTCAACGAAACTGAGGTCATACTCAAGCAACTGTTGCCCTCAAGTTGTGCTTGGACTGCCTCCAAGTTCTCATGATAGCGCTAATCTGCGTCATGGAAAACAGCAGTGCACTGATCATACAATAGTTTGCACCCACACTCGTGGCAATGAATAGCAAAATTACTAGCACTGCCTCTTTCCACCCTGTTTGCATGTTCACGCAGGCAGTGGTTCAAACATTGACCTGTTTGCCCAATGTAAGGTTATCCACACAAAAGCGGACTTTTATAGGACCTCGTTTGTCCAGTCAGTGTACTTTTTCCAGTGCTTTACGTCGCATTTTTTTTTCTTCGGTATAACAACTTGTAACGATGCAGAGCTTGGCTTCTGGATGCTTATATAACTTGTACACTGACTTTTGCACTAATCTTTTTAATACTGTGTGCGATGCCGTGCAGGTAGGAGACCACCACCAACTTTCTAGGGTGCGTGGTCTCCCCGATTGTTCCCCTGATTATCCTCTTCACACGAAGAAGCTACGGCCTTATTTTTTGTTTTTGGACTTTGCTGAACTGGATTGCACTTAGTTTATGAGAGAGAGAGAGCTATTGTTTGTGTGATGAATACTTGTGCTTTTGTATATTAATGCATACAATGTCTTTTTAATGTTGAAGTTGTAGGCAACCCCTTGGAGAACCTTCAATTCAGCACGCTGTTGCATGCTTTTACTTTCACTTATAAATTCGGCTGGTTGGAACAACGCTAATTCGGCAGACATCTCTGAAAATTTTAGACTGAAAAGTTGAGGGTGTGCGTTTGGGCGGGTTGATTTATGATTACGGATCAGCAAGAAAACAGGCCATGGTGCAAGTCTGCGCACTGTTTAAGGCATATTTAATTTTTGCAATACTAGCCAGTTACTCGTTTTTAAAAGAGTATTGGCTCTTCATAGCTTAATATAATGCTCTCGCTTGTTTCTTATAGTTCAGGCTTATGGCTAGTTGAATGATTATGATAGTATGTTTAAAAGTTATTTTTTTTGTTCAGCCAGTATTATTAGGCATTTCTATTAACAGGCTTTTTTCTTTCTTTTTTTAATAGCATTTCACTTATACCTATTGTGTGACATTCAGTGTGCTAGCAGCACCCGTGTCTGGTTATAGCATGCCTATTTTTCTTTTTACAATATTTTCCACGCTTCTTTTGCATAGTAAAATGCAGTACAGCCTGTCTTGCTGATTTTTTGTGTGCATTTATTTAGTTTTGTAATCATCCTATATCCAGTGTCAGTTTGTGAACTGATATTGGGTGGTAACGATGTGTTGACAAAACAACATTTTTATAAGTGTGTCATTTTAGTCACTTATTAACAGTGAATTATCAAAGGTGTGGTGCAGTTGCACCAGTGTTCAGATGTCTGCGTAATTTTAAAGTGTCAGGTGAAATTCATAGGGATGCTATTCCAAGACGTGTATCTTGCCTTCAGTTTGGCCCATTAAGCACATGTTTTGAGGGCTGGCAGCGTTCTACCCCCATAGACTGCACAGACCCTAGCAATGTAATGATTTAGCATTTTTTTTTATAAGAGTATTATAAACAGTGACTCACATTGGAGAAAATAGGCAATTCGCCATGCTGGGAAATGATGTTGAGCTTTAGGTACAGTTGAAAGGAAAGCATCTGTCAAACTGGGAGCAAACTCATGGTGCCTTGACAGTGTAGGAATGTTATGCCAACTATTCGTGGATAGAAGGACCCTTCTGTTGAATAATGGGGAAAAGCATGTATATAACTATAGAGTACTGAGGTTAGGCGACGGTTGGTATAAATGGCAAAATGGGATCATGTTGAGCACTTTGAGAACCTTTCACTGTACAAGGAAAACATCATTCGTTCACCACTGAACATCCCTTTTCTCACCGTATGTGAATGTAGCCCATAGAAAAGGGGTCATCCATTTGTGACTGCTTTTCTAGACCCCTTGAGCACTGATGGCCCTGCTGATGGGAGGGAAAAACCCCTTGTTGTTTATTAAAGCTTTTTACGGAAATGCTTGATGCAGATTGCCCAAGATTGGTTGTAAAACTTGGTTGTCAATTAATAAATCCTGTTGATCGTGTTGATAAATAATGAGCACCAGCTTAGAAAACATGCGCAATTTCATTGTAAGGTTGTTGTTGCGAGCACTGTCTCATTAGACGCTTGTGGACGGTTCATATACCCTCGTGCTTTGCTCTTACGAGTTAGTACTTCACAATGAGGTGACAGACTGCACAAAAACCACTTCACTCCCTGGAGAGCATTTCATCGAAGTTAAGCGAAATCGAACCCAAAAGAGTTAGTTGCTAGCCTTACTTCTTATAACATGGTAACTTATTGCTATCTCAGCCGTTGCTTTCCCCTTGCAGTGAAACATTATTTTTCTTGTACTGCAACTCAAACACTTGTTAAAAATTTAAGATGAAGACTGTATGGAAAGGATTTCATTATAGCCTCAGTAATTTTCATTATGATCACTCAGACACTTTTAAATGAAAGTTACACCTAGGTCCAACTACTTTCAATGGAGTGATCTTGAGAAGGAAGAACACTATTTCATGTTTCGAAACATGTGCAAGATGCTAACAACAAAGACCAGTGACTGCGTTACAAAAGCACTTTTGGTGGGAACACTTGCATTCACAACTTATGAAAATGGCAAAATAGGAATATTTAGTTTTAAAAAATGAAGAAATGCACTGAAATTATGAAGGAAAGCAATGTGTAAATGAGCCCGTTGGGAGGCGTGGTTCTCGATGCCAGTTTTCAGTGAATGCAGGCACTGACTCGTGCTCACCTCAGCCTGGTATTGCTTGTTGTTCTTAGTCTCAAAATCTTTAAGAAATTAGTTTTTTACAAGATTTACTCCACCAAGCCCTCTCTAAGAGCGTACTGCTTTTAATTAAAGTGGCACTTCCACCGCATTTTCGTGTGTCCTGTGTCTGCGTATATGACGCACTCGAGTTTGACAACACGTACACACATCGTACTACAGCGTACGCTTTCAATATGGCGTTCTTTTAGGCTTCGCAGGACATCAACAGTGTCTTAGTGCAAACGAAGCATTGCCTATTTCAATTCTCTAAAAGTCTATCTCGCAGAAGAACGGTGTTTAGGGGCAACTTGGCCACAGCACGTCAGTATCAAGTGGTGAAGGTTTAAAAGGAGTCATTATCTGCTGCGAAACACAGCACAGTTTGTCCTTTAATCACGCGTGTGCACGTGCAGTTGCCTGTATGGGTATGGTTTCCAGCATGCAAATATTTACTGGCAAACTTTCAGAGCAGTCTCTGACATTGCCGAGGTACAATAAGCAGGAATGTCTTTGAGTTCCCTTTTCCGTTGCAACCTCCAGGTCTACGAATCTCTCATTCTCAAAGTCCTCAGAGCAGTAGGTTATCATTCCATAGGAAAGCAAATAGTCCTTGTTGGTGCAGGTGCACAATTCCAATTAGATTACCTATACAGCATTTTTTTAAGCGATTTGTCTCTAATTTTCATGGTATTGGGTTTCTATTGATTATTGGTTGCTGCCAAATGTTTCGAGGCTGTTTAGTTCGCTCGGGCTCAGCATGAATAAATCACCCGGAAGTACAGTGTGTTTCTTATGCCCTCATGTTTAGTTATTGAATATTTTTCTGTTCTTTTTTATAAGTGTACCCTACTACTTAAGACTTTCATGACTGCATATATGGATCAGTAGGCTCAACAGAAGCAAGCTGATGTTTTGCCAAACCAGTTAATTTTAATGAAAGTTATAGAAGAAATGCTGTAAAACTGTGTGTTGGGTTCATACAGCATTTCTGCATAAATATAAAATGCAGATTGTATGTTTTTCCTAGCTTGTGCCAAATCTTAATGATGCATCCATGTATACAGAGCAGACATTTTTCTTTCTTTTTTTATCAAAGTGGTAGTATGCATTGGTATATCAGGTGGAATGTTCAACCATAAGTGCACAGTTATAGATGGGCAACACATTTCTCGTGCCAGTTGTAACAGCACTTATTCTAAATTTGCACTTTGCCATCTTGTCAGTGCTTGATTGCTGGAAGCATGGTATGTATCACTTTCATATTGCAACACTTGTGATCCATTCAATCAGCTTTACAATGATACGTGTATGACAGTGTCACTAAGTACCAACGATGCATGTGCATTTTTGGACCACCGAGTGGAAATAGGAATACATTTGCCTAATAATTTTAGGCATCGGAGCAGCATGATTAAATGGAGCACTTGAGGAGCAATATTTGAAAGCAGACTGATACAAGCACAGCGTAGACCTCACAAGTTGTGCTAAATGGAAACTTTCCTGTTTCAGTAATGTATAACAGGCAGTGAAGAGCACATTGTATGATTTAAGCTGTTGAAAATGCGTGCTATTTTTATAGTTTTGTACTGGTCAAGTTATTTATGAAATAAGTGCTTGCATTGAAAATTTGTTACAAGTTATGCAATGTACGTTAAAAGGCTTTATTTAATCTGCTTTTATGTTTGTATGTGGCACTGTGGCATTTCACAATGTCACCTCCCGAGTAGTGGGAACAGCATGGTGTATGCCAGTGCATTGGCAAATAGTTTAGTTTATTTTGTGTTTAAACAATAAAGCCAGTGATGTTGATTCTCCTTCATGCTTACTGATTCTGCACGTCTTTTCGAAGGCTTTTTTTTTTTTTGCCAAATTATATGATGACTGCCCACCATGGCCCTGTTAAGCTCAAGGATGCGACAGCATTTCGATGTGGTCAAAATGCAAAGGATGTTTACCTGGTCAAATTGACCCCCCCCCCCCTCATGCCGTGGAACCATATTGTCATTTTGGCTCATAAAAACTCGGCAACTGTTATTATTGACAATAAGGGTTCTTATCAGCATATCTTTTCAATGGCAAACTGCTCATTTGAAGGTCGTGGGATCGAATCGTGGCTGCAGTGGCCGCATTTTTGGTGCTAGAAGTGCTTAAGGCCCGTAACGCGGCGCGAGTCCAGCAGTTCAGTGGCCGAGAAATTGCGTGAAAACCTGCAGAATGCGGCCGAAAAGATAAAGGTTTGTTTTATATCAAGTGCTTCCATGGCTCAGTTTGTCTGTTTTAACAGCAGTTTTAGGGTTGTCTGCACAGTGGAGGGGAGGGCAATGCAAGTTCTTACAAAACACAGATGAAAAATTCTGGGACAGGCTCTTCTCATTTTCACACAAGAACTTAGGCACTGAAGATAAAGTGACATTGAAGTGATTATCAAAATACATGCATTCATCATTGTTCAGGGGGCCCTTGCTTACTATAAAAGTCGTAGACAGCCACAGAGTTATGGCATGTGAATGGTTTAGAAACGACGGAATGTCTCACATAATTTTAAATTTTCATTGTCAAACTTTGAAGCTAATATTGAAACTGTAAGCATTTAGTGTGCTGGAAAAATGATCGGTCTATTAAGTCAAGGAAGTGACCAAGTTTGAATGAAGGTGCATTGTGGCAGTGTCTTGGCATGAAAAGTGGCCAGTCATTTCACTTGCCTTACCTTTGCATGGGATGTTTTGTGCTTTCACCGGTTTCGCGCTTTGTACAAGCAAACCACCATATCTGTAATTTCTTTTTGTGCATGGCATAGAAACTCGCGAGAAGGGGGGGAGTAGACACTGCGGTGCTTCTTGTGGATGGCGGGTGAAATAATTGTGCATCAATTTATACTTATAGAAAGAGAAGCAATACATATCACATGCAAAGAGTAAGGTATACTTGTGTATTGCAAACTCGCTCCTTTTTCTAATTAAATCCTGCGTTGACGCTTGGTGCCTTCATTCATATTGCATGTGGTCACAGGTAGTTCCAGTTGGACATAATAAACAGCCGCGTTTCGAAAGCATGGGGTGTGATCAGTTTCGATACTGGCTTCAAAATTTGAATATATCTCCAATTTTGTGCTGCCTTTGTCGTTTTGAAACAAGAGTATGCCATGAATTGTGAAGACCTACAAGTGCCATCAGATCAACAAGTTAAAAGTTACTTTTGTGTTCTGCTGTCAGCCCCCCCCCCCCCTCGTTTTGCCATGCAACATGGCTGTAGTGGTATTCTATCGGGTACTGTCTTATGAGGGTGTTACGGGTTTTCTCCCATTGGTGTGCGCACATGCGCCCAATACATGACAAGTCATTTTTCAAGGAACTTTATTTTTTCAGTCCATAGTTCGTTTGATTTTAGGAGGGGGGGGGTACACAATAGGACCTCTTGGTAATGTAGTCGGGGGTGGACGTGCTGAGCCAATTTCGCCATGCTGTGCCAATCTGACCTGCTGCACCAAGTCGCGCCTGAACGGCAATTTGCACGTACAACGCCAAATTTAGTCCACAGTTTTATTATTGACCTAGCAACACGCGTGGACTACTCAAAGAACATCACCGCGTCCATATAAAAGTCCGCGTCCATATTAAAAATCGTATTTTGGGTCATGCATAAATCTTGCACCACGTCAACAGAATGCATGATTCTTGTTAAGGTGGCGTTTGTGTGCATACTGCATTATGTGACTCTATATATGTTCAACAGCAAAACTGTTAGGCAAGCTATTACGAAGGCAATGCTGTTGCAAAAAACTAGCCGCATCATTGCCTCAGGAACCGTCGAGAGCCGGCTGTGCTTGACGATTGCTCGGCAATGGTGTGGTGAGTATTTTTGTCATATAAACTGAAAAAAAAAATCGTGTCAGCGGCGTAGCGTTGACTGCAATAGCAACAATTTCCAATGTTGTAATGGTGGTGCCACACGCGCTCCTTTCTATGTTTTGTTACCGCACCATTGCACGTGTAACGCTGACTTGGGTAAACTGCGTCCGAATGACTGGGGACTATCTAGATAGTCTTAGAACCTTCCGATGAGACGACATTACAGTTTGTTTGTGGTCCTGCGGGATAGCCGTGATCGTGCAGCAGTTAGTACCTTGAACAACTTGGATACTGTGCTACGGCTTCTTCAATGCACATATCTCCTTTTCAGGCAGTAAAGAATTTGCTCAATTAGTTGTTGACAAGATATTTGAATTTAATCAAATACTTTAAATGGACATCAACGTTGAACACTAAGCCAATTTTAAACTAAAAAATTATTCTTTGGGAGCTCTGTTATTCGTTATTATAGTTTTATGATCACATGTTCATTTTTAGAAGTGGTCATGAAGGCCAACATTTTATTTCTTGAATTTCATTCTGATACTCCCATCAGTGCTGTGTCTTTGTGATGTCACAAATGTTAAAGTACTTTTGTGTGGCCTGGCCACGTTATCGCCATAAAACGTCTGGAAATTTGCCTTGTTAAGTCCCTGGCTTCATTGGAACACATTGCTTCAATTTTTGCTTGTAAAGAATTGCACATACTATAGCAGAAGTCAATATTTATGAATACATGTCAAACTGGTGCAGAAACATCAAGGCAGCATCACTGCTTGTTCTTTTTTTTTACACCCTTCCTGGCCTACCTATTACCTTTAAGTGCCAAGAGTGATGAATTTGTATTGTGGAAGGGTAATCTACCCGTAATCTATCCGGGTAATCTATCCGCATGGTGATGGAACTGCATTACGAGGCCTGGGGTGCAGCCTCACCGGTAACCACCGCCGGGAACGCACTCCCTCACCAGAGAAGGATTGGCCACCCTGGTGCAGTATCTGGCCGCTACCTCCCACATGCAAACGTCAAATAACTCACGGCCCTCAGTCCCCAGCAGCTGCGAAGCAACTGACCACGGCGGCGGTCAGATCTGCAACGCAGCAGAGGGTGCTAAGAATCTCTGGATCCGGACAGGCCGCCATTGGAACCTGAACTTGGCAACGTTTAACGCTAGAACCTTATCTAGTGAGGGAAGCCTAGCTGTACTATTCAAGGAGCTAGAGGGTGTTAAATGGGATATAATAGGGCTCAGTGAGGTTAGGAGGACAGATGAGGCCTATACGGTGCTACAGAATGGGCCCGTCCTTTGCTATCGGGGCTTGGCTGATAGAAGAGAACTGGGAGTGGGGTTCCTAATTCACAAAAACATAGCTAGCAACATAGAGGAATACTATAGCATTAATGAAAGGGTGGTAGGTATCGTAATTAAACTGAATAAGAGATACAAGATGAAGGTGGTACAGGCCTACGCGCCTACATCCAGCCATGATGACGCTTCAGTTGAAAGCTTCTTTGAAGATGTGGAATCGGCAATGAGTAAGGTAAAAACACTGTATACAATACTGATGGAAGACTTTAATGCAAAGGTAGGGAAGAAGCAGGCTGGAGACCAGGCAGTAGGAGATTATGGCATCGGTACTAGAAACGCCAGAGGAGAGCTACTAGTAGAATTCGCAGAACGCAAGAATTTACGGATTTTAAATACCTTCTACCGAAAACGAGGAAACCGCAAGTGGACATGGAGGAGCCCTAATGGCGAAAATAAGAACGAAATAGACTTTATAATGAGTGCACACCCAGGCATCGTGCAGGATGTGGAAGTGGTTGGCAAGGTACGATGCAGTGACCATAGAATGGTACGGTCTCGAATTCGCCTAGACTTGAGAAAGGAACGACAGAAACTAATACGCAAGAAGCCGATCAATGAGCTAGCACTGAGAGGGAAAGTACAGGAATTGAGAGTCTCACTTCAGAACAGGTACTCAGCTCTTAGTGAGGAAACCAACCTTAGCATAGATACGATGAATAATAATCTGACGAGTATCATTACGGAGTGTGCAGTAGAAGTTGGAGGCAGGGTAGTTAGACAGGACACTGGCAAGCTTTCCCAGGAAACGAATAATCTCATTAAGAAGCGCCAAATCATGAAAGTCTCAAGTACAACAGACAAAATAGAACTGGCAGAGCTTTCGAAGTTGATTAATAGGCGTAAGGTATCCGATGTAAGAAGGTATAACATGGAGAGAATTGAACACGCTCTGAAAAACGGAGGAAGCGTCAAAGCAGTGAAGAGGAAACTTGGGATAGGCAAAAGTCGGATGTATGCACTAAGGGACAAAGAGGGCAAAATAACTACCAATATGGATAGGATAGTTGAAATAGCGGAGGAGTTGAAATAGCGGGGGAGTATAGGGGCAGGGCTCTGAGGAGCTGGGGGCAGAGCACTGTTACGAAGGCGCGACGCCAACACGGTCCCGAAGGTGCCACTGCTCCGAACTCCGCCGCCAAGGTCACCAGCCGTTTGGTAGCGTGTGTTACTCAGCTTGCGACTGCTTCTGCGTAGAGCTGATAGACGAGCGGACGAGACGACGGTGAATTAAGGCAAGGTTTATGCACAGCATAGAAATAGAGGCGTTACAAATTCGGCACTGGGGCCGACAGCTTAGGGACTCGAAGAGCTGAGATGTCTTCTCTCGCACGCACCCGTCTCTCTGTTACGAAGCGCACCGCCGACGAGGTTACGAAGGGTGCCACGAAACGCCACTGCCTAGGACACCGGGCGCGCCGACTGCGAATGGGGCTCGAAGCAACGAGAGGCTTCTCTGACACATAGGTCTATTGCCGGCGACACGCGGCAGGGCCTTTTTTCATAGGCACCGGGTGGATCCTTTGAGTCACCAACGTCCAACCAGAAGTGCCGCTGGGCGTGATGTCAGAATTCTCCAATGTGGCCCGTTGCTGGACCACGTCATGCTCTTCAAATCCGGAGCCGCTGTGCGTGGTTGCACCCAAGGATGAGTGACGCCCCCACGCATTGCGTAAGACTCGCCAGACTGGAAGGCGCCGATTGCTTCAACGGGCTTGTAGATTGAGTGAGCTCGCTGTGCGTTGCGTGACAGACTGGCGCCGCCGCTTGATGACGTCGTTGAGTTGATCGCGTCAGGCGGGTTCAACCGCTGGCCTTGACACAGATTGCCTTTGCAGATGCATTGACGTTCGGTGTGGACTCGCAGGAGTAACAGCACTGAGAGCAGGGCCACTCAACCTGCCACTGGAATGCGCCGCGCTCCTGGAGGGCAGGTGAGAAGGTAACGAGTAGGGAGACCATGCGACTGAAACATTCCAAGCCTCGGCATATTCTTTGTGGGGTAGCAGCAAAATACGCGTGAAATCGGTCAGTCACGTATTCCTCATTTTCCTAATACCTAGTATGCTTGTGCTGTGACTCATTCGGCAAACGTCCAGCTCTCATCGTAGCCATTCGTACAAAACAGTGGTGTCAAACTACACATGGTTGCTACCACTGCCGCCGCGCTCGCCGGCTGAAGAAAAATTTGGAGGCTGTGACGTTCAAGGACCACGTGACTCGTCGTACTGCGCCTACTCAGCTTTTCAGGCGCGAACACTGCAAACTGCTCCTGGCTGCTCTCGGCACAGCAAAAGCACTGTCGCTTTACCAATGTATGGCATTGCTTCTGCACCTGTTCGACCACTGAAACACGCCGGCTCTGAAGAGAAAACTTTAGGCGTGCTTTTGAGTGCTGCTGCTTTCCCAATGGAATTCGCCATAAGGTGCAAATTAAAGGAATCCAAGGGGTTGAAATTTCTTGCGTTCTCCAGTACAACGTCTCTCATAATCATATCGTAATTTTGAGACGTTAAACCCCAGCAGTTATTTATTCAAGGACGTATATAACTTTTCTTTGCGCTAGTGTTTTAGGCATGTGTTGCTTGTATTGGCCATGACCAAATACGATCTGCTTGAAAGCTCTGAAAGATGTGTACCTTTTAGATGTCTTGTGCAAATATTCTGGTATTCCAAAATAATGTGTTGAATGGTTTATCTATTGCGCTTTCAACATATGCACTTCTGATGTAAATATTTAAAGCATTTTTAAGAACTGTAATAGGGCACTAGAATGACACAAAGAAGCCACATGCACGCATGCAGTCTCTGTGCTGCCTTGGTGTGGTTGTTTCTAGTGAACGAAGTAAAATGAACTGTCAACATGCCAAGAATGCCACCTTGATATTTCCTCTGTCGTGTTATTGTCTTTAGACAGCCAGCTCTGCCTTCATATAACTATTGTGTTTGACGTGGTGGTGGTAGTGGTTAGAAGATGAGAAAAGGCACCTAATTTCTGCAACCCGGTCGGGAGCACGGCGTAGTGCCTGCGGGGAAGGGAAAAGGGAGAAAAGTAGAGAGAAGAGGAAAGATTAATTGAGCGGTGGAACGGTCGTCATCAACAGAAGCAGCAGTCCAGAAGCAAGGGTAGGGGTGGCAAGGGGCCCGTCCTCAGCGGTAGTGTGTTTGACGTAAGAAAGTGTTTTATGTCAGGGTCCGTCAAGACTTCACCGACATCCTTTCCGTCACGGAAGGGACATGTGTAAAATTTATATGAGCAGATAAAAAAATATAAAAAATAACACCACCTCCCGGTAAAGGGAACTGCGTGTAGACGCGAAGCAGCGGGCGCTAACGCTTACACTGGCGGCGGCGTTGACGCTGGCGCTCCATCGCAGCGTTGCGCAGCTTCCACTGCAGAGTCTTTTAAAACCTCTTTGGGCCGCTCTTTTCCGCCGCAGTGACTGAGTATGTGTGCTTTGCAGGGCTGCGCTGCCCTCAATGTGAAAACTCCAATGCTGGTTCTCTATTGAGCGGCGCTATTTGTAGGAATTTTATGTGGTGTTTTGTGGGCGTCTCAGTGTCTGATAAACGAAATGCAGCCGAGAGAAAATTGTGCATTGCCACGTGATGGCTTTCTCGATGGTTTACGGTTACGATGTTGCGTGGGCCTCTGAAAAGCAACGGAGGCCAGCGATTGGCTCCGGAGTAATTGCTTGGATCTCGTAATTTTTTCCGTGGTCGCAATCAATGTCTTTGTAACGCCTCTTCTAGGTTTAGTCCGGATTCTCTCTAGCGAGCCACAATGCACGACGGCGTAACAAGACGCGGGGAACACGGTGCGAATTTCGGCAAAGGGCGTTTCTGGTTTCCTCTCTTGGCGAATATAACCCCCCAAAAAAGAGGAAAAAAATCAGCGTGGCACCAACACGTGCTTAAAGTTGGTGCGTAGATGGGTGTTTGCAATGGGCCAGTGCAACGCTCAAGCGCACGTAAAGGACATACGGCGGTGCTTGCATGAATAGTTTCGTCACGCTGAGTTGGGGAGAGAGTTGAACCACTGTGGTTACGAAACGGCAACCTGCGCGTGTCTTTAGGGGGCGAAGCTCCTAAAGCTTTGGGTCTGTCCATCCCTTGTATGTGACCACTTAGTTGTATTGCGTGCTCTAGTGTGATAAAAGTGAACGGACGGACGGACAGACACACAGACAGACAGACGGATGGACGCTTCGCCCCACTCATTATTCACGACGTGGATATGCTGTGAATTTTTTTATTTTTGTTTTTTTGTCAATGCCCCTTCAATCAAATGTCTCACGCTAGCGACTATTAAAATTGCATCGTGGCGAGATGATAAGTTTAAAAAAAGTCAGCAGTCATACTGGTAAGGAACATGGAGGTTTGAATTGCAGTACCCGGGCTGTTAGCATATAATGTGCGGTTTAGAGCTGAATACAGCATTGGGAGCGTGGAGTGATTTCTGACGTTGATCATCTCACGGCACCTTTAATGAAAGAATAAATCGCTTTAGGGAATTAAAGAGAGGTTATAGAGAAGAAGTGGTTCATCGCGGGTGGAGCTCTTCTGCGGGCCTGACAGCGTCGCCGGTCTGACACACCTGGACGGTCGGTGCGCATTTCTTGCATTGTTCCCAAACATCTCAACACGTTCATACGCAAGCTCGGATTTGTCGAGCTTGTTCAAGCATCATCTTACCGTGCATTTCGTGTATTTTCTTTACGCTGGGAATGTGCGTATATACGGGATCGGTGCGTTGACGTGCTCAAGAGCGCCATGGCGTCCCGACTCGCCGCTTTTTCGAGTAACTGAATGCGCTCTGCTGAAGTGGATATGCCTTGGATACATCGAGAATAAGACAAAACGGGGACCCATCGCTCCGCAGCGCGCCGCCATGAAGAGCTCACTTTACAACGCGCCTTGCATGCGCCGACGCAGTTATACAGCGTGCTACTTATATGCATCGTTTACCGATGGCGGTATGCAGATCTCGGATGAGCTTGAGTTATTATCTGTTACGCAACGCTGCTGTGTTTTCTTTCAATTCGAAAACTGCCTTTGAGGCACGCGCGGAACAGGGGGCTCCTTTCTGTACGCACTCATGATCGGGAAGGGAGAACAAAAGCTATAAAAAAAGTCATTCATACCATGCATTGCCAGACAACCCTAGCCGTCGGCCGGAACCCTTGGAGACACGGCAGCATCAAGGGCTTGACTGATGTTTTCTTGCTGGTCTGGTCTGTTGAGCAGAGCCTCTGCAAAGGCATCCTCGTTGCCGCCAATGTGACAAACAGTCGTCTCATTTTTACGCGACAATCGGACAGATTATCCGCCGCCTTAGCTTAATTAGTAAGAGAACAGGGTTCGTAATCGGAATGTGGCACGTTTGGTCCCTGTCGGCGGCAATTTCTCTTTTCGTCCCCTTAACATTCTTCACTTCTACATCGAAGTTATTGCAATACATTTTGAACCCTACAAGTATACTGTCCCACATAACTTCCAAGGCGTCAGGCTCGGATCCAGGATTTTTTTTTTTTCAAGCGGCGTCCACCCGCCAAACATCTTGACTATTTAGGGAAAACACCGATGTTTACTATTTTCGGTAAAACACCCTCCTCCAGCGTAATTTTTGTGGAGGAGGGCGCTACCCCTGCCGCCCTCCGTGGCCTCATTATCTGCTGGTTTTTATTAACGTGCAACCTGGCCCACACACGACTTTCTTCGTCCCATAGTTTCGTTATTTTAATGAGCTACACAGATGTGACTGATCTATGTGACTGATCTAATTTTTTTTTTTCGCGAGGCACCACATGCGGTCACCACGTGTTCGAAACATATCCGTTGAACACGGACAATCGTTAAGATTCGGCGTCCAGAATTTATTGATTCTGGAGGTCAGTACCGATATGTTCATAGAACCCTGACGCGAATTGCCCTCCAAAAAATGATACGTATTGATATGGGAAAAAGGCCTTCTCTTAAATAAATGGCAATACTATATAGCTAACCTTAGCATTCTTTATTGTCCTTGCGGGGTTATAAATATCGTGACTGTGGAGCACTAACTGATGTGAGTTTGATACTCCGGCGCCTGCCTTACACTCCGATTGATATGTGGGATTTAACGTCCCAAAACCACCATATGTGCCTTATCATACTCCGGCGCCTGTCTTAACCTCATAGTCGGTAGGTTTTAATTATGGCTGTTTGCAACGTAGAAAAACGATCCCTTAAGTGTTTTCTTTTTTTTTTCTTCGTCGTTTATGCAATATGGAAGGGATTTCCACAACTGCGGCTAGTTGCCTTGCAATAATACGTTTATTTCGTAAGCATGATGTCTCCGTACGATACATTCGGAACTAGGAAACATAATCACGCAAATCATTGATAAAAAGAGTGCATCTTTTTTTCATGAGACAATAAGCAGAAAATAATCACCAACGTTGAAAAACGATCCTTTAAGTGCCCTTTTTTGTCGTTTATGCGACATGGAAGATATTTCAACAAGTGTGCTAGTTGCCCTGCAATGAGACGTTTATTTCGTAAGAATGATATCCCCGTACGGTACATTCGAAACTCGGAAACATAATCACACAAATTATTGATAAAGAGAGCACATCTCTTTCCATAGGACAATAAGCATAAAATAACCGCACAGTATTAAAATGTTCAAAATATTAACGCGGGTCGACGGACAGTTGTCAAGACGTCTTGCAGGTGCTCCCTTGCGGTTGGAATCAAGTTCACGATGTTGCTCTTTGTGGGAACACAGTCGATAATGCTGCCTGAAAACAGAGACAAGCAATCGAATTATTGGCAACGCATTTATATATGTTTTCAAACAGAGGGCCTTCCAAGGACGTTACACAATACAGTAAAAGCTCGCTAATTCGGATTTCACGTCCGAGATAACCGAATACCCACTTATCGAATGAATCATGAAAGCGTCAAATAAACGGGTACTTGAATCAATGCGCTTTCATTTTCTTGAGAAGTACGTAAATTCAGTAATTAATTCACACAAGAGCACTGCAAAAGCCCGGTGTACGTGGCTTCAGGCGAGCCTCAATTCAAAACGAGCTTTGAACCTATACGTTATTACGCACCATCAACACAAATGTGGATGGCGGTCACGCCTCTCCGAAGGAGCACGGCCGTTACAAACGCCGTTTTATTGCCATCGCATCTCACATTTGCGGCGCTTCGCGTTCGGCACGCTTCAAGGATCATCCGAATCAACTTTGTTATGGCCAAATGTGACCGAATACGCGAGAGTTGGACGCCATTAAACTATACGCATAAGCTGGCTGAGACAAGAAAGCACGTCCGAAATTTTTCGAATTACCCAGTGTAGAAATAACGAGCTTTTATTGTATTCTAAATTTTTGCCGAATATCTTGCCCCGGCACTGAACACTGTCGCCTTTCGGTAAGATCTGAAACTATGTCGAATCCGTTTGGCTCCTCCGACTGGCTTCAAATATGCTATAACATGTCGGCAGGCTTCACCGAGGAATCGCAGCCTAGCTGTTTATTATATCGCGCGTTTGGGTCCTGTATAGATTACGGTGGCTCGTAGATCAAGCGAGCAGATTATGGTGAGGAGAAAGTGCGCGAAAAGAACGTCGCGTCATTCCACGAAACGACTTTGTTTCGAATCGCGCCGTTGGCCGCTGTGCTGTGGAAGGAACCGCATTCGCATCATTCCGCGAAACGACTTTGTTTCGAATCGCACCGTTGGCCGCTGTGCTGTGGAAGGAACCGCCTTCGCATTATTCCACGAAACGACTTTGTTTCGAATCGCGCCGTTGGCCGCTGTGCTGTGGAAGGAACCGCATTCGCATCATTCCGCGAAACGACTTTGTTTCGAATCGCACCGTTGGCCGCTGTGCTGTGGAAGGAACCGCCTTCGCATCATTCCACGAAACGACTTTGTTTCGAATCGCACCGTTGGCCGCTGTGCTGTGGAAGGAATTGCCTACGCCCTTGTCGCGCACAAGGCGCGGCCGTCTTTGCTGTGTCAGTCAATGCGCGCGTGTGCGACGGGGCTTTCGTCGGCCAGCTTCCGTTCATTCTTTTCTCGCTAATAACCCTGGTTCGTGTGCGATCCGCCGTGTTGCGCAATCCCAGCTGAGGCCGCAACAGTGGCCACGAAGATGGTATTGCCGTCGAATTGCAGGACCTCTATATACCGGCGGAAAACGGTGAAATGCCTCACAAGGTCTTAAAATTCGTCGAAGACTTCAAGTCGTGCGTCGAGTGCTTCGAACCACCGACCCAGACAGGTGAGTTGAAGGTTTCGGTCTTTGTAACGACGACGGGAAGCAAACGCATCAACGACACGCTTACGAGGGTTGAGAGCTGGGCTGGTTAGTTGGTATTCATGTTAGGAGAGCCGGGGTGATTGTGGTGTTTGTGATTATCTTGACTTGTTTGTACATGTTTGTACGTCCTGTCTCTTTAACAGAGGATTGTTGAGACCGTGTTAAGGTTCTCAAGGCTCGCTGCGCGCCGACAAGAGTGGTTGTCGCAAAACGGTTCGGGTATTAAAAAAAAAAAACACTAAATAGAAACAATGAGTCGGTTCGGATTGATAAATTTTATTCTGAAAACTCCAATGTCATTAATTTCAGCAACACAGATATTGAGATCAGGAAATACCCATAAATCTCGCACAAATATCTGCGCACACCGTCACAGATATGAAAGTGTGTTTTCTCGTATTCTAGACAAATTTTCCAAACAAACTTGTCTGAAATCCGTTGTCTCAGAGGGAAATGGATCGTTGCAACGGAAAAAGATTAGCGCAAGGGACCAGTGACCGGAGCCGCAAAATCGCAACGCGCAGAGCTGTTTGCACTGAGCACGCCGATAGCGAGAACTGCCGAACACATTCCATTTTCGAAAGCAGGGGTGGCCGGTGGACTGGCGGAAAGCAGCTCATTTTGCTGTTCGCCCGTCCGAAAAGCCATATCTGAAAAGAAACGCTCGTTCATATTGCTCATCAACAGACGTGGCTATGCACATGATTTTTTTTTCTTTTTTATGGAAGTTTCGAGCAACTGCAACTTTATCGATTTTGCTCCGAAGAAGCCGTATACGTTGTACTTTCCGCCAGCCACCCCTGCTTTGTAATATGAAATGCGCTTGGTACTCTAGATATTGGCGCGCATGTCAGCGCCGCATGTCACAATCTTGCCGCTCCGGCAACCGGCCGCTTCTGCCAATGTTTTCTCGTTGAGACTGTGCGCAATTTTCACCCATTAGGAATGACGTAGCTGTTAGGATACGCCGTCAAGAGCTATCGCGTCGTAGCGATCGATGCGGCAACTTCAAGGTGGCAGCATTTTTCTTTTCGCGCGCTTTTTTTTTCGTTTACAAAGCGTCTGGTGATCGTGCCGATTTCGGTAAAGGGTAATAAGAGAAAAATCGGCCTTGTCATTGTCCTCATTTAACTGCAGAGTACAGCAAGAAAACGAGTGAGTGGCAGCATTTGATTGAATTGGAGCTGCTGCGCAAGTCGTGCGAATTCGATTACTTCCTAAACGACGCTTCGAAAGACAGTTTTGTTGCTCAATTGAAGAAGAGCCTGTTTTTGTAAAAAGGCTCTAGGCTAAGTGAAGACAAATATTTGGTAGGAATCGTGTCGAGGCGTGTGAGCGATTTCCCCTATTTTCCCGCACTGGAAGCGAAGAACCGAATTAACAAGCACAGACCGTACGACCTCGTAATAAACCTGAAGAGAGCGCGCCCGATATTCTGTCGAATGAATCCTGCGAATACAGCACCCCTAGTAAAGCTGACCCGAACTCCGGAGGCGACGGACGAAGATGGTGTGGGCCTCACTTCTCCACGAGCACCAAATGTTCGTGGCCTGTGATCTCGTCAGACTCAACAAGGGTTGTCAGGAACAGGTAAACAGTGAACTTCAGTTGTATTCGTCGGCCATAATCGCAATAATTATGACGTCAGAGCCGTCACTCGCACAACTCCTCCTATGCGCGAGGTTTCGCAAAAAGGACATGAGAGACGCCGTAGTGGAGGGCTTCGGAAATTGTGATCATCTGGCGTTCTTTCACGTGCACTGATTTCGCACAGAACGCGGGCCTCTATACAGTATTTCGCCTCCGTCGAAATGTGAACGCCGTTGCCGGGATTTTACCCGCGATCAGCAGCCCAGCAGCGTAACCGCCATAACACCGCGGCGGACAACTTTGTTTTGTTGCTGTTAATCATCAGTAAAAATAATTTTTGTACTGTGTCAAGATTCTTATAGGAGCCTTTATACGATTCCTCTACTGGCAGAGTAAGACTTGCCTCATTTAAAAGAACATGAGTAAAAGGGGGCCTAAAATAGTGAGCACATATATTCACAGCGCTTGTCCGGCTGACGTTTGCTACAATATTGTGAGATACGGCTCCGAATGTTACAATAATAACATATTGCACCAGAATAGCACCAGGTGGCGCAAAATGTCAGCGACCGTGATTTGGCATGATTAAGAAGTCCGCACTAGAGGTCTATCGAACTTTTAAGCAGGAAATTGCCAAGGAAAGGATCTATGATAATACTCGAGGTAGTTCTCTACTGCTTGAGGCCAGGACAGGAGTATTGCGAACAAAGACATATCGGGCCAAATACGAAGGGGTAGACATGGTATGCAGTGCGTGTGGAGAGGAAGAAGAAACTGCCGAACACTTGACAATGTTCTGTAAAGGGCTTCGCTCTATAGTTCAGGATGATGGCGCAGAGTTTTTCAAAGCACTTGGGTTTAGAGACAGGAAGGGCAAAATAGACTTTAAGCGGGTAGAATTGACTAGAAGGAGGTTATCTGAGTGGTGGCTAAAGTCAAGGCACGAGTGAAAATTAAACCCTTCACTTCAAAGAACAAATCCTCAACCTCACTTTTTAAAAGAAAAAAAATCTAGTTTTTGGTTCATTAAGTATTACGGCTTGGTGGAGCTAGCCACCGCCCGATCTAAAGGGTACAGCCATATCCATCCATCCATCCATCCATCCATCCATCCGTGATGCTAGTGCTGCTAAGTTGGTCTGAGGCACAGACTGAACCAAGGCAGGTTTCATGGCAGTGATTTGCGCATACGTCGTGGGCTTAATCGGTGGAGGCACTAGTGGGTATAGATGTATGACAATTTATAATGCCGAAATTTTTTTACTTAGTGCCGCCAAGGTTACTAACTAGTGTGATTGTTTCACGATGCCGCAGTGCACGTTTTGTCTTCTCTTTTCTTGTGTTTTATAACTCTTTTATAATGCTTGCAGCGCTAATGCTTGCTCCAAGTGTTGAAATGTGAAAGGCAAAAGTAGAAAACGGTACAGACGACACAGGCGTTGAAAATGGACGCTGTGCAGCCGGCCCACTTGGCACGGAATCCAGCGAGGGCGGACAGCCGCTCCGAGCAGAGTGCTCCGAAGGCGCCCAATGCGATTCCCACCGAGCATAGGTTCCCGAAGCCGCGCAGCGCAAAAGTGGCCAGCATCACCGTCCTCTTCAGCCGAAATGGAAGATACTCGGAAAGTAATGCGTCACCAACTTTTCCGAGCGCAGGGTATTGCCACGCATTTGCATATCTGACACAGCGAAGAAGATGTAAAATGACTACGTATATGCAGATTTATTGCGCAAAAATGCAGTGATACACAACCCGTACAATATTGATATAGACTGGAACAACATGCAGTACACGTCACAGTCATCAGAGACACTTATTGATTTAATTTTAAATTTCGGTCTACAGCAGATGGTTTTAGAACCAACAAGAGTAACAGAGGAAACGAAAACAATTCTTGACCTTATTTTGATTATGGTGGCCGATTTCCGACAAATGAAGCAGTCGTTAATGTCGTCCCAGGGATTTCTCGTCACCATATACCAATGTGTAAATTGAAGCTAGGATTTGGCATGACATCGTGATCAACAGTAACAACTGTCCGAAACTTTCATAAAGCTGATTATGCTAGCGTTCTCGCCTACATGGCTCGCGAATTCGGTAAGTTTTCAACCTTGGCTGTCAATCCATTGACTGATGTGAATTGCATTTGGTCGAGCTTTAAGGCTATTGTCACATTTTGTATTACCAATTTTATCCCCCTAAAGGCTAAAAAGCAACGCAAACATAATCCGTGGGTGACACGCGAAGTATTGCAGGCCAAGCGCAAAGTGAAAAGGCTACGTTATGTCATCAAAAAAAAAAAAGGACAAATTCAGTGTGCGTGTCTAACCTGGCAAGTGCTATGGCAGACTTCAAGAGAAAGGCAAAACTTGCTAAAGAACATTATTTTGCCATCGCGCTACCAGACTACATTAAGAGCAACCCGTATCGATTCTGGAAACACTTTCGGCCTGGCACAGGAACAACTTCATCTCTAACCGATAGCGAAAGGACGAGTCAGGTCAATCTGTTCAACAATTATTTTCAATCTGTTTTCACTTATGACAACCGTGTCACTCCCACAATTGTTCCGATTGTCGCAAAGGCAATTGAACCATTGGTTATAAGTGACGAAGGTATTTTTAACCTTCTTTTTAACTTAGACCCCAAAAAAGCATGCGGCCCTGATGATATCGCCAACAATTTTCTGTTACGATATGCAGAGTGGTGGAGTAAATACCTGGGCATTATATATCGCAAATCTGTTCAAACTGCTAAACTTTTATCAGAATGGAAAGTAGCCAAGGTTATTCCAATACACAAAGCTGGAGATACAGCTGTTCCCTCTAATTTCAGACCAATATCGCTCACCAGTATACGTCATGCAAAATACTCGAACATATAATCCTAAAACATTTGACTGTCTTTCTAGAAAATAACAACCTTCTGTCTCCCCACCAGCAGGGCTTTCGGAAAGGGTTATCAACTGTAACCCAGCTTACTAAAGTTGTTCACGATCTTGCCCTTTGAATAAATAACCGTTCCCAAACAGACATAATACTGCTGGATTTATCGAAAGCATTCGATCGTGTCTGTCATACCAAACTGATTTCAAAACTGGAAAACATGATAGGGGGTGGAGAGATTACGAATTGGGTAAAAGATTTCATTAGCGACCACCAACAGTTTGTGGTTTACGAATGCGCATTATCAGGGACGGCTTCTGTGTGAAGTCAGGTGTGCCCCAAGGCTCCGTCCTTGGGCCATTATTATTTCTTATCCATATAAATGACATTACAGCCGACATAGACTGCAAAATTAAGCTCTTCGCTGACGACTGCGTTATTTATAGAGAAATTAAAGACAGCGATGACCACGAGGCACTGAATAGTTCATTGGAAAAAATTGCTCACTGGTGTGAAGAATGACAAATGTCGATAAACTTAACAAAAACAGTCTGTATGACGGTGATCAGAAAAAAAGGCACCCTCTGAGTTTACTTACACAATAAACAACACACCTTTACAAAGAGTCGCGCTGCAGAAATATCTCGGTGTCACACTAACTTCTGATCTGAGATGGGAAGCGCACATAGATAACGTCGCAGCTGCCGCTTTGCGCAAGCTGTTTTTCTTAAGAAGGCGTCTCCCTCTTGCACCGACACAAACTAGGCTCTTAACCTACAAAACATTTGTTCGTGCAATTTTAGAGTACGCCAACACTGTTTGGTTCCCTCAATGTGCCACTCATATCGCAAGGTTAGAACGGATACAAAGGAAGGCTGTGAGGTTTATCTACAACAAGTATAAACGCACCGACTCGCCCACTAACCTTTTAGAATCTTGCGGTCTTCATACACTAGCGACAAGAGCAAATATGGCACGATTATAATTTCTACACTACCTGCTTCGTAACCGCAGCCGCATGGATGCATCAAAATACACCTCCCTAGCAGAATCCAGAGACCTAAGACACAAACATGCGTTCACCATTACAGAATACACCTTGAACAACGATTGCTTCAAGCATTCATTCTTTCCCCTGTCAATAAGAGAATGGAGTAGTCTAGATTCCTCGATTACCAGTATACAATCATTGTCAGAGTTCACCTCAAAAATCGAGGACATGTTCTGCAAATAATTTTCCAGTTATCTTTTTCTCTTTTGATGAGCCATATTATCGTTTTCTTCTAGCGGTTATTATTGTGCAATAAATGTTCGCGTTCAATCGCGCGTAAACAAATTTGTTTTGCTGGTTGCAGTAACTGGTTCTAAGTTATCAAAGTGCGTATTTTTCTGGTGTATTGTTTTCAGTGCTCTTGTGTTTGTGTACAACTAGTGTTGTATTGTCTTTTTAGTAGCGGTTGTTTTTGTGGAATAAATGTTCGCGTTCAATTGCGCGTAAACGAATTTGTTTTGCTGGGTGCAGTAACTGGTTCAAAGTTACCTAAGTGTGTATTTTCCTGGTGTATTGTTCCCAGTGCTCTTGTGTTTGTGTACAACTAGTGTTGTATTGTCTACTAGATAAGAGCTGTCTTCTATGCCGTTTTTAAGTATGTACTGATTGCTCAGTGTTTGTATACAATTAACGCCATTTTTTTAGAATGTACTTATTGAATTTTGCCTCGAGACCCCTTCAGGCATTTCTGCCTCCAGCCACTCTTAGACATTCTGACAAATATGCCGCTGTACAAATGTGAAACTGAAAACTGTATTGTGTATCCAAGAACTGATGCCCATCTGCTTTGGTCTCGTATGAGACTGGCAGTATCGAAAATAAATAAATAAAATAAATAAATAAATAAATAAATTTCTGCGTTTGTCTTATCAGTTTTGCATCATTTTAAAAGTGGATAGTCGAATGCAACTTTATACTTAATCTACGGGAAAAATAGTATTGTGTAAACAAAAATAACCGGTTTACTTAGAATTTAGAGGCTCTAATGACGGAGGATGGTGGACTGATAAAGGGCTTCTTTCTTTTGTTAGAAAAACCTAAACCAACCGACAATGGAGGTAAGAGAGGGGGCCTTACTTTCATGTGTTCATTGTCGTGCAGTAATTACGACATAAGTGGAAAGGAATCGAGGTGCCGTTCACAGCCTTGACGGCGAGTCATGAATGCGAGCGACTCTATAGCTAACGCTCGCAGAATCACACAAAGGCGTGAAAAAGTAACGCAGCTTGACACTAGTGGTGCCAAGGCTGGGCAAAGACACATTGATAACACGCACGAAGTCAAGCTCATGTTATGAGCCTAAACGCGTCCTCTTTTGTAATACAGACACCGAAAGCGCCCTGAGCGAGCGTGCTTTTTCGTTTAAACAGCGCACTTTTCAACGTTGTGACTCGTGCACAATACGGCCGCCGTAAGAAGTCATTCCAGATTTACTACTGAAAGTTGTGCAAACATGCAGGCTATGTCGACGTATAGCACCGGCTTTTTATTGTATGAGTATGCTAACCACCTTATGTGCAATACAGCAAATAAAAAAAAGGGGGGGGGGGATGTCTTTGTACATATTAAATGGCACTAAACGAAACCAGTGCCGTAGCCAAGGGATGGAACACCTGGCTCGTGCTTCCTCCCCCCTCTTTTTTTTTCCATGGCATACAGAGCCTATACTGACACTCGACCACATCTGCCGGGCAGGTAGATCACATCTACCTGCCCGGCAGATGTGGTCGCGCCCCTATATAGTCAGATAAAAGTCAGATCGTGCCCCTGCAGTCGTATACAACTCAAGAAGCCCGAAGAGGCCCCACCGAGACGACCAAAGCATGGCAGCCGATCGTCTCCACCTCCTAAAGAATAGTCTCGTTCATCCTCTCGGCAATGTTCTCCGAAGGTGAGGTCACCGACCGTTTGGCTCATGACGTCAGTCGGAAAAGCACGCCCATTGGTGCAGGCTTGTGTGCAACCGCCTTCTAAGAGGGAATTCCATGGACTTCTAATGTTGTATGTGACTGTAAGTCTAAATACACGAACCTATAGCATTCGGCCACCGCTGAAATGTGGCCACTGAGACCAGCATTTGACCCCGTGACACTCGGGTGAACAGTTGAGCACAGTAACCATTAAAAGTTACCATGGCGAGTTGACATGTAACATCATCGCATCACGTATCCGTTCTTATCTTGGCACCCACCTGTAATGACTTGATGTGCTTCATGAGACTAATGTATGCGACGAACTCATTAGAGACGATCTTCACGCCGAGAATTCTTCCGAGGATGGCACTCTCCGCTGAGCTGACACTCATGGGAATAGCTTGTGGATGTGAAACGACAAGGTCCAATAAAACCATTTAGAACGTCGTACTCATCGTATGTTTGTAGAACTGAAGGCCTGTTTACGCTATCATTAGCAGTGGAGGCGCCCGGGCCATTCTAAACTCGCCAAGAGGAGAATGGTAATGGATTTTGTTCAGTACACACTAACAAAATCGTTTGAACATTGCGTAACTGGAAACTTCAGATATCAGGCTACACGTTCGAACAGCGCGGGCTCTCCGTCATTCATGGTATCTGAAGTTTGCGAGTCACTTCATTGCTTTAAAAGATTGAGTGGTTTGATGTGGGGAGCGAACGAGAATAGAGAGAAGCACGAGCAGGTTATTCCGTACATTCGTAAAGTTTCACAAAATATTTTTTGTAACAGAGGTACACGGAATGTATTGTAAATGTCATTATGACATTCCCCTAAGCTTTGGCTGTCGTTACAGTAGGCAGAAGGGCAGATGTTCTATTAGACGAGCAATGTGCACAATTTAAATGTATACGCAGTAAAACTGCCGTCTTCCTATAGATGAACGCTGCAAACATTTTGGTCGCCCCGCCGCACTGGTCTAGTAGCTAAGGTATACTCGGATGCTGATCCGCTGGTCGCGGGACCAAATCCTGTCTGCGGCAGCTGCATTTCCGATGGAGGCGGAAATGTTGTAGGCCCGTGTGCTCTGATTTGGGTGCACGTAAAGTACTCCAGGAGGTCGAAATTTCCGGAGCCCTCCACTACGGCGTCTCTCATAATCATATGGTGGTTTTAGGACGCTAAACCTCACATATCAATCAGCAAGCATTTTGGCTGCACGCCAAGTTCCATCGGCATCAATTTTTTCGCGAGAGCTTAAGTCGGGACCAAACGCGAAATTTGCCGAGGTGTTTTATATTTAAAAAGTCTACAGATGATTGCGTAAGCAAGTCTTCAGTTCTACTAATTGATAGTGAGTTCGACTTTATAGGTGGTTTCGTCCTACCTTGTCGTTTTGTCATGACATTCTATTCCAATGATTTTTTACAGCGAAAGCTGTTATGAGATGACAACTCGAATAACGAGCAGTTGTCCGCCGCCGCCGCCGGTGTCCGTGACCACATCGCGCGAAATTAGAAAAAAATCTTCGCAATAAAGACTGGGGCTCGCAACCCGGGTCTGCTGGGTGCCAGCCCAGTATGCTACCACCGAGCTACGCCGGTGCTGTTGACTTGTTGGCAAACCTAACACCAATGATAAAGTGGGGCTCGAGCCCGGGTCTGCTGGGTTCCAGCCTAGTATACTGCCACTGAGCTATGCTGGTGCTTGTGACTTGTTGGCAAACTTGCCTTAGGCAGGCATGATGTCGGGAAAGATATCGCGTTAATACAACTTATGAAGCGTTTTAAAGCAGCGAAGGAACATCCAGTCGTCGCACAATGCGAATAGCGCAACGAGTGGGCCGTCCAATGCTCCAACCCATTACAAAAGCTTGTTCTTGTTCTCCTATTAACTCTGGCGCATAGCTCCGCTGCGGTGGTCTAGTGGCTAAGGTACTCGGCTGCTGACCCGCAGGTCGCGGGTTCGAATCCCGGCTGCGGCGGCTGCATTTCCGATGGAGGCGGAAATGTTGTAGGCCCGTGTGCTCAGATTTGGGTGCACGTTAAAGAACCCCAGGTGTTCGAAATTTCCGGAGCCCTCCACTACGGCGTCTCTCGTAATCATATGGTGGTTTTGGGACGTTCAACCCCACATATCAAACTGTGGCGCATACCCGCTTCCGCCATAATTCCTCATCGTCGTCTGCCACTTCATGAACAATTAGCACGAAATTCCTTGCAAGTGTTTAGCGGATACCACGCCTCTCAGAATAATGACAAAAAATAGCATAGCGAATGCCGGCCTACTACCCAAAAGTTCAAAAGTTTATTATTAATTCCCTAGTGGGTATCAAGCAAGTGTGCCTACAGTAGTTACCCAATGAGTGTTTTGAAAAGGCCTCTGAAAGGCCGCTCTTCTAGCTTTTGCTGCGACTATATGATGCGCCTTCCGCGCAGGCCCGGAGTTTTATATATATATATATATATATATATATATATATATATATATATATATATATATATATATATATATATATATATATACATTTGTGTTGACGCACTTATTCATTAGACAAATGAGGTTTGTCCTTATCTGCGCACTGTTTGGCCTGTCGCCCCAGGGCTAGGTCACACAGTGTGATCTTAATTCTCTTTTGTTGTTGTTTCTTTTGTGCGTTTGTTGTTTCTTTTTTTCCCTCAAGAGCTCGAGAAACTGTTGGTTTTACTGACACTGAGACTGATACTCTAGATTGTTATATTAGTAGTGTCACCCTCACGCCTTCTTTCCGCTACATTCTTGGTCACGTGTTTATTTAATGACGAACGTATACTTCCGATTACCACCGGGACCACTTAGCTGATTGACACACTGAAGGTGTCCGGTTTTATTCTTCCGAAAGCCTGTTTTTGAAGTGTAATCGAGAGTAGCCGGTCTTGTCATCGCTGATAAGTTGTGTTGCATGGGCGCGCTCGCATTTCGTCCTGCCTGCAAACAGGCGATAATTGTTTTTTCCTTACAGAATCTTTGCTTTCTTTCTTTTGCCATTATAATCAATGTTTCGAGTCATACAACCAGGCATGGTGCTCAAAAAGGCCCGCCGAAGGCCGTGTACATGTACTCCGGTACTTGTCTAGGTCGCCTTGCATTCGTCGTGCTTTTTATTCAAGGTTTTTTTGTGCTTTGTTTTTTTTTTCCAAAAACGCTTTCGCATGGCGGTAATACGATGGTACAAGTATTAGCTATTGAGAAGTTTGTTCATTCTTTCTTTTTTTACTCACTGAACAATGCAAAAGTAGTATGTTATTCAAAGTTGCAGTTGCTATTTTTACTCGCAGTATGTTTCGTTTTTGTTGGTCTTTATCCCCTCTCCTCTGCAATGCCCTTAGCCTTAAGAATTAAATAATTAGTCAGTTAAAGATATAATTCATAAGTTGCAGCTGTCATGTAAATTGAAGACCAAGCGCAATAGAAAAACAAATATCTCAGCATATCCACGGAGTGAATAATGAGGAGTGGGGCGAAGCATCCGTCCATCCTTCCGTGCGTCCGGCCGGCTGTCTGTCCGTCTGTCTGTGCGTCCCTCCATCTAGTGAAAACTCCAAGTACCGTCATCTCGCATCTTTTCATCCTATATTCATCATATAAAAGTACCGCTATCCAGCAGGGCATTCTAAGGATTAAGCGAGAGGTGGCTACAACTACAAACACGGGACGTACGACTCACAGCTAAGGAGCTTCACTTCTAAAAAATGGCAATCTTGATTCTCTGCTGTTGCTTCGTCAGTACAATATTGCTTGAATGTAAAAACCATGATGCTGCTTCTGTTCTACTTGGCAAGAAATATGATGACAAAGTTCAATGACATGGCTACATAAAATTGAGTTCTTTCTGAAATCTACCCAATGGCAACCCTCGGCAAGCATATCTAATCAAACAAATATATATTGCATCTCGTTCACTCAGAATACGATGCTATTGGTACTCAGTGTAGTGCCTACGTTTGCAAAGTATATCATTAGTAATTTTTCTCCAATATAGGCCGCATTCTGTCGATGAATAAATGTAATGCCATCTCTGTCGCGCGCTGATAACATCAGTGCGACAAATATCAATGCAAGCTTTAGTGCACAGTACGTATTTTTACATTCTTGTGGGCTCAGTTTTACCATGTCTTTAACCAACACTCCTAGACTTTTGAAAAAAAAGGCGTTTTTGTGGATCAAACAGCCATATGATGTGGTGTTTCCGATAGCCTAAAAACCCTTGTCACCAAAAAAACGTAAAAAAAGTGGTGCGGCTAAGCTCGGCAAGGCTCAGTGATATAGGGGATAACTTGCTATGCTTGTTTACCCTCGCGGCCGAACCACTGTTACCAACCCAACGATGTGAACAGTGAAGCGTTCCACGCTGCGAAAACTCACTGCCATTTTTTCGTAACTTTCCCAAGCCGAAGGCGAGGCGTCCATTGCCACCCTTAAAGCTCGCAGCTGTCGTCTTTCTGCGTTCATCTTCCGACGTATAGCTCACCGAAACTCCCGTTCTGGCTGCCACTTTGCGCGCTGGTACTCTAATCCGAGCAACATATCTACTGAATGATCTGGCACAGCATGCCGTTTTCACCGTTGGGACTGCGCAGACAACTTTGTAATAGATGGACCAGCATTCTCACTCCTTTCTTCCATCACATAGTCATGACACAACGGCTGAACTAAAGCAGTCACCCGGCGTGGCAGAGAGCTCCTACTCACGTGTTACCCGTGAACACGGCTGGCGAGGTAGCGGTAGTCATCCTGTAGACTATTTCACTTATAAGGCATATGGGCACCGCCATCTTGGACTGTAAAGTCGATGTTTTCTTGTTTTTGTATGTCATGACATAAATTAATATGGCTGTTAAATATCGTATGCACCAACTCAAGCGTTTTCACGCGTATGCGTCTACCGTAACACCGTTTGTCTAGTTGTTAAAAAGTCACAGCTTTGCCGCAAAGGCGAAGCAATGAACGCGATAGCAACTTATTGGAAGGTCACGCGCAAAATGGAAAACATACCAAAACGTGCCCCTTGTTTCTCACTCACAAATGACGCACGAAACGTACTAACAGGTACAGATGCACGCGAATAAGCATCTCAGTTGCTACTTCACTGTGTCTGAAAAGCGCACGCTTTTCGCAAACGGAGACTGCAATGATTGCAGTGACCTTTTTTGTGCCAAGCAACTACAACAGAATCGTTCTAGGTAAAGGCCGAGGTCAGCCAAGACGTATGATCCTCCCTTTTTCCCCACCGTGAGATAAGGGTGCGCGATCGAGCGTCAACCCCCCCCCTCCTCTCCTCCGAGCAAAGCACGCGTGGGAGATCAAAGTGCGCACCGCCGCGCGATGGGGCAACGCTAAGGGGGCTTTAGGCAACGCGCGCTCATTGCGCCATCTTGCTGGTAAGGCTGAAAACACAATTCCACCCTGAGATGCCTGTCAGCAGTGGTAAGTGGTAGATGTAAATAGCTTGCCGTTAGAATGTTATCGCACGTGCTCCTCGGTGGCGCAGTGGTTAACGCCTCGCACTCACGATTTAAATGACCCAAGTTCGATTCCGCACGCGGGATTATTTGTGTATTTTTTCTTCCTTGCATATATATATATATATATATATATATATATATATATATATATATATATATATATATATATATATATTGCCACAGCTCGACCATCGCAGAAGACGCGTACCACAATTCGCGTTCGTAAAAGCCGTCAAGCAAGTAGCAAGAAAGCCGCGCCATGGAACGCCGTCCTGCACGCGCCACGATGCTACGCCATGGGACTGGCACGAGACTCGAGGGGCAGAAGAGGAGAGCGACGAAGTTAGAGTCAGGGGCGCAGACATTTTGGCTGACCATTTTTAGCTTCAAGTTTACGGGCACAAGTTCGCCCTGAATAAAGAGTTTATATAGTACCAGGTGCTATATTTATTCGTAACAATCTGGTGGACGTGCTGGGTAGGATTCCAAGCCCACCACAGGCAAGGAGAAGCCCAGATCCCAGAAGATTGGAGCCAGCAGAATTGACACCTGTGCACCAACGCACGAGTCGCCGACTACGTGGGGAGCAGCCCGAGTTTGGCCCCCTAATTATTATTATTATTATTTCTTTTATTTCCAGAATAAACGAAAACATTACATTCTGGATGGTCTCCTGGGCTAAAAGCTGTAATGAAACAGCTTGACTAGGGCCCAGAAGACCAATGACATGGCAACAAGTGACCGGTAAAAATATTTGCACCAAATTACAAGATATATCACACATTGTACAAAAATATTTACAAAAACAAAGCATATAACAATATCTGTGTAAGCGTAACAGGGAATGATTTTTTGACTAAAACACATCTCTAACAACGAACAAGACCAACAGAATACCAAAATTTATTTACAGAAAAGAAATTTTTAATACTACAAGTACAAGGAACACAGTCAATAGTACACCTGTAATAGTACAAGCAATAGTACACCTGTAATTCTAGCAGTAAACTACACGAAACACTAATATCAACACAATATAATAATAATAGAAAGCATGATAGCTAATCATATACAACAATATACAGTGAAATGTAGTACAACATTAACAAATAATTGAAATACATTAGTAATTCAGAAATATTTCACGTAATGTATTTAGCGCAGGTTTATGTAAATGATTATGCTTTTTAAGAATGCATGGGAGGTTATATTTCAATGACTGCAGTTTATAGTCAGTGCGAAAGCGCGGTATGAGCCATCCTCCTACATTACGAGTGTTGATAGCATGACTGTTGCGTTGCAGTGCAGCAGTTAACTCGATAAATTGTTTAAATGAAGAAGAACATATGTAAAATGATCGTAGGATACGGAACTCGTACATATATTGGATTTTAATTATACTGTACTTGCGAAAATATGTCGATGTCGGTGATAAATAACCAGTGTTGGCAATGTGACGGACAGCTTTCTTCTGCAAAACCAATATTCTGTTGATGTTGCGTTGAGTTGTAGTAAGCCAAACCAGACTGCAGTAACTTATATGTGATTGAAACAGTGCTTGATATATGCTGACTTTTATTTGTGTAGGGAGAATTTCTCGACAACGCGACAGAGCTCCCGCTGTAAAAGAAAGTTTCTTGCATAAATGACTTACGTGAGAGTCCCAACTTAGATGAGATGAAAATGTTACACCGAGAATTTTATGTTCTTCTACAATATCTATTTTTTGATCTGCACAAATAATATCTTGTTTAACGTTCAGAAATTTATTTCTAGCTCTAAATATTATAACCTTCGTTTTCTTAGGGTTAATTTTAAGTTTATTTGATAGTGACCATGATGTAATATTGCAAAAGAAACGATTACAACTTTCTATCAACCTATCTGTATCTGCGCCGGAAAACAAGACCGTGGCATCATCAGCATATATTATAAATTTTACCGACTTGTTGATATTAACAATATCATTTATAAAAACATTGAAAAGAAGGGGCCCTAATACACTTCCCTGCGGGACACCTCTACTGACAGGCAATGAAGATGAGTGATGGTTACCTAAACACACACATTGTGATCGTTCTGCTAAATATGATTTTATTAAAGCCAGGGGAGTGCCTCGAACACCATAGATTTCTAACTTAAGAAGTAACGTGCTATGGTCAATGGAATCGAAAGCCTTGGTGAAATCAATGAACAAACCTAATGTAAATAGCCTGTTTTCGATGTTCTCTAAAATAATTTCTTTTAGCCTTAACAAAGCTAACTCCGTAGACCTTCCTTTACGGAAACCAAACTGAGCGTCGCTTATAATGTCACTTCTAGTGAAAAAGTTGGATAATCTGGAATGTAGCATTTTTTCGAAACCCTTAGCAAACACCGGAATAATCGATATTGGGCGATAATTTCCCAGCATGTTTTTGTCGCCACCTTTAAACAGAACAGACACACGAGAGCGCTTCATTTCACGGGGAAATTCCCCGGACTCTACTGCTAAATTAAATATGTACACAAGTACAGGGGCTAAATGCTCTAAAACAAATTTTATGGGACCGATCTGAAGATTGTCAATATCTAATGCACTGCTATTCTTAAGACTCATAAATGTTCTGAATACTTCTGGTTCGTCTGCCGGGTTGAGAAATATGCTTTCAGCATTTCTAATAATTGAGCTAGTCATTTGCAGGGTATTCTTAACTGGCGGTATACCAGAAGTGAAATATTTATTGAAAGAATCGGCAAGTAGTGCACCAGTTAGTACACGATTATTTAACGTAATTTCACGTGGCATGAAGTCTGCCTTGTGGCGTCCTAAAACACTGTTTATTGCTTTCCAAGCTGCATCGGGGTACCTTGTACAGATACCAGAAAACAATTTTTCATAATACGCTATCTTCGCCTTTCGAAGAGCGCTGTTTAGTTTATTTCTGAAAGCTTTATACTGCTGTAGTAATTCTTCCTCTCGCGATTTCAAGAATGCATGGAAAAGCTTATTTTTTCGATTTATCAAACGCCTAATAGCAAATGTGACCCAAGGTTTTCTTATTTTCTTTGACGGTTTAAACGTTTTAAAAGGAAAATGAGTGAGGTAGATATTTGTAAAAGATTCTATAAATTTTAAGTACGCTTCATGAACATCTCTAATCATATAAACGAAAGACCAGTCATGCATGCTAACGGCACGCTTGAAAGCCTGCAGTGACCCATCAGTGATATTTTGTACTTGTACAGTCTGATGTTGACGCCTCTTTTCTGTTTTTGAGGAACTGTATTGCATGAACACTGGACAGTGGTCACTTATGTCTGATGAAATAGTACCGGCGTTAGAAACAAGTGTGTCAGCATTCGTAATCATCATGTCTAACAGTGATGAACTGGTTATTGTGATACGAGTTGGCGTTGATATTAGATTTGTAAATCCAGATGAGTGAAGGCACGATATGAACTCGCACGTGCTTTGAGTGTCTTCCAAAAGGTTTATATTAAAATCACCACCGCACACAAACCGATATTTGTTTGAGTTGATATATTCTAAGAAAGACTCAAAAAAATTAAGAAAATTCACGATGTTCCCATTTGGGGGACGGTAAATAGCAGTAACAATTTCTGAGTCAGTTTTAAGTGTTAAAAATTCAAAGTCATCCGTAATCACAGAAAAATCGGAAACAAGTTCATGGGTCCGATAAGCGTCAACAAAGATGCAAACGCCCCCTCCTCGGCGATTCGGACGATTAATAAAAAATCGCGAGTAACCGTCCAGACGAAGCATATCACAGCCATCGTAGTACCATGTCTCTGTCATCATGATTATGTCAAACTTAAACGAGAACTGGTTGATAAAGCAAGTAATGTCATCTTTTTTCCCAACTGCGGAACGTGCATTCAGATGTAAAGTGGTTTATTCAGATGTAAATTGACTCATCAAGACCTCTCGAGACCTCAAGCACAAGCGTCACTACGATGGCCACCCAGTCGATGCCATCTCCATCTCACCTCATCGTGGATTCGCCACGTACACCAGAGGTCTTCCACGGTGAGACCTTTGAAGACGCCGAGGACTGGCTTGAAGGCTTCGAGCGCGTTGCACGTTTGAATGGTTGGGACGAAGCCCGAAAGCTTCGTTACGTTTACGTCGCCCTGCAAGATTCGGCACGTACGTGGTTTGAGAACCACGAAGCGTGCATGCTGTCATGGGACGACTTCCGACGAGAGCTAATCGCAACCTATCCGAACACGGACCGCAAAGAGAAGGCAGAGGCTGCTCTTCAGGCGAGGAACCAGCGGAATAACGAGAGCGTGGCCATGTACATAGAAGACATGTCACGGCTCTTCCGCCGAGCTGACCAAAACATGGCCGAGGAGAAGAAGTTGCGGCACCTAATGCGCGGAGTAAAGGAAGAAATTTTTGCAGGCCTGGTGCGTAATCCACCGCGAACTGTGGCGGAGTTCCGGTTCGAGGCAACGACCATGGAAAGGACGCTACAACAACGTGCGCGACTGTACAACAGAGACTTCAGCGTCTCTTCAGTCAGGGTGGAGTCAACAACCTTCCCCACCAACGTTGACGTCCTCCGGGAAATGATGAGGGCTATTGTTAAGGAGGAGCTCCAGAAACTGCAACTTCCTCAAAGTCCTTCAGCGATGCCCTCAATCGCAGACGTTGTGCGTGAAGAAGTGCGGCAAGCAATTATTCAACCGCAGCCTCAGGTGCCACACTACACGCAACCGGAACCTCAGCCACAGCTGTCATACGCGCAAGTCGTACGGCAAGACATGAGACGCCCGAGCTTTGCAGAAGCTCCCGTTATGCCACCGACCTTTCCTCGCAGTACTAAAGCGCCGATGCCAGAAGCAAGACCCCGCAAAAGTGATGTATGGCGCACGGCAGACCGGCGGCCCCTCTGCTACCACTGTGGGGAGGCAGGTCATCTTTATCGGACATGCCACTACCGTCGGGTCGGGCTACGTGGCTTCCCAGTGAATGCGCCCTGCCCTCGTAACGGTGAGCGCCCTTACGAAATCGAAGAATATTTGTCTTCGCGCTATGCCTATCCAAACACTCAGCGACATGAATCGCGGTCGATTGCACCAATGCGCAATAGGTCGCCGAGTCCACACCCATCATCTACTTTCCCGAGGCGTCGTTCACCAAGCCCGCGACGGGAAAACTAGAACCGGCGACCTGCGGAGGCAGGGCCGCTGATTTTCGAAAAACTGAAAACCCTCCATCGCTAACCGGATCAGACGACGACACTGACACAACGACGGACAAGCGCAGTAATGGTGACGTGACATCCGAGCTACAAGTCAGAATAGACGACGTAGAAACCATAGCGTTAATAGACACAGGTGCAGATTACTCAGTAATAAGTAGCATGCTCGCAAAGAAGCTGAAGAAAGTGCTCACTCATTGGACCGGACCGCAGATACGCACCGCCGGCGGGCACTTAGTCAGCCCCGTAGGATTGTGCACAGCGAGAGTGGGAATAAGAGGCCATGTGTACGCCTGCAGTTTTATTGTTCTTCCTGAATGTTCCCGTGAGGCAATTCTGGGCATAGACTTTCTGCAAGCAAACAGTGCCATCATCGACTTGCAGAAATCCCAAGTTTCTTTCTCTACAGAGAACACTGTTGCCGTGTGTCATGCGGAGCAACCAATTGTTTCGTCTCTTCGTATTGTGGATGAAGGTGTGACAGTGCCGCCACGTAGAAGCGTGACAGTTTCTGTGAAAAGCGACATTTTTCGTGAATATGCCGGACTAGCTGATGGAAATGTCGAACTGCTGCTCACAAAGGGAATACGCGTGGCGAGAGGTCTAGTGAACCTGCGGAACGGATATACTGATGTGCTATTGACTAACTTTACCAACGAGGTACAGCATGTGGCGAAGGGAGCAGCTATAGCATCACTTCATGACTACTTACAAGTCTCAGATGTTTGCACCATAGAAAAAGTACCTACAACGCCCTCAACAGTGGAAAGTGTCCTCGAGAAAATAGATATTGACCGAGAGCTTTCATCTCTGCAGAAAGACCAGATTGTGGAGTTGATCAAGGAATTCGCAGAGTGTTTTTCTTCTTCTTCGAAAGTCGGACGTACGCCTGTAGCAAAGCACCGCATTGTAATCGAAGGGCATGTTAGACCAGTATGTCAGCATCCATACCGAGTAGCTCCAAAAGAAAGGGAGGCGATAAAGAAGCAAGTACAGGAGATGCTCGACGACGATGTCATACAGCCCTCCAAAAGCCCATGGGCATCACCGGTAGTATTGGTGAAGAAGAAGGACAACACCATGCGGTTCTGTGTTGATTACAGAAAACTCAACCTCGTCACGAAGCGAGACGTGTACCCACTCCCACGAGTCGACGATACGTTGGATAAACTGCGCAATGCTCACTTTTTTTCATCGTTGGATCTAAAGAGCGGGTACTGGCAAATAGAAGTCGACGAACGAGATCGGGAAAAGACGGCGTTTGTGACACCCGACGGACTCTACGAGTTCAAAGTACTCCCATTTGGTTTGTGTTCTGCTCCCGCTACCTTCCAGAGGATGATGGACACTGTGCTCTCCGGCCTCAAATGGCAGTCATGTCTTGTCTATCTGGATGACGTAGTAATTTTTTCCACTACGTTCGAGCAGCATGTACAGAGATTGAGAACGGTACTGGACGCTATTCGTATGGCTGCACTTACGATCAAACCCGAAAAGTGCCACTTCGGGTTCCGGGAGCTCCGGTTCCTCGGGCACATTGTCAGTTCTCACGGTGTCCGCCCAGATCCGGATAAGATCACTGCGGTTGAAAATTTCCCAAGGCCAAGAGACAAGAAAGCTATGCGACGTTTCCTGGGGCTTTGTGCCTACTATAGGCGCCTTGTTGAAAATTTCTCCAAGATTGCGGAACCACTGACACGGCTTACGAAGGAAGGTGTGCCATTCATTTGGCACCAAGAGCAAGAAGACGCCTTCTCTGAGTTACGACGGCGTTTGCAGTCACCTCCCATACTTGCTCATTTTGACGAAGATGCCAAAACAGACATTCATACGGACGCCAGCAACGTTGGCCTCGGTGCTATTCTTGTTCAATGGCAGAACGGGGAAGAAAAAGTTATTGCTTATGCAAGCCGCACTCTGTCGAAAGCTGAGTATAATTATTCAGCTACGGAAAAGGAATGTCTCGCAGTGATATGGGCTATCAGTAAGTTCCGTCCATATTTATACGGTAGACCATTCCGAGCCATCAGTGACCATCATTCATTGTGCTGGCTTGCGAACCTCAAGGATCCTTCCGGAAGACTTGCTAGATGGAGCCTACGTCTACAAGAATATGACATCACCGTAGTCTACAAGTCTGGCCACAAGCACAATGACGCGGACTGCTTGTCACGAGCACCAATCCAGAACTCGTCTCCTGAGCATGAACAAGACTCCGCATTTCTTGGAGCTGTGAATGTGTCGGAGATGGCTCATGATCAACGAATGGACCCAGAATTACTTCTGCTCATTCAATACTTAGAGGGGCAGCAAGTCGAAGTACCGCGAGTTTTCATCCGTGGACTACGTTCCTACGTCCTCCGCAACAACGTTCTCTACAAGAGAAACTTTCAACACACCGGTGAAACGTTCCTACTGCTGATACCATCATCACTGCGAGCGGAAATTTTAGAAGCGTGTCATGATGACCCATCGGCAGGTCACTTGGGCATTAGTAGGACTTTGGCAAAAATCCGCCGCAGATATTACTGGCCAAAATTGATGGATTCAGTACAGCATTACGTAAGATCATGTCGAGAATGCCAAAGACGCAAAGTACCACCCCTAAAACCAGCAGGTCTTTTGAAACCGATAGAGCCACCGAAAGTCCCGTTTGAGCAGGTCGGAATGGATTTGCTAGGACCATTTCCTATGTCATCGTTTGGGAAGCGCTGGATAGTTGTAGCAACCGACTACATGACCCGGTATGCCGAGACGTCATCTCTCACAAAAGGAACGGCAAATGAAGTGGCTCAGTTTTTTGTGACCCAGATAGTGCTGCGACATGGCGCACCTAGAGTTCTTATAACTGACAAAGGAACTGCGTTCACTGCCAGGCTAGTACAGTCTGTCATGAAACTAACGCACACCGACCACAGAAGAACTACCGCATACCATCCGCAAACTAACGGGTTAACTGAAAGGCTGAACAGGACGCTTGCTGACATGATCGCGATGTATGTGGACGTCGAGCATCGGACTTGGGACACCATATTACCGTATGCTACATTTGCATACAATACCGCAGTACAAGAGACAACCCACTTCACGCCATTTCAACTTGTTTATGGTCGGACAGTAATAACGACATTAGACGCGATGCTGCCTGTCAACAGCACGAATGAAGAGGACCCTGACATAAGCGAATATGTAGAAAGGGCAGAAGAGGCGCGACAACTAGCACGGAACCGCATCATTCAACAGCAGAACGTCGACGCGCACCGTTACAATCTAAGACGAAGGGATGTTCAGTACTCCCCTGGAGACCAAGTGTGGGTCTGGACGCCTGTACGTGCACGTGGCCTATCAGAAAAGCTTATGCGGCGCTATTTTGGCCCTTACAGGGTTCTTCGTCAGCTAGGCCCATTAAACTACGAAGTGATCCCTGAAGGTCAAGTATGCACAACACGACGCAGGAATCTCCCGGAAGTTGTACATGTAGTACGTATGAAACCGTACTACGACAGGAACTGAACAACGTCGTCTAACACAAGGAGAAGTCCTATTGTTTAGAAACTGTCAGCCGGCTCTACGCATCGGGGCGATGCGTGCTAGGAGGGGGACTAATGCCACAGCTCGACCATCGCAGAAGACGCGTACCACAATTCGCGTTCGTAAAAGCCGTCAAGCAAGTAGCAAGAAAGCCGCGCCATGGAACGCCGTCCTGCACGCGCCACGATGCTACGCCATGGGACTGGCACGAGACTCGAGGGGCAGAAGAGGAGAGCGACGAAGTTAGAGTCAGGGGCGCAGACATTTTGGCTGACCATTTTTAGCTTCAAGTTTACGGGCACAAGTTCGCCCTGAATAAAGAGTTTATATAGTACCAGGTGCTATATTTATTCGTAACAATATATATATATATATATATATATATATATATATATTATGAAGTCTTGGTAGTCTTGGCTGCGACAGCGTTTATTTGAGGAAAGACCTCGCAAAACGAACGGGCAGAGCCAGCACACAGACGATGACGATGATGATGATGACCCAGAGTGGCAATGAGGGCAAAGAGACAAGCGGATGATGGTGATTGTGATTATGCAGGGATGAGGACGATGTAAGTTACAAATGCCCACACTAATTCCCCCCACTTGGAAGCGGACACCCTGGCCGCCGAAAGTCAAAGTGACAAGGAACGTCGCGTGAAAGATTTCATGCGACAAACGTGGACAATCTCTGTGCTGCGGTAGCGGCGGTCTGTTGGGGCGACGAGTGGTGTCACACGATAATTAACCGGCGAAGTCTGTTCTAAAACAATGTATGGCCTGATGAAGCGTGGTTGGAATTTGTCACAGAGACCAGGAGTGCGAATAGGTGTCAAAAGCAGCACCTCGTCACCAGGTTGGAAAGACACAACGCGGTGGGATTCGTCATAGATGATCTTCCGCTCGTGCTGTCTCGCTTCAGTATTGATGCGAGCCTGATGGCGAGACTGGGCCAGGCGGGAAATGTATTCTTCGCTAGGAGACTGACATGAATTCCCATGGCTGCTAAAGAAAGAGACGTCGAGAAAGGTAGTCGGGGTGCGTCCGTACACGAGGTAAAACGGTGAGAAGCAAGTTGTTCGCTGAACGGCGGTGTTGTAAGCGAATGTCAGGAATGGTAAAAGAGTATCCCAGTTTTTGTGGTCGGGTTGGACGTAAACGGCTATCATGTCTGCAAGGGTTCGGTGAAATCTTTCTGTGAGACCATTTGTCTGAGGGTGGTAGCTTGAAGCTGTCTTGTGAGTAGTTCCAGAAGCGCGCAGTACTTCATTTACAACTTGTGACAAGAACACTTTGCCGCGGTCACTAAGCAGTACACGAGGAGCCCCATGACGCAGTATTATTGCGTGAAGAATAAAGTCTGCAACTTCCACCGCTGAGCCTGTAATAACAGAGGAAGTCTCAGCGTAGCGTGTCAGGTGGTCCACGGCAGTCACTATCCATCGTTTGCCAGCAGATGTGACAAGGAGAGGCCCGTAAAGGTCAACACCTACAACCTCGAACGGCATTGAAGGGCACGGAAGTGGTTGTAGAGGTCCAGCAGGTGCCGACGTGGGGAGTTTACGACGCTGGAATGGGTAGCAGGAACCGACGTACCGAGCTACATTAGAAGAAAGGCCAGGCCAGTAATAACGACATCGAATGCGGTCAAGAGTTTTTTTAAAACCAAGATGACCAGCAGTCAAGTCGTCATGGAAGGCTTCGAGCACCTGAAGTCGAAGAGAGCGTGGCAGTACAGGAACCCAGCGCTGACCGTCAGGGTGGTAGACGTGGCGGTAGAGAACCCCATTGTCCAGCTTAAAGTGCAGGAGTTGACGACGGAGTCGCGCGTTTGGTGGATGAGAAATTCCCGAAAGGTGGTCCATGATGCGTCTGCAGTATGAATCGGACCGCTGGCGGGAGATAAATGTTGGCTCGTCGTCCGAAAAGGGTGGCGTTATTGATGCGAGCGTATGAACTTTGGTAGATGTGGCGGTTGAGTTCTCACCAACGCTCATATGGGTAGTTGGAAGCGGGCAACGAGATAAAGCATCGGCGTCTTGATGTTTTCTGCCTGACTTGTGAGTTATGTCAAAGTCGTACTCCTGCAGGCGTAGTATCCACCGACCCAAGCGTCCGGACAAGTTCTTCAGTGTAGAAAGCCAGCATAAGGCATGGTGGTCCGTAACGATTGTGAAGTGACGGCCGTGGAGATAGGGACGGAACTTCTGGACCGACCAAACCACAGCCAAACACTCTTGCTCAGTTATAGTGTAGTTCTTTTCAGCAGCGGTGAGTACGTGACTGGCATATGCAACTTTCTCTAGGGAAGACTTGTCGCGTTGTAGAAGAACGGCTCCTATACCAGGGCCGCTAGCGTCGGTATGAAGGATAGTCGGGGCGGCTTCGTCAAAGTGGCAGAGCAGAGGTTCAGACGTGAGTGCCCGCTTCAACAGGTAGAATGCTGTTTGGCATTCTTGAGACTACAGAAAGGGGACGTTGGAAGCAAGTAGTTGGTGTAATGGAGCAGCAATAGAAGCGAAGTTCTGGATAAACCGGCGAAAATAGGAGGCGAGGCCAAGGAAACTGCGAAGCTCCTTTGGTTTTTCGGGGCGCGGAAAGTGAAGGACTGCAGAAATCTTGTCAGGGTCGGGCCGGATGCCATCTTTGCTAACGACGTGTCCTAAGACCTTGATAGATTTGCTAGCGAAAGAGCATTTCTTCGTGTTTATCTGAAGCCCGGCGCCGGCAAGGCACGTCAAAACTTGATCCAATCGTTCTAGGTGCTCAGGAAACGTTGACAAAAAGATAATAATGTCGTCCAGGTAGCAAAGGCAACTTTTCCATTTCAGGCCGCGCAACACGGTATCTATCATGCGCTCAAAAGTGGCGGGTGCGTTGCAGAGCCCGAAAGGCATGACGTTGAATTCATATAGCCCGTCGGGGGTTGCGAATGCCGTTTTCTCCTTATCGTCTTCATGCATGGGGATCTGCCAGTACCCAGAACGCAAGTCGATGCTTGAAAAGAATTCCGCGCCTTGTAGGGAATCAAGGGCGTCATCAATGCGTGGCATAGGGTACACGTCCTTGCGTGTGATCTTATTGAGCGTCCGGTAGTCCACGCAAAACCGCACAGAGCCATCCTTTTTATGGACCAAAACAATAGGAGACGACCAAGGGCTAGATGAGGGACGGATTACTTCCCGTTTAAGCATGTCCGCAACGTTTTCTTCTATAATTTTTCTTTCAGTTAGAGACACGCGGTAGGGTCGGCGGTGTACAATAGATGTCCAAACAGTTTGAATTCGATGTGCTGTAGTATTAGTGCGGCCCAGCTTTGTCGAGCAAGTATCGAAAGAATTTGCATGTTTCTGTAACAATGTGAGCAGCTGCTGCCTCTGTGAATATGTCAATTCGCTGCTGATAGTGGTGGTAAAGGCGGAGGAAGAAACATGCTCACCGAGGCAAGGTTCTTTGGATGCGATGGCCTGAAGTGGCGTGACGAGTACAGGCTCGAAGTCAGCAACACGGGCCACAGTAGTGCCCTGTGGCAGTAAGATCTTCTCCGGTGTAGAGTTGACAGCGGTGACAAGTGCCGAGCCATTGCAAAAACGAACGACACCGGACGGAAGAACTATACCTTTGCGAACGCAAAGTGGTGACGGTGAGACCAATACATCCCCGTGATAGATGTCGTTGGACGTAATGCTGACAATTTGCTCTTGTAGTGGCGGGAGTTCAATGTCTTTCGCAGCGACCAGACGAAGTGGCTTCTGATTATCGTCGTCAAGCATGTAGTCGGTGTCAGCGAGATGAACGACGCGTTGTCCACAACAAATCGCCGCGGAAGCAGATGATAGAAAATCCCACCCTAAAATTAGTTGGTGAGAGCAGCGGGACAGGACAGCAAACTGGACATGATGGCGGATGCCGTCGATGAAAACACGCACAGTACAAAGCGCGGACGGGCGAATGATGTTCCCCTGGGCAGCAACTAACGTGGGGCCATCGTAAGGCGTCATTACTTTCCTTAAATGTTCACACAAATCAGCACGTATCACAGACAATGTCGCACCTGTGTCCACCAAAGCATCGACTCGCACTCCTTCCACTTCCACAGAAACCATGTTACACGGGCCTAATGGAGGAATTTCAGTTCTAATTCCGAATGCAGTTTTTCCTCCACAAACTGCATCACTTAGTTTTCCGAATGAATATCAGAGCTGAATGAGGCGGGCCGAAGTGGAGAAGTGGAACGGCGGAAGGGCGAAGGCGAGCGGCGTCTCGTGTTTCGGCTGTTTCGTGGTGCATTCGATGCTGGAGGAGATGGAGACCGGTGCGGGGGAGACGAATAACGCCGACCTTGATAAGACGCTCCGGTGTACAAATCCCGTTCACGCACATCGTTCCGACGCTCATCTTGCTGGCGCTTTCGGCAGAAACGAGATATGTAGCCGCGATAGCCACAGTAGTAGCATACAGGGCGAGACGAGCGCCACGGTGGGGAATAGAAGGCATTCGGGGCACCTGGAGATAGCGCGGTCAGGTGGGCCGAAGGGTCAGGGGCCACGGAATGGTAGCTCACCGGGGTAGTGGCAGCAACTGACGCGTAGGATGGACGTGGCAATGTCGGGTGGGCGTCGCTGGGAGGCACGGCAGCAACTTGAGGGTACGTGGCTATAGGGTGAGAAGCAGGTGGCTGTACGGGCGCAGAGCCAGTCAGGGATGTAAGTTCCTCCCTGATGATGTCACGTAAGGGCATTCCCGAAGGCTGTGTAGGTCGCGGTGTCGGAGGTGTGAAGCCCATGGACCGCAATTCTTCGCGTATAATGTCCCGGATGAGGTCACGCAGATGGCCATCTGACGTGGACTGGTGGTCGCCGATGTCTGGTTGAAGGCGGACGGAGTCCAGCGCATCAAGGCGCTGGCATGTCGCCACGACATCAGCGATGGTAGCTGGGTTTTGCACAGCGAGGGCATTAAAGGCAACAGGCCCAATGCCTTTCAATATGTGGCGCACTTTGTCCGATTCCGGCATGAATTTATTGACACGCCGGCAGAGTGCGAGGACATCCTCGATGTATGAAGTAGACGATTCACCGGGATGTTGTCGGCGAGTATCGAGTGTCCTCTTCGCGACGGCGGATCGAATGTCTGGTGTCCCAAAGACGTGCCGCAGCTGCTGCTGGAAGGTAGCCTAGTCGGGTAAGTCAACGACGTGGTTAAAGTACCACGTCTTCGCGACTCCAACCAGATAAAAAGGCACGTAACGCAGTTTGGCGGCCTCGTCCCACCTATTAGCGGCACTTACGCGGTCGTAGTCATCAAGCCAGTCTTCTACGTCTTCTCCCCGAAGACCAGCGAAGAGCGGGGGTTCCCGCTGATGCCCGTGTATGTAAGTAGGAGGGGCAGCTTGCGGCGGTGCGTGGTTGATGACATCAGTGCCGGCAGGCTCGGTCTGGGACATGCTGCCTGACTGTGGGCGCAAGCGGCGGCCTGAACGAAGCTCCAGGGGGTATAGCGCGCTGCGGGAGGTCAGAGGACCGAAAATCCACCTCCACCACGTATGAAGTCTTGGTAGTCTTGGCTGCGACAGCGTTTATTTGAGGAAAGACCTCGCAAAACGAACGGGCAGAGCCAGCACACAGACGATGACGATGATGATGACCCAGAGTGGCAATGAGGGCAAAGAGACAAGCGGATGATGGTGATTGTGATTATGCAGGGATGAGAACGATGTAAGTTACAAATGCCCACAATATATATATATATATATATATATATATATATATATATATATATATATATATATATATATATATATATATATATATATATATATATATATATATATATATATATATATATATGATCTAACAGACAGTAAGGCCAAGGAATGTACAGGGAAGTCATTAGAACCAATTGAATGTAAATAAGAAAGAAAAGTGGGTGAAAAAATAACCAGCCGTGAGCAGGAATCGAACCTACGACCTTCGAATAACGCGTTCGATGCATGTCTGTTAGATCTCATTAATGTGTCAAAACACGGAAAAACGAGCCCTTAGGTATACACTTCATTCCCTCACACACACACACACACACACACACACACACACACACACACACACACACACACACACATATATATATATATATATATATATATATATATATATATATATATATATATATATATATATATATATATATATATATATATATATATATATATATATATATATATATATATATATATCTGTGTGTGTGTGTGTGTGTGTGTTGAGTAACGGTGTCGCGGTCACCGGCGACAAAATCCAGCCGAGAGTGTCCATAGAATTGCTTTCGCAATCAAATTCAAAACACAAATGATGATAGTACAGTATGGCGGCACTCTAACCCCTCCGTAAATATAGTCTATAGGATCAGTCGGAGCAGTGGTGGCGGTGGTATGCGGCAAGTCACAAGGTATTTCTGCTTCGCTTCAATCTGAAACTGCGACACGCAGCGAAACTCACTTGACTAGGCCAGTAACGCTTTCGCTTCAAAATGAAGTCTACCAAAGACAGAACATGCAATTACAGATGACATCAGCAGATGATGTGCACGCACGCTTACCAAAAAAATCCGTATATTAGTCATTTGTGTAATACTATGCAGTCATCGAAATTTCGTTATGTCGTAATTATTTAACAATGGCTGTACGAGATTGTCATCTCATATTCTCTGCTTCCTCGGCCCTGTCTTTTGTTAAGCACAAACAAGAAGACTGAGAACCCTGGTAACGTGGCAGCTCGAAGAAACGAACAGTGTTTCGCAAACCACGAGGGCTGTTCTGAAATGACCTCTGAAAACCTAGTTGGAGAACTGCGGCAATGTTACAGAACACAAGTGAAGATATACAAAGCATGGTTATGCCCCGCCACGGTGGTCTAGTGGCTAAGGTGCTCGGCTGCTGACCCACAGGTCGCGGGATCGAATCCCGGCTGCGGCGGCTGCATTTCCGCCTCCATCGGAAATGTTGTAGGCCCGTGTGCTGAGATTTCGGTGCACGCTAAAGAACCCCAGGTGGTTGAAATTTCCGGAGCCCTCCACTACGGCGTCTCTCATAATCATATGGTGGTTTTGGGACGTTAAACCCCACATATCTAGCAATCAATCAACGAAGCATGGTTACGCGTGCGTCACAAGCGCTTGTCTTTTCTTTCCTATATATAGCGCTAATTACATAGATAACCACGATGCCAGCGTCACAGTCCTTCACACTTCGACCCCTCCATAGGCGCAGGTAATACAGGATGGAAATAAATGACCTGTTGGGAAATGACACAATGCCGCGAAACGTTGCAGCATGCCGTACCAACAAGACCCCCAACCTTATACGGTCCTTGACGATGGACCACACTTGACTGTACCGGAAAGGACTAATTAAAAGCTGAAGTGGGCGTCTGAAGTGGCCGCCGCATGCTGGCTACGGCTGTGACGGTTGGTCAACATCTGGCAAATGAAGAGAACGAATACCGAGCGGCCGGCTTTCCCTTTCCGAACCACGGGGCCGCGCTGACGACGTGTGTGCGGACGTTGTATACTCTAGGCTTCGCTGAATAGGACTGCTCAACGCTGCGCGATCTTCTGCTTGTCACTATCATTAACAATTAATACAATGGGAAATTGATTATAGCGAGCGTCATCTAGCAAGATGAAGTCGTAGTTGTTTACTGGTAATTTTTACATATAAATTGTCACGTGTTCAAGAATGCCGCTGCACTCCATTCTTTGCCGGATACTATTTCTGTGTGAGCCGAATGCTCTTGTTCTCACCGTTGTCACGTCGCTCACGGCGTAACTTTTGTCGACACGGCCTCATCAAGTGTGAAGCCCACGTGACGGCTTTATGCTCTCCGATAGTACAGTAGCAAGTAGTCTAAATTGTTGATCACTTTTTCTAAACATTGCATGTGCACGTGAGTGTGCAAGTGAAACCTTCAAAAAGGTTTCCTACGCATACCTCTCGCGTGGCACCAATTGAGGCACACGTCCCTGCGCTCTTTAATGGAAATCAGAACAGCCTTCGGGAATCACTTTCTGACGGGTTTCTGTGTCAGTGTCACTTTGAAGAACAGTACTAATTTCGTACAGAAAGAAGGTGAATTCGTGGCCATGAAAATGTCGTCATGCCCACTAAGGAAAAAAAAAAAGATTATGCGTTACTTTTTTGGGTGACTGATGATTAGCCGCGCATTCGATCCTCTTTAAAGGAACCCGTAACTCCTCTTTTCATGGAGAGTTAGTGCATTTTCGGAGCGTACTTTGACTCCTTTAGGAAGAATGTAAGGTATCTTCGCTAAGAGATTACATGCACTCTTACGAGAATTTGCTTTTTCAACTAGCTTTGCCAAAAGAGTGAAATGACACACAGTATACGGTGTGGAATGACTGCATGAGACGCCTGCAGTGTGAAGCGAGTCAACTGACTCGTATAATGTCGTGCGACTACTGATAGAAATCTTGTAGTAATCATTCTATTAGGTTCAATGGTACTTGTCGCTGCATCAAGTGGCTGGAAAGAAAGGAAGTTAAATTTTAGAATATTGTTGAGAAGTAATAAAAAGATACAGCCAGTCCCACTTCGCGAACACTGTCGAAACAGCCAAGCAGATTATCTTCCTTCGTTAAGTCGTCGTACTTATATCGTATGTCAGGCTATCGTGGATCTTTAACATGCACATACATCCCAGTACACCATTTTCGTCTCAACTGAAAATGTGGCTGCTGAAGGCGGGATTCGATCCTGCTACCTTCTGGTCATCAATAAGCACCGTAACCAATAGTGGCGGGTAGACAGTCTTCCGGAGCACTATTAGAAGATGAATTACAGCTGTTGGAAAAGTGGTAGGCATGCAGGTGGTGCATTAAGAGTGCTATTGAAGGACACATCACCCTGTTGGTCGGTGCTTTCCTCTGCTAATCAGCTTGCAGAATGTGTAGGACTTTGGTTTTGTTATAAGGTTGGGTGATTGCTTTGTATTTTATACTTTTCGAGCAAGCGATTCCCGTGAAAAAAAAAAGTCTTTGTTTAGTGCCTGTCCTGTGTGGTTCTTTTCTTCTGTCTGGGTTCATCAGGCAGTGACCTCAGTAATTAGAATAGCTGTTTGAGTGACGTCACATCTTACAGTAGGTCAAGACCAAGAACGGCCGAGAACTCGGTTGATTGATAGATATGTGGGGTTTAACGTCCTAAAACCACCATATGATTATGAGAGACGCCGTAGTGGAGGGCTCCGGAAATTTCAGCCACCTGGGGTTCTTTAGCGTGCACCCAAATCTGAGCACATGGGCCAACAACATTTCCGCCTCCATCGGAAATGCAGCCGCTGCAGCCCGGATTCGATCCCGCGCCCTGCGGGTCAGCAGCCGAGTACCTTAGCCACTAGACCACCGCAGCGGGGCAGTTGAGAACTCGGTACGACAGTACTGCTGCTATTTAACACCGATGCACACAGCGCAAAAATTTTTCTCCTATTGAGGCGCACAACTTACGCTACAATTGCATCAGTCTTTCTTTAAACCGACACAGCTCACGTGCGCTTAAACGGCCCCTTTAAACGGCGAAGAATTAAACGGCCGTAATCATATTACATTGATGAAGCGTGAAACGTACATTCATGTCAAATACTCAAACTTACATAGAAGGTGACAGGTTGCAGAGCCTCTTATTTTGCAGCCACAAGATGTGCACACTGAGAGTGTGGAAGAACTCGAACCCTGCCAGCACTGCTGATGACGTCACGTTCGGTACAGCCCGCAAACAAGTATAACCTGCAGGGTGGTTTGTTTAGAATTTCTCCTCAATGCTGCTTGCAGCAGCTCATGAGCGTCACCCTAAAAAAATAAAAAAAAGAGCTTCCGGTATAGCAGTATCATGACATTTCGCGATTTTGTAAGGGCGTACGTGACTCCGTTATTTGCAGAGTAGAGACACCCGCGAAAGGACGTGGGCCAGTCCCTAAAGAGAAGCAGTTTGGGCGAGTAGATATGCCGTGACGTTCCGAGTGTACAGCGCAGCTCAGAGTAAAACGAATGAAAGGTATACGGTAAGAAGCGGTGAACTGCAAGACATGTTGCTGCGCACATTGTTTATAAAGATGTGTCACGGGTCGCACCTACTATCAGCTGACATGGGAAATCACGGAGGCCTAAGTTGTAGAAATGCTTGGTGCCGCATGTGTGAGTTAACCATCTATAGACTTGTGAAGCAAACAATTGTCCTTTCTCGGTATGGCGGTGCACGCATGTAGAGTGAATAATCGAAACCTGTTGACATGTTCTTTTTTTGTTCTTGTCTGAGTATCACCTGTGACACGTGGCACGCTGAGCGCATGAAAGAAGGGTGATTTTAAAGGCTCGTTTTAGCACAGTTCTTGGGTGCGCGAGCATGCGCTAGTGGCGCCGCCGTCTGTGGCGCGCATACGTGTGCGAACGAGTGCGCGCCACAAGAGGTGGGCAAGTCCCCTTACCACATATGGAAGTGGGACTTGCCCACTTCTTGCCCACACACTTGCGCACACATTTCGCTTTCGCTTGACGACCGAGCCAACTGTATACAGCAGGCTCGGTTGTCAAGCGAAAGCGAGATATGCGCCACGTAAGCTAGGCAAGCAACGAAGACGACTGGTCAAGTCCCACTGTGCACAACGGGTCCGCCTCTGTCGATCAAGGAATAAAGTGATCGGCTGCCGACCCGAAGGCCGCGGCGGCCACATTTCAGTGGAGGCGAAATGGTAAAGAGTCGAGTACCGTGCGATGCCAGTGCATACTAAGGTATGCACTCTAAGGTATGCAAGTATGCAGTATGCACTCTAGGCATACTAAGGTATGCAGTGCATACTGAGGTATGCACTCACATCGCACAGTACATGCCAAGGTACTCGGCTGCTGACCTGCGGCTCGGCAGTCGAATACCTTAGCCACAAGACTACCGCGACGGGGTGATTTACAATGACCAACGCTTTTAAAATATCTCGCTCATATTTTGTCTTTCCCTTATCCCCGGTCTTGCGAACGAAGGAGGGCTGTTGTACTGGGCAAGCGTTGTATAGGAGGTAGACTATCAGCTTTATTATTTTTTTTCGGAAAACTTGCTTGAGAAAAGGATTAGTTTTGCCACTGAAAATACGGCTTTGCGTTGTAGCTATCTACCTGGTAAACTGTCGCTGATGCACCGTAGAACAAAACCCCCAACATTGGATGGTTGCAGGAGCAGGTTACCCAGGTTGGAAGTAGGCTTTCTTTCAATATTGAACAGCTGTAAGCAGTAAATTTTTCATATATTGAAATGCCTTACATTATACGCAGTCAGAACTTTCCGTTAAGGTGTTTAAGCACTTAAGAGAGAAAAAAATATTTTTACCATGACCGGTTTGTTGGCCAAATGAAGCACTCAAGTAGGTAAGTTTTGCTTAGTGTGCAAACATAGACATATAGAAAGAACGTTCTCCCGGGAACACATTAATCGCGCAATCCTCGCCGTGTATACCAAAGCATAAACGCTGGCCTCGAACTTACATTTCGCTCTATGGTCAACTTTACCAAAGTACTCTGAAATTTATATCGGGAAGACTCGGTTTATCTATTTATTGTTCAGCAATTGTTGAGTGTGTTACACAAGGTACAAAAGTCCACTGCAACCTATTTAAAGGGCTATGACACCCAAACGTCACACAAAATCTGTGTTATGCGAGTTATTCCCTCAATGTTCGCGATCAAGCTGGTGAAACTTCAGTGCATTTGGTCGCGCACTGAATTTAAACATTGTAATAAACGCGTGAGCGGTGCGATAGTGTGACAACACTGGCACACTCGCGGGCCGCGATGTAACAAGCCGTTCGGTTTGCCAGCCTCTGTGTTCCGGCCAATGATTTTTTTTCGTGGTCAGCTTCGCGTACAAATCTATTTCGGTTTTCTTGGCATTGAAGATTGGATGATTTGCAGCTGCTGAAACTCGGGTAAAAGAAGACGGTGGCTCTGTGAAGCACGTCATGTCACACTCGTCAAGCGGACGCGCTGATATAGGGAATCCCCCGCTTATTCCACGCATATGAGCCAGGTCTGACTTCGTATTATATGTAATTGATTGATTGATTGAAATGTGGGGTTTAACGTCCCAAAACCACCATATGATTATGAGAGACGCCGTAGTGGAGGGCTCCGGAAATTTAGACCACCTGGGGTTCTTTAACGTGCGCCCAAATCTGAGCACACGGGCCTACAACATTTCCGCGTCCATCGGAAATGCAGCCGCCGCAGCCGGGATTCGATCCCGCGACTTGCGGGTCAGCAGCCGAGTACCTTAGCCACTAGGCCACCGCGACGGGGCCGTATTATATGTAAGCCTTCACGCACCTAGTGAGTCTCAGAAATGGTTTTTAAATTTTTGCAAGTGCGTGGGTTATAGTAAAGCACTCGCACCATTACCTTAAGCGAAGCTCCTAGAGTAATGGAAAGTTATGGGCGATGAAATGTTACCCTCCTGAGTTTCGAACACCTTCAGGCAGAGCGAGAAGACTGACTGGGAATGACGATGACGTTTCGCAACAAGCAGCCTGCTTTTAACGAAACAGAATAACGAATATACAAGGAAAGGATAACAGAAGCGCCATCTCACGTGTAAAAGGCAACAAAAGAACACAAAATAAAGCAAGTGATTATCAGACACGTGCCTGAATAATCGCCCAGTAATTGTTCAGCGCAGAATCTAATCGTACATGGGCAAAATGTCATTATCGCTATTCGACAATTTTAACGATTGTCTCATGGTGAATCAGGATTTTTAAACTTGTTTCTATAGAGCGACTACAGAAACCAGGGTGGGTGTAAACAAAACGATGGCGACCGAAGTAGCACTCCTTAAAAAGAAGAGATTGCGGCGTGTACTGCCTCGATGTGAGTGTGTCAAAGAGTGTTGTTACTTCAGCGCGCATTCGTGTCGGTGAGCTCATCTGTGAGCGAGTGTCTTGAAGAACCTTCTTCATCACTCTGGACGGGCATGTGGATGTTGGTGGGGATCCCTTGAAACGTGCCTTTTGCCCATTACAGAGAATGATTCGACAATGACTAACTACTTAACTAGCCCCAAGTAGTGTAATACGAAGAAAACGAAAAAGGAACAAATTGGAGCTCCTTTATTTAATATTAACCGCCGGTTTAATGACCTATTCCCCGTAGTGGATACGAACTACAGCATAGGTAAAAGCAAAGCATTAAGCTCCACACTCGTTGCTCAATTAGCAATTTGCGATGACTGGTTCTTGTTTTACTGTCGTGCAACGCTCTATTTCATAGGTTAACGCGATTGCTTGCCCGACATGACAGTAGGGTGTTTTTTTTTGCAAATTTGATTCTAGCACCAGCGTGATTCTGTCGTGCAATATTCGACTCGACTGCCACGCTATGTGCCCACTGCGAATCCCATTCAATCTCGGGTATATTTTAGGGGCGAAGCTCCTCGTAATTCTACCTTGTCTCGCGTCAGGCGTAACCGGCAGTATCTCCCGAACAGCATAAAAGATGGCGCTGTCTCATAGAAGTGCAAAACGTCAGGAAGCCTCTAGGGAACACAGACATGCTAAGCAGCGGGGTGAACCGACAGATGATGTTGAAAGAAAATGGGCAACCTTTCTAAGCTGTAGAAGGGATGCATCCCTTCTGATCAATGAAAAGATTAGAAGGAAGGGAGCTCAGTGGCTGGCAGAAGTACATAAAAAGATAGAAAGGCAGCTGCGAAATTTTGGAACCATCTAAACTCCCTAAGAAATGAGACGAGCCTAGAGCAGAGTTTTATAACTACAGCCCAAGGTGCTAGGCCAGAAGGGGACGAAGCTATTGAATATATAAGAACAAGGGTGACAGAAAAATTTCAACAAAGAAGTACTTTATGCACCACAATAGACAAGGACGAATCAAGTGGTGCAATGGCTCCATTTTCACAACAAGAGTGGGAAAGGGCTGAGAAAAGGGTTCCTGGTAGTACATCAACAGGCCCAGATGGCATTCCAATTAGGCTGATAAAGACATTAGGTCCGAAGTCTAAGCAGGCTTTGAGAGAGGCAGTGAGCAAAATAATAATCGATGGGGAAGTTCCCAATGAATGGAAACTTAGCAGGATGAGTATGATCTATAAAGGAAAGGGGGAAAAGCTGACATAAACAACTACCGTCCTATAACAGTGACATCAGTGGTCTACAGGCTGGCGATGCAAATTATAAAGGAAAGACTGCAGGCGTGGATAGAGGATGTGGGGGTGCTGGGGGAACTGCAGAATGGGTTTCGGAAACACAGGAGGTTGGAAGACAATCTGTTCTCACTGACGCAGTGCATCGAAATAGCAGAAAAGGAACACAGGCCCCTGTGGCTAGCATTTTTGGATATCAAGGGAGCGTACGATAGCGTGGTTCAAGACGAATTGTGGGGAATACTGGACACACTAGGCGTGGAACATGTAGTCACTAATCTTTTAAAGGGTATCTATAAAGGTAACAAGGTAGTTATAAAGTGGGAAAAACAGGTATCCAAGCCTGCAGAGGTAAAACGGGGGCTTAGGCAGGGGTGCCCCCTGTCACCCTTACTATTCATGATGTACCTACAAGGATTAGAGGCAAAATTAGAGGGAAGTGGACTGGGCTTCAACCTATCTTTAGTCAAACAATGAAAACTTATTGATCAGGCACTACCAGCATTAATGTATGCAGATGATATAGTGCTAATGGCCAACAACAAGGAAGATTTGCAGAGATTGATGGACATCTGTGGTAATGAGGGAGATAGGTTAGATTTTAGATTCAGTAAGGAAAAATCAGCAGTCATGATTTTCAATGACAACGAAGGTAGTGAGCTTAGAATACAGGAGGTCACGCTAGAGATAACAGATAAATACAAATATCTGGGCGTATGGATAAGCAATGGGACCGAGTATCTGAGGGAACACGAAATATACGTGACGACTAAAGGTAACAGGAATGCAGCAGTCATGAAAAACAGGGCACTGTGGAATTACAATAGGTATGATGTTGTGAGAGGAATATGGAAAGGGGTCATGGTTCCTGGGCTGACGTTCGGCAATGCGGTCTTGTGCATGAGATCAGAAGTTCAAGCAAGATTAGAAATTAAGCAACGTGGAATAGGTAGGCTTGCTTTAGGAGCTCACGGGAATACACCAAATCAGGGAGTACAAGGTGATATGGGATGGACATCATTTGAGGGCAGGGAAGCTAGCAGCAAGATAAAATTTGAGAAACGATTGAGAGAAATGGGGGAAGAGCGTTGGGCTAGGAAGGTTTTCAGCTACTTGTACATGAAGAATGTCGATACAAAATGGAGGAAGCGAACCAGGAAGTTGACTGGTAAATACTTATAAAACATCATGTGGCCAAACCAAAAAGAGCTATCGGTTAAGAAGAAAGTGAAGGAAACGGAGACTGACATGTGGAGAATGGGCATGATCAAGAAGTCCGCACTAGAGATCTATCGAACTTTTAAGCAGGAAATTGCCAAGGAAAGGATCTATGATAATACTCGGGGTAGTTCTCTACTGTTTGAGGCCAGGACGGGAGTACTGCGAACCAAGACATATCGGGCCAAATACGAAGGGGTAGACACAGTATGCAGTGCGTGTGGAGAGGAAGAAGAAACTACCGAACACTTGATAATGTTCTGTAAAGGGCTTCACCCTATAGTTCAGGATGATGGCGCAGAGTTTTTCAAAGCACTGGGGTTTAGGGACCGGGAGGGCAAAATAAACTTTAAGCGGGTAGACTTAACCAGAAGGAGGTTATCTGATTGGTGGCTAAAGTCAAGACACGAGTGAAAATTAAACTCCTCACTGCAAAGTACGAATCCTCAAACTCACTTTTTAAGGAAAAAAAATAAATATAGTTTTTGGTTCATTAGGTGTTACGGCTTGGTGGCGCTAGCCACCGCCCGATCTAAAGGGTACAGCCATATCCATCCATCCATCCATCCAGCATACAAACTGCAGTTGAGGGAGGATATTCTACATAGTGCTGTGCCGCTGCTCTCCGATTGGCTGCTCCGCGTGCTGTGCCTGGGTGCGCGGGGAACGAGTGCCTCTCTGTTTCCTGGATCGTCGCCGTACGTGGAGCATGGACGAAGCTGAGCGGCAGGCGTGGAGGGCCGTGGCGCCTCGGGCTCGTCGACACACAGACTAACAGATAGACAGAGAGACAGACAGAGAAGCAAACAAACAGCGACACACATACAGACAGATAGACGGACGGATGCGACGGACGCTTCGCTCCACTCATCATCATTTACTCCGTGAATATATGCTGTGAATTAATTCTCTCTCTCTTTTTTCCATGTCTATCGGTAACGCCGCCGATGGCAACTGCGACAGTGACGCCGCTCGACGCAGAAACGGACGCGTAAGATTGAGTTGCGCTCCAAGAACAATGCCCGTATGATACGATCGGCTTAAATTAGGGCTTACGCTGACCGGAAGTAGTAACCTTGCCCTCTTCAAACGTTTTCGTATTAACTTTCGCTTCTCATTCCAAAAACACACTCCACAATGTTAAAGAGCTTCGGTAATCAGAACAGCTATTTGTAGCTGTATAACATGAATGTAAAATAAGCAACGCAAGAGCAAGTGATAATGCAAAGGTGCACTTTTTTTTCGGATGACATGGCGTCCCACATAACCTTCGTTGCTGCATGAGTAGCGTCGTAAAAAACGCAATTAATAAAGACGCTTTTGCAGTATGAATTTGGTTGGGGTAAGCGAATGTACCGCCGCGTTAATTTCGTTTCCATTGTCATGACGCAGAATACATTTATTCAGCGCACTGTGTTGATTTTCTCTTCATAGCTATGTAGATTCATTCAATGAGCTGCAAAGCTCCAGTGAAGTACAGAAAGGAGCGTAATTTCCTCGTGTTCTAAAACCATTAATGTCGACGTTGGAAAAAGGGAAATACATCCTTTAGGGTAACGACCCAGTCAGGTGATTTGCAGCTCGTAAAATGGCGAATCCTGCGAGTGCGGAAGTAATTATGCGCTGTCCATCCGCCGTTGTCAGCGGCACTCTCATTTGCGTAATCCACTTATGCAAGCTGCCCGCCATTCAGTGTAAAGTCCACGTTGCGGGTTCATGCTGTTGTTCGAGTAATTGAGTCAGTGTGTGATTAGCCATGCTCCAGAGGCTCGAAGGGGGACATATCGATCGCGAACGAGCGTGCCGTGCACGAACCAGCATTATTTAGGCAGCCGTTGGGCGAGCTTCGACTGCGATTCTGAAACAGAGCTCGTGAACGCACGTGTTTGTCACAGAAAAACATATTCATCTCGATAATTTGACATACAGACAGAAGAAAGTGATGTAGTTATGTAGTGGCTCATGCAGGCACAATGCCCTCATTATTTTCAAGAAATTTTCGCACATGAACATATGCGGTGCATTATCAGTCAAAGGAGTCGTTCGATATATATCCACCAAAGTTTATGTATAAGTGACTAGAATTGACGTTTCCCTGCTAGTGCGAAATCAATACAAGACGAGATTTGATACTGATTTTGAACAATTTTAACAATCTTAAGAATATCTACTCAATCCATTCTATAGGTTAAAGCTAAATGAAAGATAGATATGTGGGGTTTAGCGTTCCAAAACCACCTCATGATTACGAGAGACGCCGTAGTGAAGGACTCCGGAAATTTCGACCACTTGGAAATATTTAACGTGCACCCAAATCTGAGCACACGGGCTTACAGCATTTCCGCCTCCATCGAAAATGCAGCCGCCGCAGCCGGGATTCGATCCCACGACCTGCGGGTCAGCAGCCGAGTACCTTAGCCACTATACCACCGTGGCGGGGCAATAGGTTAAATCTACGTACGACCTTGTCAACGCAAGGTGGATACGGCTGTTCGGCTTGAAGGAGTTCTAGGGTACTGCTATAAATTTGGTATGGGAGAATCTTCAAAGACCAGCAGAAGCTTTTACGCATGCTGGTGAATTTTGAAGTACGGTGCACTTCAGGGGTCGCGGCTGCCTGTCATCTGCTGAAATCGAATGTCGTCATTTGGCGTCATGCCGGACAAAGGCATCGACAGCGTAACCATGTATAGCTATATGGCGGGAAAGGGAAGTGGGGAGGGGGGGACAGGTGCAGAAGGGAGACTTAATAAGAGCATAGTATGGCGTCACGTGTACGTAAAACCATGTATAGCATTGTCATGTAGAGCAAAAGAGAGAAGTAAAATTTTAACGGCTCGTTTTTTATTTGTTAGATACACAATAATGACAAATAAAAAACAATGATACCCAGGAAAGTATAGGGGGTATTATCGGAAGTGATTGTATGCAAGTGTGAAGAAAGGAAAGTGGGCGAAAAGATAACTTGCTGCTGGGCGGGGTCAAATCTGCGACCTTCGAAGAACGTGTCTGATGCGGTACCAACTGAGCTACAGCGGCGGTCATCCCTACACTCACTTTTTGGGTATACATGTAGTACATTGGGCGTAGTAGTACCATTCAGCACCGCTGCTAGCCATTACGGTGAGTATGGAATACTATTTTGCCTTTTAGCGTCACGTAATACGTGATCTTAAGTCCCAAACAAGCGCTGAACGAAGGGAACGCCTACGAATTCTAACTGCTACGTCCAAATGATGCGCCGGCCAGACGCTACAAAAGCCGCCCCGCCGCTGTGGTCTAGTGGCTAAGGTACTCGGCTGCTGACCCGCAGGTCACGGGATCGAATTCCGGCTGCGGCGGCTGCATTTCCGATGGAGGCGGAAATTCTGTAAGCCCGTGTGCTCAGATTTGGGCGCACGTTAAAGAACTCCAGGTGGTCGACATTTCCGGAGCCCTCCACTACGGCGTCTCTCACAATCATACGGTGGTTTTGGGACGTTAAAGCCCACATATCAACGCGACGAAAGCCGGTGCATGGAAGAAACAAGCATCAAAAGACGCCGCGCGCGCGCCTCTTCTTCCCTTCGAAAACGCCGTCGCGACGCCGACCAATGTCCTCGCATATCGCCGGGCGATCTCTAGGAACATCTCTAAGAAAAAATTGCCCGCAGCTTCCCTCGGGGGAACACTGAGGAGGATGCGGAGCATATAATTGGTTAACGGGGTGTTAAAGTGCGACTTACTTGGGTCGATGGCTAAATTGGTTAACGTGGTTGTGAAATGGGGTGTTAAATTGCGACTTACTTGGGTCGATGGCTAAATTGGTTAACGTGGTTGTAGGAGGGGGTGTTAAATGAGTGAACACGTACACACGTATGCGAAAGGGCGGCGCTGGTCGAAGGGACGTCGATCATTGTGTTTGTGGATTCGTTGGAATTAATTTCACCGCGACCTTGGACGTCGACGCGCCGTACAAACCAACCGACGAGCGGCAACTGAGCGAGCGAGCGCCGACCTTGAGTATATATACAGCTCGACGGCGCATGCACTGTCAGCTGTTGAATGTTCTCGAAGCGCGACGCCACATGCGCGTCCACTGGAGAATCAGGAGAATTGTAGATGTCGAACGCGGTGTGTAGAGGAGGAAGGGTGCACAGATGGTGGAGGAGTGAAGCACGCGCGGTGTGTAGAGGAGGAAGGGATGCACAGATGGTGGAAGAGTGGGCGACGGCGCGACGGCGCATGCGCGCGCGTCAGCTGTCGAATGTTCGAGAAGCGGTGCGGACGGCGCGGACGGCGCACTACAAGGCGCGAGTATAAGATGCTCCGCATCTAAAAGGGCGGGGTGCTGCAGAGTTGCGTCACGTTACTAGAGAGAGGTCCTGCCCTTTCCACAGCATTGGCTGTGTGGTGCGCCGACGAAACGCCTAGAAATTTCGGGAAGACAGGGACTAGTGCGTATAAGCCAGCAATGGAGTGAGTCACATGAGGAGATGAAAATGAAGAGAGTTTTCCACCAGCGTGCGAAGGCTTCTCTTACAAGCAGAAGATGAATACGAGTTTACCGCCCGTGGGCGAAGACGTGTTCTGCAGTAGCAGCGCGTGAGTGGCCGATGTGTTTCGAGCGAAGAAGTTTTGTTATTGAAGTGCGGTCAGCGGATGACGCGAGAGTTTCCTGGAAGCGAAACCTCGATTTGATTGATGAATGACTGATATGTGGGGTTTCACGTCCCGAAACCACCATATAATTATCAGAGACACCGTAGTGGAGGGCTCCGGAAATTTCGACCTGGAAGAGAAACTTCGGACGCAGCGGGACGACGACCGGCGCTGGACTCTTGAGTGAGCATTTCCTTGAAGAAAAGCATTCAAGCTTTGTTCTAATAACTTCGGACTGAATACTTAGTTAATGCACGAGATTGCATTGCAGCGCGTGTTGTAGTTTGTGTCCATTGTTTTGAATTTATTGGAGTATCTTGTGAGTAATGTCGTATTATATTTGGTAACTGCAGAGTATGCATGTTTGTATGTTAATTGTTTTGTCCTATCTGAGAATATATATTTTGGTTTTGTTATCAACTCTCGGCTCTGCCTCGTTCTTTGGACCACAGCCGGCGTTTGCGGGATACCAAAGGGACTAATTCTAAATTGCCCGCGTATTCCTGGTGCGTTTCGGGGGGGAAGGGGGGTACATCCGCCCTTGGAATCAACCAGGCGATTGCCTTCCCAATAACGGGACTAGTGACATCTTATTGTGAGCAGGCAGCTGACCAATAGTCCATCGCTTACTATACTTAGGCATCAAGTCTGCCAAAACGAAAGCCTCGCAATGAATGAAGGAGAGTGAAGGGCTCGTCATGAGTCCGTGATCTCACTCTCAGCCGGCTGAGCCTTTTCAGAAGCACAGAGAGAGTGCCCTTTCAGCAAAGCGACAAATTCTAACTACGACGCGCAGGAGCCACGAGGTAAAAGAGACTTGACGCAAGCTGATAGCAACCCCTCGAAATTGTTCACAACGGAAATCATTCATTCGTTCATTCATTCATTCGTCAAAAGGCCCCAAAATGGGTAATAAATAAGGCGTAGTTACAAAAATAGAAAGAGAAAAAATATGGTGACAGAAATGCAGACACTTCTTCGATGAACTCAGGTGGGCAGGTGATAGTAGCGATTTTGTAGGTAAGGCCGTTATAATCTACAGCTACACGAGGGAAAAAGAAGATGTGCGCACTTTGTGGCGAGCAACATTCAAAGAACGACGAGTGCGATGTGATATTCGTGCTGGTGGTGAGATGTATGGTGCGATCGCAAGGGAACTTTAAAAAGAAAAGTCTTTGAAGTAATGATAAGCTAGAAATGCGACGTCGGCACGAAATAGATGACAAATGAGAGGCTGTTTTTAATGATGATACTCTAGGGTCGGGCGCGCAACGCGGATTCGACTACACCCTGGATGCAATGAAAGTGGCCCGCAGGCTGCGGCAGGCTCGAAAAATAGTAAATGAACGGGAGAAGTGTCAGCAGGAGAAGAACAAGCGCAGCTGTGATGCTAGGCGACGAAGTGTTGTTTATCATCAGGGCGACTTGGTGTACTTGTGGACTCCCTCCCGGGCGAAAGGGAAGACGACGAAGCTTCTTCACAAATATCACGGACCTTTCCGTCTTGTGCGCCAGGTAGCCGAGAACAACTGGGAGGTGGTAGACCAAACTGGGAAAAAACGTGACGTTGTGAATGTGGCGCGTTTAAAGCCCTGCCACGTTCGATTGGGCTCCGATGCCGACGACGCGGACGATGAGTCTGATGATAATCATGAGGTGCGCGATCTCGGTGGTGATGTGCGCGAGGGAAGTGCCAGGAGAGATGACCACGGATTGCATCGAAGTGTTGTGCGCGAGTGCAGTGCAAGGAGAGATGACCACGGATTGCATCAAAGTGTTGTGCGCGAGTGCGGCTCCAATGGTGATGTGCGCGAGTGCGGTTCGCGAGTGGGTCAGGAACTCCGTTTGCAACATTGTGTGCGCGGGACACAGACCAGTGTTCCAGTACAGCAGTGCGAAAGCTACGACACGGACACTGAACTTTACTCGGACTGGAAGACATTTTCAAGTAATAACAACGCACAACAGAATGTCAGTGCTTACGAAACGGACACTGAATTGTATTGCAGTACCGACGAGTAAACCTATATATTTCTGTGCCCAATGATTTTGTTTTGTTTTTTCATCTGTTGTTTTTATGTAATTTTTTTAAAGCCTCTCACCTTTTATACACATGCATAAGTGTCTTTAAATAAGCATCTCACACACTTGTTGAATGCAAAACCTTTTTGTATAATTAGTCTATTTCTTGTCGCGTTTTGCAGATAAAACGAGTGGGACACTCTTTTTCGTAGGGGGGAGGTGTCGCGGGATCAAGGTTTCGCGGAGAATCTTGTTCTTTTACGGCTTACAAACGGAGCAGTCAAGGTCTAGAAGGGGGCGACCTTGACTGCTCCGTTTGTAAGCCGTAAAAGAACAAGATTCTCCGCGAAACCTTGCTCTCGCGACAATACGCTGATGTCGTATGAATATGCGGAGTGAATTAACCTAGCAGCACGGTTTTGAAAGAGTTCAAGGGCATTGGCAAGGTAAGCTTCGTGTGGACACCAGACTGAAGAAGCGTATTCAAGTTTAAGCTATTAGCGATGTGTATACTAATAGTTTTACATAGAGGGGGGGGGGCTTTCATTAGATGACGTTTAAGGAAGCCTAGCTTTTTGTTAGTAGATGCTATGATGTTAGTGTCAATATGTTCCATGTAAACGGCAAGAGATAACAAGCGCCGACCAATCCTTCATGGGTGAATGGAAACAACTTTGTTATACCAATCCTTTATGTAATAAAAAAGCCATTTTCGGCCCCAGTACGGGGGTCTTGTGTAATTTTTATTTTAACGATTGGTCGGCGCTCGTTTTCTACCGCCATAACTTTTCCCGAACAGACGGGTTTGCGTCGAATGCTGTATTTTTGCCGTAAACGTCGAACACTGTCCGCGTGTTTCCAATGAATGCAAATGCTTTTCGCGTTAACTTTTTGCTTTGCTATCCCATGCATGTGTTCCGGGGAAATCGATGCTTTAAGTGAGAGAAAATCGTTCAAGAGGGAATTTCTGCCTGATACAACACTTTCAAAAAGTGTACTTTGGCCGAGCTGCCCAGGCGAAGGCGTATAAGGGGGCGGCTATTTCATTTTCGATGGCTTTTCCTAACTTCGAGTATAGCTGGTAATACGTAATGCCTTTCTGTAAATAACGACAAAGGCAACCGTGACACCTTTAAACTTGGCTAAGCTGTTGTCGTCGGCGCTTTTATCTTACGCGGCAGTTCCTTCGTTCAGACTAGCAAAACAATATTGTCACAAGCGTCGGGATGAAGTTTTTTTCAGAAGGGGAGGGGGGGCTGTGTCACCTCATTTTTTTTCTATTTTTATGTCAGCCCCCGTTGCCCCTATATATGCTGTCTTGCGCAAATCGCACCCGGACTGTCTACATTATCTCAGACTCTTTCGATGTGATTACGCGCATGCCACGAACATTAGAGTTTTCTTCTCGACTTTTGATGGCCGCCAGCGATAACGCTATAATCTTCGTTGGAACATGTATGTACAAATGCAGACGCGCTTCCCAGCTTGTCAGTTTTATCGAATGCTGACACTGTTCACCGTATCAATTCAAGTCGGAGGTGAAAGTACCAAGGCAAGCAGTAATCGTACTGTACCAAACAAGAAAACTCCGAAGCGTGACAGTTTCTGTTGCTTGATGCTTTTCGGCGCGGCAGCTTTAACTAGAAGGGCAGCGTGGCGTTATGCGCTGTAAAAATGAGTGATTGTCGCAATGGAGTTGTAAAGAAGCAGCTCCCTTCCAGCACTCCTTCATCCACGTCTTTTTAGGCTATGTTTCTACGTCCAAGTAAGTCCCCCGAATGGAAGGCGTTAGATCAACACCCTCGTTCTGGCGACGCCGCTGTCGCCACCTCGTCTGGCATCGAAGGAGCCGAGATGGAGCGAATCCACGATGCCTGCTCCGAGATTGTGCCCGGCCGCGCTCTGCAGATGGTCTCAGCCGCTTGGAGTGGCCAACGCCCTCAACCACAGCGACGCGCCGCGGACGTCTGCTTATCATCGGAGGACGCTATTTTATGATCGGTGCCTTACAGGGCGCGCTTCCAGTGCGACGCTGCTGTGATGGTGCCCTTGTACGACGACGAGCTGCCGCCGGCGGTGAGTGTTCGACCTTCTTTCCCGCCGCTCGTTTCGCTCTCTTTAGCTTATCGCCTTCGGTGTCACTTCCGCCCGGCGAGTGTGTCGGTTGCCGCGAGATTATTTGGAGCATGCCTGCGTGTGGCTCCTTTACGTGCCACTACTGACGCCGGTTTGTCGCCGGCACAGTTCGGCGGGTCGCTTGTTACGACGCATCCGAGAGCATTCGATAGACGGCGACGCGGAGAGAGACCACATACGGCGGACGTTGCACGCTCTGGCCGCATTTATCTTCTCGCAGCGCCACACAAAGAGACGTTGCTGTGCCAAGTGTTTTTATCGAAAGCTCTTTCTCAAAAGAGCCTAGAACGTTGGCGGCAATGTGGTGAACCGCTTATTAAGTTCGTGCGATCCTCAAAACAGCGCAGAAACGACGCACAAACACAGAGTGTCATACAAGCGAATGGCCGTCCGATGTTTACGTGCTGTTTTTGACGATCGCGAGCCACCAACCAGCACGAATTTCCGCCCTTTTGAATTCAGGTGCCTCGCTATTCTGAGTACTTTCATATCTTTCTTACCCTTCTTTTTCCCTCTATATCTCTATCCTTTCTATTATTCCCCCTTTCCCCCACCCTAAGTGTAGGGTAGTCAACCGAGCCAAGCTTGGGTAACCTCCCTGCCCTCCCTCTCTATTTCTCTCTCTCTCTTTCTCTCTCTCTCTCGCGTGGTGGGACACTTTGCTTCTGCCGCGGGTTGAAATCGCACAAAGGAATGGCTGTCCCAAACCAAGAAAAGAGAGTCTGCACTTAAAGAAGCGAAATCCTCGATGTACCGGTGTATCCACACAAGGAGTGCCTCACTATTTTCGGGCTTCACGGGCGCCCTTTTCTGAGACCCCATTAAACCACACCATGTAACGGCAGTTCAGTGGCCTCCCGACGCGTCGTATTGATGTTGCTTTCTAAGCGAATTTCATCCACCAGAACACAAAGTAACACTCAGTCCCCTTTATTTTATGAGATCACAGGTGAAAGACATGCTGAGAGAGGCACTTATGGTTTACTTGACCCTATTTATTGCGCGTTTGTATATCCTCGATTCACCTTGATGCTCACCGATTTACGCTTCACTTACACGTTTCATTCTTATTTTACGCTTAAGGCAATTGATCTCCACTATTCGCATTTAATTTTCTTCAATAACTCTTGATTAGATCACCTTAAACGCAAGTGTACTTACCCTTCATTAACTTTTAAATATATCGAACCGTTTTAAAATATGTGACACTACTGCGTTTTTATTAACATCGTGAGGCTCTTGGCAACAGTCGTGCTTATTTTCCGACCGACGAGCCATCCTTAAGGTATTCACGGGGCGCTGTATGCACAGCAGTGGTGTCAGTGTAGTTGTACCTTGGAAAGCCGGTATTTTGCTGATGGAGCACTTGCGATGATTGCCTCGCTTCCAAGTCTAAACTTGCCCAGGAGGTCACAAACATATGATGCACTATTGCATCGTAGTCTTGGAACTCGATAAGATCAACCTCACTTCGTATTTCAGACATGCGCGCTTTCTTCGGTTAAAGTAAATAATTACAGCACCCGTTCCATCCTGGGTCTCGGACAAATCTCTCTCGGAAACGAGTTTGTCAGTGCCAGAGTGATATGGACGTTTGTTTTACCGGGTATCCGTGTTCGCTGCTTGACAAACACATTATCCCAAGTCTTTAATAAAGCGCCCCTGCAATGAGTGGTTTCTATTATGAACTGACCACCACAGGGGCGTCTGCGCCAGCAGTCATTTAGTCATAACACCACCGCGGACCCGAATAAATGTATGCATTCGGCTCCCTGCGTGAATGAGGCTTGTCTTGGGAAAAAGGAGTGCAAAGGTTGAGCCGGGTGCTGAAGGCTCCCTCCCCGGTAGAGGCAACACACCCTTTTGACCCGTTTTTTCGTAGACCCCGGAAAAGAAAACTGCTCGGAGATGACCTTTTGCTGTGGCTCTGCCCTCACATCTTGACGTTTGTCCTAACCTTTCTTATCTTATTCTCTGTTTTGTTTACTTCCACTTTTTCCAGGCAGCAAGAGCTAACCTTAATTGTAGAGGCATGAGTTGATCTTGTATTGATTGACCTTAGATAAATCACATTTGTTTAGTGGCGGTATACGACTATTGTCGCGCAAGGTCGCATGTGAGTTCTGCTCATTTCCTTGTTCGGCCCCGCTGTATACATTAGGCACCGTTGCCGAAAATGTAGATTTTTCTTTTTAGTAGCCTGTTTTGCTTCTAATCGGCCTCTGAAAAGATGCCGAAGGTATACTTTTCAATTCCCTTTGGTGAGCAAAGCGCCAACTTTTACGCCATACGAAGTGAAAACGAACCCGTAATAAATTGCCCCCCCCCCCCCCCCCCCCCCGCTCTTCCCCCCACTTCCCCGCTCCCGGCAAGTGCTTCAAGAAAATAATACCAGCGTGCAATGTTCTGATATTTTCTAGCGAGTCTGTCGCTCTAGAACTGAAAGAGAAAGTACGCAAGCTATCTGCTCCTGCCAGTATTGACGATGTAGCAGCAACTACCTCGCCGAATTGAAGTAAGGCTGAGATTCCACATAAAGCAACAACGTCTAGGTAAGCTTCGCCGTTCACAAGCGATCTCCCGCACATTTTAATATTAATGGCAGAGGAGTGTTTATTACCCAGAGCTGAAGGAATCACTCCGAGGCCTCCAGCCAGTAGGCTTCGGAGTGACACCTTCAAGCCAGTATGTTGTATTCTGTATACTGGCTTCAGTATACGGTTCCAGTCAGTATGCTGGCTGGAAGCGTCGGAAACTCGCACACATTCTGTAGAATGTGTGTTAGTTGGATGCATTGTTGGGTGTTCTTAGTATATGCACTTGCCTTTACCAGTCGAGTATGTGCGCTGTTGAGTCTCTTATTCTGCCTACGTTTTTAACAATCCATCATTACGCATACTTAAGAAAGAGGCTAACTGCAATGAAGAACATCCAGCTTTTTTGCGATCATTGTTTTTTTTTGCTAAAAAAAGGGACTTTCTTACCATTTCCACCCGCTGCCACTCTAGCCTCACCAGTGTGCAGTCGAGGACGGTAATTACCATATGCGTGGGCTGGATTCCCCTTTAAGGGGGGGGGGGGGGTTAATTTTCGTCACCATGCCCACCTCCCTATTTTTGTCTCACACCAAGTAGCATAGCCCCCTTCCCCTCACTGGTGGGCCAGTGTGGAGGGCTGACTTCGCGAACCCCCTCCCCCTTTATGTAATTAGGAGAAGCGGACGCCCCCCTGCCACCACCCCTCCATGTGCGCGCACCAATGGGAATGACAGCAGGTTTGTTCGTTCCGTGCGCAAGCACACATGGTCAGAGGATCAGGGACGTGCTTGGGAAACAAAACAATATTTAATTTTGCTATACTGTGGTACAACGAATGTAAGGACACTTCCAGCAGCTATGAAGCACATAAAATCAATACATGAGGAAACTTTGTAACACACGCACGCACACACACGCACACACACAAATAAGTGCGGGCAAGTCAAGAGACTACGGGAGGATTCGCTTACTTCCAACAGAACGTTTATTAATGAGAATTAGAACATGTATATCTGCCTCAGCGGATCAGTGGCTAGGGTGCTCGGCTGCTGACACGAAGAGCACGGGTTCCATCTAGGCCGCGGAGGTCGCATTTCGATCAAGGCGAAATGGTAGAGGCCCATTTACGGTGTTGTTCACTTAAAAAAAAATTACGGCATATCCATAGACTGAATTATTATGAGTAGGGCGAAGCGTCCGTACAACCGTGAGTCGATCTGTCCATCCGTCCGTCCGTCCGTCTAGTGAACACTCCAAGTACCGCCATCTACATTTTTTTCATCATGTGATAATTATATACAAGTACCACCATCTAGCTGACATTCAAAGAACTAAACGAAAGGTGGCTTCCTTTTACATACATCGAGGACGCACGACCCATGGTTTAAGGAGCTTCACCCCCAAAGGTCCAGCCCTTGTGGCAAATACGCGCTCTCTCGGGTATGTGCCACCGGTGGTTACAAACGATAACGGTACAAACGGGTGACGCCATAAGGAGCTCCGCCTCTATATATCAGATGGTCAAAATTTCCGGAGTCTTCCACGTTGGCGCCTCTCATATCCATATCGTGATTTTGGGAGGTAAAGCAACACATAATATCTTTGAGTATAACCTATGCGTTCACCAGTGCGCGCATGCGCTAATAAACCTGTCTGGGCTATGTACGAAGGAAATCAACTGAAAGCAAGTTCAGCACGCTTTCTTGAGCGTGTTAAACAGGAAAGTGATGTCATCAAATGTTATCGCCCTTACAAACAGTTCAAGATTGAAGGTAAACATATTTGACTGAGATTTGTCTAGCTGGGTGAAATTTTACGAAGCAACCGACTCTCCACACCGGTTTAGTTTTTACGTTTTCCTTACATTCGGAGACCCATTCGGTCTCTTCCTGAAAGTAATGACTAAACGAAGCTGGAGAGTCTGTTCATTCGTAGAGTTCAAGTTTGTCATATATATCGCTCACTTAACAACTGGTGTGCGTGCGTGCGCGGTTGTGTGTGTGTGTGCGTGTGTGTGTGTGTGTGTGTGTGTGTGTGTGTGTGTGTGTGTGTGTGTGTGTGTGTGTGTGTGTGTGCGCGATCGTGTGTTAATGGGTTCGTTGCGCTGATTTTCAGATGTCGGACGCGGTGGTGTTGGCATCGCTGGCTGTGATCGATGAATTGAGAAAGATGCAAACGCAATGAATAACAAAAACCTTCAGTTCTAGCGAGTGATGTTCGCGTGCCCCTTTCCTTCAGTACAAACCGAGAAAGCCGGCTCCCGTATGTCGCTAATGGTAGGAGAGTTCGAGTGGATAAATGTAGGCGGTATATTCACGATGCGCACTCGGTGCGTCCCCCATGTTTGTCCTCCTGATCTTCCCCTCGCGCCTGGTAAGAACAGCGCTTCACCAAGCTTACACAAGTTCATGCACTGCGCTAGGTTCCCGTTCACACGGTTTGCGCAAGTATGGCGCTCGGACGTCTCCAGCTACGGAGATCTGCAGCACTATAGTCACCGGGTCATTGAGCTCAGCATAATCGCAGTGCCTGGCGAGAACTTCCAGTCGTAAATTGGAACCCTGACCTCGTTGAGTAGACACTCGCTTCCGTCGCTCTCCGAGTCCTCCACACTGGTTTGCACCTATCAATGTCTTCAGATAAAGTTAGAACCCATGCACAGTTGCGTGGGGTGCTGATGGAGATGTTTAGGCCAACACCACGATGCCTTTCTGAAGACACGCTTCCAAAAAACATCGCCGAAGCCAGGTGATGTACGTGCCGACTTCCGGAATGCCCCCGCGGTTCGATTTTGTTTAGGAGAGTCGCAGGCGCTGCGTCGTTCCACCCGACAGTGTAAGAATAAAACCGAGGCCTTCAGCGTGGCAAGAAGTTGTTCTGAATCAGAACCACGCCATTGTTTCTAATTGCCATAAACAAGAAAACACTATATGAATGGCATGTATTGGGAGTTGTCCCGGCCTTAACGCATGTATTTCTTCGTGGCAAATGCTTAGGATAGCGCCAGACACAAAGAAAAAATGTGTATATCGCAACAAGTGAAAGTCTTAAAAGACAAATCATGACAATGTTTTCACTCATTTAATCATGATTAGCTGCAAAAGAATAAAAAAGAAGCAGTTGTTCTCTGCATGTACTAATACAACCGACGAGCGAAGCTCCTTGGATATTGGACGTAAACGATTATGCGCCTTATCTCGCTGCTGGCTTTTATGAAGTCGGTAGAGTGTGGAGCGGGTGGGGAGAGCGTCTGCTTCGCTCGGTGGCGGGAAAAACTGAGTGAGTGTGCATGCGGTCTGCGTGGCGCAGCGCGTGCCACTTCTGCGCCGGGAGCACGCACCTGTCGTTTTGCTTGGCGTGTTTGCCCGGCGCAGGAAGCTTCGACGGCGATGGTGAATTGGGGGCCTAAAGAGATAGTGAGCAGCTGCGTTAGTTTTTCTGTTAAATTAGCGATGCGAAGTGGATCCTTCACTGATTCGCAAAAAAAAAAAAATAATTGCTACATAGTGGACAGTTCGAAGTTGTACTTGCAGTAGGCAGGTTAGTGTAGTTTAAAAGGATAAATGTTGTTCACTTGCCTGCGAGACGATTGAGGCATCTACCGAGAACTGAAGCTCGCCTGCTAATTGAGTAAGCGATGTGCACGAGGCCCGATTACTCTGTCGCGTTCTGCTCTTGAAGGCGATGCTCAAGCATCCTCCAAGGACACCAACGTAGCCTCGCATTTCAGGGTGGACCAAAGTTCTTTAAATGCGAAGCATTTTCATAGCGAACTTCGGCGACTTTGAGCGTACCTATCTATCTAGCCACCTACGACTTTTAGCTCTCCTGGCCGTTTCGATAATGGTATAGATACCAAACTTGGTATGGCATAGCATGACTGTACGAAGAACATATTTGACTAGTCATATCATGAAAATCATGACATGTATGTCATGTATGTCATGATTTACATTTTATGGTCCTGCAGCCCTTGCGATGGTTTCGTTCACATGGCATGCTGCAAAGCTTGTATGGTATGGCATGATTGTATGGCGAACGGAAGCGACAGACCCTAACATGAAAATAATGATATGCGTGTCATGTGACATGACTACATGCCACACTGATGATGCGCTCACGGCCGTTTCGCTAGCGTCACATATACCAAATTTGGTATTACAGTACGTCAATGGACGACGAAGGTATGTGACTGGTGCAAACATGATAATCATTGGATGCGTGACATGTAACAGCATGAATACATGGGACGTTCATGATGCACTGGCGGCCGTTTCCCTAGCTTCACTTATACCAAATTCGGTATTACGGGACGTGAATGGATGACGAAGGTATGATACTGGAGCAAACATAATAAGCATGATATGCGTGTCACATAACAACGTGACTACATGCTACGCTAATTCTGTGCTCGCGGTCGTTTCGCCAGCTTCACGTGTACCAAAATCATTATTACGCGACGCGAACGGACGACATAGATAAATGACACATACAAACATGATAATCACGACATGCGTGTCATGCAACAGGATGACTACATGTCACACTGATGATGCGCTCACGGCCGTTCAGCTAGCTTCACATAAGCCGAATTGGGTATTGCGTGACTACAATGAATGACGAAGATGACTGGTGCAAACATGATAGTCATGAGATGCGTGTCATGTGAGAACATGACTTCATGCCACAGTCAAGGTGCCAACACATTTCGACGTGACGCGGTGCGCGTGCTCGCCGATGTTCATTTCGTCGCCTCACGCCGGCGTTGCCATGCCAGGTGGCAGTCCTGCCACATGCTCGCAGTCGTGAGCCGTGCTGCGTTGCTTTGACACATGCGCGTTTCAGCGCGTCCGGCGTCCCTCCTTCACGAAAAGAGGGGGACGCAGTGTTGTCTGGGTAACGCATCGGCGCGAAATGCAGCATGTCGCATTTCGCGCCGGTTGCCGTCGGGCCGCCCCGACGGACGCTGGTCGTGCCTGCCGTGAGGAGACTATATATAGAGCTCGCGTTTTGCCTACGTAGCGTCACTGTGCCCAGCGTGCGCGCGCGTCGACGCTACATTGGAGTATATTGGGCCCTTCGTAATGCGCTCGCGGCCGTGTTGCTAGCTCCACATATACCGAATTTGGCGTTACGTGACGTCAATGGATGGCGAAACATATGACTGATACAATGCATGATAATCCTGACACGCGTGTCATGTAAGAACACAACAACATACCACGCTCATAGCGTGCTCGTGGCCATCTCGCTAGCTCCACATATACCAAATTTTGTATCACGTGACGGGAATAGATGACGAAGGTAAACGACATATCCAAACATGATAATCACGACAAAGACGTCATGTACGGCATTATCTACCTCCACCTCGTGACGCAGTGCTGATTTTAAAGTGACATATCAACATTTCTCATTCGTGCTTCGCATATCATCAATTCCCATTGTACGTGGGATCTGCCGTTTCTTTTAGGGAACTTCAATGAATTTCTCGGAGAATTCAAAATAACGCATCATAACTGTTTCGTGTTCTGCCCACAAACTAACAGTGCTGTGCAAAGCTTTATTATAATTGCGAAGCCCTACATTCAACTGACCCTCTTTGAACGCCGTGATATGAGAAAAAAAAAGAGCAACGTTTCATTATTTACAAATGTATCGCTGCAGGTCTCAGGCCATGGGTGGTCCATGCCCTCTACTCTTCATGTCCGCAAACTGCAAATGATTCAAAAGAAGCGAAAGATGCCGAAGTGGCACACCTATATAAGAAAAAAGGCGCACCAAAGAATCCAACTTTGTCGTGGAGATTTAGTTTCTTCATGAGTATAACACTTTCAGCTATGGTGTAACTCACTAAGGATGCTTCGTTAGGATACGGCGAAATAAAAATGCTTCAGGTGCTGACGTTCTCTACACTTAGCGACGTTCCTCAAACACCGCTAGGTGGGCCCATGACGAGGAGTCTCAGTAATGAGAGTAGCGGGGTACGGAACTCTTGAACTACAAGTACACGAGGAATGTCGTTAGGAAATGGAAGACGCGAACTAAAAAACTGTCAGGTATGCAACTAGACAACAGAAGAAGACCAAGCGGAAAAGAGTAATCGGTTGAAAAAGGTGCTAGAGAAACGGAGGAGGGTCTCTGTGATATAGGAATGCATACGAAATCAGCCTTGCATGAAAGTGTAGAGAACTTTCCAGATGGAAACTGCCAAAGAAAGGGTGTCAAAGTTTGAAGACAGCCCGGCACTGTAGCGCGCAGTCGAGCCAAGTACAAAACGATAAACGGACTACGCGTGCATGCAGTGCGTGCTGAGCGGAGGTGTTCACCATTTTCCGCCTATTCTCGACGTCTGATACCTTTCTGAAAAGGGCTGCAGACCAAGGCAATCGGGTTGAATGTTTCGAAACCCTGGGATACAGTGAAGGCTAAATAAACAGTACGTCATGTTGTAGGAATATCCAGGCGTGCCTGAGGTGCCACAGTATGTTTGGCTTCTCCTGGATGCACTCGGCTGCGAGTGGTTAGAAGGCACCGGGTCTGCGGGGCCAGCGAAACGGTGCTGGCGAGTTGAAATTTCTATATCTCCCGAACGTACACTCAAAGAGAAAATTAAATTAGTTATTAAATGCAAAGCATTTGTTGATGAACTTCGGCGACATTGACCGTATCTCTGTCAATCTTGCAGCCTACGGCTTTTAGCTCTCCTGACCGTTTCGAAAATCGGATCTATACCAAAACTGGAATAGCATAACATGACTGTATGGCAAGCATAAATGACTAGTCATAACATGAAAATTGCAATTTGTATGCCATGAATATCATGACTTACATTGCATGGCCTCGCTGCTTTTGCGGTGGTTTTGCTCATATGACATTTGCAAAACTGGTATGGCATGACATGAATGCATGGCGAACATAAGTGACAGGTCCTAACGTGGAAATCATGACATGCCTGTCATGTAAGAACATGACAACATGCCACGTTAATGATGCGCTCGCGGCTGTTTCGCTAGCTTTACATGTACCAAATTTGGTATTACGTGACGCGAACGGACGAAGAAGGTAAATGACACGTCTGAACATGACAATAATGACATTCGTGTCATTGAAAACATCACTATACATGCTACGCACATAGTGTACTCGGGCCCGTTTCACTTAACTTTTTCAGAACAAGATGAAAAGTGTACCAGGTTTAAGGATTTGCTTACATGAAAATGCACCGTGCAGGATGTAAATGTTCTAAACACGGATCGATCAGGCAGCACTCAAAGCCCATTAAATTCCACTCGCGCACGCTAGTGGTTTCGTCTGTTCAAGTAATTCATTGATGCAAAGAAAAAAAATATTATAAAACAACATGCAAAAGAAAATGTTTTCAAATTTTATTTTATAAACTTTATAATTTTATAAAACGTTAGCCTGCGTGCTCTCCCTTCGTCAAAAAACATTCCTCGGCCACGGCGGCCGAATTTCGGTGGACGCGAAAGGCAAAGAACATTCGTGTGCTTGTTAAACAACCCCGGGTGGTCAAAGTTGGGCAGGAGCATTCCACCACAGCGTCCTTCGTAATCGAATGGCGATTTGAAAGCGTAATCCACCAGCCCCCACAGTCGTAGCGTTCATGCTAGGAACTAATGCATTAAACAGATATCTCAGATAGACGGGTGTCACCAGTCATTTTATTCTAACTTCTCTTTTACATGGCTCCATATTACAGTTCCACCTCTTTGTCTTCTTCACGATCTAAGCGCAGACTACTTCAATTATCCTTTTTCTATTGGTTATATGTATATTGCCACGTTCCATTTCACAAGTTTTTGTTATCGTTCCGAAACACCACACGATTCTCGGCGCAAACCGCGCCTGCAGGTTTCGAGAAGGTTCCGGACTGTAGTAGATCATTTCGATAAGATCACGCCCACTGTGCGAACGGTACAGATTGTTCTGGAAGCTACGCCACCGCCAGCGATAACGCTAGAACATTCGACGGCAATGGTATAAATGCCGACGCGCTTCGCCGCTTGTCAGTTGTTGATCGAAGGCCGACGCTGCGTTCGCCGCTATCAGTCCGAGACTGCTATCTGTGCAAGACTGCTGCTGTAATTAGACTTTCCCTTTACCGGGCACAGGTTCGCCCAAATAAACAGTTAAATCCCAACACGAAGTTTCCTGTCTTTGGCCACGTCACGACCCCGTGACAATATATAAATAATCAGCATCGATGCTATAACATCAATGTCAATAACGTTAATATAAATTCATATTATTAACGTCGACGTTGCCGACTTCTTGCCGACATCGTTAGGATGCTTGCAGAGGAGGTTCTCTTTTCTGGATGACTTTCTAGGTCTACATGGACCATGTGAAGTAGTTTAAAAAGTTCGAAATTAAGGTGGGAATTTATTTTATTTTGATTGCTTTTTTAATGTTATTTTCTTGTGCTTGTTGATCTTCTCCGGTTCAAGCCTTTGTTTCCAAGTGATGTGCCGTTTTTACAATAACGTCACTTTTCGTTTTGATTTATTTTTGTTTAGTTATATGTAAATGAAACTGTTGCTGTGCTGCCATGAGCCCTAGTGAATGGGGGTGGTAAGCTCGGCAAGCTGTCGGAAGACAGCTTTTATTCGCCACTCCTCTGTCTGCTTGTAAAATGGACATAAATAAAATTGATTGATTGATTGATTGACTGGCGTATATAGATAAAACAGGCCTCCTTGACGCGTCGAGTAGCACTCTTACCTACAACTTGGCGTGATATGCTGTTGAAATCATGTACTTAGAAAAAAAAAAATGCTTAGCGCGGTCGATATGCGTTAGGGTTCGGACTTTCTTGGGAATTTCAGGAGATCACTGCTCCAGAGGATCCCTTTTGGACGGAACTTTGAAGAAGGGCATGCGCTCCGTACAAGTACAATGACCATAACGGCAGTTTGGTACAAAACACGTCCAACCCATTTTAGACACCTCTGAGCAGTTCAATGCCACCTTCGTTCATACCATAGCATAAAACGCGCGCTCCAAGAAAAAGGCGTGGCTTCACTCCAACAAGAAAGACGCAGGATGGGCAGCATGTGACATGTTGCTGCCCAGACGACTGCTGAATTCGCTCGTCGTAGCGCCATCAAAGAAGGCACCGACTAAGCTGCAAACCACTGATGACTGCCCGAACATAACGTGGACGCGCGGGGATTTCGTGGTGGAGGGGGGGGGGGGGGGTCAAGTAGCTGTCATATTTTTACGCCGTGCTTTGGGTATATAATAAAAGGAGGTTATCCGACTTGGCAAAAATCAGGCAGGATAAAAATTTAATCTTTCCCTATATGGAAATAAATCTTTATTTTGAGTCATGGTTATAGGCGGCATGAGGCACCACGAATGAAGAGGGCACAACTACCCACCCATCCATCCTTCCATCCATCTAAACTCCCGTCTCACCGAGTCACGGGAGATTGTTTTATGTTATGAGATTTATTAGCGTATATTTAATTGTGTATATTGACCGAACTGCTGCACCCGCGATCGACACCATGCCGTTTCAATTTTTCCAACTCCATTCTCATTATTCACCCTAAAATCCCCGAAAGAATGCGGCTTTGTTATCTCTCGGGTCCCATAATTTCGCATCGATTCGCTGCCGCTTTCCCCCCACATATTATTATGAGGCACTGTTAGTGCATGGTTTGTCTACTCACTATATATAGCTAACTATAGATTCAGTCGGAAAGCATGCGATGTCACACTGGGGCTAAGAAGCGAGCGAATATTTCTTGAAGAGGTGCAGGCGCATTTTGGACTGTTTTCCTACAGGTGTCTCGCATATTCACTTAATTTCATTTCTTTAATGAGCACAGGAGGCTTACGGTCAACGATTAATTTCGCTTGCACCACAATAGGACTCAAACCCACGTAGTCAAGATGGACGTTTCTCTACCATAAGTAGAGCTCACTAATAAGTCAACTCCCTCACATTCAAATAAAGCAGTGAGTCTAAGCGATTTCGTGTGAGCAATATTTCGGAGAGAGTGAGTCCTATAGTGAGTATGCTTGAGAAAAAGTTTGGTGAGTCTGAGTCGGGGTGAGCCAGCTCATATAATATTTTTTCAGTGAGTCTGAGTGAGGTCAACATTTTCTCTCGAGCTGTGCTCTATACCACGGTGTATATTCCTTACACCGTCCTCGGTACTCACTGCGCAAGATTGGGAACATAACTGCCTGAATTGTGCCCTATGCTTTGTCGTCGGGCGTGCATCACGGCAGTATCAGTGAGAAACACGTTTTTAAATATCTTCCGCATTTTGGCGGCTGATTTATGATAGTGAACAATGCTATGCTTCTCAAGAACGTCTGATGTGCTTACCAGCAGCTGCACGATATCGCGAAATGTATGGTGGAGAGCTGCTAATTACTTTCAGCGAATGCAGGCGCTCGCTTGAAAAAAAAAAGTTAGATTTGTAAGGCATTTGAAATCATGGTACGCTGTTACCTCATTTCAACGAGTGTGGTTCATTTTGATTATTTTTGAAACGTCGTCTCCTGTGGTGTTTCTCCAATAACGAATCACTGAAGCGTATTGAAAATATATTTACGCTCATGCGGCTGTAGAAACGTGGCTGATTAACAGGCTCCACATTCCAAAGCCTGAACACTGTGACCGCGAGGGTAAGTGGTATTCGCTTGTGAAAGGGGCCTCCAACAGAGTTTGTCGTCCGGCCCCGCACACTAGATAAGTATCGTTGCAGTCGAACGAGGATTAACCTCTTGAGTGAGTATTGCTCCAATACCGCTGTAGGGAAGACGGATGTTTTGATCATGAAGGGATTATATCCTTTGGGCCAGGAAGTACGGAAATGAGTGTTCGTTTTCGAACGCTGGCCCCGACGCGTTGTCTTTTGTGCCTGAATGGCCTGTACAAGCGGCGACGAGATGTCATTGAGGACGGTGGTATCGTACTTACAACTAGACATAAATATCCCGAAGAACCGGCTACGAACCGTGGAAAAGGACGTTTTACATGGGAAAAGCAGCAGGTGGGCAAGCTATATGAGATCACTTCAGCGGGTTATCGTTTTCGTTGCATTGTGGTTTTGGGGATTATATTTCTGGCTTTCGGTTTAGGTAACCGTGGTTGGGAGTGTTCTTTCTGAATGTTATCAGATTGGCAATTGGCTGTCGTACAACTTGATTCATTCCTAATTGCTCTCAGAACAATTAGACTCTTTACGAATAGGCTACTCGTATAGTTTTGTAGTTAGTGAGAAATCAGAAATGGTCATTCCACGCTGAATGCCTCAGTCATTTCAGCGACTATCTCTAATGTGTTCGAAAAAAATCGTGCGGATTTGGAACCTTTGAAAACAGTGAGTTGGTAGAATGTTTCGGAGATAAAAAATTTATGGTGACGTGGGTGTTGTCGACTTCGCTAGATATGAGAGAAAAATAAGCTTTGGCCATGAGCGAAAATTTCACAGATGCACTGAATGAATAATGAAGAATCTTTGCCTGGCATGCGTTTTGAGTCCAGACCTTCTATGAGATAAACAATCGCTTTACCACTGAACCACGCCATTGCGTGAAACTGCTTCAAAAAAATGAAAGAAAACGCTACACAAATGTCACGTAATGCAAGGAGGAGTCTCCTTAACGCATGTATCTTGCGAAGTAGATGCCTAGAATCGCGCCAGGCGTCAAGACTTGAGAATTGCACAACAATTTAACGGTTTAAAGACACACCCCATTACAAAGCGCTCATTCATATTTAATCATCGTCAGCAGCAGAAACATCACGAACCTGACAAGCTGCGCAAGTTCATGCTGCCACTTTATATTCTCCGCTGTTTATTTTCTCTTCTTCCCTACTTTTCGGGCAAGAATCCTCTAACGGTCTTGCATTATTAATATCGCGGACGCGTCCATCTTTCTCTGCTGCCGATAAAACGCGAGGCTTCATGCAGGCTAGTGTCCAAGCACACATTCGGGTGGATGTCTCCACATTCGATCAGAATATGTTCCGACTTTATTAGCTACCCCACAGCACATACTGTTCTATGCTCCATATTGTATGCTATGTCTCCATATTCTATGATATGAATGAAGCAAAGAAGTAGAAATTCCAGTGATCGCTTTTCTTTGCTAGACACGATATTAATGAGAACCGGCTTGCAATAATTTCAATGATGCCCTGCCAGCGGCAAGTTATCACTTCTTCACCTATTTAGGCACATTTACATTACAATTACTTGTAATATCATCCCCTCTACTTTTCTTGGCATCATTGTCTGTTAGTTCGCGTTATTATTGTGTCTAACAAAAAATAACAGTCTTGAATTATCGCTTCTGTCTTCCATATATGGAGACGATATCGTTCGGACAGGATTGATACCTCCAATTAATATGCGAGGGATTATTGCTCAACTGTCAGCTCGTAATATGGCCACGCGCCACGTGATACCAAAAGGCAGAAAAGGAGTGTTTCGCACTCGACGCCAAAGCTACAATTGGATCTGACTAAAATTCCCAGGTTTATGTGCACGTATATACTACATAAAGTGGTCGGGGGCATGGCCTCCACTGTAACTCAGGTGGTCTATGGAGCATCGGATGCGATGCTTGAAGGTCTAGGTTCGGCCCTTACAACTTTCATGTTATGATTTTGTCTACCTCTCTCTCTTTAAACTTGCATTGTGACCATATTCCAAAAACTCCAAAGCGGGACGGGGAGGGTGGGTGTTTGGGAATGACAGAAGAAAGAACATGTCATATAGCTCAAACAGGCAACTCCACATTTAACGGCGCAGCCTTTCAGATATGAATTAAATGCACGTAGTGTGTCAAAAACTGCGCCTGTATGTGCCACAGGAATTGGGCAAGCACCCCTACCGAGTACAACAGGTGCGATGGAACGGAATGATGCTAGAAAGAGAGAGAGCGGAGCAAAGAATAGCGCCTCTTTAGATGGGAGTTGAGTGAAATCAGGAGCGCTGAGGCAAAAACTCTGAAGGGGGCTGAGAGGCGACCGGACTTCGATCGAAAGTGGGACAAAACACTGTCCCCCAAGGAGGTTGGCGGGACAGGGGGACTCCGAAACCAAGACATGTCCCGCCTAAATCAGGACGTCTGGTCACATTACATAGCTAATAACATCCCGTGTACGTTTTCTTGCATCATTGTTTGTTCTCGACAATATGCCCTTGCTTGGTGTTTTGCGCTTACTTCCTCTTCGACTCTTCCGCTCGGGTCCTGTTGTGTCTTTTGTAGGAATGCCACAGCAGACCAAACGCCGCGGCGCCTGCCCAGTGATGTGTGGTCAGCGAATGTATACAGGATCTGTGCGCCGTTTGCGTAGCGGCGGGTGGAAAGTGTCGAAACCTTGAGTTACACGTGGCCGTGAAACCAACAGATAATAAATGAAAAACTTGCAGAAGGCTTCGGCTTCGCTTTCAAGAATAGAACGTGATAGCGCATAATTGGGCCCCGTTGGCAACGCCTTCTCCATCGCTAGCCAAGCTTCCCTTGTCGGTGTGTGTAGTTTTGTGTAGTTGCGCCGTAGTTGTGCAAGCTCCGGCAGCCGCGCCTACGCCGGTCGGGGAGAGGGCGGATGCCCTCGTATTCCAGCGCACCCGTGGAGGCGCGGTCCTTCGCCCGCCCCGAACCGGTAGACAGTAGTCGACTGAGGTCACCGACACACGCGCGCGTTAAGAAGTGCACGTGGATAGAACCCAGAGCTTTACAATAGGGACGCAAGGCACAGCGGGATGCCCCGGCGAGAGGGCCGCTCCCTTTGGAATATTACGACAGGTGGCAGGACGGCCAGTAGCGACACTGCGGAAGAGCCAGGTAGGTTTCAGTACCCTTCGTGCGTAGCGGCTACGTCCTTTGGCACCTGCGCGGCCTAGCAAACTTGTTGGGTTGCAGCGATTACGCCCAAAAGTCGTTGTCTGCAAGGCGAATGTCCAATTATAGGCCTGACCACATGTACGCGTTGCAGCCCGTCAGTGCGAGCCCCTCTATATGCTTACCTTCGCATAGCAGCGCGTCGTCTCTCTAGATAGGGGGAGGGCGCGGAACCGCCTCAAAGAGGCAAGAGCTGCAACGCGCACGTGTGGTGAGGCCTACAGTCACAGCAGCGCTCAGATCGACATCCACGGCTAGACATCCCGAGTTGCTGCAAATCACCGAGCCGTCTTCGAGTGATGATTAAGTCAGCTGTCTGGAATTGTCGCCCTCAACGGGCTTTCCACTCCCGAACGGGGATAAACGCACTTATGAAGAAGGTCTGTTCTGTGTCATAGTTTTGTTTCTTCGCTCACTTCGTCATAGCCGAATGTGGTTGCTGTAGTGAGCGGAAAGGGAAGCGCGCGGGAGTTATCTATGCATCGCACCAACCAGCAGACGCTCTAAAAACTGGTTTTGCGTTCGTGCGACGGCTGCAGCGCCGCTCTCGGGACGAAATTGCTCGCATGTGAAACAGGCTTTGGTGATAACACGTGTGTAATAGTGAAGACTCATTACACTTGAAGTAGTGCCCTTTAGATACGTAATCTTGCGTTACACCAACATAGATCCACACATGGGGATCCTACGACGCTCTGCACTCGTAGTTCGATTCACATATTGCAGTTTTTTTTACCACTTCAACCCAGCGGTTTAGTTGTTTTCTTGTTACCAATGGACACGTACCACGATGACAACTAATTCCGGAGCCTTTTTACTGGAATGATCAAAGGCAAAAAAAAAAGAAACGAGTTCCTTTTCAAACCCCTATTTCGTCGTCCGGGCCGCTTGCATCCGGTTGCTGGCTCCGCAGCGCACCGACGCCTTGCGGCATTCCAGTGACCGAAAACTCTGTGGACCACGAAAGCCAACTCTTCATATTGCTATACCATGGCCACGTGTACGAGCGTGCAACAAGGCTTGCGTGGTGAAAAGAAAGGTGCAACACAAATAAACGTGGCTATGCTGTAGTTGTCTAATTGCACTCTGATACACTGTTCATTTGCATATTTCAAGGTTTAGGAGCGCATAAATGGCGGCATATCTACGGGATGAATGATGGAGAGTGGGGCGAAGCATCCGTCCGTCTATTCGTTCTTGCTTCCGTCCGTCCATGCGTCTGTCTGTCTTACCGTGCGTGCGTCCATCCGCCCATCCGTGCGTGCGTCTGTTCGTGCGCCTGCACGTCCATCCGTGCGTCCGTCCCTGCGTTCACCCATGCATCCGCCCCTGCGTTCGTCCATGCGTGCATCCGTTCGTGCAGCCATCCATGGGTCCGTCCATGCATCTGTCTGTGTGTCCGTTTGTACATCTAGTCAACAATCCAAGTACCACCATCTCGCATCTTTTCATCATATATTCCGCATATAGAAGCACCGCCATCCAGCGGACATTACAAGGACTAAACGAGAGGTGGCACACGCCCACTTTCTTAAGGTTTGCGCTTCGTGTCTACTTCTCACCTTTAACCACCTCGAGTTCATGGTATATAGTAGTGCACTGTATTCATGGCACTGCGGCCCAACGCTCGCTAAACCTTTCTAAAACCAAGGAAGTTACGCCCAGCGAGTATAACGTAGCAACCATTTCTTGTGTTGCGCCTTTGGGTAGCGTGGTGCGGACTCGGGCCATCCGAGTCCCCGGAGAGGACGAGTAGAGAAGCCGGAGAAGGAGAAAAAAATGTTTATATACAGTATTTACATGGTAGCGTGGTACAACATGAAAAGAGAATCACACACGAGCGCCTCTGCGCTAGCGTTTTTATACATCGTCCGCCTTCCCAAGATCCCTTGCAAAGAAAATTTATGCGCAGGATACTCCAATGAGATCGTCGTCTTCCTCTCCGTCCCCGAAGAGGGAAAGCCAAACACCGCCTCCCTCTGAACCTAGGAAAGGGGCAAGACATGCCCAGTTCGCTGTTTGGTGAGGGAGACCCCACGCGCCAGCGTGGCACCACAGTGAGATGACGTGGAATCCCATGCGCAAAGTCGCTCCCTGATGCAGCCAGGTTGACTCAAGCAAGGCAGAATACCCCGTACAGCTGCTGGGTCGACGCTGCTTCGGAGTGTTGCTCTCGGCGGCTGACAAAAGCTTGGCCAACGACTTTTGTGTCAAGAGGAGCCGGCGACGTGGTTTTTCCAGATTGTCCGCGTCCGTCGCCGTCCCGGTGCAGGGTTGACTCATCAACAGCTGCCAGGTGCCAGCAGGCCGCGAAGACCACGTGGAACTTGGGCGAGGCACAACAGCACCCCCGCCGCCAGATGATACATCGGGAGGTCGAGTTGTTCCATGCAGCTCGGCCGGGTCGATGTCGGCGACGTTCCGGCAAGGCTCTTGCTTTCTCGAAGGGCCTGGTCAAACTGGAATGCTCCAAGAGCTGGCCTCTGCGCCCCGCTTCGGTGAAAAGTGGGTGACAAGCTCCAAGAAACGACCTTTGTCAGCCACACACAATGCGACAAGCACCGCGTGCACGCCACTCTCATCGCCAGGCCTCCGATTTTACAAAGCAAACATCTTATCTTAATAACTTAAGCTCAAGGAAACAATGTGCATACCAATCGGGACAAGTGTCCAGTAACTCTTTCATACGTAACTCCATTTGGAATCGAGATAACATTATAATCAAGCTAAACAAGCAAACTGTAGAGCTCGGGACAACGAGGGAGTCAGTGAAAAATTTCTCTAAGCCCTCACTGTAACACATTGAAAAAAAAAGTACACATAAACTAGGTAAAGGTAAACAAAAAAAATCAAACAAACCTTCCGCGTCTTTTGACGAGTCAAAACGCTCGACTTAGGGCGTCTGCATTTGTATGAAGGCCACCTCTCTTGTAGCGCACCTCGAAATTGTGCTGCTGCAGTGCTATGCTCCATCTGAGCAAACGACCATTCTTAGGTGACATTTGGTGTAACCAGGTTAGTGGAGAGTGATCAGTTTCTATAATAAACTTAGAGCCAGCAACATAGCAGCCTAGTTTTCGTACGGCCCAAACAATGCAAGCACATTCTTTTTCCGAAGTGCTATAAGCCTCTTCCCTGCTGCTCAATTTGCGACTCAAATACAAAACCGGCCGCTCCTCTCCACTCTGGTCCGTCTGACATAGCACTGCTCCTAAACCGCGTTCGCTTGCATCACACTGAATAGTGAAAGGTTTTGCAAAATCCGGTGCCCTCAAGACGGGTTTCTCACTCAATGCGTGCTTCAGCTTCTGAAAAGCGTCTTCCTTTTTAGAGTCCCATTGAATGTTCACAGGTTCGGTCTTGCGTAAACTATCTGTCAAAGGGCTGGCAATCTCGGAGTAATTCGGGACGTAATGCTGATAGTAACCTGTGAGGCCGAGGAATGCTCTCATCTCGGTCTTAGTGCTGGGACGACGATAACCGACCACCGCGGCTACCTTGAGTTCGGACGGTCGACGACGCCCATTTCCTACAATGTGCCCTAAATAGCTTACTTCAGCACAGCCCAAATGACATTTCTCTCTCTTTACCGTAAGACCTGCATTTTTGACCCGTTCCAAAACCATCCGAAGGTGTTCAACATGGTCTTCCCATTTGTCCGAAAATATCGCCACATCGTCTAGGTAAGGCAGCGCAAATTTCTCGAGCCCGTGGAGAACCTTATCCATCAGGCGGCTGAAACAATACGGCGCGTTCTTGAGCCCAAAGCTCATCATCAAAGGACGAAAAGTGCCCAGGGGTGAGATAAAAGCAGCGTATCGACTCGCGCGCTCTGTCAAAGGGACCTGCCAATACCCCCTAACAAGGTCTAACGTAGAAATGTATTTCGCCTTAGACACTGTCTCTACCCTCTCTTCAATGTTAGGAATAGGGTAAGTCTGGTCGACTGTTACAGAGTTCAGGCGGCGATAGTCCACGCATGGCCTTGGATCACGGCCCGGAATCTCAACCAAAATCAAAGGCGAGGTGAAATCACTGTCTGCTTCGATGATAACACCTAGGTCGATCATGCGGCGAATTTCGGCCTCTAGTATCTCTCTCTGTCTAGGTGACACCCGATACGGCTTACAGCTGATCGGCTTGTTAATCGTCAGCTCAATGTCGTGCTTAATCACATCCGTTTTGCCTGGCTTCTCGGAGAAAACGGTAGCGAATTCCTGTACTAAAAGCTCTAAATCTTCCTCTTGAGCCTTACTTAGGGTGTTCCCTGTGTCTACCCTATCGGACAATGTGCTGCTGACCGTGCCATCGGAAAGACAAAGGATTTCCGCGCCCTCATCCTCAGGAACATTGAGTGCAAGGTTTACTACTGCTTTTCGTCGCATGTAGGGTTTCATTAGGTTACTGTGATACACTTTGGGGCATTTCCGGCCCCACTTTACCTCGTAGTTGGTGTCTGAAAGCACTGACAACACTGTCGCTGGTCCCTCCCATTGTACGTCCAGCTTGTTTTTTCTTGAAGGGCACAACAGCATCACCTCATCGCCCACTCTAAAGACTCGCTTTCGAGCTGACTTATCGTAACGGGCCTTGGAAAGCGCCTGTGCTGCGCGCATGTTGCTCTCCACCACTTCGCGTGTAGTCCCCAGTCGCCCCAATAAATCCAGTACATAGGAAACCACATTAGGGTCCTCCCCATATCCAGTCCATGACTCTCGTATTAAGTGCAGCGGACCTCTCAAGTTCCTGCCGTAGACAAGTTCAGCCGGACTAAAACCCGTACTCTCGTGTGGGGCCGACCTCAGAGAAAACATCGCAGCTGGTATACACCCCTCCCAGTCACTTTTATGCTCAAAGCACAAAGCTCGCAAAACGCGTTTCATGACCGAGTGCATGCGTTCCACAGGGTTCGACTGTGGATGGTGAATAGAGCTATGCGCGATTTTTATCCCGCAGCGTTCTAGGAATGTAGTCGTAAGGCAGCTTGTGAACACACTTCCGTTGTCACACTGTATCTCCGAGGGAAAACCCACCCGAGAAAAAATAGACAACAATGCGTCCACCACGCATACTGAACTCAACTCTTTCAGTGCGATTGCCTCCGGGAACTTGGTGGCAACGCACAGCGCGGTCAGGACGTACCGATATCCTGATTTAGATGGAGGCAGAGGCCCCACGATGTCAATCACGAGCCGACGGAAGGGTTCTGTGACTATTGGCACTAGTTTCATTGGTGCCTTCCATTTGTCTGTTGATTTTCCTATCCGCTGACAAGTGTCGCATCCACGGACAAACATCTCTACATCCTTCCAGCACCCGGGCCAGTAGAACTCCTGAGCCAGCTTAGCTTTCGTTTTCTTTATACCTAAGTGGCCCGCCCAGGCGTTGCTGTGGGCCAGGTCGAGAATGTTCCGCCGGTATTTTAGTGGAACTACCACTTGGTTGTAGACCCGCCCTTTAGCGTTCTCATACCTGCGATGCAACACCTCGTTTTGGGTGTAGAACGAAACGTTCTTCCTAGAGTTACCTTCCTTATGTATGGCATCTAGCAGCATAGAGAGTGCGAGATCCGCCTTTTGATCGACCACTAGCGTTGCACGGTCGGTTCTGGCTAGCTGACACCAACTGGTGGACGCGGGTGTTAACACCGAGCCTGTCACCAAGTCCTCGTTTTCGGGCGTTAGAGATATTTCCTCGCTGTTGTCGACCATAGCCCCAGTTTCCGTCTCGACAACTCGCATGGCAGACTCATTTTCCGTCGCAACTACCTCAGGTTTTCCTACACTGCCCTCGGACGTCTGTTCCCCAGAGGGTGAGCTGCTCAGCTGTTGCGTCAGCTCGCGCGCCTTCGAACGGGTAAGGGCCATGCAAGCTATTTCGGTGGCAAATGATTCTCCACGTGTTTTTAACATTTCCTCAGACTTATTTGAAAATAGGTAAGGGAAGTGCTCCGGGAGGTTGGCTGAAATTGCTGCTTCCGTACACAATTGGCCGAAAGGGCCCTCGATTACAACCCTCGCTATCGGTAGGCAGACGCTTTGCTTTTCTGCCACTTGCCGAATCCAGGCACACTCTCCTATATAGTCTTCGGAAGATACGCAACTTGGATGCGCTACATCCATTGTGGCCGCCGAGTCACTCAATACCCTACACATTCGGCCGTTCACTGAGAGTGTCCTCATGTAAGGCTTCAACAGCTTTAAGCTATCCTCTGACTCCTGAATTGTGGCAAATGCCATGTGCCTCTTACAGCTCCTGGCCATGTGGCCCTTTTCTCCGCAGCTGTAGCAAACAACTGGCTTCCGCGCTTCTAACGCATGCGCTATGTCACCAGGCGCCTTTGAACCTGATGAAGGTGCCGCCTTAGTCCCCTCACTGTCCTTTCCCTGCTGATTGTCTAATAACTTGGAATTTTCGGGTTTCCAGTTATTTCTTGCAAACCTCTTGCGTCCCTGGTTTCCCGACCAGCTTTCTACCTTTTCATTTTTTTCCGAAGTTCGTGGTGTATTGCGGAGACTACGGCGTGAGCAGTAATCTTCGGCGAGTTCTGCTGCCTTGTTCATGTCTACGTCTTTCATCCTATCCTGCACCCAAAGCCTTACCTCCTCGGGAATTCCCCGGTAAAACTGCTCAAGTACCATCAACTCAATGACCTTGTCATGGTTGCCATAGACTTGCGCGCTTTTGAGCCACTCTTCAAAGTTGGCTCTAATTTGGTAGGCATAGTCTGAATGAGATTCGTTGCCCCTCTTAGAGTGCCTGAACCGCAGGCGGAAAGCCTCTGTCGATAGGCGACATTTTCGTAGCAATGCAGCCTTTACCCTGTCATACACCTCGGAGTCCTCTTTATTCATTCTTGCGATAACATCGGACACTTCGCCTGGTAGTACGCATATCAGTTTTTGTGGCCAAGTCTCCCTACTAAACCCTGCATTTTCGCATGCTCGCTCAAAATGCACGAGGTATAATGCAATGTCGTCACCCGCCTTGAAGGTGTGGATTAGATCCTTTATCTTTGATTCTCCACCCCCTGAATTTTGATTTCCCACGGACATACGAAGCTCCAGTTCTTTCAGACGGATTTCATGTTCTTTATCCTCGCGATCCCTCCTTATTTCCTCCTCTCTTTGTTCACGGGCTAAGCGCTCACGCTCCTCTTTCTTTGCCAAAATGGTTTCTCTGGCCTCAATGGCCTCTTCTAAACTCACTTCCTCTTTTCCCAAGTGCTCCAAAATTTGTTGTTTTCTTTTAACCGAGCCGACCGAAATATTCAGCTCCTGACAAATTTCGAGGAGTTCTTGGACCTTAAACTTCTCCATCTTAGATATGCACACCGTTTCTCTTCTAAGGTAATTTTGCCCACGAGCCACCCAATTCTTGGTCTGCGAATCAAAATTTACCAAAATCACCCTACCACGTTACCGACCATCTGCGCTAACGAGTCTGGCGAAAAGAAGAGCAAACACGCGGCACTCACCACTTCGATGCAGCCGACGCAGGCGAATCCCATAAGCTGCCAGCCACTGTTGCGCCTTTGGGTAGCGTGGTGCGGACTCGGGCCATCCGAGTCCCCGGAGAGGACGAGTAGAGAAGCCGGAGAAGGAGAAAAAAATGTTTATATACAGTATTTACATGGTAGCGTGGTACAACATGAAAAGAGAATCACACACGAGCGCCTCTGCGCTAGCGTTTTTATACATCGTCCGCCTTCCCAAGATCCCTTGCAAAGAAAATTTATGCGCAGGATACTCCAATGAGATCGTCGTCTTCCTCTCCGTCCCCGAAGAGGGAAAGCCAAACACCGCCTCCCTCTGAACCTAGGAAAGGGGCAAGACATGCCCAGTTCGCTGTTTGGTGAGGGAGACCCCACGCGAGAGATTGTGGTTATATCAGAAGAAAAGAAAAGAAAGGTGCCGACCCGTAACTGTCTCTCCTTACGAGGACACCTCAACAGGTCAGCAGAGGAATGGGATATGGGGAATAAAAGATATAGAGAGAAGGAATAAAAAGAATAGAAGGAAAATAGATGGATAAGAAGCCGCCAGCCAACGAGAGGAAAAAAGAAGGAGATAGGAAAGTGGGGATCCGGTCGAAGCAGTCCAAGGGCGGGGTGCCACAATGCGAGAGCTGCACGGCATCAGGAGACCGCGGAGGGCGAACCAGTCGGCGGGAGCTACGCTGAAGTCGGAGATCGCGAGGGCACAACCGTCCAGCTTGAAATCCTCCGAGCGAATGCCAGACCCCACGCGCCAGCGTGGCACCACAGTGAGATGACGTGGAATTCCATGCGCAAAGTCGCTCCCTGATGCAGCCAGGTTGACTCAAGCAAGGCAGAATACCCCGTACAGCTGCTGGGTCGACGCTGCTTCGGAGTGTTGCTCTCGGCGGCTGACAAAAGCTTGGCCAACGACTTTTGTGTCAAGAGGAGCCGGCGACGTGGTTTTTCCAGATTGTCCGCGTCCGTCGCCGTCCCGGTGCAGGGTTGACTCATCAACAGCTGCCAGGTGCCAGCAGGCCGCGAAGACCACGTGGAACTTGGGCGAGGCACAACACTTGTCAGATAGTGCTCAATGTACATGCCAATGGCTGCTAATGGGGAATGAGAGACAGGAGAATCCGGCTTTTTGTTAACGCACACGCTGCGAATTTTTTATTGTTCAACAACGCACAGGAGAAATCTCTCACCGGCACCATCTTGCAGGTCAAAGCGTAAGACATGTTACGTATTACGATGAGGTACGAACGGGTGCTGCTTTAAAGAGCTTTGCCCCTAAAATCAACCATCGCAGAAAGCTGGTGAAATTCTCAGCTCGAGCGCACCAAAACAAGCGAACTCGGAAAAAAAATTGGCCCCATATCTGCATGTTAATATGCAGATGTCGTCCAAAGACGATAGTCTTGCATGTGAAGAGAGTGAACAAAACATTTATTTGATGTTCTGCGCAAGAAAATCGGGTAATGCTATTCTGGAGGCGCTGCGTTAGTGCGTCGAGCGTGCAGCGGAGGCGAACGAGTGCATCAAGCACGTCACACGTGAGACATGAGTGCCATCTGGCAGTTTTTTCGGAAAACGAAGACACGTGGCTCTGAGACGGGTATGCGCGCCCGTCTCAGACGTGATAAGGTGCAGAACGCAAGGCGACGGTAGGTGCCACCACCGTCTCGTCTTAGCAAAGCGTTGGAAACACTCGTCTTTTCGTGCAAGCGTCGCTTGGTCAGCGCAGCGTGATAAGCGCTACGGTCCTTAACATTACTTATGTATGCCTTTTCTAGTAAAAGGCACACATGCAGAATATATATTCTGTGTTGTTATGGTGCCCAGACATGCGCGATAATTTCTTTTTGATTGACAATTGCACAAGTATGAAAGCTAATTCTTGAGCAACATTGGTGGGCGCTGCGGATGGGGTCGGCCGTTTCAAGTACCCGGTGCCGTTAAGAAGGGACAAACAGACAAATGTACAGACAGACAGACCAATATTTTTTTTAAAGAAAGAGTCCCAAAGAAAGAGTCCCAAAGAAAGAGTCCCAAAGAAAGGTCCCAAAGAAAGGGTATCGTTTTTAGAAAAGGGAACCAGCGGGCGCTTTCCGCAACCATAGCGGCGCATCGCAGAGGTGTGCCGCGCAGCAGCCGTGCATACGCGTGTCCTGGTGCCACTCATCGCCACCGCTCAGTCACTCGAACGTGAAACAAGCTCAAAAGAGCAGTGACACAAAACTTTTCCGTCTTGATTTTTTATGGCAGTAGGTAGTTTATGACCCGCTTATCACGGCCGGAAACCTGGTTTGCGTGAGTAGTCGCTCTTTTCGAGCACCTTGTCTCAGTTTCGGTTTGAAAGAGCACCGAGCTAGGCAGGAGCAGTTGCGGGGGCAAGGTAAACGCAGCTGACCGCGGGACCACACAAAACTGTGACGTGGGTGCTGCACTCGAGAGGGTGCACCAGTGGGCACCGCACTGACAGTCAGCACACGCGAAGCCGAAGGCACGGAGGAAGAAATTAAAGCTGGCGCAGCGCAAGTCGCGTGCCAGCAACCAGCAAACACAAACTCGTGACGTAGGTTTGTTTACATTGCCCCTGCGTCGACGTTTGCGTCGCGAGGGGCTCCACGTCTCGCTCAGTCGCTCGGTGTGCTCTTTAGTATTGATATTTAATACGTTCTATAGGCAATGTTTACCCTTGATGATTTCGTAGATGCTGTGCATGTCTCCACATAAATCTGCGTCGCCCATTCTCTCTCCCTCGAAATTTCGTGTGAGTGCTCCAATAAGAAGTGTGCTCAACGACGTGCGGCTAGGAGGATATTATCCGAGGGATTTGTTTTTTTTTATACACCAATAATGAAAATCACATACAGTTAAGCCAAGGAGAACTTAGGAGACACTATTAGCAGTTTTTAACTGTAGTCTAATTATCCTCACTCACGTTGGTGTCGGGGGTGGCGCCGACGCGCACAACAAAATCTTTACGAAATGAGCTGTTTAACACTGTCGCGTTTAAATGAGGATTACAGACAGAAGGCAGCCAAGTCTGCTCGGAAGTCAAGCAATCTTCCACTTCAGGTGTTTAAATTGCTTTTCCAAAACACCGTATGGCAGCGCGATGGGGCGGCCATGTCAATTGTTATTGCAGTTTTGACGGCCTTCTTTATAAAAAAAATGTGGTTAATTTCTCTGTCATGGATTTATATAAAACGGATGTCAAATGCGCCTTCACAGATGCCCTGATATTCTTTACAGCAACGCTCTTACGCCGTCCGTCGGTCCGGTTCGCGATGTAGACCAGCAACTATTATCAATATTTTTTCTTACAGGTCGACCAAATTTACTGCCATTAATGTAACATATAGAGTGCCCCAAAAACAAACCAAACAAATGATTTATGCAAATTTAGAAAAGCAGCGGCCCATGTACGGGCCCGCTGATGGGCCTCTACTTTTCTTAATTTGCATAAATGATTTCTCTGGTTGCACCTCCTCTCCCATTCGTGTTTATGCCGATGATTGCGTTTCGTACCAAGTCATTCAAATACACGATGATCGTTACCGCTTGCAGGAGTAATTTGCTGGGTTTTGCGATTGGAACTACGCTTCTTCGCACAATCTCTAATCATGACACAGTGAGTGCTTCGTTACTTCATAAAAATATACGTTTATTTAATTTTGACGTAGAGGTAACTTGCATATGCATTTGCATCAGTTGCCTCCAGAGAGTCTGTGATGGTTTTTACAAAGGCCGTTCTTGCAGCTATCGCTGTGATTGTGATGCGTTTCCTGCGCAGCCAGGCAGCAAGCCAAATGCGCCCGACCCAAACGTTCAGCACCCCCTTCATTGGCTCTTTACTGCCATTCTTTGTTGGCTAGCCTTCGCGTCTGCTTTGCGTTCAGGGGTGAGGGGTCGCCATATGGCGATTGTCAGATGAGGTAATTTTTTGTTCAGTTATGTATGTATGTATGTATGTATGTATGTATGTATGTATGTATGTATGTATGTATGTATGTATGTATGTGTGCATGTGTGCATGTGTGCATGTGTGCATGTATGTATGTATGTATGTATGTATGTATGTATGTATGTATGTATGTATGTATGTATGTATGTGTGTGTGTATGTGTGTGTGTGTGTGTGTGTGTGTGTGTGTGTGTGTGTGTGTGTGTGTGTGTGTGTGTGTGTGTGTGTGTGTGTGTGTGTGTGTGTGTGTGTGTGTGTGTGTGTGTGTGTGTGTGTGTGTGTGTGTGTGTGTGTGTGTGTGTGTTATGTAAGTACGTAAGTACGCCTGTGTGCGTGTGTCATCTACTTGAAGCGTGTTGGCGGTTGAACAAAAAGTTTTCTTTTTAGTGGCCTATCTGCTGTCCGGACGCCAGGTAAATATTTGTATGTGTGCGTATGTGTGTGTGTGTGCGTATGCATGAGTTGTGTTTATAGAAGAGGTGTTCAAATGGAAATGTATAATAACGCACTGTGTGCAAAAAGGAAGATTTCATTTAATGTGAACACAATGCGCTTGATCACAATGACCCCATTTATGAACGGGCTGAAGAATTCCTTGTTCCCAACATGCCCGTGGCCGTGACCTAGTCTTGCACAGCGGCATTGAGTTCGTCGTCCGAGTTGAAGCGCTTCCCTTTCATGTGTTTTTTTTCCACGGCACAAAGCATCTGGAAAGCGGAGGTGATGAATCAAGGTCGATTTAATACCTTCAGCTATCAGAAATTCATTAGTGCCTCGCTGCTCTTCAATCGTCGAATTTTGCGACGTGAACGCCATCTGTCTTCGCGCACACTGCTGCCTCTTTTGGACGACACTCTTTATAACAGTCCCTGCTCTCTCCTGCACATTCGTGCGCCTCTGCATGCTCCGATTTATGGTGAAGACTCCAATGCTATTCTTGATGTCGCGCTACATTATCTCATAGTGGCATGACGACAGTTATAGCACGAGAACCGCACGATGACAAAGGGTTCGTTCTGTTCTCGCAATATCGTCATGCCATACCAACTAGCCCAAACTGCCGCACTCATAGCGACATACGTACCTATGCTAACGGTCATGTTGTTACGACGTTTCTTACCCATTAATATGAACGCCACTTTTATATCGTACATAAGCTATACTCGAGGACAACTTTCTGTGGCAATGAAGGCAAGGCTGCCTGGGCGGAGCTACTGTTCCTGTACTCCTCCGCGAAGTAGTCTGGTTCGGCTCCCGTTTCGAATGACGTCCGCGTTAATGTAATCCCATTGCACACAATTTGATGCGCCCGCTTGATGAGCCATTTGTGAGCGCGATTCGAGAGAAGTTCCTTCGGCGAGTCGTCGGAATAGCTAGAGGGCTACGCGCGCTCACCTACAGACGAAGACGCCATTTTGACTGTGAGGTGCACGTAAAACGTGCGACGTTTTCAGACACGCAAAAACTCCAAATGACTCTTCAGAAAGCAACAACAAATAATGGTATCTCCCCAGCACGTGCAGCGTCTATTTCTAAACAGCATCTGGTAGAAAATAATGTTGTTCGTTTTTATTACTTTCACGCGGAAAACACAGACGCATTCATGGCACCATAGAGTTTCCTAATATACACTAGTTGGAACTCTGGCGCTAGTGTCTAAGGGAGCTGCAACGCACGACACTTCAGCGAGCATGAGAATGATGGGTAGTACACACATCTGTCTGATATTCGTACTTCTGGCCTGCTTTTGGCTCCGTGTGTGTTCGTGTGGCTTCGAGCTGTTTTCTTATGAAACAAATATTAGCGAATGTTCAGCGGTTGCGCATCGCCATCTTATTTTTTTAAACTTAGCTTTCCAAATCGGGTCACAAAGCTCAAAAGGGTTTAATCTTTCTTTCAAAACAAAACCAAAACACAGCAATAAACGAAGCCGCAAGTACGATTCGCCACCCACAAGTACGAAGACCAGGCAAATGTGTGTACTACCCATCATTCCCATGGTCGCTGAACGATCGCAGCGCCAGAGTCTCCTCTAGCTAATTTTAGAAAACTCTATGCATGCCACTATATTTTACAGTGGTGGCACATGCCCACTTTGGCTCCATAGCCTTACCTTCATTGCCACAGAAAGTTATCCCCGAGTATATTTGGCTAGAGAGCGGCATGGTAAAGAAAGCTGGCGGATCTTGGAAAAAAGGAAGTCACTTCACTAATGAACGGCTCGATTACTTCTAGGATTAGTTTCGCACGATGACAGAGAGAGACAGGTTAAGTCAAAGGCAGGGAGGTTGACCAAGAAAGATTTTTCTGTTTGATACCCTGCACTGGGGAAGTGCAAGGGGGATAAAAAAAGCCCTTGCAATGGGTGCACCCTGTGGCTTCAGTATTAGCAGTTCAGTTTCCCTACGAACATTCCTTTCGTTGATGAAGACCCTACCCGAACATTTGAAACTTCTAAGCCTGCCTGATGACTAGGCCTTACTTTTTTATTAGCGGATCCGGAAGAGGGTTCGTTTACTTTTAATGAAGTTGTTCTCTCTCACATCGTTCTCTAACTCATTCAGTGTTACCTTGAGGTAATGCCACGTGCAAACGCTTTAGCACTTTTCCCAAGGAACAACGCTAGCATATTCCACAAAAGTTCGTGACGGCTTCTCTTATGCAAAACCCGAGGAAGTGCGTAGCAGAGGCAGCACGAGCACCCGGTGATTACCGCGCGTGAAGTGCCCACTGCTTCGTTTACCAAATGGTCGATGACGCCATGTCAATGTTTGAGGTGAGCTTGTGGAGTTTGCCAGGCACATTTAGAATCTTTTTCGAGAGATTGGCGAACTCTGTGTGTGATACGTGCGATTTTGACGCGCTTTATGGACTTGGTGCAGTCGAGATGCGCATCATCGGCGATGAGTTCTATCGGTCCGTTTTCCTGCCGCGAAACGCCGAGCCAACAAAGCGTAAGGGCAGGGGCATTGACTTGTACGACTAGATTCTTTCAAATTAAGAAGTTTGATAGGATTTATGTTTGGTGAGGCGGTGACGTCCTCTGTTGCCGGCCCTGGAGGCCATCGCAGATTTCTTAAACGTTCTTACCAATTTTAGTTGATGATTGCAATTACTTTCCGATTATTTCTGATAATTATAATACTGTTTACCTTGTCCGTTCATGTCAACCCCGTTTTGAGCATTGCTAGCTTTTGCTATGGTCTGTATCAAGCGCTATACTGGGAGCGGGATCACGCCACGTGATATGAATCGGAGCACGACAAGCTGGCCCCTTGAAGTGCTGTGCTCTTAAAAGGTAAATAAATGGTAATAATTCTTAGGGTTTCACGTCCCAAAACCACGATATGATTATGAGAGATGCTGTAGTGAAGGGCTCCGGAAATTTCGACCATCTGGTGTTCTTGAACGTGCACTCAAATCTGAGTACACGGGCCTTGAGCATTTTCACCTGCACCGAAAATGCGACCTTCGCGGCCGGGATTCGACCCCGCGACTTTGGGGTCAGCAGTCGAGCATTGTAACCACTAGACCACTACGGCGGGTAGGTAAAGAAAAACAGAAAAAAAAGTTTAGGAATAAGCCAAATGAACGCTGCTGCATGAATACAGCTAGTGTGGCAGTAAACTATATATACAATGGCTGGATAAGAGAGAAAAAGAAATCGTGGACTAATAGCGCAGAAGCAGAAACAAAAGTAATGAGAACTGACTAGGCTGTAATAATTGCATTGGTTTAAACTTGGGTGAGTTCAGCAATTTCGCTGTGGCGCGCGTGACGGATGCTATATATAGTTCGCGTAGAATTTCAGTCTATAGCGCAGCGCTATGCATTACGTGTTTCACGAGTTGGAGTACTACTTGCTTGCTCCAGACTGTGCTCCACTTTATTATTGCAATAAAGAATGACAGGGCCGCTAACAAAGTCTGAATACGTCACTGTTGATAAAACGAATGAGCTCTATGAAAAAGCAGACACTTTTTTCATATTTTCATATACTATAGCATTTGCCTTTGTATGAATTCTAACCTAGGTAGAAGTGCAGGAGTATAGATTGTAAGATACGAAGCACCCTTTGATAGGGGTTCTCGCTGCAGCAGTGTTTCTGGGGAAGGGAATAGGAACGTTTTTTTGATCCGGGGGGGGGGGGGGGTGCGGGGTGTAAGCGTGGTCGAGTGTCATCTAGTGTTCTGTATCCCATGGCATAAAAACATTTCAAGAGAGGGTAGAGTAGGGAGGGGAATGTGCCTGCTGGTGTACTACCAAAGGTTAGACAACTGCGCTCGTACCAACGTTCCGACAGCTTGTTTTCTTCAAGGTTGCCATTGCTTTGAGGCTGATGAGACCACAAGCGAAAACGTTGGCTCTACGACACAATATATATAAAAATGCTAGATCATTTATTTGCGCTGTAACGTTTCTGCAAGTATATATATATATATATATATATATATATATATATATATATATATATATATATATATATATATATATATATATATATATATAGTCTTTTCGTATAAGTTTTGTAAATAAGAGAAAAATGTAACACGTTGCACTGAGAGCATGCTTATTTTTATGCTAGAACGAAGTTGATACCATATGCACCAGATATGCACCAGGCAACGTAGTTTTCGCAACCGCGCGCTGCTTCGGCTGTACACTTCCCAGTCGAAGCGCGATCGCACCTAGTAATATTTCTCCAAAGTAAACTTGTTGGCTGGCTCACCTGTTGCTGCGCGAATCGCTCTATGAACCTGTAGATATGTAAAGACGTCTTACGAGCATCCGCAACACCCCCGAAAAGTGATTTCTGCTCGAGAGTGGTCATCACAATGGAAGTGCACGCATTTCGGGTTGTGAAAATATTGTCCTACTAGCCGGGCTATGTGAAAGAATCACGCGGCTGACCGCGTCGATTGCAGCGACCCCTGCGCTGGGCGGCGGCGTGCGCGCTCGTTGTGTCGCAGAGTAGAACGTGCCTCCAGTGTCGCTGGCCGCTTCTCGCTCGGCGGTTCCCGGCGGGGAAGTTCGATCGACCTTTGATGCCGTCGCTGGCAAACTGCTCCCGGACATTCCGTCACCGAGAATATTGCGACTTGAATGAAGACAGTGCGCTGTAGTTGAAAGGAACATCTGAAAGCCTCCGTGCACTCGTACGTCTGCCACTGAAGTGTTTCCATCAAGGAGAGACAAGAGAAACGAATTAGTTTGCTGCGTGGGAAAAACTGACCGCCTTTCGTAAAGGGTGAATCTGCCAGTCGAAAAGCAGACGACGCAGAAGAGTCGCCCAATGGACATTCTTCTTAAAAAGAAAGCCAAGAGAGAACAAAAACTTTTCTATCTGAGACAACTGACCCAAGATCTTGGATTAAGCATCTGCTATAAGCAACATATCCCACTATAGCTGCCGTAGACAGGTTGGAAACCGAAGCCATCTCAGTTTTATCAGCAGTGTCATTTATCTATAGATACGGACCCCAACGTGAAGCCATTCCTGGAGAATTCGTCCACAGTAGTAAACTATTTCATTCCGCAAGAAGTAGACAAACGAGCTTATTTCAACAAGAACCTCTCGTGGTTTCATGCCGTGATAACCGGCATTTGGTTAGTCAAGACGGTTCCACAGTTTCGCTCTTTCTCTTTGTGCGCCACAATAAGAACTGTGAGCGAGGGCAGGCCTGTTGGTGGATCCAACTGCTTCCTTATTAGCGAGGAAGCCATCTTACACATTGTGAAGTCTACTAACCTCAGGTGAGTGAACTTTAGCTCAATTCTGTTGCGCTGCATTCTGTCGTGCTTGCATAATCTAACGTGGAATGTCCGGCTGTTTCTTGTAAGTATAGACACTGTATGCATATCCGCAAAATCAAGACATTTGCTCTACGTAGAAAAGTTATCATGGTACCGAATTTCCAAAGTTTTCTTTTAGGTGGAAGGTGTCATTGTTGCTACCGCGTTAAATTACACAAGACCCTCTGCGCTCCAAAACTTTCACCGAGCGCACACAGAAATTTAAAAGTTCAAGCATTTCGTTCGAAGCAGCTCGTTAGAATCGTTGTTTCCTTTTGTTTACGTCTGCGCAAAATCTGATCTTTCTGTAGCTTTTTTGTTCATTTTAAGCGTCATTTTGTAGCTCCCCGTCTCTTATGCCGACTATGGCCACAAGTGTCATAAAAGTTGGAAGACTTTTTTGGCATTGATCAGCCATATTATAAAACAGCACTTTCTTGGCACTGAATTTCAACTAAATATATGACTTTGCTACGAAGAGTACATCTTGGGCACTCCCTGTTCTGTGAAACAAATATCAAAGATTCATTTTTCACTGATAAGTAAAGCAGCCACGGCAGTCAGTTCACCTAGGGCTTCGCAAGAAATGTGCAAAACACTCGCAACGCGGACGTAAATGTACTGAAGCAACAGGTATAAGCCATTTTCTGTTGCGAAAAAGTGATTGCAATTACAGCGTCTGCATCCTGCCTTATAGTTGCTTCAATGCGTACAAACCAGTGCACGAGCTATCGATATGTCACTCTGAAAAGGTGCACTTACAATTGCCTGACGGACTAGCCTTGTAGCAAAGCTTCATGCAATAGGAATTTTGCATGATGTCTACTGCTTTCTGGTTGGTTAGTTGGTTGCACCACAATGCTTCAAAATTTTATCACCCATGCTTTTTCGCCGGCCTATATTTTCATGCGTAGTAACTGAACTTGGAGGAAAGAAATGGTCGGGCTTTTCCAGGTTTTATGCCATATTTTATTTTTCTGGGTGAAAGGACGGGATCTATCTATCTATCTATCTATCTATCTATCTATCTATCTATCTATCTATCTATCTATCTATCTATCTATCTATCTATCTATCTATCTATCTATCTATCTATCTATCTATCTATCTATCTATCTATCTATCTATCTATCTATCTATCTATCTATCTGTCTATATGTCTATATGTCTATATGTCTATATGTCTGTCTATATGTCTGTCTGTCTGTCTGTCTGTCTGTCTGTCTGTCTGTCTGTCTGTCTGTCCGTCCGTCCGTCCGTTATGGTCGCTTCAGTACGTTGGGATTAACCAAAATTGACACAAGAGCAAGAGGACTGTATGACTGCATGACGTTCGCGACTGCCAGGTTACGGCAGGAATAGCCTGATATGCCTGATGCGTACATCATGAAACCCTTTTCCACATTCACGCATGGCGCCGATACGCGTTCCACGACGCAGGTTATGAATGTATGCACCAAAGATGATTCACAGTCTGTACTAACGCGGTTCAACAAAATTATAGATTGGAAACCTTATAAGACATTTTATGTAAACGGAAAAAACCGAAAGCATATGTTTGCTATAGCTCGCGATTTGAATCTAGCACACAAACGCTTACATATAAACTCCCATGGCTCATCAAGCGATAGCGCCGCTTGTGCCTGAATGATGACGCCGGCATATTGTACGTACCTTTCATTACGATAAAAGTTATGTCATTCACTAAAAAGAAATGCTGGGCACAGCGAAGCATGGGTCCATGGTCGCTAGTACTCCCCGTTGACTGTCACGTCCAGCTTCGAGATGCGCGATTTCCTCTTTGGTCACTATTGCTCTCTTCCTCATTCTTTCAGTGGTATGCTTTACTCTCTCTCGCTCCCCTCCTCCTCGTGCTCCTTCTCCTCACACTAACTTCCCGACCCCACCCTCTTTCTTCACTATACTGTAGAAGGCTATACTACTCTCTTTAGGGCTTGGATAGTCAAGGGGCGAGAATGCTCGTTCTCGAAACGAAAGTACACGCATTCAAAGTCGGCCTCGGGAAGATTTCTTTTTTTTTAGCAAGAATTTCTTCATTTTTTTCTCTCAGTCTTTGTGTCTTTGCTGTCTTTCTTTTTCGCTCTCTGTACTCTTTCTCGGGGTTATTACAGACCATGCCATAGCGGTTAGTGTTGGCATCAACCCAAAATCTGTGACACATCCCTATCGGAAAAATTGCCATGGTGGATACTGGAAAACATGGTGGGCGTAGTGGAAATAATAGTGGGCATGGTGGAAATAATAGTGGGCATGGTGGAAATTATGATGGCCATGGTGGGACGTAGTGGAAAATATGGTGGTTATGCCGGGCCATACTGGGTGGTATGGTGTACAGATGATGGGTAAAGTATAAATGATGGTGGAAAGCATAGGCTAGATAGTGGGCAATAATGGGACACTCTGCCCACCATTGAGATAACGGTGGGAAGCCCTAAGCATATGGTGGGTGGTGCTTATTATGGTGGGCTACATGGTGTACCAAGCTCAGAAACTCTTCCCACCATTGCGATAATGTCGGGAAGCACTAAGCAGATGATGGGTGCTGCTTGTTATAGTGGGCCACATGGTGTACCAAGCTGAGAAGCTCTGCCCACCATTGCGATAAAGCTGGGAAGCAGTAAGCAGATGATGGGTGGGCTTATAATGGCGGGCAATTTATATAGTGTACCAAGCTGGGATCTGTACAGTACATGTTCTACCACCATGATTTCCACCAAAGGTTAGGCCTACTGACCGAGCCCGTACAATTGTGCTGTCCGTGCTTCCGGGTTTCAGAATACACGATTACGACGACTAAGTATGACAATACAGCGCAGCCATATGGCATCAATTAACCTAAACGAAGCACTTTTCATTGCGTATGGTGTCCGCTCAAGAAGCAACAAACATCGATGCGACGCGATTAAAGCCCTCCCAGAGAACGTAATTAAGTGTCTTCTCACCGACAGCCGCCGGTCGCACTCGCCGGCACTTCTCTAGCTTTTGTACGAGAACTCAGACGTGGCAATTCGTATGCTTGGTGAACCAATATGATAGCGTAATGTTTCCGGCAAACTGCATTCGTTTTGGCCAAGCCGTTATGTAGTTGTTGCTTTAGCGAAAGAGCTACAGCATTGCGCTGGCGCGACCGCCCTCTACATTGCGCGAAAAGCATCCCAATACTCAATCAAATAAGTTAGGCGGGCGTATCTATGCAATGAGCCTAGAAGCTTCATAAAGTGTGAGCAGATGTCGCCCTTTAGAACGAGCGCGAAACGGATATTAAACTTGGCAGACCCCGCCGGTAAACTGTTGCTGCTCCCCAGTCCACTTGGTTTTTTTTTCTTGAAGTTGTGAATTGTAAAAAAAATTAGCACTAGTGCCATTAACATAGTGGCAATCGTTAGAGGCCGCAGTTGCTTGTGTTTAATAAATGTGCAATTTTTAGTAGCAGGTGTAGATGTTGTATATGTTGTGTACACGACAAACATAACTTTAAGTTGAACCTTAAGTTTGTATGCGAACTAAGTATTTAACACTCAATCAATGTCATGTTGGTGTGGCGCAGTGGTTAAATAAAGAAAAAAAAATGGTGTGGCGCAGTGGTTAGCGTCTTCATATGGGAATCCGCAGGTTGGAGGTTCGATCCTCCGTGGCGCCTCGTGTTTTTTTTTTACGGGACGGGTGTTTTTTATACTGTTTTTAAAGAATTCTTTTTTATTTTTGGGGCAGCTCGTCACGGTGATTCTGACGTCATTTCGCGCTCAAGTGTTGCCGGCACTGCAGCACCCAACATACCCACCATGCGCCATGGTGGGCGTTTCCCACCATTCACCCACTACATTAATCCACTATAATGGTGGGTGGTGGTTTCCACCATGCCCACCATTCGTTTTTTTCCGATAGGGATACCTGTTCCTGACTATGATTGTTGTGGCATGGCCAGAGTCCGGTGACCTTGCTGGAATTCGCAACAGTGGTATAAGACATGAGCAATAGTTTCTACAAAGTTTCAGGGATCCCGCCTGGAAGAGTCACCCTTGCCAAGTCCATAGCTTAAGGAGTTGGTAAACGTTACACCTACCCACGATCGACACATCAAAGTAGTGGTACGTCACGAAGTCTTTGATGGCAGTTACTGAAAACGTTGGTCACCTCTCAAGACTTGCATCCAAATGCGGCATAATTATATTTCAGTGAGCAGCGCAAGAAATAACAGTACAACAGAAGAGGCACAAAGAGGCATAAACAGTCGCTCTTTGTATGCTCCGCACAAAATTGATTTCCAGAATGCGTGCCATATTGTCAAAGTTTTCTATTTCTGCGTTGAACCGATTCGCCAAAACATCTACTTCAGAGGCTATCGATTGCGGCGTAGCTTCTTGATATTGATCCTCTGATGGCATTCGCCTAGATTTCACCGAGATTAAAGGCTTTGGTGACTTTCTGCGACTTGCCAGAGGTTAAAGCTGCGTAAAAAAGAGGGAAGAACCACTAGAAGGACACAAATATTTGAGCTGTTGTCTGGTTCTTTTCTTTCTGGTTCTCTCTATTTTTCACTGCTTTATTCTCCGGACTGTGAGATAATGATACGTGGCCCTGCGACAGAGCAAGTTATATATAGGCAAACGAATTAAAAAATCAGTAGGAGAGCATCTGTATGCTCTATTTGACGGAGGCAGCAACCGTAAGGTCAAGTGAGGGCGCAGAAGTTGGTGGCGTCATCATCATCATCATGGACACTGGGAATGAGGTAGCTAGGAAAGCGGCAGTGAGGAAAAATTGGCCCCGTATCTGCATGTTACACTGCTAATATCGTCGAAAAATGATAGTATTGCGTCTGAAGAGAGTGAACAAAACGTTTATTTGATTTTCTGCGCAAGAAAATCGGTGAATGGTATTCTGGAGGCGCTGCATTAGAGCGCCTCGAGCGTGCAGCGGAGGCGAACGAGCGCATCAAGTCACGTCACACGTGAAACGAGCGCTATCTGGCAGTTATCTTGGGAAACGAAGCGCGTGGCGTGCGTGCCCGTCCCGGGGGTGATAAGGTGTAGAACGAAAGGCGACGGTAGGTGCCATTACCATGTCGTCTTAGCAAAGCATTGGAAACACTTGCCTTTTCGTGCAAGCATTGCATGATCAGCGCAGCGTGATAAACGCTACGGTCCTTGGAATCACTGATGTGTGGCTTTTCTAGTAAAATATACACATGTAGAATATTGACGTATTGTTATGATGCCTCAGATATGCGCAATAATTGCTTTTTAATTGACAATCGCACAAGTATGAACGCTGAATTTTGAGCAATATTGGTGGGCGTTGTGGACGGGGTCGGCCGTTTGAGGTATCATCTGGTGCCTTTTAGGGTACCATTAAGGGCGGACAAATAGAGAAATTGACGGACAGACAGACCAAAATTTTTGCGTCGGAGGTCCCCAAGGAAGGCTACCGTCGCTAATAAAGAGTATGTTCGACGAGACATCTTGTGCGCGCTTTCTTCTTGACAACTGGGGACTCGTCCGGGATATAGAATGGACAACGAAGCCCTTTAGGATGAGGTTGTACAGTATCTTATAAGCCAAACAGATGGATCAGCGATCCAGCGAAAGCAAATCTCCTCGCAGCTGCTGTAACGGGTGATGGCCACCGCAGTCATGCCCTTGCCAGTAGGCCTAGTCGTGCACGTGCCCGTGCCGCAGCACGTGCAGCCACCTGCCATGACTTCCACGCTGCTAGTTGAACCACCGAAGTTCTCGGGCTTCAGTGACCCTCAGTCGCCGAAAGTTTTCTTGGAAGAGTTAGGCAACTTTTCTCTCGTGTCCGGAATGAATGAGGCCAAAAGACCGCACAACATGCTACCGGATGCATTGGAAGGCAGCGCTAAGCTCTGGCGGCGGTTCGTGGGCGATTTCGCTTCGTGAAACGAATTCGCAAAAGCCTTCAGCGTGGAGTTCGCTTCTGTCGACTGCAAACGTCACCTGAAGTAAGAGCTGGAACAGCGAACACAGCACCCCGAGGAGAATTAAAAGTACTTTATTTACACTATATCGGCGCACTGCGACTGCATGAGAGCCTGTAACCGAGCAAGAAAAATTGCAGCAGTTTCTCCGCCCAATGAACCCGCAGCTATAGACCTCGCTTAAGACTCAACCTTTACAACAGGGAAAGAGCTCGTAGGCGGTGGTGGATGAATTGATGCAACGAGCATGGCGGCGTTGGCAGTACAAAGCACCGCCACCTCTAACCAAGATGGCTGCAAGAGAACTAGCATTCCGACCACGCATGGCGGCCGAACGTTCTCAGACCACGACTAATGTCTGCAACGCCACTGTGGCTATGACTACTTCTACCGCATCGTCCTCGGCATACCACTGGCCACTACACATTGCACCGTTTCAGCTATCATATGCCCATGATGAGTCCCCTCCGGCATTCAGCGTGCCCACCTCGGTGCAACCACTAGCCCATGCCTCACAGCCAGCCACCCGTTGCAAGCAGCCCAACACACACGTTTATTGTCAGCGCTATGGAGGCATCAGCTCGCCAGTGCGTCGCGGCAAGACAAAACGTGCCGTCAACGTGCTTCCACTGCAGTCAATCGGGACATATTCGGGATGAATGCCCAGATTATTGTTACCCATAAAACCAGCGTTGGTAGATGCCGCGCCTGTGGGCATCTACGACAGCGCACTCCAGGTTGCGACTACTGCTGGCAGAAAGGAAGCCCAGCTCGATATCCGCATCGGAGTGATGACATTCCAGGCGCTCCTAGACACTGGGTACAGCGTAAGCCTTCCAGGATAACAAGGAATTGCAGCCGCCGAGGCCACAGGAGCCAGCCATAAAAAAGAGCTACGCGTGCTCCTTTTGGCCACAGTTTGGTCCCAATTCACTACCTTACTCCGATGCACGATCCACTGGGGCAGTAAGGTCTCGCCTGCAGCGTTTGTTTTTTCTGTGTGCCCGATCTTTTTAGAGACGTGCGTTGCACTAGGAGGTTAAACAATCGGCACTGAACCACAGCGCACGATGCCTTTTGTGGAGGCACAGCGGCAGGTTAAGGAAGGCCTAAGCAGCGAAGAAATGTACGACCTACAAGCCTACTGCCAACTCAAAAATTCCAACCTCCAATCATCCCATACACCGCACACCTCAAGTCAATGTAGACTCACGTCTGGCACTATTGCTTGATAACCTCAGCCCAATCATTACTGCGTACCCATGTCGTACTCCATTGGCTGAGCACTCCATTGACACCGGGGACAGCCGACCTGTACGCTGCAAGATACGTGCTGTCAGTGCTAAAAAAAAAGCCAATATTGACAGGTGCAGCGCTGATCTCAGCAAGAAAAGAAGCTCATACACCCAAGCACCAGTTAATGGTCAAGCGCTTTATTTCTGGTTACAAAAACAGTCAGGTAATTTCCGCCTTGCCATCGATCATTAGCCATTGAATAGACGTACGAGGGTGCATGCTTATTCAATGTCCAGGATTGGCCTGCTCTCGGTGCAGTTGAGTCAGGCACAATCGTTTCCAAGTTCCGACTTTTCGCTGGTCCTTTTCCAGATCACATTGCGGGAGTAAGATATTCCCAAGACCGCATTTATCGGCCCCCAGGGCACTCACAAGTTCACTATAGGATGCCTTTCGCAGCCGCAGGTGGGCCACCAACCTTCCAAATTTTGATTGACGCTGTTTTGGAAAGTGTAAATTAGAAATTGGTAATGACATTCCCTACGATGTCTTGGTTTATATAGACACCCGTGATGACCATGTGTAACTACTCGTTCATTGTGTACTAGAGCACAAAAAGCAGGCCTCACCATCGATCCAGACAAGATCCAACTCGGCCGCAATTCACTCAAGTTCTCAGGACATATGATTTCACCTGCGCAGTGTAGACATAATGAGGGCAATGTGCTTGCTGCGATGCAGTACCCTTAAGCAAAAAGCAACAGCTTCCAGCCATCCTTGGCTTAGCGGGATATTATCGAAGCTTTATACCTCAAGTTTCCCTCATAGCCAACCCCATAACTAGCCTATTGAAGAAAGGTGCAAGCTGGAAGTGAACCAACCAGTAAGAGGGCTCAATTCGAGAGACTGAAGGAATCTGTAGCTCATAGTACTATGGCGAACCTCCGTCTCAACCGACTATTTGTGGTAGAGACGGGTGCTAGTGGTATTGGAATAGCAGCTGTGCTTCTCAAGGCAAACATTGAGGAATCGAGACCTGTGTTATTTGTATACAGGATCCTCACCGATGTATAAAAAGAGTTTACACATTTCAGGAATGGGAGTGTCTGGTAGTAGTCTGGGTAGTAGTCAAATTTAGGCTTTACCTCAAATTTTAGGAATTCAAAATCCATTCGGACAATTTGTCAAGGATGTTTCAGAGCGTTGGGTCCACAGACCCCGCAAATATATATATATATATATATATATATATATATATATATATATATATATATATATATATATATATATATTGTTTCGGCCTATAAATATATTTATAAATATATATATATATATATATATATATATATATTGTTTCGGCCTATAAATATATTTATAAATATATATATATAATATAATAATTTATAATATAGACTCTAGGCCGAAACGAAATAAACCACGTTGTGACCGCTGACGGAGGATCTACTGGAGTATATATATATATATATATATATATATATATATATATATATATCGCATTTGGAGCCATTTGTTTTCGAGCGAGCGGAGCTGATTCAGGAGCAAATATTCTGTAGCATCAACTTAAATTTTTTCACGTGGAGAGCATTACTCTGCTTAAGCTGAACGAGATAGCTCTCCATGTCAAACATCTGTGATATACGGTAAACTTTAAAATTGCGTTTCCCAGCGAACGTCGACTTCTTCACCCTCGCGGTGAGCAACTCAAGGTTCCCGTATAGTTTCTTTTTGCCCATTATGTGTGTTAAAATTACTGAACAATCTCTAATTAACCCTATAGTTCATTTTAATGCGTAATCGGTGTTGTAAATTGCGGTAGATATCTTTATAAATTGCATGTCCCCAAATAGGGGTCTTCGCGTCTTCGGACCACAGAATCTATGACAGAGAAGTACCTGGCTGAGGAAGAAATGCAAAAACTCCTGAAAGAGAATCCGATCTTTCAGATTTTCATAATCCCGACTTTATTGGACATGATGCGTACAATAATATCTAACCAAAGGGTGCAAATGAGAGTGAGGGCAGCAATGGCGAAAAAGATGCCTCTAATTGCACGACGTCCCGAACAAAGGGTACATGAAGTTGAAAAGGAGAGGGCTCGTATTTTTTATATTTTAAAGTTTATTCTTGAAACTGTCGACTGCATTAGGCAAGAACGTGTAGTGACAGGTGGTCGAACGACGGCAAGGAAAAGGTTTAGGAGAATCTACTAGACATGGTTTCTGAGCTCAACGAGGTTTACGGCCGGGGCAAAATCAATCGGGAGCTTTGTGTCTCACCACCACGTATCGATACGCACAAGTGAACTGTCTGTATGCTCGTACAGGTTTGAGATATTGCGTGCTGTTACGGGTGGATAAAACGAAAAAGCAAGCAATACTATCGAAAACTCAGACTTGACCTGAACGCAATCTTCGAAACAAACACTGCATCATCCTTTATTCAAGCACCAGCCGCTGTGCCCTGTAGGCAGCACAAAGAGGAAGAAGCGAAAGAGAAGAAAGGCCCGCCAGTCGACAAAGGTGCGAGGTCACTCTGATGCATGCCGACAACGCGAGATATGACATGCCAGGACAATTCCCTGAACGTCCAAAGCTTAGACGAAATACTAAAGGCAGGAAAAAAAAACAGTGTGGAAATAAATCTAGAGTGCATTTCGCAAAACTTGGAGGCATCCTTTGCCTACAGAAAAAAAAAAAGGTTTTTCGGCTTACTTGTCAGGACCGAGAGATTCCTTTTGGGGACAACCAAAGCTCGACAGTTTTTTCATTGTTTATCTGAAGTAACTTTCTGTCGTTTTGCTTTGTACGCTGAAGACCAAAACAAAGAAGTTGTAAATAAATTGACCTGAAGCTTTTTTTTTTTCGAAGTGAGGAGGACATATATATACATGTTGCAAGACAGCAGTACCGTTGTAGTCTCGACGACGTTGATCCGGCACAGTCGCTTAACCAACCCTTTGAGCGAAGTCTAAATGTACAGCTTTGTGACTAGAGCCCCCTAACAAGTGAGGCCAACCCAGATCCTTCGAACCCATCGCTCCTGGTGATGATGATTATAAACAGGTGAAGAAGATGAAAAGAAGATGAAGAACAGATATTGTCAATATTGTCACAGTTAATAGGTGAGCAATAATATTGTGCTTACAACACAGGATAGGTCGGATGGTTTCTTCGTTGCCACAGTGGTCACAGGCTGCGGTGTCGACCATCCCAATGCGGAAAGCGTAGGCGTTGGTAAACGCAACGCCCAACCACAGCCTACATAAAAGGGTCTGGTCTGCTCGACAACTTGAAGACTTAACGTAGGATCAACAGAGTACAGTCGGCAATGCTCGAAGTGCGGCTTATTCAATTGTGACGTGTTTTGCTGGTGAGCAAGCTAGCGGAGCTTTCGTGCAGCATCTTCCTAGAGTAGACAACGGCTACGCCTTAGCAAGGGACTCAGCAAATTAGATAATCAACCTCTGTCGGAGGAAAAAAATTTCACAATATCGACAAGATGAAACTTCACAGAAGAAGGCGCTGAAAGTGCTACTGCACTTTTTGCGATCGACCGGCCTTTCTGAACGGTTGTAGCCAGAACGCCATTCCTGTGTGCGTTTTTGTTTTCTCATGAGTGCACGTGCGTTTTTTTTTTCCTCTCTCTATTTATCCCCTCTTTCTTGCCCCTATGTTCCTATCCCCAGTGCTGGGTAGCAAACCGGATGCCAATATCTGGTTAACCTACCAGCCTTCTTTTCTCTCTCTCTCTCTCTTGTGCTTAGAGCAAATATAGCTGAGCAAATATGTACGTTTTTTATAAATATGTTTTTTTTTCATTTTGCCCCACCGTACTTGCTTTTTAAGCTTAACGCCGACGTTGAAGAATGTATGATCTTCAATCCCTTCATCATGCGATGACGGACCAACGTCCTGCACGGTTGTCGTGTTTTCTGCGGGGTGTCACGTGCTTTCACGTGGGCGTCGCAAACCGTCCCAATTAGAAGGCGTCGAACGAGCTGCATTCCTGGAGGCTACTTCGCATCTACGTTTCAATCTGTTGGCAAGGGACGCCAAACAGAAGCTGGGTGTTGGCCTGACACACTCGCAAACTGAAACGCTATATAAGCTGCGCAAAAGATCCTTGAAACACGCGTTTGAGTAATTGCAAGGAAGCAGTTGTAATTTCTTCGCCTATATAGGTTCACAAGGTATACGATGGATTCGACATGCTTACAGAGGCGACATTTTTGTTTTTCCAAATTCTTGGATGAATTCCAATATGTATTTTAACACGATGCAATGGCGTATGCGTCTTTCCCCTGGTGTATAAGTTCAGAAACTCGTTTAGACCTCGGAGACTTTTATTGTGAAGATACCGGTTGTCCCGGCCCTGGTTAAAACTCTATACGAAAATGGAGAAGACAGCATAATAAAATAAAAAAAATCAGATTCCTTAACATTCCTAACTTCTTTCCTGTTGTCGAGAAACTTTAATTTACACTTGAGATATTTCTCAAAATGTATGAGGAAAAAGCGACATTCACCACCAAAGTAATGTTTTCCCACTACAGACTTCAATTGCGACAGACTTGGCTCCTTTGTCTGCTGCGCAAAGCCTTGAACGCAAACCTGATAACGTGCTGCAATTCGGTTGACTGCACTGGTTAGCGCAATAGAGGAGGGAATGACACATCTCTAGATAGATAGGATGACAGAACACACACTGACTAACGAGTATAGTTTATTTCAAATCAAGTGGAATATATACGAAACAGGAATTTGCGCCGACATGAAACAAACAAAAATTGATGCATTTCTAAGCAGAAGAAATTAGAAGGAGGCAATATGCAACGAGAAAGAAAGTGTGTTTAAACTCCGCTAACGTAAAACGTGGAGAGGAGGGAAGCATGCATTGTGTGGCGATGTCTCCCACAGCGAATATATTTGCTTTTCGTGAAAACTACTTTACAGGCATATGTTGATGCACCATCACTTTTCCGATATGTTTCAAGAAGCGGAGTTTCCAAGTAGATGACTTTACCGTAGAGATGCACGCTTGCCTCTCTGGTTTTAAGTAAGAAACTTGGGCATGTTGGTGAATTCACTCGGCACTTCTGATATCGCTGCTAAGCCGAACGCAATGTTTCAGGTAATAAAAAGGAACCGTTAACCCACAATATGCATAGTATTGACCGGTAACGAGTAGTGAGACTTAGCCAATTTTTGTGGCGCATACTCCATTTATGATAAGTCGTGACGATGACGTCATACGACGAGAATCCGAGACGTTATATAAAGCGCTTCGCCCCTAAAATTTAACCAGCGCCACTTCACGGACACGGGTAAAACAGCGGTGCTGGTGATATTCATTTTGTCAGACTATCGCCTGGTATATTTCGCTAGTCTTTCAGATATGTTTCACAACTGTTCATCTATTAAACACTATTTGTTAAGCTTTGAACCGGTAGTAAAGCTTTATTGCATCTTGACCATTACCTTTATGCGCAGGTCTACAAAGAAGCCTTCGTTTAGGTTGATCTGATATGTTGTATTCCTGCTCTTTAAGAAACGATCTTTGTTAAACTTTGAGGTGTTAGTAAAACAAACCAACTGCTATAAAGACTATGATGATGATGCGCACACAATTTGTGGGGCTAACTGTACATGACGGCGAATGTCAGGCGCCTAACAGAAAAAGCTAAACTAGTTGGTAAATATTCATTCTGAAAGAGGGGGCGTGGAAATACGGATGCATAAAAGAAGCCAAGACGCACCACAAACACCGGCATTCGTGGTGTCTTCATTGGGTCCGTGTTTACCAACCTGTTTTTAGAGTGCGTAACAGCCAACGGGTAATCGCTACACACGTTTTACTGGAGGCTGAGGGAAATCATGATGAAGAGTTGTACATAAAACCCTTGCTTTAAAATGCTGCTAAATGTGAGCTGCAGCGTGTTTTCGCAGTGATAGACCGATTTTGATGAGAAATAACAGCATCCAAACGTTCATTCGCCTTTAAAAGTGCTTTTAATAGAAAGCATTCGTTTCGTAAACTTTCTGCTGTTTTATTCGATCTGGGTATTGGACACGGTATTTACCGAAAGGCTGGCTTGGTGGCCTGGATGTATTAATCTCCACTATAACTATGCACTGAGACAACACAAGTCTGGTAATGTTATCGCGATCGCAACGTTTGTTTGTGACGAGATGGTGAGATTAGTTTGAGGGTATACATGTTCGTGTTTAAAATAACTTTGAAGGGGGCAGTCACGAATGTATGGGGAGCACTTTGAGAGCAGATCAACTGTATCATTCTCTTTAGAGTTCTTTAACTCCGAATGGGAAGTAGTGCCAAGTTCGGTGCGGAACTTGCTCTTTTCTTGAAGGCAGAGCACAAGAGACTGCAAACCCTCTGTTATATGCACGTGGTGTACCCAGTCCCTGCTACTCTCTCGCGGACGTGATGTGAACGGTGTCCGGGACTGCGGCAGACGCGTGTCTAGCGCCAGACATCTCGCCAACGTTGCAAAGCGATATAACTGCCTCGTAATCATAAGCTTCCGAGCGTAGACGTTAGAAGAGTGTGACTTTAATGTGCCAAGTTAATAGGATAACGTTCACTGATAACAAAAGTGGGGTCCTTGGGTTTTGAAAGCTTCGTTTTTGAAACACCAACAGTGGCTACTTCTAAAAATTAGTTTTCGACACAAACTTATTTTCACTGACATAGCGGATGCACTAGTAACATTAGTATCATGAAAAACCAGTGTCAAACACAAAACAAAACAAAAATAAATAAGAGCTTCCAGCCACGTGATTACGATTTCCCACCTTTTAATTACCAATCGTGTTTTCTACGAGTCTGTGCTACTGTCCGTAAAGTGAAGGAAACCAGAGGGATGCACACATACGAATTTCACTTGAAACATTTACTTTTCGATCAAACGTAAGAAAGAGGAACACACAGAAAACGTTCTGTCGTCTATATTAAACCTCTAATGTCTCATTCGAATTCAACATCGTTAATTAAAGAGTCCACTATGGTTTCGCTGCACGTAGGAGATGAATTCTTAATTCACTTTCGTTTGTGTAGCGGTTGGCGTCCAGGGTTTTTCTTGAACCTTGGCTGGAGCCCTGAGGGCGTAGCCGGGCGGACGACCTGACAACCAGCGACCGGAGTGAAGCCGATGTGGAGTCTGTTCAAACGGAGTCACTGTGTGTATTCCTTGAGCCCGAGCCAAGGCCAGACTGCCTCATGCTCTCGGTCAGCTTCTTCGAAATAGTGCTGCTTTCTTCTGAGAATGTTTCGGGGTTGACTTTAGGAGAGGAGCCTTTCTTCCAGCCGCACCTGTGCGCCCGGTGTTTATATTGACTAAACTTCGCCCAGCGCCGGGACCGTGATATTGGGGGCGATATTGTGTGTTCTGCTGCGCAATTTGGGAGGCACACTCAAGGAGGTGGCTGTTGGCGATGTCTCCTCTTGATATACATTCACTTGTCATTTGATTGTTCAGCGAGTACTCTTTGAATATGCACAATCATTACACTGCGCCACGTCACAACACGCGATTTCTTACATAAAAAACAACAAAACAAAGCAGAGTCCATGATTTCACCTTTTTTTTTTTTATGGCTTGCATACAGACGTGATCTTACTCTGCGACTAAAACTTGTACGTCTCCAAGACACAAGCACTGCCAGCTGCACATAAAAGGCCGATAATTCCAACAACACAGACCTGCGCGGGACACGTAGCACAGTAACAGCAAATGCTAGAAGAGTGTCCTTTCAGAGTCTTTTCTAAACGCTCGTCGAGTAACTACTACAAGAACATTGGGTGCCCACTACGCCATAGTTAATCATAATTTTTGTGTAGTAGATCAGCATTCACTATGCTAGGGTGCCTAACTATGCTATCCTTCGTCATTCTTTGGAGAAGCCTGATAATCACTACACACTTGTTAAAAATTTTGTGCACTTTCTTATGCAGTGGCTGATGACGATGAATAATTATGCCCGAAGCCGGTATGCGCCACGTTTAATAGGTGATCAAGACCAATTTTTCTAATGGATTGGAGCATTGACGACCCACTTGTTACGCAGTTCACATTGTGTGACGCCTGGATGTTCATTTGTTGTTCTAAAACGCTTTATTACTCATATTAACGCGATGCCTTTCCCGACATCAAGCCTGCCTATGAGGCCAGATTAGAAACGAGTTCCAAGAACTGGAGTCGCTCACTGCATTGCAAAATACCAGGCTGACACGCAGCGGAGCCGGGTTCAAACACGATTGTGTCGTTGGTGTTTTTTTATTTACTGGGTGTTTTTTTTGCTTTCGATACTGGTTACGAACACTAGCGGGGGCGGCGGCGGACAACTATGGCGCCGCGCGTGACCCATTTTCCGATCCCATAACATCTTTCGCTGTGAGAAGTGTGCCGTCATTTAGTTCAGTAAAGCAGCGGGCCATGGCCGTCGCCGAGGACCTCGAAAGATGTTCTTCGAACGATGTGTCCCTAGCAGCCTAGCCCCGGGCACAGCAACAACCGCTGGACAAATAGTGTTCATTCAACTCAACTCAACACCAAATGAAAATTCTGTGTGGTTAGATGTGAGTCAGCGTAGTGCCGTCGAGTGTATGACACAGTCATACATTCGGCGTATGACAGAAAGTGTATGACAGAAAAACTCATAGACAGAGAGAGGACGAGACAGAACAGAACAGACGCAATAAAGATACAAAACCAAATAGTGAGACTGAAAGAGGAAGATAGATCTGCAGAGAGAGAGAGAGAGAAACTGAATGAAAGCGGAAGCGATCGAAATGAGAGATGGGAGAAGGAGCGAGAACAGTATCAAATGGATAGAGGAAGGCGAAAGAAATAGAAAGAGATTCGAAAAGGACATACAAGAAATAGAGAGGAAAAAGAAAAAAAAACTAAAAAGAAACGAGGAAGGCCATGTAGTTACGCTGTTGCTTCACACTTAGTACCACAAGCCAGAAGCTGCCATGTTTTTTTTAGCCAGCTTGCGCCATGTACAACGCGAGTCTTCTATTTCTTCTCTCTCTCTTCCTGAATTGTTTAAACGTCGTTTCAAAGAGAGAATTCTGTTTAGACGGTATAAAAAGTGTTTGCTTTGAAAGTGCACAATTCGCCCAGCTCGAACCGGCACTGCCATGGGCGCAGAAAGACGCTGCCCACCTGGCCCGTGCATGTGTGGTTTACGGTAGCGCAGCCGAAATAGCCGGCTCAGTTCGCCGCGCCTTCCTGACTCGGTGCTCGCGTTTCAATTGCCGTTGCGGCGCTACGGGCATCGCATAACGGTGCCTCGACACGGCGCCGTCAGCGACATCTACGTCTACCACTCGTGATCGAGGATGTGGCGAGTTCGAAAAAACAAAAAAGGAGAGGACGCTTCGCCGTGAGTGACATGTTCCAGGACGCGCCGCCCCGTGAAGGAGTGCAACATGGAACGGTCGACAGGAAAGGTAATGCAAGCTTGACTGGAAATCAAGTTTCATCTACCCTTATCGCTTGTGCCGATGCTTCGAAGTACATATGGAAATGCCGCGTAGAATACAGTGCGTACAAAATTTCAACAAATGACAGCTTTCTGGGGCCGAAATTAGTTTTTATAAGCTGCTCCTGCAGGACTACCTCACGTGATAATCTTTGGCGACGAAAAGTTTGGTATCTTGTAGAATAACCCTAATTATACTACAAAGAATGATTTCCAAAGCAACCACCATTCTCACCGTAACTTTACTATGTAATACCGTGTCAGCCAACCTTGTAAAAGATTCTGCTACTAATTTTTATTGAATTAGAGATGCGCGCTTAACTTCGAACTTTTGTAGCATCACTTACTATACATTGTTTCGAAGTATCCTGATATATATATATATATATATATATATATATATATATATATATATATATATATATATATATATATGTATATATACGTTTCAATACCTTTGTTTCATTGGTTAACATTGTCTACACGGCCGGGCTAGAGAAGCGGCGAGTGCGCACACTTTTGAATTAAGGAGGAAACACGCACACGTTAATCATAAATAAAACGATAGTTGTTTCTGATGAACTAATCTACAGAGACGAGTATTGGGGACTTAATCTCCAACAAATTTACCTTGAATTTGTTGCTTACTAAAAAAAACTAGTAATAAAAGGATGCACTTTGAGCACTATCTGATCAGAAAATGTTGCCACGTTAAACTCGCTGGTGTAACCTCTTTGATGTTTAGCCAGGTTTAGCGAAGGTCGGGCCTAAGTGCCATGATCTACCGGCGGTGAAAGGTGGGAACTAGACACGAAGCGCAGGCCTTAAGAGAGTGCGCGCGTGCCACTCCTCTAGTCCGGTCGTGCCACCTCTCGTTCAGTCCTTGGAATGTCCACTGGATGGCGGTACTTCTAAATGAAGAATATATCATGAAAAGATGCGAGATGGTGGCACTTGGACAGTTCACAAGATGGACGGACGGATGAAAAGACACACGGACGGACAGACAGATGCACGGCGGATGGACGGGCGCACAGAGGCACTGACAGACGGACGAACGCACGGAGGAACGCACGGACAGATGGATGGACGCACATACCGACGGGTGGACAGACGCAGGTACGGATGCACGGACGGACGCACGAACGGACCTCCGGGTGGTCACACAGATGGACGAATGGAAGCAAGAACAAATGGACGGACGGATGCGCGGACGGGCGGATAGAAGATTCTCCCCACTCATCATCATGCACTGCTGGATATGCTGCGGTCTTTTTGCTTTCGCTTGAGCTTTCCATTGGTATACATTACCGGCGAAAATGAATGGATGTGAACGGGCAAATAACCGTTCGCTCATGGAACGCGTTCACTATGAGCCGCACTCGGATGCGGTTGTCTCTCATTTGTGTAACATTGGAGTCGTGTGGCGGATCGCTTGGCTCTACCGACGAATGATTACACAAACGTACCCATTCTTACCATTGCAATATATTTAAACAGCCTTAGTTTGTCCTGGTTGACCTTCCTGCCTTTCCTTCCTCTCTCTTCCTCCTACTGTTTATGCTCAAGCTTCTTAGAGTTAAAATTTCACTCGAGCGCAGCAGCTTCAATATTGAGTCACCTGGACAGGTGGTTCCATCTGGCGGTGTAATGAGCAACCAAGCAAGCACATTACTAAACAGGTGTGTTCTGCTTCATCGAAGAAGCATGACGACTTGACCCTAGAAGACGTTCGAATCGCAGATGTCACTGTCCGAAAGCATTGTGCCCGTGGCACGGTCAAACACGGTACGGCTGTTTTGGCATAGTCACCTTTCCATTGAGAGTCTGTTCTTTGCTGGTTTCGGAGCATTCACGCTCCGCGCTGGCGGGGGCCGCGTGCTTGTAGAATTTTTGAATTTGACCACATTTTACTTCACGCGAAGACAGTACTGATTGATGGCGTTTCAGTTATGATGTTGTAATTTAAATTGTATTTTAAATTTAAATTGAGTAGTAATATAAATAAGCATGTGTGTAATTAAAATTACAACCCAATTCACCGAGTATTTTGTTATGGGGCCCGTGGCAAGAATATCGAAGCGCCATTACACTGATGTGATAAAAAAGTTCCCGGATTTAGCCTTTAGGCGGTTTTCCTCACCTTTTTTTTTTTTTTTGCTGCTGCTGCCTCGAAATTGGGCCCATGGAGTACAGATAGCCTTGCTGGCTTTTAGTTAATGGTCGTTTACACCGAGTGTATGTATGTTAAAATACATTTTGTTTTGATTTTTCCCTTCCTAAAAAAAACGACTGCTTGATAAATGCCCCCACCTTCCCCCAATCTGTTTTTTTTTCGTTCAAGGAAAAATGCTCACAGATACAGCACTGGCTCAATACTGAATTTATTTATTGATTGTATTACACCTTAGAGTATGCATCGCATGGAAGAAGAAAAGTGAGAAAAGATGTCTCAGCATTAGAATTTTGATTACCAGTGTTTGTATCTTTAAAAGCATTATCCTCATTTTTATTGTTTTTTTCTCGCGTTCCCAACTTTATTCGTTTTCGTTTTTATCAAAGCGCCCTGTACTCTTTGGCAATGCTTTTACTTTTAAAGTGTTAGAGGCATGATCACATCAATAATAATTTATCTTGTTACGTCAATGTTCTTGGCACATTCCTTTTGTAGATGCTTGGTTTATCACTTTCCCTATTTCCTTCTTCAACTTCATGGATATTATAAAGTGCACTGTGTTGGGTGAATAATAATCAGCTCCGAGTCAGCGCTGTATAGGTGCTTCCGTGTGCTGTGTTGTTCGTCGGGCTGTTTATCACATTTAGCTATAGTTAGCAGCTCGTCTAAGCATCCTTTTACAGCGAAAGCTGTTATGAGATCAAATTTCGGGTCATGCGTTGCCATAGTTGTCCGCCGCCGCCGCCGGTGTCCGTAACCCCATCGCACAAAATTAGACAAACAAAGCCTAATACAAATGACACAGTGGGGCTCGAACCCGGGTCTGCTTGGTGCCAGTTCACTATTCTATCACTGAGCCACGCCTGGGCTTGGGAGTTGTTGGCAAACTTGCCTTAGACAGGCTTGATGTCGGGAAAGTAATCGCATTATTACAACTTACAAGCCATTTTCAAACAGTGAAATAACAACTATGGTCGTCGCACAATGCGAATAGCGTAACGAGTGGGTCGTGCAATGCTCCAAACCATTACAAAAGTTTGTCCTTGTTCACCTATTATTCACTTCGGCGCATGCCCACTTCAGGAACAATTCCTGATTGTCGTCAGCCACTGCATGAACAATCGCCACATAATTCCTTGCAAGTGTTTAGTGGATACAACGCTTCTAAGAAGAATGACGAAAGATAGCATAGCGAGTGCCAGCCTACAACACAAATTTGTTTTATTATTAATGCCGCAGTGGGTATCAAGCAAGTGTACTTGCAGCAGTTACCCAATGAGTGTTTATAAAAGGCTCTAAAAGGCCGCTCTTCTAACTTTCGCTGTGACTGCGTTGCGCTTTCCGTGCAGGCCTGGCGTTCAAATTTTCGGTTAAATTCAATCAGCTCGCTGAGGACCGAGCATGTTGCAGATCATTCTGAGACACTCTATAGTTGCACTTATCACGTCAGATATGCCAACAGGAATAATGATGGTAACAGAGTGTGCGTGCAAGACAAACGTTCGATTATGAATGCATTGTCATAACATGATGAATGGCATAATACGCATACCATCAATGAAAAAGCACAAGTTGTCGTCACAGCGAATTATTAATAGCGTTTAAATGCGAAGGGCATGGCACAACACTTGTGCTATGACGGTTACCGCATAAACTCGTCTAAAACAATCGCTGGCTGGCAGTTCGTCAACTAGGTTTGTGTAATGATCTATAGTGTCGTTAAACTGTTGTCCAACTCAAAGAAATTACAGAACAATATAAATGGGAAACAGGAAGACCTGACGAACACTCTCAGTCTCTCTAGTTCACGTTTTTGGGAGTCTGTAGTTGGTACATTTTAAACCGCGTAATAAAAGAATGGGGCAGGTGTTGAAAAAGTAGACACGATGAACGCACTCTAGCGACTGAATTCATTGAAGGCAGAAAAACTGCCACTTATAACAGTTAATATATACGCATGCACGAACACTTTGCATAGTAATACACCCTCTTAATGCCTCTTTATCTGCCTAAAAATTCCAGCTTTTTTCATGAACATCAGCAGAAGGTTCACTGTGGATACTTATCTGAACCAAGCTTCATAATCATCTCCGCTCCAATCGCTTCAAAAAATAATAAAACATTAGCTTGGCTAGGCCGGGTCCCGCAAGCGAGAGCTTCTTGGTTATTTAATATATACTCGTTTACTGTCGTAGCCAAAGCACAGTTTGGCAACCGAACGATATGATCAGTCGAGCGATCCTTACTTCAAGCACTCACCACCGTTCTTTCGTCAGCCTTCCTAAGCCATCACTCAAGTCGAACGCCGTCGCCGTCAAGCCCCTAAACCGCGCCGAGTTCGATGACGACATAGGGCGGTTTCACTCTCGCCTTCCCCATTCTCTCTACGGGCGCTATCTCGCTCTCTCCCCAAATTCCTCAAAGCACGTGTACAATGTCAACACTATAAGAGCTAGGCTGATCAGGATATCGTGTTTTTCGAGTACACGCTTCCATCTTCGCTCGCACAGTCGAAAGCGCACAAAACGAAGTGAAATCACTTGATCACGAACAATAGCCGTGTGAGAGAAGGTAGAATGGGCGTGCGTCTGCATGACAAAACAGTGTAAGGGACGATCTACGATCTATATCTCTCTTATATTGACCAATAGAGAGCTCAAGTCCTCATGCCGTCACGTGAACAAACTGCTGGCGTCACGAACTGCAGTGCTTGAAAAAACGGGCATTGCCAGGAGAGGACAACGCGTTCGTTCTTTTTATTTTCGGGAGTTGTTTAGGGGACCTTTCAAAGATGATCGCTTTCGCTTTTCTGCATTCTTCTATCGACGTTCAGCTCAACGAAGTTCTCATTCTCCACTTGATTGAGCCTGACACTTTGCGCGCTAGTACTCACTCATTAGCAAACAAAGCAACATTCATAATGTGATCCGAGGCAGCTTGTCGCTTACGACACTGGGACAGGTAACTTCAATACAGATTGAATTGAATCGAAATTTTATTCAATGAGTCACATAAACACATGCGACAAGCATCTAGATCTCTAGCATACAAATACAACATACACAGATGTACTGAGTTATACAATCATTTAACGACATATTAGCATAGCATGCATAGCATATAAAAAACTGATCAACCAGTGGTGTCAACTCTCCTTTCTATCGCATGACCAGGGCACAATGGCTGAACTGAAGCAATCGCCCATTGGCTCGTCACGACAGAGAGAATGGTGTCACATGTTTGGTCACATGGACCTTAGAGTTTTCTAAAATAAACTAGAGGGTACCCTAGCACTGCGATCGCTCAGCGATCATGAGAGTGATGGATAATACGCAGATTTGCCTATAGTCTTCGTTCTTGCGGGCGGCGAATCACACTTTGGGCTTGGTTTATTGATGTGTTATGGTTTTGTTTCGAACGAAAGAACGAATTCTTTTTAACTCTGTGACCCGATTTAAAATGGCAAACCTAAAATATTAAAGGGGTGAAGCGCAATCGCTCAACATTGGATAATTTTTGTTTTGCGACAGAACACCTCCGAGCCGCACGAACACACACGGAGACAGACGTACGGACAAATCCGTGTACTGCCCATTATTCCGTGTACTGCCCGTGCTCGCTGAAGCGCCATGCGTTTCAGCTCCCATAGACACTCTAGTGGAGAGTTTGCTCTAGTGGATATATAAGAAACTCTATGACAGGCACACGGCTGGCGATGTAGTGCTAGTCAACCTTGCTGCAATGGTTGGAGTGGCGGCGATGGTGGAGCGTGGCTGGTCACGTGGTATCCGTTATTCGTTTCAAGGTCCAGTGGCGACTCATGGTGAAGCTCGCTCGACTAGGCCAATGAAGCTTTCACCTGCAGAAAGCTGTTCTTGTTCTCTACCAACACGCCCAAGACGCCACGAAAATCTGGCTATTGGTGGCTCACTGATACGCTGCTCACTCTTTAATTTAGTCGACTAATTGAAGGCCATTCACTATCACTGCGTAATGCTGTATTTTGTATTCACATTATCTTGTAAATCAAGGTGCGCCAAAAAAAAATTGTTGATAGAAGTAGGCTTGTTAGTAAAGACAAATCCTAAGAGGTATACTAAAATCAAAAACTCGGGAACCAAGCATCATTGAAGAACGAGTTGAAATTCGGCGTTTAATGTTTTGTTTCCCACCTTAATACTTTTGTCCTGTTCCAAGTTCGAATCAAGTCAACTTTATTTTCGTTTGTCAATACACAAAAAGGACAAAATGGTTCTTTTGAATTATATTGGCCATTTCGTTGTCCCGACTGATAATAAATGACAAACAAATAAAAATACTCGAATTGGCAACAATAGCCCATTGAAGATTAAAAATCGACACTTAAGGCAGCGATAAAAAATTGAGTAGTTAATTCATCTTGGTTGTAAAATCTGAGCAAAAATATGACAACATTGAACAGGTGGTGAATTATCAACTATGGGGTTTTACACACGAACGGCAATAAATAACATGCTGTTCTGACACATTTCTCGAGGAGGCTGATTTCCCATTGATGTAGGTAGATAGACGGACGGTAATGAAAAGATCGCGTTTTCTTTTTAAATGTCAATAGCTTCTGCATTCTCGTCATTTTTTGTTCCACGTGCTTGACGAAGGCGTGCATGTTATGAAACAAATGTTTATAACCGCACGAGTGACAATGGGATGACAAATCCGACAGCACAGGTGCGCCTTTTAATGTGTTTTTGTGATGGCATGGTCTGTCGTGAGGAAAGACGTTCACCCGTCAAATATGTGTGTGCGTCCGTGAGCCTGTTGTGTGTGTGTGTGCGTGCGCGCTTGCGCCGTTAAACGCTCTATAGAAAAAAAACAGGTGTAGAAAGTGGTTATGAAGCTTTTTTGAGGAGAGAAGCTCTCCTTAGTATAATCTTGTCCCGCGTCAGGCGTAACCGGCAGTATCTTCCAAACAGTATAATAGATGGCGCGGTGTCATTGGGTGCACGTTAAAGAACCCCAGGTGGTCTAAATCTCCGGAGCCCTCCACTACGGCGTCTCTCATAATCATATCGTAGTTTTGTGACGTTAAATCCGGCATTTACATCAATTACTTATCAGATTACTGTTTACATGTAAAGCCAGAACATCTGTGCTGGTGTTTTTCGTCACACTAAAAAAATACGCTCCATCTGTTGTTCGGGACATTGCAATGCAGTCCAAAACGATGTTATCTATACAGCTCATTTAATTAAGCCCTAAACCTGTTTTCCGCAGCTTCATAATCAATCATTTTATCTGAAAGAAATGCGTCATATCACCCATTTTTATTGTTTTTTTTCTTCTTGTCTGCATGACGTCAATGTATTTTGCCTCTCTCTTTGTTAAGCATTGTTGTCAATGCGCAGAATGCAACTGTAAATGCCAGTCTTCGCTGAATGTATCTTTTTGTAACGCATTTCATGCACATTTTTATTTTATTTTATTTTATCTTGCTCAAATTTTAGCAGAACATTGTATGCTATCTTGTAAAATTGTATGCGTTTTCCACTCCCGTAAACCTCCTCCCCCCTTAGGGTTCACAGTATTGGTGAACAAACAAACAAATAAACAAACAACCAAGTAAGTCCTGTCGCCATAAACATCGAGCTCGGATGTCGGAAAGCATTAGTTTCACTAAAGGACGCTGGCTTGCCAGTTTCGTCTACATCATTCGTTTCACTCAGGCTGCTGAAATAATTGATGGAGTTCACTCCCTGCGTCGCGCAGCGCCCATGCTTCATCGTTAGCCCTGAGAGCCTTGCAGTAATCATATATATCCATCACCTTTCACATCTCTTCAAGAAGATAGCAAACGACTTTGACGTAAACGTTGTTTTTCTTTTCTCCTCGTGTTAAAGCAGGAATGGTTCTGCCGCTGTAGATAGGAAGAAGACCAACAAGTCATGTCATAAAACAATGTAAGTTCTGTCTGTCGTGACACTGGCCTTGTAATATGTTCCTGTGGCATTGCTCATATAGAGGTAACTTGTGTTAAAATACATAAGTGACCGACTGGCGCCCTTTGCTGCGGTGAGTAATACTGCCGTCGGGGGCGTAATCGGTAGACATGAGAAGGTAACCGATAGACACGAAAAATAAATCCTAAAAAAATATACCTAAAATCTAATTCGATTTGAACCATGACTCTCTGCGTGGCGGTCGAGTTTTCGGACACATAGTCATGTTGCTGCCTAAAGCTCGTTTGCAATAACACTTTATGCATGCATCGTGCCCGACAATTAAGTAATTGCGTTAGCCTACTTATTATAGCGCGGCAAAGCACTAGTCACCACTCAATGTTGATTGCGCAACGAGTCTGTGGTTTAACGCTTCCCACCCACTGCAGAGTGTTGAGCCATTATTCTTCATCGTTTTTATAGCTGCATGCAGCGTCAACTGCGCGTAACACCACAAACACGTGCAGTGGTACATCGCTTATCCGTGGAAAAGCGAGTAATCACGTGGTGAACCCTTTCCTACTTGACAAAATTATGATATATGGCGCAGTCAATACATTGCGGAAGGCCGAAACTTTGAACACATTATATAGGCACTGAGCCGAAACAAAGCTACGCTCAGACTAGGTAATATCGCAATCGTCGGTGAAATGCTTTTTTTTTCACAATATACACTATCAATGCTGTTCACTCAACGCTAGCCAGACAACACATATAACATATTTTACATTGATTTTAAAGTTTTCATCACCTATAGACCTTTGAAGACAGCACCATTGCAGTGGACATTATTTATTTATTCATGATACCTTACAGGGCCCGATAGGGCATTGAGTAAGGGGAGCAAGTACGAAACAAAAAAATATGAGATAAATGCATTAATAAATACAGGGAAACAAAAAAAAGGGTACAGTGCATACATATGTACAGTGCAAAGCATTTTCAAACAGAGGAACAGCATTTCTTATTCCATGAAACAATTTTTCGCCAATCACACACACTCGCAAAGGAAAGAATGGCGGAAGAATTCGCGAAATAAAAAGTAATGGTGACGACATGATACTATTTCAAGAAATGCTTACTCAATTGGTCAAGAAATGCTTGATGGTTACTGATAGATGCAATATTGTCGGGAAGATCATTCCATAGAACAATGGCTCGGGGAAGTGCTGATGAATTGAAAGTGTTAGTTCGTCCACTGATGCGTTTAATGCTATATTGATTATGCAAGCGGCATGATATGCGTGAAGGCGCTTCCAATGGTAAGGGAGATGGCCTGATGCTATAGCGATATTTATGGAATAAAGATAAAAGAGAAATGGAACGACGTACAATTAATGGCACAAGTGGTATGTCATGTTTGATCTGCGTTATGCTGGAATGTGGGCTGTAGTTGGAAGTAATGAAACGAGTGGCTCTGTTTTGTACAGACTCAAGCTTGTTAGTCAGGTAGATTTGATGAGGAGACCACACTGGTGAAGCATATTCTAATTGCGGACGAACGATGGTTTCATAGGTGAGGTTTCTTAGTCTGCTTGGTGAGTTCCACAAGTTCCGGCGCAGGTATCCAAGTGACCTGGATGCCTTGGCAGTAATGGTGTTAATATGCATGTGCCATGAAAGATTGTGCTTGAGATGAACGCCTAAATATTTATACGATGATGCCTGAGATACTAATGTGCTATCTATGAGGTATGAAAAATCGGAATTGATGCGCTTGCGGCTGAAAGTGATAACCTTGCATTTAGTAGAGTTAAGACTCATCTGCCATTTGTCACACCACTTTGCAATTAATATGAGATCATTTTGAAGTACGAGGTGATCTTCGGTGGATTTAATTGAGCGGTAAATGATGCAGTCGTCAGCGAAAAGACGCAGGTTAGAAGATATGCCTGTGGGTAAATCGTTAATGTATATTAGGAACAGTAAAGGACCAAGGACACTGCCCTGGGGCACACCTGATGTTACGTCACAGAGAGATGAGGTAAAACTGTTAGCTGAAGTAAACTGCTGACGGAAAGAAAGTTACGAAGCCATGATAATGTTAAAGAGTCCAGACAGAGAGCTGATAATTTCGAGAATAAACGCGAGTGTGCCACACAGTCAAATGCTTTGACAAAATCTAAAAAAAAATACAATCCGTTTGAAGATTAGCGTCCATGTTAGAGTGCAAGTCAGTTGTGAATTCTAGCAGCTGCGTGTCACATGACAGTCCTTTTCTGAAACCGTGTTTCTGAGGAAAAAAGAAGGAATTATGTTCAAGATAAGCGTAAATATGGGAGGCGATAATGTGTTCAAGTAACTTACAGCAAATGCATGTTAGTGATATGGGTTGGTAGTTATGCGGGGAATTTTTATTACCGCTTTTGAAAATTGGGATGACCTTGGCGATCTTCCAGTCCGTGGGTAATAAGCCTGATGATAATGATTGCTGAAAAATATAGCAAAGAATTTTACATGATATTAGGACTGTGTTTTTTAATATTTTAGAGTTAATGTTGTCAACTCCAGCACTGGTTGAGATCTTGAGATTTCCTATGAGATTAGCTACACCTTCAGCGGAGACATCAATCGCACTCATGTACTGATAATCATGGTCAGGAACAATGGGTATGTTGGAATGATCTTTCCTCGTAAATACAGAAGCAAAATATCTGTTAAAGACATGCGGGCATTCGCTATCATCAAGTGGCTGCTGTTTATCGTCATACAGCGAAATGTGATTACTAATGCTATTAGGAGACACAACACGCCAAAACTTTTTAGGATTAGATTTCAAGAGAGAGGGAAGATCCTGGGAAAAATATTTTTTTTTGAAGTTCGAACGGCGCAACAGTAGCTTTTTAAGCATTCGCGATATTTTTTCCAAGCCGATGATGTAGGTGCAAGCTTAGCTTTTCTGTAAAGACGCTTCTTTTTATTACGATGACGATTAAGATGTTTGTTAAACCAGGGATTAGTTTTATGGTTGGAAATGGACACCACGGGAACGTATCGGTGCACTAAATTTGTTAGCACGTTCTTAAAAAGCACCCAGTTCTGCTCAACGGTCCTATCAAAAAACGAAGGTAAAAATGTCCGAACGAAAAATTTGTTAAGTGCAATATTCATATCCTTATAATTAGCTCGATTGTAATCGCGGATTTGAGTGATCGTGCTACCTTGAAATGCAAGAGGAATGGTAAGTTGTAATTGGATAAGCCTGTGATCACTAAAACCATCGAGGTATAAAACATCACTAATTGACTCAGGAGCATTGCAGAAAACGAGATCAAGAATATTAGTACCGCGGGTTGGCTGATTAATTGCTTGGAAAAAGTTGAAGTCTAAGGTGAGGTTTATGAGCTCTGTTGCATTTTGGCAAGAGGATGACAATTGAGACCAATCTATTTGCGGAAAGTTAAAGTCACCAACCAGGTAAGTAATGCCGGCTGGGTATTTACCGATAGCCGAAGTAATGGAACTTCGAAGTTCGTCAATGAAGGAACTATTGGAATCCGGCGGACGGTAGCAGACGCCAACCAGTACCTTTGCCGTTGATGTAGTACAGGCGGCCCACACTATTTCATGGCAGGAGTCGGTATTCACCAGAAACGGCCCTAATCCTTTTTTGATAGCTATAAGAACACCACCGCCTTTTTTAGCTTTGCGGTCATGTCTATAAAGGCTATACTTATTTGGGTTGGCAAAAATTTCACTATCCATTACATTCGGATGCAGCCAAGTTTCCGTAAGTGCAACAATATCGCTATCAGCATCTTCCAAGAAGGAACACAAATCATCACGTTTAGGAAGAAGGCTTTGAATATTAGTAAGAAATAAAGATAGTGTTTGAGAACTGCTGCGACTAGGTCTAGGTATTGCTCGAGCTCTTTTATCCCTGCCTAGCTATCTAGCAGCTGCTATAACAGTGTCTGTCGCACTATCATACACATACGTTTGTTGATCAATCAGTAGTTTATCAAAGACCAGCTTGCCTCTCTTATCCTGCATCTTGGCAAATTCAAGTAACTTTCGCCTTGCTAACCTGGTCGCAACAGAAAAGTCTTCTCTAATTGAATAAGTCAAGCCTTTGAGCTTATGCGCAGATGCAAGAATTCGCTGCTTGTCCTTGAAGAATGCAAGTTTCGCAACGATAGGTCTGCGCTTATTCAAGGCAAATTTCCCTAGTCGATGAACACGCTCAAAATGTCTCTCAGTAATAGTAACATCCAGCTTTTGGGCGCAGAAGGTAATAATTTTCTGCTCAGAATCATCCCATTTTTCTTTTTCATCATCCTCAAGCCCAAAGAAAAGCAAGTTCGACCGCCGAGACCTGTTCTCAGCATCGTCACATCTTTCTGTAACCTTATTTAGTTTCGCAGCTAGGTCACACAAGGAAGGATCAAGGCCACTGAGCTTAGGTATGCTAAGCGACTCTATTGTGTTTTCCAGTGACGTAACACGGCCAGACAGCTGCGTAATTGCCATATCTGTAGCACGTTGCTTTTCCTTTATGCCATTCAGCTCATTAAGTATTTCCGTTTGACTGGTCTCGAGCCTACGCATGGTATCCAATACTAAAGAAAGCACACCCTCCTGTGTTGTTTGCACAGGGGGCGGACCAGGATTTGTCTCTACATCGCCGGCCATTAAGAGCAGCAAGGACATAGCAGCGGAACAACATCGCGACACTGAGCAGATAAAGCACTTCATCATAGCACAGTACTTTGGTGGGCACGACACCGCGAACAAACAGTAGTCACTACTCCTTGGACCGGCAGCACCGCCTAGGTAACTACCCTGCACAATCAGGACGGGTAAATGACGCATGTCTGATGCGGTGTAGTGCCCAAATCCGCCGGTGGTACGGTAGCTTTTATATCCTGGACCAGCTGTGACGTGGATCGTTGACGGAAAACTTTGTTGCCAGGTAGAAGCAACGATGTCATCCAGTATTAGCGTAGCTGGCGATGAAACACGGAAAGGCGGCAGCAGGAGGTCGTGACCATGCTCACGCTGGGCAGCCGTCCAGCACACCGCGCCACAGAGGAGAGCACCCTGCACAATCAGGACGGGTAAATGACGCATGTCTGATGCGGTGTAGTGCCCAAATTCGCCGGTGGTACGGTAGCTTTTATATCCTGGACCAGCTGTGACGTGGATCGTTGACGGAAAACTTTGTTGCCAGGTAGAAGCAATGATGTCATCCAGTATCAGCGTAGCTGGCGATGAAACACGGAAAGGCGGCAGCAGAAGGTCGTGACCATGCTCACGCTGGGCAGCCGTCCAGCACACCGCGCCACAGAGGAGAGCACCCTGCACAATCAGGACGGGTAAATGACGCATGTCTGATGCGGTGTAGTGCCCCTACGAGTCAACACAGTTCACTGGGTTTCGGAAAGTATGCGCCCAGCATGCAGCTTATAAATCGCTGAAGTCTCTGTCGGAGTCTTCGAATGACAATACACTCCTCGTCGTTTACGCGAACCATCTGTGAATGACAGCAAATGTCATAGCTAGTATATGGAGTGTCGCAGTCTTCCCGTGACATCAGACTTGCGTTGACACGTTAACAAAACTACCTCATCGATGCCGAAACCGAAAGTGCTTTTTTTAGACAACGGTATTAAATATTAAGGTGGCGATCTCCAAGCCGGACCTCGTCGACCAACGCCAACTCGTCGCGCGGGCCAGCAAGGCAGTCCAAGCCAGAGGGTTCCTGGAATAAGAGACCCTCCCACATTCACTCTTTGACCACTTAATAAGTTTCTCTCTCTCTCTCTTTCTCTCTCTCTCTCTCTCTCTCTCTCTCTCTATATATATATATATATATATATATATATATATATATATATATATATATATATATATAGATGCACTGTGACACTGTGCTTTTTGAATTCTTGACACCCGTGGTTTTATTTAATGCGAGATGCCAAAAATGTTGAAGTCTTGCGTCCGAACTTCAATAAAGGGCTCACCTACCTCGAATTTTTTATCCTATTATGGCTCATGATGTTGCAAACTTTTGTTTAATGGCTCTAATAGTGCCCAAGCATATCGGCCATGAAAACTTGAAATACAAGTGGCCAAAAACCTATTGCCACAGAAATCAACGCCAGCCGTACGTTTGCAGCGCGACTATAGGAGAGGAGGGCATAATTACAGAAAACCAAAAACTCAATATTTTAAAGACAATAGTCCTTCTGGGGACCTTCAACGCTAAAATTTTGGTCTGCCTGTCTATCTGTCTGTCTTTACACTTAATTGTCTGTTTGTCCGCCCTTAACGGTACCCTAAACGGCACCAAAGTGGCCAAACGATACTCCAAACGGCTGACCCCATCCGCACCGCCCACCAATAATGCTCAAGGTTCAGCGTTCATACATGTGCGATTGTCAATTAAAAAGCAATTATCGCGCATATCTGAGGCACCATAACAACAAGTCAATAATCTGTATGTGCGTCTCTTACTAGAAAAGGCATACATAAGCAATCATAAAAACCGTAGCGTTTATCACGTTGCGCTGACCAGGCAACGCTTGCACGAAAAGGCAAGTGTTTGCAACGCTTTGCTAAGACGACACAGTGGTGGCACCTACCCGTTGCCTTGCGTTCTACACTTTATTACCTCCGAGGTGGGCGCGTAGTGCTCGCGCGCTTCGTTTGATGCACTCGTTCGCCTCCGCTGCACGTTTGAGGCACTCTAACGCAGCACCTCCAGTATACCATCCCCATATTTTATTGCGCAGAACATCAAATAAAGGTGTTGTTCACTCTCTCCAGAGTCAAGACTATCGTCTTTAGACAACACTTGCAGTGTAACATGCAGATAGAGTGCCAATTTTTTTAATCCTCTTCATTTTGTATATGAGAAAGTAAACAGCAAACCTACTTTACGGTTTACCTGACACTTGGCTAAATAGGTGATTGCCTAAATTTTTGGCCGAGCACCCTAAACGGGGGCGTATGTGGACAGTCTGATGATATGTGCTTGTGTTTAGTTCGGTGCATTGTCGGGTGGACGAGGCATCGTTCCTTTTTGCACTGTGATTTGTAGCGTACATCTCTTGGATTATTTACCTGTGTTTAGACTACCGGCGTGACGATTCAGAGCTGTACCATAGCTCACAGAATCTATAGATAACCGCTCCCGTGAACAGGCACTGTTGTCGCTGGCGTATTGCCATCGTACACTCGCGCATCATGATGGTAACTGCGGCACGTTAATTGAAGGACCGCTATATTTCGGGGCCGCCAAAGCGATATTATCAAAGCTGCTGTCTCGCTGCAGTTGTTTTCCACGATTGCGCAACGTGAGTTTTCGAACAGTTGTGCTCGTGGACCATTGTATCTTAATTCCTTCATCTGCGAAGTATTGATTGATTTGTGGGGTTTAACGTCCCGAAACCACCATATGATTCTGAGAGACGCCGTAGTGGAGGGCTCCGGAAATTTCGACCACCTGGGGTTCTTTAACGTGCACCCAAATCTGAGCACACGGGCCTACAATATCTTTGCCTCCATCGGAAATGCAGCCGCCGCAGCCGAGATTCGATCCCGCGACCTGCGGGTCAGCAGCCGAGTACCTTAGCCACTAGACCACCGCGGCGGGGCATCATCTGCGAAGTACCTGATTTACATTGAAAGTACACTATTTGACTTATAAAGCAACCTTGCTTCCTTAATCTTCCTTGTTCATCTTCCTTTTCTCTCACTAAGGCGATTGCCGAGCCATAAGGCGCAGTAAGATTCTGCTGTTACCAAAAGCATGTAAAAAGTCATTAAGAAAATTTTCAATTTCGTGCAATATAGTGCAAATGCGTCAAGTCGCCACTGTTTCCGATAGTGACGTCAGATTCGTTTTTATTTTTTTTTGCTCGCTGTTGTTCCTTCGATACGTAGACGGCGATGGCGGCAACGGGTCGCCAACTACTTGGCACGTGACCTTCTGTAGAAGTTACGCTATACCCGTTGGCTATACGCTAGATCGCACGTCCTTTTGCAGCATGTGGGTCAAAGGTCACGTCAAATCAGAGAAGCTCTTCCTGTTTGGAAAACCGTGATATTGTTATTTCCGCCCCATGCATTTTTTGTTCATATCGTGAAATGAGTATGCTTCAAAAATGAAACACATATTTGTAGTGTTTAGGAAGCGTGAGCAGCAAAAATACTAGTATTTATTATTTCCTCTTTAATAAACCCGGCAGTTGTGACTTCAGCACCCGTAGTTATCATTCTCCTGTTTTGTTCTTTTGTTTTTGTGCCACTTTCTCCCTTAAAGCAGTGGTCTACAACAGGACATGCTCTGCAAAGAATGAAATTTTTATGGTAACGCCTACTTACAGGGCACTGAAAACAATTATTACGTTATGTTTAGTCGAAAAGCTAAAACGAACATTCCTTCGTCGCTTTTCTGTTCTGTATCACAATATAAAGCACACCGTCTTAAGTGTCCAATGCCAGGGTTACTTCTCTGGAAAGCGAGTATAAATTTTTAGTATAAATTTATAAATAACTCGCACGCACTGGTCAGATTGTTTTCTGAACTTAGGAACTTGCCTGTCACAGTGAAGAAAGCATCTTTCTCACAAATCCTCTCCTAATGTGCTTGTGAAGCTACCTTTGCACTCTTCCATGCGTTTAAACACCTCAGAGTGCGCTGACAAATTACACAGGGTGCCCCGAATATATCTAGCAAGAGCGTAATATCTACCGACGCAGTTTGTGACAACGTGACCAAACCCATGCTGCGCCACAATTGCATGGAGTAACTCACCGGATTTTGGTGTTGTATTTAGTTGCCTAATTAGCATTACTTACTCGACAAACATTCGAAGCCACAAATCTGGGAAAAAAATTCAAAACGTGGAAGCCGTATGTCGGTTTGCAGGACACCGCATCAGACGATTTCTAACTCTCTATCTATGAAGTATTAACGTTTTTCTTGCTTACTACAGATGATTGCGAAAAAAAACATCAAAGAACACATAACAAGCCTCGTTTGTGCGCCTATGTGCACCGTGATTGCAGTGTTCCGTACACCGTTCTGCGTGAAAACGACCAGCGTTTGGCCGCGTGTGCTGCCACCACCGCGACGATGGCGTTATCTTTGCGATGGCTGACGTTTTGCAAGCGGCAACACAAGCTATAACCCTTGTCTCTGCTTATCGCTGCAATGAACTACCACGATGGAAGACACATCATTTGCACGTGGAACGTTATTGAACACTGTAGAGTCACGGCTCGCATATAAGCGCAAATTGCCATATAACGTGGTATATTGCCTTTCGCAGGCATATGTAGTAAGCAGAAAAAAAAAACACTAATACCTAATAAGTAGAACGTTACAAACTGTACATCACGATGTTTTGCGAACTGATCAGCAACTTTCTTATTATAACTTTTCTCTCAACTTTGTTGGTTCAAAAATGATATATTTTGAACATGCCTAGATACCCATTTAAGCTGAACACGAAAAGCGTGAGACTTACTCCATGCAACGCAACGTGCATTTTCTCGCCTAATGGTAGCGTGCGTCGGCATGTATTTAAAGCCTGGTAAAAGTTACCAGGGGCACGCTGTATATATACATAAACGTTCACAGCCAACGCAATAAACAAAGGCGTATTTTAGTACCTTTTCACCGCATTCTGCATGCTTAGGCTACTTCGCTTTTAGAAGTTTCACTGTTTGCAAGCTTAGTTTATATTTTGTTGTGCTCAATGCTTGTTAAATTTATACAGTTATACAATGCATTTTCCGAGATGGTCAGTGTTTGGCTTTATGTTAAGTGGTTTTCTCTTGTGTGCCGCCATAGTTGCACCCTAGCCTAGTTTGCGATCGCTGTCCAATACCTACCATAATAAAACAAACGTAGCTAAAAAAATTACATAGTTTCCACCAGACATTCCCTCACGCTTGAGAGCCCTTTGTTTTCAACGAACGGCTGGGCATGGCAGCGGACGGGATTGGGACTTTGTTGCTCACTTGCGCTTCGATTAACACTTATCCGGTGACACCCACACTCGTACATATATATATATATATATATATATATATATATATATATATATATATATATATATATATATATATATATATATATATATATATATATATATATATATATATATATATATATATATATATATATACTATTTACGCTAGAGTTGTTGAGGTTGACATAGCGATCTTCTGCTCGCCTGAGTAGAACAACATTCCTTGCGTCCTTTCTAAAACAGTAGACTCGGGCGCAGCAAAACGTGTATTGAGACATCACCTCTTGTGCACCTACTGCGATTGCAGCTAATGTGTTGCATGTGTTTGTACATCCACCTGGCAAACAACAAAAACGACGAATGGACGGACGCTGTGGATGGAATGCGTGCGATGGCTGCCTACAGGCTGTATACTTAGTTGGAAGCGCGAACAATTTATCCTAAAAATTACCGAGCATGTTCCCTGCGCATTCAATAATTATTTTGGTGGTGTTGACTTTCTTCATCTTTGTTGACGCTTATGACCACGTCGATTAAATCGGATAAGCTTCAGCGGGCAGATCGGCTCTTTGCCCGCTGAGCGGTGATGGAAAGAACGCCAGAGGAAGTGTAGTAAAAAAAATCGCAGTTGCATTACAGGAACGAAACAGTGAATGCGGTAGGAAAAAAAATTGGAATGTCACGCGAACAACGAGAGGCAGTTCGATACTCACAGTGCACCGCTGAAGCACAAAGATGAACGTTCGAAGAAGAGAACAAGTGTGAATTAACAACTGTTCCGCTTGTAACGTCTTTGTGTTTGACCAACGAGCTGCAAGTGTGTGTAGTGGAGAAGCCGACGCTCTTAGATGTTTATTATTATTATTATTATTATTATTATTATTATTATTATTATTATTATTATTATTATTATTATTACGCCTCTCTATAATGTGCTTAGCAAGTTATGTGAAAAATAACGTGTGGTAACTGTGAGTGGGGCACAACCACGAATCTACTGTTGTGTCAATTATAACGTGCACACAGCCCACACATATTGCCTCAACGGCTCTTGAATGGCTCGTGATTCCACTAGCCCGATGCTCTCGTGAGAAGTTCCGTTTACGTATTGATGATGCTTTGAGTAAAGTAGACTTACCAATTCATACGGGTGTTATTACACTGACTTCACTGATCGCTTTCCGATTTGTGTGGTTTTTGATTGTCCATAGCTTATTGTGGTGACCTCATACTTCACCACTCCATTCGACACATTTCTGCTATTATTTGCTCCGGCTGGTCTTCTATCCTTCAATTTCTTGACCTTGTGCGAAGGTCGTTTCAAGTTTTTCTACAATGCAATCGCTGAAGCAGTTCCTACCAGCTCTAGAACTGTGCCGTGTAAAAATTGATTTTGACATTCGAAATATTGCTGGATGACCTATCAGCTGGGCCCTCTGGAGCAAATATGATTCCATGAATAAACAATATGACTACTGTTATTCGCTTACTACGTACAAATAATGGTGGAATATTCTTCAGAGTCCTTGCCGGGAAGAGAGAAGACGACATCAGGAAAAGAGTTTGCGCAGAGTTATAGCAAACTTAAAAAGTAAACAAAGTTTATTGCCTAATAATTTCCATGTAATTGAGTAACACAATCATAATATACAGCAATCTATTTTGCTACATTCACAATGACAAAGGCACTTCGATTGAAAAAAAAAACTAAGAACTTGGGTCGTTCCTGATTTTATCTCTTCCTTCCCTCTCCAGAATACGCACCGAGAAAAGGTCTTAGCTTACTTTATATGCTACCATAATTATACAGTGACTCTAAGTAGGCGATATGGATAACGATGAAAACTTTTCTTCATGAGTGCAAAGAAACCGGCTAGAGTTTCTATCCGGTACTCTAACCACCACTTCCGCGATAGTCCGAGTTCGCTGCGCTATAGTGCTCGACAGACCTCGTGGGTGCCGTCGCGGAGGGTTCCCTCCCACTACTCTGGGGGAAAACAGTCTTCAAATAAAAGAGGGTGAAGAGTAGGGTACACTGACGCAGTAACTGTCTCTAAGACGAGGACACCACAACCGCGATACTTGGGTGAGATGGGGAAAGAAGGTAGGGGAAGAATCAGAGGGGTGTGGGTGGATCGAAGGATTGGTGGGAGGGCGGGAAAGCATAGGCGACGCCGTACACTTCAGCGAAGAAATGTGAACAACAGGATTATAATGCTTGGAGGTTTTCGCATCGAAGAAACTGACCGCCAAATACTTGGGCTTGTTCCCAAATCTACCTTTGAGCCAAGGTTCTCTGCCACTGAGAAATTAGCCGTCACTTAAGCCATTGAGAGCCCCGTTTATGAGCCGAACCATCGAAGCGGAGCTCGTGGCAGCATGTTATCGCGGACCACTTGCACGTCCCCACAAGCTCGTCCAAAGTTGTGTATTCGTTTATGTAAGCAAATCAGAACAGAATATTATTTATTGCGTTATCAGAACGTCGAGAAGAAGATTACCTTTAGCGTAGATGTCCAAGAGCTCTATTCTATGCCACGTAACTGTCTGTTACATTATGTTAAGGAGATTATCACTGGTCTGAATGTCGAAGTCCAGATTGTTGAAAATTGTGGTAGTTCTGAGCAAGGTTTTCTTAAACTACTGCTTTTTGACCTCGACTAGACTTTAGCATCGTCGAAAGGGCATTTGTTTGTTAATTGAAGGCTCAGGTGTTCGCATAGGCTTCAGAGTCACCCCGGTTCTCCGTGATGAAGTAGGGTAGACCGTCTAATAAAGCACGATTTTGGGTGTCGGGGTAGCGATTGTTTAGGCATGTTGACGATTGTCTACTTAGTGTTTGTTTAAAAGGAAAGCAGCACATATATGGTACGAGGAGTATTCTCACAGCGTTTTGGATAAGTGGCCACGACCTGCAGTTTACGTCCGACGTTTCCAAATATAATGATGAACTTCAGTTTCTTAATATAACTTCGCGATTTCAAAAAGAGCACGTGCGTTGGATTTATGCTCCTACATTGGTCAAGCTCCTTTATAAATCTGCTTATTCCAATGTGGTAAAAAAATAGTATTGTCACATCATGCCTGCGCTCGGCGATATGAAAATTGTGTTTCTATGCCACAGAGCAAAGCTTCCGCAATAAATGTGATCGCTCTAAGATGGCCGCTTTTCCGACCACACTTCTAGTATATTTTGTTTGAGAGTTTGCCAAAGAAGGCGAAATGTATTTAGTGTGCACCCAGGTAACCAGGCGTTATATTCACGAGGTGACTGAAAACGATTCGCAGCGATGTAGCTTTTTGGCCGAGTTGGTTCACATAAAGATGAAACTAGCAAAAAGCCACACGAAGATTGCGAAGAGGCAAACAACACAGGACAAGCACTGGACTTATAACCTAATGTTTCTTGAATAATTTCACACATTGCCACACAAGAAACAGCTGCGTATGCGTAAAACGTCATCGAAGCAATTTCAAACTTGATGATATGTTGGGTTTAACGTCCCAAAACAACCATATGATTATGAGAGATGCCGTAGCGGAGGGCTCCGGAAATTTCGACCACCCGGCGTTCTTTAACGTGCACCCAAATCTGAGCACACGGGCCTACGACATTTCCGCCTCCATCGGAAATGCAGCCGCCGCAGCCGGGATTCGATCCCGCGACCTGCGGGTCAGCAGCCGAGTACCTTAGCCACTAGACCACCGCGGCGGGGCGAGCAATGTCAAACTTGCACACCGAAACATAGAAAGCATGAAACGTGTGAGACACTGAACAAATATAAAGCGAAGCCTACCATCCATCTGGTAACGCAAATTCTTTATCTGTGAGGGAAAATTAGGGTTCGCTCACACAGCGAATGTCAAGTTTTCCTGAGCGATCCGTGATCTATAGATGGCTGTTCCCAGTACACCACTGAAATGTGATTGCTCCATACACAATAATAATAATAATAATAATAATAATAATAATAATAATAATAATAATAAAGCCCCGCCGCGGTAGTCTAGTGGATAAGGTACTCGGCTGCTGACCCGCAGGTCACGGGATCGAATCCCGGCTGCAGCGGCTGCATTTTTGATGGAGGCGGAAATGTTGTAGGCCCGGGTGCTCAGATTTGGGTGCACGTTAAAGAACCCCTGGTGGTCGAAATTTCCGGAGCCCTCCACTACGGCGTCTCTCATAATCATATTGTAACGATGTTGAAGGACTCGGGGTGTAATAAAACGTATTTATTAAAGGGTGAACCTGTGCCCACAACTCAAAGGGACTATGGTCGTAGCACGTTACAGCAGAACACCAAAGATGTCTCCTTCTTCTACTTCTTCAAGAAGAGTCCCAAGCGCGTGGCGCACATCAGCAGGGGCCAGATTGGTTCTCGTGCTATCATCATCGTCTCTGCGCAACACTAGACGGCGCGCATGTGTGTCCCTGTGCGCGCGGTGATGGGCGCGTTGTTTGAATGCAGGCACTATGCCGCGGCAATATGGTGGTTTTGGGACGTTAAACCCTACATATCAATAAATCACTCAATCAACAAAATAATAAAACTTGATCAGTATCTCTCATTGGAATTCATCACGAGTGGCGCGAGATCGGATGCGAAAAAGATAACGCCACGGTGCGTGGGGTGTACCAGCTAGCCTGCTGCCACATCGTGGCCGCATCGGCTGCACACGTTATATGCAAACAAAGCCAGATATTTATCTCGCGCGGTGGCAGCAAACAGTACTATCGATGTGAACAAGTGTCTAGTGTAGTATGAGGGAAGGAAGGAAGAGGAAAGCAAGAGGGAGAGGAAAGGCAGGGATGTTAACGAGTCCAGAACGTCCGGTATGCTACCCTAGACAGGGGACGGGGAGGAGGGAGTTTCAAAGATGGAGAGAAGAGAACACTTGCACTCAAAGTCGCACTTCACAGTCATTACTAGTCAGTCTATACTATTAGCCTATAACTGCCGGTCCAAGTCTGATACACTTGAAAGCTTAGGACTGCTTTCATCACCTTAAGTCGCGATGTAGTTTGAGGGGTGTGCCCTTGCGAGCATGCACAAGATATTAGGGAGCTTTAGAATACCGTTCGTAAGCCCTGCGGGCGTTGCGGGCGTAGCGGGCGCCATATGAGTTTTAGAATAGCGTTTTCCCGGCTTCGAACCGCAACGCACGAAAGCAGCGACACCGTAGCCTCAAAACCAGCGCTTGCGTGCCACATGCGCGCCGCCATTAACGCACGGAATTTCGATTTTTTGCGTGCGGTCCGCGAACGCGAACGCCGACTCGCGTTACGACGCATGCGCAGTGGCAGCGACCGCACCGCAAGGGCTCGCGGTGCGCTATACTAGAACTCCCTATTTTTGATTACGGGAACGCCCGCTATTTTTGTTTAGTTACGCGAATGTTTGCAAGTATCTAACACTTCTCGGTTCGACGGCAGTGCGTCACCACCACGTGAGTATACTAGATTACGACGACTGTGGTTTACGTACGCGCATCGATCAAGGAGGCCTGCAGCGTCACCATAAACGCTCCTTTTCGTAAAACAAAAATTCTCAACGCCACGGAAAGAGCGAGCGCCGTGCTTGGGTTGCGCAGACTGACCGTGGAATAAGAGATGAAGCCTCTTCCGGAGAGACGATCCTCGCGCATCGACGCTGCGCCGGAGCATAAACAAGAATCATATTTCCTTCGCGTCACATCTCCATGGAGCTCTAACAGGGCGAGCGACGGCGACACGCCACGGAGACCAATCACGACGGCACCGTATATCCTAGCGGCGCCTCGACAAGGTTAGAAATCGTATTTATCTTTCGCGTACTTTTACTTTTTGGTGTGCAGAGCCTTTCAGTGCGCCAGGAAGGATTACTTGCAGCCCCGTTGATGACAAGTTTTTGGACTCGGCCACTGCGCTTATTCGCGCAGAGAAGCTGCCTGTGGGGCATAAACAGAGAAGGAAGAGCGACCGATGGACCCTTTCTTGGGAGCGCTTGCCGGACGTGATCTGAATGCCGCAAACATCAGAGCACTTCCCGGCCGGGGAGCCTTGGCGCTTAAACGCGAGTATATACGATACTCCGAAAAAAAAAAAAGGCTGATGTTTGGCTAAGGTTGACGTCAGCCGGCTATTCAACAGCGCTGAATGAAACACAGCGGTGATGGATTGATGCTTGGCGATGCTAGCAGAACCGTGAGTAAAATTTGCAAGCGTAAAATGTAATGATACGGTAGAATTACTGGTTAGTTCTTCAATACAGGAAGGTAATTTCGAGGGCATGCATGTTTTTTATTCGTTTGTTTGTTTGTTTGACGCAACCTTAATCAGTGTTTTACACTGGTTTTCATGGCTGCGAGCGGTCATGACACTCCCAGGTTTGCATGCAAATAAATATCCCATGAGGGCATGAGGCGACAACCACCGCCATATGTAGCTCAAACTGGTTAGTTGGTGAAAGGCGCCGGGTGAGTAATCCGAAGGATGCAGGTTCGGTCACCGCCAGATGTCTTTCCTTACTTTCTTCACATCTATATCCTGATCAATACAATGATCTTAAAACAGTGCAATTAAGATCCTCTAAATGCTCATTGGCTTCATCATAGGCTCGTTTTCATTGTATAGTTCTTGGTTATTCACCACCCAACTGAACACCGACGCTGTGGTCTAGTGGCTAAAGTACTCGGCTGCTAACGCGCAGGTCGCAGGATTGAATCCCGGCTGCGGCGGCTGCATTTCCGATGGAGGTGGAAACGTTGTAGGCCCGTGTGCTCAGATTTGGGTGCGCGTTAAAGAACCCCAGATGGTAGAAATCTCCGGAGCCCTCCACTATACGATGTCTCTCATAATCATATGGTGGCTTTGGGACGTTAAACCCAGCATACCAATCAACCTGCCAAGTGAGTCTTACTCTGCCACCGCCACACTTGTTATAATGCAGCAATGATGTGGCCGATTGCCCGTATTGATTCCGATTTGTGCCGTGTAGTAGGCAGACATGACTTCGGCGCTTTGCTGCAGCCGAGAAGAAGTCCTTCCCGAGTAGCGCGAAAGACCTCGGCTCGATCGACCTCAAATAGTACCCCCGTGCAGGTCGGGCGTTGCTATCTCGTCATATTCTTCGTTGCGGTTGCCTCCGTAGAAGGCTTCACCACTGCGCTGCCACTTGTGTGCATTTGTTGGTGGCATTGTTGCTGTGGCAAAGACCGTCTTGTCCCCTCTGCTCAACCAACCGACGTCGCGAATCCGCGCCAACCACGGGCGGCAACTCTGATAAGGCTACAGCGGGATTAAATATTGGCGAACGGTTGCCGTCGTGCTTGCCAGCGCGTCGTGATTCCGAGCATGGTCGTAATCGCCTGATTTCACCGAATTAACACTAGGATTTGGTGCCCACCATTTTGTCATTGCTGTGACATGTATACTCGGTTTTTGTGTGTTATGAGCAAACCACTGCAAAATGCGGGGGCTGATCTATACATTGGCAGTGGATGTGTACCCGCAGAGAACAACACTGAAAAGGTAGGGCGCTACAAAAACGACGAACGCTGAGAATGATTGATATGTGGGGTTTAACGTCCCAAAACCACTATATACGAACGCTGAGAACGGAAGCAGACAATGGACTAGCGCTATACTGTACATATAGTTATGCTGTGGTTCGTAAAGTCAAGTTGATTTTCAACAAAGTCAACTCAGAGATTTCTAGGCGACCACATTTCGTAGACATTTTACATGAGCTCCAAGACCTACTTATGAGCAGTAAGCATCTACAAGAAATATTATCAAAATCACTGCACAAGAACGTGCCAAGGTTAGGCATGCTGGGATAGAATCGCCGTACCCAACCCTTTTAGGGAGAAAAATAAACGCACAAATATACATGGGACGCAAAGTTTTCCCACAAATGGCACAAAACAAGCCATTTTAATGCTAAAGGATAAAAGTGTATAATATCAAGATGACGATCGTTTGATCGTGATGTTTGTGTCGTTCCGATATTTTTAAAAGAATAGTTCGCACATGTTCTCTGAATCTGCGTTCAAGTGGTTTGAGGTCGATGCATGCTAAGAATTTGTTCAGTATTGTCAATATTTGACATGGAAAAACTCGTCTGGGTTGACGTCGGGAACTGCATAGCTCGGAGCAGCCAGGTTAATGTCAATAACGGTTTTTTTTTTGCAGCGTAAAGTGTCAGTGCTTAAGTATAAAATAACTTAATGTAGTAATATTGTGATTTATAATGATGTAATGAGTAAGTAATTGACTATAAGGTCACGAAAATGATCAAATAGTATAACAACTTTTTTCTGTAATACCTCTATAGCCTGTTAAGCCCATACGTTTTCGCCCATACCAGCACGCAGTAAGACAACCTAGAACGGAAGTTGGCGTGAATGACAGCCATATCTAGCCGTAATTGTACGTGGTTTGATAGCTTTCTTTTACGTGCCGCCTACAGTTTTGTGTAGTTTGTGAGATAAGCTTGATACATGGGTGTTCCATGACATGTTTTCCTCGAACAATACACTGAAAGATTTTGGCCTCTTAGCACGCTCAAACGTGGTGCTCTGAAAAGAGAATTTCAACTTTATCTCGAAGAATAAGAACGTGTGGGCTTAAACAAGTAGAACGCCTGTGTAGCTGTATATCGTCACACTTCTTTTTTTCTGTGCCACTCAGTGCTACTGCGAGCTTTCAAACGCTCACAACATTTTTTTTTCTTTGACGGTGTCTGAGTAGTTGATACTGTACAAGCACTGTTCACACTCTTCTCCACCCTTCCTGTTGCTAGTGCATACTATTGCTGTATTTCTTGCGATTGTTGCTTTTAGCTTTCTTGCTTCTCTTTAAACACGGTTCTCACCTCCTTTTATTGCGAGCAGACATATAAAAAGCTATCGGCTGTACCTGTCAACTCCTCTCTTGAAAGACCTGTCCGCTGTCCATACGTTGATAATGAATGTCTTTTTTTGTTTTGTTTTTGTAAGTGCGCCTGCTTTTTATATACCCCCCCCCCCCACACACACACACATGGTTTCTACGTAGACCTAGATGAAGCCCATTTTGTTTTACGTGCGTTCAACGCAGGCTTCGTTTCATGGTGTCACATTTCAAACGACTAAAATAATAAGTTATGGTAACTTGCAGAATGGTCATTGATTCGGCATTTAAAATGGTGTACCCTCTTTCATTACCACCCCCTCGATGAACTGCCTGCGACAAAGCTATTCTTTGCTCAATTTTCTCTCTTCTTTCCATCCTCTTTACCCTCATTTCCGTTTTCCACCACTAGATACACTGCACATCTTAGGGCTGTGCTATGCTAGGAGTTGCTCATGCCCGCTTTCTGTGGTGCATATACACTTTCTGCCCCTTGCTTACAAGGGGCAGAATGCTTACAGTCTCTAGATTTACGCTTGGATTGTCGGCAAGTACCGATGGCTATCGCCGATTCTGTGAAGACTGCTTTAGTTACAACTGATGGACAGTATATATAAGTTAAAGTCGTACCGTTTGGATTGTGCAAAACCTTAGCTACTTGGAAATGGATGATGGGGCAACATAAATCGGGGTTACTATTGAAACACCACCTTGTGCTTCCTTGACAGCATCGTAGTCTTTTCCAAAGAGTTTCCTTGTTCGCCTTCATGAGATTTTGACGTGTCTCATCTAGGTCTTGAACTTAACACCAAAAAGTGTGATTTTGGAACGCACCACTGGTCACGTCATCTACAAATAAGGCGTTCTTCCGGACCCAGCGAAACATCAGGCCGTTGCCGAATACCCCAAGCCCACTTCCATGAAGACGCTTCGAGGCATCATTGGGCTGTGTTCATAGTTTCGCTAATTTGTACATGACTTTGGTTCCATCAACACCCCTCTTACCAATATTTTGCCAGCCTCCAGCCTACCTGCTTGGTTATGAGATTGCGACACATCTTTCGAGACGCTGCTCACATCGCCTCAAATACTTCATCACTTTGGCCCTGATGGGCCAACAGAAATGCACACCGACGCAGTGGTGACAGCCTTGATGCGTTATAAGCCAAAAGACTGGTGACCAACAATACGTCGTCGCTTACGCAAGTCGTACTCTTAAGAAAACCGAGTGCACTTATTTGGTCATGAAGAAAAAATGTGTTGTCATATTTTGGTCTTTGGCTAAGTGTCATCTGTAACTTCATGGCCGCCCTATCAACGTCGCAACGGACTATCCCATCACTGAAAAATCCATCGCGATGCCTCGGTCGTTGGGCGCTTCGGCTGCAAGAGTACGACATTCGCGTGGTGTTACTAATCGGGCCACAAGCACTACGTTGCTGATCTGCTTTCCCGTGCACCGCTAGCGTCCGAACTGTCTTCTCGGTCAGCTTCCATGTGGCCAATCGGCGTCGATGATATTTCATCGGAGCAACATATTGATGCGTGGGTTTGTCGTATGCTCGAGTTCCTGGATGGTGCATCAGCTTACCACGCTTCAAGAACTATTCGTCGCCAAGCGCCTCATTTCGCTATTCGAGATGGTCTCCTCTATTGGCAGAATTACGCTTTTGATGGATGGAGGCGGCTGCTTGTGATACCTCGCCACAGGCAGACTGGTGCGCTGTTTTCCACAACGACCCATAAGGTACTCACACCAAGTTCTCGAGACATGTATACAAACACCTGGCACAGCGATACTACTGGTATCGCCTGTACCTATGTGCAACTATACCGGCCCTTTTCCTGCCTGTCAGTGACGAAAAGCTCCTCGTCTACAGCGCGACTGGCCAGTACATTTCAGCTTCTCGCGTGCCCGGCTTGTCCATTTGCCCACGTTGGTATTCATTTATGCGGTCTGCTTCGCTCGACCATTTCTGGGAACAGATGGATCATCGTCAGCGTAGACCAACGCATACCTCACGCGTTATGCGCAGTCTGCCGTTTTGCCCGCAGCAACAGCCAGACCGGTTGCATCTTTTATCTTACATATAACTTTGTAATCTCTGTGGCACTCCTCGCTAACTTTTTAGTCACATAGGATGTGCTTTTCTGCCTGAAGCTATTGAAGGACCAGTCATTGAATAATACGTGGAGTTTAACGTCCCAAAACCACTATTATATTATGAGAGACGCCGTAGTGGAGGGCTCCGGGAATTTTGACCATCAGGGGTTTTTAACGCGCACCCAAATCTGAGCACACGGACCTACAGCATTTCCGCCTCCATCGAAAATGCAGCCACCGCAGCGGGGATTCGATCCCGCGACCTGCGTGTCAGCAGCCAAGTACCTTAGCCACTAGACCACCGCGGTGGGGCCGAAGGACCCCTCGTTCAGTGTAACATATATATAGTTTGCCGCATGACGCCTGCATGCGTTTCACCCGCGAAGCAGTCGCCCAACCTGGAAAGTTGATCGCATTCTCAGTGATATGGTGGCAGTGTACACTACATCACAGCAGACCAAATGGGACACCGTCCTTGCTTTCGTGACATATTTTTTTCTTTGATTTATTCACCCCAAGGGCCCATCGTGGACATTAGATATGAAGCATAACAATTCACATGAAAATCGAGAAAGCGTAAAAGAAACAAATAGCGGTACATAAAAAAATATTTAAGAGAAGTAGATATTTCTGGTAATACACTGCTTCTCGACTGACATCATTCCCTTTGTTTTACGAAAAAAAAACTCGCGAAATTTATCCTGCATATAAAGGTATTGGTTAGGATAGAAATTATTTCGTGTTAAAATAATTACTAATACTTAATGACTAAGATTTTATTTTCTCAAACGCCATATTTAGAGCGTCTTTGAATAGTGCGTGGTCAGTTATTGCAGCTATGTTACTTGGGAGACAATTCCATTCTGAAATGGCTAGATGTAGGCATGAAAAATGTACTAGTTTACTGCGTGCAAAAGGTTGTTGAACCTTAAATTTGTTATTTATCCATGGGAAAATCTTTTTGGCGAGTAAGATATCTGCTTAAAATAATGTACTTGTTTGATGAAAATGCTAATGGGAAAAGGGTAACAAGAATATTTTTCTTTTAGACTGTAGTGGAATAAGACCTAGGTCATACTTTATTTTGTGATGCTTAACTGCTGTGAATAATTATCAGTGATGAAACGGGCTGCCATGTTTTGCAAAGTTCCTAATTTGTTAATAAGATACGTGTTATGTGGGTTCCATATAAATGAGGCCTACAGTCAATCTTCGGGTGAAGTATGGTAGTGTATACAAGATGTTTAGCATTACTGTCAGCCTGACAAAGCATACGATGGAAGAAGCCTATTGATTTGCATGTTGCAGAAAGAACAAAATCCACATGATTTATCAACAAAGATTAGTGGAAAGATGTATACTTAGATATATAAATGATTCTGTACTTTCTAAGGCTTCACCATTAGGTATGTTGGTTTCTTCCGTAATTTGGCTGGATGTGATAAGTCTCACAGACTTAGTTTTAGTAGTATTTGCACTCATTTGTCATTGGAAACGCCACCTTTCAATCGTATACAAGTCTTCCCATCACAATCATCCTTTCATCTTATCGGTCGGTTCAAAACGCAGCCATAAGCATTTAACCGGATTTGTGATGGTATACCCTGATGAATATCACTCATACCAACGAGGAATACAGGATGTCCTATTACAGAATCACATTGGAGATAGGTGTAAATGATGAATGAACATTGTTAACCACAGCGTCTTGCCGTTGGTTGTTTAGGTATTCTTTCACCCAGTTGACTACATTTTCATCAATGTTAATCAACGGTTATGGAGCACGCAGTTATATTATTTCGTCAAGTTTGTATAATGGCATTGGTTTGTAAAAGTTCGAGAGGTTTAATGTTTATGTCTGTATAGTTAGTTCAAAGAGCGGATATTCGCATGATCGTCCCCGTTTAAAACCATGCTGGTAGGGAAAAAGAATAAAATTATTTTTAATTTATTGCGTGATTTGAGAAGGTAATTGAGACATGTTCAAGCAGTTTACACATTACGGACGCTAATGATATAGACCTGTAGTTGGTTGTTTTTTTTTTCTTGTCACAACTTATCACAACCAATATGCGTACAACACTACTACGCAAGCGACCACAGCTGTCATGCATGCCCGATGCCAAGCCTCCTTACAAACACGTTGTATGTGAGTACAATCGAATTTCCAGCGTTACGTTGCCAGGTACTCAGATTGCCGACAGTTGAACCGTCAATTCACGACAAGAGTCTAAGGTCGCCAGAAGTTTAGGCGCGACGACGACTGAACTTTTACTACTTTCAAAATCACTGTCATCGTCCCATAGAGTATTCCTGAACTTTCTTTGAAGTTACTTTTCCGATATGAAGGTTTCTACTGCATTCTTGCTCGGACTTCCCCCGGCAATTGCGAGACCGAGCCCTTAACACCATCTGACAACTTTCTTTGTCGCGACAGAGAGATCATCCACGTGTCTCGCATCAATCCATATGTAGTGCCAACGCCTTAAAGTACCAGGATGGCTCCGCTATTCCCGGGGGGTCCATGTAGTGAAGAGGAGACGACCATGAAGCATACGAACAAGCAAGCAAGCAAGCCGCAGTGTCAATACCATCGGAAGACACGAGCTCGCGCTTGCCCCGTTTCTGGCTGCTTCACGCCCGGGGCTCATCGACGCCTCTCTCTTGGCGTCTGTCGACTTCTCCGAGTCCGCGAGTCAATAAACCACGTCACAGCACGTATGTTCGAGTTTATAATCTAGCAGTTTTTTCTTCGGCGGATGACATTCGGTCAACGTATAACTTTTTACAAGGATGCTCCTCATTCTTGATTATTGTCCAGACAGTACTGACTTGACCATTATTGTACAGAAGTGTGCAGTTCTGCCATTTCCTCCACAAGACCATATAGAGACACCCTGCTAATTCCATCAAACAGACATTCCCCAAGTGCAGGCAGTAAATACCTTGGAATTATTTTCGACGGAAAGCTTACATGGGGTAGGCATATTGAACATACGGCGACAAAAGCTTCAAGTGCAATGGGCATACTCAAGAGGATTAGCACTAACAGATGGGCACTAACAGATACAGAGACACACTGACAATGATTTTCCGCGTATATGTCAACCTTATACTGCAGATCAGATCTGATTTTTTTTCTGGAGCTTCAGCGTGAAAGTTATGTCCGCTAGTTTTACTTGAATGCCAAGGAATTCTCGGTGCCTTGGGTTACCAACATGTGTAGCAAATGCAGTTCTATACTAGGAATCCCAATTTTCTTCTTTGGAAACTAGATGTAAGTTATTAACAGTTCCAACTTTTTTAAGCCCTTGTGAGTCCCCGATAAGATGACATCAATACATATTTATCAGTAAACCAGACTTGCTTTTTTTAATGTGCCAAGACATGCAGTGCCAAACACCACAAGTGACTTTTATACAGCAGCTATTAGACCCATTAATGGTAATGAATAACAGGTCGGGTACTACAGTGGTACTAAGTAACACATCAGCTTCATTGGCCATATATCATGACATATTTCTCAGCGACTGAAGTTACATACTTTAGTGTTTTAAGATGCCTTGATATTGATTCGCACGACTGATGTGAAGACAAATGATTTTTCGCAAAATGAGGAAATGGTCGGTGTTGGAACTTTTTACCTCACAACCAGTGTGATATTTGTTAGTATTATATTTTTATATTATAACTTTTTTGCTGAATTCTCAGCTGTGAAGAAGTGAACATTATATTTCAGGAAGTGAACATTAATCTGAATGTCATCAGAGATGACAAGTTACGAGGATGAAGCTAGACTTTCTTGCTCACTGTTGTGCAGTTCACTCATGCGATATAGCATGCCATTGCGTGTTCTCAAAAGCACTCATTCGTAAAAAAAAAGTATTGTGGCATGTACCTTCTATATGTGTCTTCACAGAGGGAAGCTCTTGTATTTTCGTTTATTAAAAGTATATAAGGAGAGGTCGGTGCCAGTTTGCAGCGCCGTCTAATCTTCTGATCTTGCACAACAGTCATCATCGCATGGTCGGGGAAAAAATTACACTAGCCAAAGGTAATAAAAGACACGAATACTGAGTCAGAATGTTGATACTATATAAGTAACAAAAAAAAACCGTCAATGATCCCCCTGTCATAGGAATTGGAATACACGAGAGTGAAAGTTGTCTTCACAGAGGTAATTGAGCGTTTATTGTGCATTGTTTGGCCACAAGGGTGAAAGAATGAATGCTACAGCAACACATATAAAATGTCACGCGAAGAAAGGCAGCAACTTTAAACTTTCCGCGCGCACGTCAAGCAGAAAAGAGGCACAAAATGAACGTACGCAGGACGAGTGCGGACCAACAACTGTCGCAGCTGGACACTTGAAGCGCGCTGATCGAACACAAAGAAAGACGCACGAAAGTAATGCACAAGTATACACAGCGCTAACGCGAACATAGAGTTTCATATACACAATATATTCTATGAAACTCTATGAACGCGAGCAACTGTCGCAATCGTTACTTCGCGTGTGGGCAGCGCGCTTCTATCGTAAATGCGGCCGCTGTAGCTAGCGAAGGGACCTTTTTGCGGTTTTAATCACTGTAACTTCAAAGAAAACTTGCGGTGGAAGCACAATACGTACAAGGCACCCTAATCATGAGATCAGCGCTCGTGTATACGAGTAACCATGGCCTGTGGAGGCGTGCGTGCATTGCAACGACCTTTAGCCTTTTAGAACGCACCCTTTGCGCCACTTTCGTGCCATCTCGCAAGTGATGACGAAAACGCGCTGAAGCTCGTCGTTAGCAAGCTCAAGAACGCATGCTCTGTAGTCGAGTGTTGGAAAGGAGCACATGACTACACAAAGGCACAGATCACATCACTCACACAGAGTCGAAGTATTGATACCAGAACCAACAAAAAGGGGATCCCTACTTGCTTCATGAAAAATGACGCACTAACTATAGGCTTCTTAGTTCTTTCGATGCGTTCTCAATCAAAGTCTCTGGCCACGTTGAGCACCCCTCCCAAGAAAATGCGAACTGATCCGACCGCTGAAAAAGGAGTCAATATAGCTACAGTAGGCGCTCATCTCAATAGGACACACGTTGGTTGATTTTTTTTTTTTTTTGCCCTCTGCAGCAGTCGCTGGAACTTGAGAGTGTCCGGAGCCAGGCGCCAGACAGAAGGAAGCTTATGGGGGAGGGGATTGTCAGGCGTGGCCTGTGAATACACAAGAGTGGCGATGTGGGCTTGTTGGTGAAACATTTGAAAGAAATTTATGTAGCGCGAGGCGAAAAAACGAACACAAGCGCTCCGTCTTCTCAGTCTATTATTTCCTGTGTTCGTTTTTTTGCCTCGCGCTACATAAATTTCTGTGAATACAGGCGAAGCGCAGGGTCGTGTGCTAGCGCCACGTGTGGCGTGTGTTGTCTGTACATGTCCGAATGCGCCTCTCCGCTCAGAGAGGACCAACGCATGGCTTGCACCAGACAGGAAGGACTGGCGCCATAGTCGTGGTAATTATGTCACTGATTAGCGGTGGTTCCTGAGGCCAGCACATGAGCTAGCTCGGGAAAGAAGTGTAAAAAGTTTATACATGCACAGAGCTCATGCGTGTGATCCGTTTTTCATGCACCTTTTGTAAAAACGAAAAAAAAATCTTCGTGGTATTGTGTTCGATGAAATTAGCTCTGAGCGTCTTAGCCGCTGAAACAAAGATACAACCTTGCAGAACACACACACACACACACACACACACACACACACACACACACACACACACACACACACACACACACACACACACACACACACACACACACACACACACACACACACACACACACACACACACACACACACACACACACACACACACACACACACACACACACACACACACACACACACACACACACACACACACACACACACACACACACACACACACACACACACACACACACACACACACACACACACACACACACACACACACACACACACACACACACACACACACACACACACACACACACACACACACACACACACACACACACACACACACACACACACACACACACACACACACACACACACACACACACACACACACACACACACACACACACACACACACACACACACACACACACACACACACACACACACACACACACACACACACACACACACACACACACACACACACACACACACACACACACACACACACACACACACACACACACACACACACACACAAACGCCAGGCCTGTGCGGTATACGCACAGCGCAGTCACAGCGAAAGCTAGAAGAGCGGCCTTTCAAAGCCTTTTCAAAACACTCATTGAGTAACTACTGCAAGCACACTTGCTTGGTACCCACTAGGGAATTAATAATAAACATTTGGGTAGTAGGCGGGTATGCGCTTTGCTATTTTTCGTCATTCTTTTTAGAAGCGTGGTATCCGCTAAACACTTGCAAGGAATCGTGTGCCGATTGTTCACGCAAGAGCTGACGACAATGAGGAATTGTGCCTGAAGTAGGCATGCGCCGGGGTGAATAATAGGTGTACAAGAACAAGCTTTTGTAATGGGTTGGAGCATTGCACGACCCACTCGTTACGCTATTCGCATTGTGCGACGACTATTTGCTATTTCACTGTTTTAAAACGCTTTGTAAATTCTAATAACGCGTTTGCTTTCCCCCCATCAAGCCTGTCTAAGGCAAGTTTGCCAACAAGTCCCAAGCACCGGCGTGGGTCAGTGATAGAATACTGGGCTGGCACCCAACGGACCCAGGTTCAAGCTCCACTATGACATTGGTGCAAGGTCATGCCTGCCTAAAGCAAGTTTTACAACAAGTTATAAGCCCCGGCGTAACTCATGGGTATAATATTAGGCTGGCGAGTGATAGACATACATACATACATACATACATACATACATACATACATACATACATACATACATACATACATACATACATACATCCCCGCCGCGGTAGTCTAGTGGCCAAGGTACTCGGCTACTGACCCGCAGGTCACGGGTTCGAATCCCGGCTGCGGCGGCTGCATTTCCGATGGAGGCGGAAATGTTGTAGGCCCGTGTGCTCAGATTTGGGTGCACGTTAAAGAACCCCAGGTAGTCGAAATTTCCGGAGCCCTCCACTACGGCGTCTCTCATAATCATATGGTGGTTTTGGGACGTTAAACCCCACATATCATACATACATACATACATACATACATACATACATACACACATACATACATACATACATACATACATACATACATACATACATACATACATACATACATACATACATACATACATACATACACACATACATACATACATACATACATACATACATACATACATACATACATACATACATACATACCAAAATTTCTGCATTGAAGTATATTCCAAGAAAGACTATCGTCTTCAAAACACGTGTGGCGCAAACAGCAAGGAGCCTTGATAATCACCAACATCACTGCAGGACGCAAGCCCTTTCGAGATGGCAATCCAACCTGATTGGCCGCCATATTGCTCCGTGTATAAGCTGAAATCCGCACCCTCACAATGTGCGCACGCATTAAAGTGCTGCATAGCCAGGTTTACACCACCCTCATTTGCGTGGCTTTCACGGCTCGTGTCATTTGATCGCGCCCTTTCACGTGATGACCCGGGGGCGCCGCTCGTTAGGCAGCGCCGATTCACGGCGGCCATGAGGGACTAAACGGGTGCCTTACGCGCGGGCCGCATTTCTGTCCTATCACCTACGAAACTACGGCCACGTTCAATTATCGCACCTAGATGGGGGCCCTGCCTCCAGGCCGCTTGCCGAGGATTCCGTTGCAACGCAAGTACGGGATGCGCAAAAAAAGAAAAAAAGGACACTTCTGGTGTTTAACTCCCGGAAGCGTTCTAACTTAACGTAGGCGGATGTTACAAACCAGGCACGAAACACCCAGATGTTCCGAACAATACGAACAAATTTACTATCCACCAGCTCATGGAGGCAGTGGCGTAGCCAGAAATTTTTTTTCTGTAATATCGAAGAGGTGCCTTGGCGGCTCGTACGTGTATAGTACATATTACGCAACATTAACTAGCGCACATGATGATCTGTCTAGCAAGTAAAAACGAAGCCTTAGTGTTCCCATATATATATATATATATATATATATATATATATATATATATATATATATATATATATATATATATATATATATATATATATATATATATATATATATATATATATATATATTGACGCAGTGCTACGCGAACAAAGAATGACAGATGACAACAGCGACTCCATGATGACAGCTCTTCATATACGCACGTGGTGTCAATATATAATGTGTGTGTATTCGTATTCCTTCATCTGATAATTTATAAGTAATATGAACGACTGGCGCACCTACAGGAGCAAATTTCATGGAACGTAGGGAGTTGGAAACGATGCATACTTGAAAAATCAGCACGAACCAGACTGAGGCAGAAGACGTACTGTCTTCTTGCTTGTGTCTCCGTCTAGCTAGCCCCGTTTTTTCAAGTCTGCGGCATTTTTGTTTATCGGTATTGTGCTCGCACTTGTAGCAATAGCATGTTATTGTAACATTTGTGCCGATCGCGCATAGTTGTTCTGATGCAGCAACATTACTTGCGCAAATCAAGCACCGAGTTTCATTTCAATAAACCTGAGTTTACATCGCCCGTCCAATGTCCTCCTGTTGTCCCGTGATTTTAATGTGAAACGCTTCGATTGCTTATCGAGTATATTTACAGCTGTGTCTATATTTCCGCGTATACGAACACGTGAGTGGAGCCACACGTATTGCAATGCAACGCAGTATGCGTCGCATTAGTTTGTTTCAAAAAGCGTGGCGGGGCTGGTTTAAAATATAGCGAAACGTGTGGTGCGCAAAAAAGACACGTACAAAAAAAGTACGATGTCTTTATTGGCGTCACATTTATTAAAGGGCGATGTCTTTATTGGCGTCATGTCCATGCCTTTTTTCGTGCACCAGAAGTTTCACCATGTGTCACAACCAACAAAAAAACCATTATTAAGTTTTGTCAAGTTTTTATGCATATTTTCTTGCGATATGATTGTTATGATTAGGTATGTTTATTCAAATATGGGATGATGGAGTAGAGTTGAATGTCTGCGGCGCTGACACTGATCAATACACGCTGAAGACCACTGCTTTTCGTTTTCCTTCTTTTTGTTTGTCCTTGTATTTTCGGCGTAATAGCCTTGCGACACTTGGTGCGTTTGTATCGCAGCTTTTTTCTGCATTTCTTACTCCTCATTTATATGCTTCATGCGTGATTGTAACAAAAAATGATAAACCTTGTAAGACTGTGTTTAAATAAACTTCAAACTTAGAATTCCTTCCTTCACAGATGAAACCCGCTGGGCGAGTAACGGCTATACGTCGACTCGGAGTCACAAAGATGACAGTGCTTTAGGCGGGCGACGGGAACAAGTTGCGTCCTCCTAAAACGGTCGCCGTGAGATAGGAGACGAGCTATAGAATACGTCAGGTTGCTTAGGCGATCCGCGGTGACAAAACAGCTGGTGTAACTCGCTAGAAATTTATGACACAGGCCACGTTTGCGAAGTGGTGTCCAGAGCCAAAATGTGTCGTCTTTGTTGTACGACACATGCTTGCGCTGCAAATCGCAAGTGATCTTGGTACATTCCTGGGATATGAGCGTGTGAAGCTGATTTACACGCCGTGTTTCCTCTGCGCTGAATAGAGTCTGAGAAATAAAAGAGTGCACTTGAATACTGAAAAACAGAATAGTTTGAAGGAAGCTGCCGGTTGGTCGAACAGAAAGAAGTTGAAGGGACTGTAACCAATGGTTCCATGCTTTGCTGTGTAGGTAGCACAGCATTTACTAAAGGGTAAATGATGTAGTACATGACCAAGTCGAACAAGGAGAAACTGAGCTCAACTTCTTAAAGGGCCCCTGACACCAAATATAGAAACTCGAGATGCTTTTGCTGTTTGAGAGTCCTGCATGCAAAGTGACTACTGACCAATTATTAGTGACGTGTGTTGTCTATATAGGTTATTTAATTTGCTTTTAAAGTAAGGGTGTGCTCACCTGAGTGTTCAGGTTCAATCGACATTTTTTTGCGTATACTGCGTGGTGTTGCAAAGGTCAGGCGAGTATTGTCGACGTCAGAGAATATGTGAGAGGAGCGCACAATACTGCTAGTGGCAGCCGGTGATGACAATTGTTCGCCCCCCCCCCCCCTCTCGCTCTGTTGTCACGGTGGTTTTGACTGATTACGCTAGGAGAGCTTTTTTTCTTGGGGGCGGGGGGGGGGGCTCAAATAACTCGCATCATTTCATTCCTCACTGCCCTTGGGTCCCCCTATTTGAAAACATATGGTTCAGCGTCACCGAAGCTTGAGCGCTCGTAGAGACCTTTGCATCGGGCGAAGAGGTCTGATGTGGCAACAAACGCATTCCTCCTCTCTGGTATGCGGGCGACGGCTTGCATGAAGTGCGTGTGTTGAAGCTGGAACGTGTGGCTTTATCGAGCAATTTTCCGCGTATTAAGCCAACCAGCGGATTATGTTTTTCTACATTGCTATGACGGCCAAGAATTGGTTATCAGGGAATCATCGCCTGAACTGACGCAAAGACGTTCTGAATTAATGAAGCTAGCCATTAAATATAGGATGCATTAGAACATTTACAATTCAGTTTCAGCATTACCAGACGCAAAACAACAAATTACTGTAAAAAATTGGCCCCGTATCTACATGTAATCTGCGAATGTCGTCGAAAGACGATAGCCTTGCGTGTGGAGAGAGTGAACAAAACATTTATTTGATGTTCTGCGCAAGAAAATCGGTGAATGCTATTCCGGAGGCGCTGCGTTAGAGTGCCTCGAGCGTGCAGCGGAGGCGAACGAGCGCATCAAGTCACGTCACGCGTTAGACATGAGCGCTATCTGACAGTTTCTTTTGGAAAACAAAGCGCGTGGCCGTGCGCGCCCGTCTCAGAGGTGATAAGGTGTAGAACGCGAGGCGACGGGTAGGTGCCACCACCATCTCGTCTTAGCAAAGCGTTGGAAACACTCTCCGTTGCGTGCAAGCGTTGCATGGTAAACGCAGCGTGATAAGTGCTAAGGTCCTTAAAATTACTTATGTATGCGTTTTCTAGTAAGAGATGCATATGCAGAATATATGCGTGTTGTTATGGTGCCCCAGACATGCGCAATAATTGCTTTTTAATTGACAATTGCACAAGCATGAACGCTCAACCTTGAGCAGCATTGGTGGGCTCTGCGGATGGGGTCGTCCGTTTCAAGTACCCGATGCCGGTAAGAGTGGACAAAGACTATTGTCTTTAACTATCGTCTTTAAAAGTCGCCAACAATACTTTCAGTGAGGGGTCCTTTAGGGTCGAGGAAACTATCAAGTTGTCGCCGTTTTGCGAGGCTACGCCGCCGCGCTATACAAAATAACATGTTTTCAAGGTTGTTTGCAAACTTATGAAACTAATAAAGCCTAAGAGGCACAGGGGCATTATTCACAGTTTTCAGCTGTAATGTGGTAAGGATGATATACGTGTAGAGAAATTACATTGTACGAAAATACAACTTTCCGCTGGTACAGGATAACGTACCCGATCCTTTACAAGTGGAGCTACAAGGGTGGTTGATCTCCTGTTTTCTTTTATTAGGTATTTCTGTGCTTGTAAACGTGGGAGTTCAATTTAGCGTCGCTCGTAGCCACGACAACGCTTTCTTGTCACCCAGCGTCACTTGGCGTGCACGTCCTCAAGGATTCTTTTGTAGAGATGCGGCATTAATTTCTTATTTTAGGGCAGAAGATCAAGTTTCTAGAGTTACTCTATATGCTACCTTTAGGTAGCAGAGTTGCGCCACTGATAGAACTCGCCGCTCGCGCCCCTATTCGCCCAGCGTGTTCATGTGCGCAAAAGCGTCCATTTTAGGGTAAACCAACTTTACGGCCACGCGGGTTCTGGCGACCGCCCCGCCACTGGCGCCACCTCCACCGCTGCCCTAGTAGTCCGGCGAGGAGATCCCGCTGAGTACTACTTCGTTGGTGTTGTGATTGTGTATTGTGTTGTCCGTTCTTAGTGGACGTCAGTGTTAGAGGTGTCTGTGCAGCGCCGTGACTTAGTGCGGACTAGTTGCCACGATCACAGGATGCCACAACTACGTATAGATATGCTCAAAATTCTCGTTTGCTTGTGCTATTTGTAAAACACGGAAGGACAGCTCTAGCAATTGCTTTATCAAGCCACCTGCTTAATAGTTTAAAGCGGCGAAAACCGTGAAACGAGCGATTTGTGGAACTTAAGTTGTCGCAAATCGTGTACGTGATGCTCGACTAATTATGTCAAGGTTTTCTTGTTTGCTATTTCAAACAAGAATAACTCCCTATGGTGACTTACGTCGAACAAGCTATAGTACAATAGTAATATTTAAAAGCATTATTTTTTATTGGTGTTTTCCTCTTTTTTTCTTCTTCGAAGTGAAAGTCATTGCGCCAGTGACAACTTATGAACGAGCGATAAAACGCAGGGAGCCGCTGAGCTGCGTCGGCTCCGGCATTCGTAAGGTGTCAGCGATGTCCGAAATGATAGGTTGAGGCAAGGTTCGAGTTTGAAAAAAAAATGGCAGCATATCCACGGAGTGAATGATGGAGAGTGGGGCGAAGCATTCGTCCGTCCATTCGTTCTTGCTTCCATCCATCCATGCGTGCGTCTGTGTGGCCGCCCATGCGTCCATCCGCCGGCCCGTGCGTGCGTCTGTTCGTGCGTCCGCACGTTCATCTGTGCGTCAGTCCCTGCTTTCGTCCATGCATCCGCTCCTGCATCCGTCCATGCGTCCATCTGTCCGTGCAGCCATCCATGCGTCCGTCCATGCATCTGTCCATTCGTCCCCCTATTCAACACTCCAAGTACCACCATCTCGCTTCTTTTCATCATATATTTCTCATATAGAAGCACCGCCATCTAGCAGAAATTCAAGGACTGAACGAGAGGAGGCACACGTACACTTTCTTACGGCTTGCGCTTCGTGTCTACTTCCCACCTTTAACCAACTCGAGTTCATGGTATATACTAGTTCGCAGTATTCATGGCACTGCGGCCCGACGCTCGCTAAATCTTTCTAAAACCTAGGAGGTTACGCCCAGCGAGTATAACGTAGCAACCCTTTCTTGTCTTCTGTGCGTTGTTGAACAATAAAAAATTCGCAACGTGCGCGTTAACTAAAAGCCGAATTCTCCGGTCTCTCATTTCCTCTTTACAGCCATTTTCATGTACATTGAGCACTATCTTTTATTGTTCAACAACGCAGAGAAGAAATCTTTCACCGGCACCACCTTGGAGGTCAAAATGTTATACAAGTTGTTACACACTACTACAACGGCTACGAGGGATGAACAGGTGCCGCTATGAAGAGCTTCGCCCCTAAAATAAACTGTCTTATATCGAAGTTACAAGTAAACGCGCGGTCACTACATGTAGAACAAAACGCGGTTCGGTGCAGGAGCTCATTCGCATGCGTCCGACGCCACTCATGTCTCGGCTCGCTTTCCTCTCTCACGCAATGTGTTGCTACGCGTTCCCGGCTCACGAGCTTACTTTTGTTCTTTTTTAGTGTTCGTCGAATCAACGCCACATGGTAACAGAGAGAGCGAACGCGCTCTGGACTCGTGTTTCGTTTCTTGTACGGACGCCGAGATGTTGCCGGTGAACTCAGCCGTGTGCTGCTGACGGAAGGGGTGGCTTTTCTGCATGACATGGACGTCTCAGTGAGCAAGATGGCGGACCTATGCGCAAATCTGCTACCTGAAGTTAGCATGCACAGTAACTCTGCAAGTTTCAACGGCGACCGCTAGAAGCGCTTGCGGCGTCTTCTCTCCTCCTCTCGCGCTCCGACTATGGACACGCACTTGTTACTCGCCATAAATGAACAAACAGGAGGCTCGACAGAATACAGCATACTAGAGGGGACTCCGGCGCTGCGATTGTTCAGCGACCTTGGGAATGAAGGGGAATGCACGGATTTGCCTAGTCTTCGTACTTGCCGGCGGCGAATCGCACTTGCGGCTTCGTTCACTACTGTGTTTCGGTTTTGTTTCAAAGAACGAACCCTTTTGAACTGCGTGGCCCGATTTGAAATTGTAAGCCTGAAAGGATAAGGTGGTGAAGCACAACCACTACACATTTGTAATTTTTGTTTCGTGAGAAAACAGCTTTAGGCTGCACAAACACACACGGAGCCAGAAGTACAAAGCTTAAACAAATCTGTGAACTACCCATCATATCTGCGCTCGCAGAAGTGCCGTGTGTTGTAGCTGCCATAGACACTAGCGCCAGAGTTCCCTATAGTGTATTTTCAGGAAACTGTATGCTCGACAGCAAGCACACAGAGTTCGCAAAGCCGAAGCGGTGCAAAGGTGTCAGCAAGCGAAACCGCAGTTGAGAGTTCACGAAGCGGCGGCAAAACGACAATGAAGGCAAGCGAGCCCGGAGTTTAGAGTACGAGAAGCTGATGTGAAACGCAAGAAGCCTGCGCTACCCGACGTGAATGACACCCACTTCGAGCGCGAATTCTTCGAACGCAGCTTCGGAAACAGTTGAGAAGTGTGCGATTGTTGGTGGTTTGATAACAGCATCCCCGAGATCACGAACATTTTCACTCGTTATCTGATGTAGAGTGGGTGGTGTACGGGTATTCACGTTTACCCGATATCCCTATGCAGTGCTTCGCCCACTCGTTATTATTCACTCCATGGTTATGCTGTTTTCTTTTTTTTGTCCTTGTTTCCACATAGGTCGCTGTCGCAAAGCAACGTAATGAAGTCTTGAAGGAAATTTGGGCATTCGTTCACTCATTGAGAGACGACATACGGAAACTGCACCAATCTGCAGATAAGCGGAGCACTTGTCTCTGTTCCCGTTGCTGCGAAAACGAAGAAAAGCTGTCAAAGCTCGCTGGTGAACAGAGAAACATACTTGCCGCCGTGACCTTAGGCACAGCTGTGCACTTGACGCGCGTTTTGATCCACAAAAGCGCGTTGGCCTGAAATGTCGAGGAAGTGATATTCAACAGAAGGACACGAGCATCCAAGTGTGCGCATAACCGTGCTCTCATGTGCACGCTAGCGGAGCTTCTGGCCGAGCGTCATTTCCGGGCCCCCGAATGGTGTGTACACGTTGTATAAGTGCTGTGTACGACGATGTTAGAGCCACCGGGCACACCCCTGCCGGATCGACACATAGAGGCTAGTTGCTGACTGTGGCAGGGCAACATGGGCGCTCTTCAAGCGCTACTCTAAGGACGGCCATATTGATGGCTTGTCCACAGTTGACCTTCACCTACTATAGGCTGCGGTGTACGTATAACGGAGGGACCTAAAGCTTGACCGAATAGTCGCCCCACTAGCGAAGGCGCGGGTCGGCTTCGCTCTTCTGTAGACGCGCGAGTGCAAGAATGACGAAGACCTTCTGGTGAGCACATTGTCCTATCAAATGCGCCGTATCGGATACTGTATCCACCAATGCACTTATTGAAGCGCGAAAAATATCTGTTTCTTAGCCAGTCTATGGGTTGCGAGAGTTTGAAAATTCTATCTGTTGCGGGAGTTTGAAAGTTTGAGACATGAAAATTTGGACATGCATGTCGTGCACGGCATGTATTACATATCTTGCTCATGACGAGCTCGCGGCCGTTTATGTTGATATACGCTGAAACTAGTAGTGTGTGACGTCGCTGTATGAATAACGTAAGTGACAGTTCCTAACATGCAAATCACCACATATCGCGCGTGTCATGTGCATACAGCATAACTTGCTCCTTGCTGCCTGCTTCGCATTACATCGATTAGCTAAGTGCATTGTATCCCTCGCTTTTTTTTTTTTTCGGGTGGTATAGATCTGACGTATCATGCTAATAATTTTAAACCGAGAGCTAACATTTCACAGACCTTTTTAATCACGTAAACTCGAAACACCTTGTCTAAGAGCTGCCCTATGACAGCACTATCATTCTCTACAACAGGGTAAAGTACATTTTCCTCCCATAGTCACTCATGTTACATACTATACAAGATGTACCAGCTAATTCCTACAGATTTAATATATAGGCCGATACACTTTATGACGACGCGACCAAATGAATGTTGCTTTCTACGTAGAACGGAATTCGTCAGACTGTTTATGCGTTTTTTATAATTGATAAATTAAGCAAGACCAATTGACCAGCTTTCGAACAAAAAAAAATACAGGCGAAAAATTACAAGGATAAAAATGCTGATAGGTCCGCGAAGCATCCGAATTGACATTTTCTAACTTTGTAGATGTAAAGCGTTAGTATTTTCTTGGATACTACAGATACCCACTCAGTACAAAACTACACCACGTGACATTATTTCACGAGCTTATTTCACGCCTACTTTATATTTTCGCGTTGCATAAAGTAGCACCCATCCTGTTCATTCGTTACAGTGAATGTCGTTTTATGCGCTCGAAACTCCCGCTAACACTATTTTCGCTTGCGCGCACTAATTGATGTGCTCCCTAACGTACCGAACTCAAACAGTACTTGCTTTAGGGCAGTTAATTCCGGTTCGAACAGAATCAGCTGTTTCCGGCAAAGCAAGGTTGTCATCAGCATGCTGATGTATTTTATTTCTATTTAGAGTTCGTTATTATCGATACAGCTAAATTTTGTTGTGACGAGTCCCAGCTACTAGATGTCTTTAGAAATTACTTTCATCCACTCCTCCACACTCTTGAAACGCTGGAAAGTTTCGCATTTCTTGACGTACGGATATGTTTTGCAAGCCACCGTGTGTGCTCTTAGTATGAGCCTATAGGATCTGTAAGCTGTTGTCACGTTTGTGGGGTCATTTAGGCTCGGTTGAGAGGCGTTGCGAAGCTATAACTCTAATCAATGCTTATTGCCGACCCTGTTTTCGCTAGCGTAGGAAGAGCTTGCTGGCCCAAATTAGGCGCTTGAACTATGCTGGATGCGCACTGGTGGTGATCACTTCAGCGGCCAAATGTTTGCTTGAAACATTCCTGAAACAACTTGTTGAGTTGTTAGTAGCCACCTCGGTGTTCATTTGTTAGTAACCACTCCTTTGTTCACTATGTCTGCTTCTGTCTCTGTCTTCCTTTTTCTACGTTTTAGTGCACGTGGCTTTCTTCGACTTTAAGTATGTACTTCTTGCCCAACCAGCAACACTGTTGAAAGGAAGACCGCCGTCCCGTCAGCCTTTGCACATCGTCGTGCAAGATAAGTTAGCTGTACAAAATGTGAACGCGTATGCAGTGTCATCGAGGCGTCTCGGGTCGCCGGTGACGTAATCACAAATTGTCGCTCGTCCCCGGAGGCACTGCGGCTCCGCGAGATGATCGATACTATCGACGGGGAAGAAAACGAAGAATTACAATAAGAAAAAGACGGCTTGCGTGTTCGGGTCGCCTGAGGCGTATGCATAAGTGACCTTGTGACCACTGCGTTGTGGTCTCACTGGCGGGTGCTAGTATGCAAGCTTCCTCTGGCAGGAGAAACAGCTTAGCGTTGCTCCGGCAAGATTGAGGATGCAGCACATGGAGGGCAAATAACCGAGAATCAGGGTACGTAGCTTATCACTGAAGTTGACGAAAGAAATGATGACAAGACACTTTTCGCATTGTTCGTACCTATCGAGCCGATTCGGGAGCTATCAGTGCAGAAGTATATATGTTCCTCTAGATCATTTTGGCAGAATGACAGCGTCTTCTCTTCTAACTCAGGTTATGCTTCCTTCAACGAATCATTTAAACCAAAAACGAACACGATGTTCGTTTCACTTACATCATCGAGTGATACCTTCGCAAACGACGCCCACAGTGCCTGTTGTGGCAGGTGAATTTTCGGGTTTGAGTCTGTTTTGCGGAATATGTATCGTTTTATAAAACTACCACTTTGCTAAGAAGCGCTTGCTCTGAAGACAGAGAGACAGAGAATAAACTTTGGCTCTGGAGCTGTTCTGCCAAGCGCTGTTCTGCAGAGCGCTTAAATTAAATTTTTGTATTTTATTATGAAAGCGTGCCTGATTTCTTAAAGCATTTAACAGCTGCATAGACTGCAGAAATTTTGGCATTCTCAGAACCAATACATGTTGTGTTAGTTTTAGATTTACTGTTTATATCACCACACAGTAAAAACAAAATATTTGACAAGGTAACAATTACCGAACAACCCACTCTCGCGTAATACATAACGAGACGGTAGAGCACGGCACAGCGCTCAGAAATGTACAGCGTAACATTTAGCAGTTTGTAAATAACAGACCTGTCCAAATAATGGGTGTGAATTCGGGTCCAAAGCAACTTTCTAGCTCCTAGGCCTATTACAAAAGTGTTACGGATTCAACGCACAAACTGGAGCTAATCGGTGGTAGCTGAACTTGGGCATCTCGAAGGGAATCTGAATTACTTCAAGAAAAAGAAAAAAAATTGACAAAATGCGTAGCCGAAGCTGTTCATGGAGTCCACTATTCAAGGTACCTATAGATTTTTGCCCAGGATTTCGAAGATGACGCAGTTCCGGTTAGTTTTTTTCCACGCCTACGCCTTTGGCACCTTTGCGTGGACTGATAAAGACAAATATTTCTTTCACGTATTTTAAAGCACCTGCCTAGTAATTATAAAAAAATAATGAAATTTGTGACAATAATGTCGATTCTTGCCGCCCAAAAAGTCTTAGCACGTTCTCAAACAACTTCAGCTTGCCTTCGAAAACCCCACATGAAGCATTAGAAAATACTCAAGGGGAATAAATTAGCAACGTCAAAAATTTTCTTGGTGGCGTTGAATGTAGGACTCTACGCTCAAAAACCGACTGTCGTAAGCGCTTGCTGACACACTCATTTTCGTCTTCATTTCCACATAATTTAACTGACAGGAAGAAGGCCCGTACGGGATGACCTTAAGACTTTTCCACAAGCTCGCTCCTAGTGAGTGTTCATTATTACAATGTTTCACACATTTTAAGAACCCTTCGTGTGAGAAAGAGTAACAAAGGTCTTCGCCATCCGTGCTAAAAGCTAGATATCCACCGGGGTTTTCCTCCCAGGGAAACTGATCCAGTGCCTGAGAACGAGACGCATGTGCACCAGGTCTAGAAAAGTCAGTCAGGCTAAACTGTTCTGCGCGTGACAGCGATTTGCCAGACGTATTTCGCAGGTACAATTGCTAGAAAAAGAATCTAGTTCCTATACGCTCTCGCTGAAGAAAAAAAAACACAATTACAAAGTGAGCGTTTAGATTTCTTGACACTACAAAATATACAATCAAGATTACGCTCTAAGTAAACGTCGACTGCACGTTCTTTAACACCGACGGCTTAAGTTTCGCCATGATAACAGTGTGTGTGTGTGGGGGGGGGGGGGGGGCTGCTACTACTTTTCTGAAAAAATGCTGTCTGGCGCAATCACAAGATACTCTTCGTTATCTCAAATTACAGGCTTGAGTTCTCTGCACAATAAATAACTAAAGTCTAACAAAGCAACAAATTTACTGGTAGCCGCACAGGTGTGGCTTATAAAGTACTTTTAACTGCGGCCTCAGGTATACGTAAAACGAACGGGCCACTGTCTCAACCAGAGATAAAGGGAACTTAGAAGGTTGCTAATCGGATCCGACGCTCATCATTCAACATTGTGAGCGCGACAAGCGAATGACATTCGTTCCCTTTAGATATCATCACTTGCACATCTTCATCATCTGTAAATATCATCACCAGTGCGATTTAGCTGGAGCCTGGCTGAATAAACCGGTTCCTCACAATTGGTGGATGGTGCTTTTCGTCCCCCCAAGTCCTCTCGCCCGATCTCGCTGGAGCTCCGCTCGGATCGTCGCATACAACCCCCTGCCATGGCGGCCCCAGAAAACCCTGGCCCATCCAACGTAGCCGTCCTACTGCAGCCACCGACACCCACTTCGCCCAGAAACATTCGCCTGCGTGATCCACTTGTCTTTTCCGGTCTCCGAGGTGATGATGTAGGTGACTGAATCAAGAACTGCGATCTCGTCAGTGATTTGAACAGGTGGGACAATCCACGGAAGTTGCGGAGCGTCCCATTTTCCTTGTCCGATGTTGCCAAAAGTTGGTTCTGGAACCACCACCTGGATCTTCCCGACTGGGACACTTTCGAGCAGCAATTTCGTCAAATATTTTGTGCCCCTACAGTTTGCACTGAGGAAGCAAAGAAGAAGCTCGCTGAACGCACGCAGCTGCCGGGTGAATCTTATACCTCCTACATTGATGATGTCCTTGCACTATGCAAGCGCGTTAACACCGGCATGTCTCAAAAGGACCAAATACGCCACATTATTAAAGGCACTAACACCGTCACCTTCCACACCCTCGCCACGCAAAATCCTGCCACCACCCAGAACGTGATAACCATCTGTCTGCGACTTGACGAGCTTCAGTCTCCTCGCCTCTGCTACGATGCCACCGACATTCGTTTCCCTGCACCCCTCGACTTTCATGCACTTATTCGTGACATCGTTCGTGAAGAGCTTCGCAGGCGCTGCTCTTCCTGCGCTGCGGAAGTTACTCTCCCTTCTGCAAAAGATAGCTTGCGAGACCTGATTAAACAAAAGATCGCGGCCGCATCGCGTTAGACGTGTTTCAACGGTCCCTGCGTGCGCCAGATGCCCCCGTACGCCGGAGTTGCCGCGATCTCTGCCGCACCCACAGTTTCTGTGCCTACCCCAGCAGACCATACGCCTGTGACTTCGTTGTCACCGCCATTGCGTGCACCGCCTTACTAGCACTTCAGCATCCTCCTCGGCCAATCTGTTACTACTGCGGCTATCGAGGACATATCGCGCGGTTTTGTCGAAGGCGCCAACAAGACAAGCCACGCGGCTACGCTCCTGAAGAACATCGAAGCTTCCGTTCGACCATGAAGTACATACGACCACTTTTCCGCTCGTCCTATTACCGTTCACCGTCTCCTACCTACCATACTGACATGCCTCGGAATTCCCGAACGTCTCGTCGCAGGTCACCTTCGACAGGTCGCCGTTCAGTGTCGCCTCTGCGACCCACCTCCCATTCCACGAACGCCCACGCGGAAAACTCCCCGATGCAGTTTTAGGAGGGGAAACTGCATCCACCGGACAGCTAACAATTCCTTCAGAGCGGCCATCGAATTTGATAGTAAAGCGTTTGCAGAAGGTGTACGCGTTGAGGTTCTTATAGACATTGGCGCTGCCGTTTCGATTATTCATGCTCATTTTTGTTCCCACCTTCGAAAAGTCACCACGCCTTATGGCGGCCCACCTCTCCGTGCAGTGACCAACGCTCTCATTCTTCCATTTGCACACTGTACCGTTCGTGTTTGCATAGAAGGCATTCGTCATCACATCGTTTTCGCGGTATTTCGTGAGTGCACCCATGCTTTCCTTCTGGGGTGGGATTTCTTGTCTTTTGCGTCCGCTTTCATATCATGTCATAAGCGCCTCCTGCGTCTAAATGCCACTGACTCGTCGCTGCTTGAACACGCTGGACGCATCCACCTTGTCACCACGTCAGATTTTGTACTTCAGCCATACATCGAAGAAGTTATAAGTGGTAATTGCACCAACATTGTGGTTGGTGACGTACTAGTTCACCCTTACGACCATACCCTACGTAGGGGCATTGTGATAAAACCAGTGCTTATTCGCTTCTTCGACGGGTCTACCTACCTAACCGCCTTAAATCAAACGCCCGAGTGTGTACTGCTCCTCTGTGGCTCAACAGTATCTTGCGTGGTCGACAGTGAGCCTGCTACGATTGTTACTCTTCCGAACAACAACCACAACGATGTCCCAAAGTCACAATCACTGCCATTCAATGCCTCTTCCACACCTGTGTCGGCAACCATAAGCGCTGGCTTAACACCTGCTTAATCTGAAATTTTGGTCGCCCTGTTGAATAGACATCGTTCTCTATTTGGCGTGAACTCGCCTGTTCTCAGCATGACTGCCACCGCTACTCACAGCATCCACACTGACGGCTCTCATATTTTACATCGGCGTCCATATCGCGTGTCTCCGGCAGAACGCTGCTCATCGAAGAAAACGTCTCAGACATGCCAAGACGCAACATCATACGTCCTTCCTCGATTCCCTGGTCATCCCCAGTTGTTCTCGTTCAAAAGAAAGATGGGACAGTGCGTTTATGCATCGATTACCGTGCCCTAAATAACGCGCAAGAATGTTTACCCCCTCCCTCGGATCGACGATGCACTGGATTCATTACAGGGCGCAGAGTATTTTTCCAGCCTCAACTTTAGGTCAGGCTACTGGCAGATACCAATGTCAGAGTGTGATAAAGAGAAGACAGCCTTTTTAACGCCAGAAGGGTTGTAGGAATTTAATGTGATGCCTTTTGGACTCTGTAATACTCCCGCCACCTTCGAACGCATGATAGACGGCGTATTGCGTGGTTAGAAATGGAAAGCGAGTCTGTGCTATCTCGATGACGTAGTAGTGTTTTGATCCACGTTCTCGCAGCACCTACAATGTCTTGACGAAGTCCTCACATGCCTTGCAAAAGCCGGTCTACAGGTTAACATCAAGAAATGTACTTTTGCTAGCAAGACAAGAATCTCGACCACCTCGCTAGCAAATAAAGAATTCGGCCGGACCGCGAGAAGCTTGCCGCCGTCCTCGATTTTCCTCGTCCACTACGTCAAAAGGACCTGCGCAGCTTTCTTGGGTTATCTTCTTACTTCCGGCGCTTCATACGTGGCTTTGCGGAACTTGCGTCTCCGCTCCATAAACTCCTCGCAAGGAACGTCACCTTCGTTTGGACCGAAAATTGCGAAAGCGCTTTCACGGCATTGAAGCAAGCCCTCACGTCGGATCCGGTACTGTGCCCCTTCGATTCAACCGCACCCACCATCCTTCACACCGATGCAAGTATAGCCATGGTCTAGGTGCGGTACTCCTGCAGCATGACAAAAACTCACGCGAACGCGTCATTGCTTACGCAAGTCGTGTTCTTACCACTACAGAAAAGAACTACACCATCACCGAGCAGGAGTGCCTTGCTGTTTGGGCAGTGCAAAGATTCCGACCATATCTTCACGACCGTCATTTTACCGTCGTTAACGACCATAACCGCCGTTACTGGCCAACGACCGACAACTGCTCCGGCTGGCTTAATGCAACATCTTCCTTTCCCACTTCGCCTTTTGAAGTCGTTGGAATGAGGGGAACGCCGCTTGCTAGACGCGAGCCGGACGCGCTCGCATCGGCTCCTGCTTTTTCAATGTTTTTTACCGCAAATTTGCCGATCGACCTCGGTTTTTCGACTCGTCTGATCCAGTTTCTTTCAAGGATTGAGTGGATACCCGACTTTTGCGGGTAGGTCAAGCTTTCGAACTTTTATTTGGGTGTTTCACCCTGTGCCACGTTGGCGCTCAGCTCGGCCTGCCGAGCGAGACGCTTCGAGGATGCCGCTCGAGGAGATGGTATTCGGCGAAGAAATCTCCAGGCAGGAGGATGAAGCCTCCGGATGGATTGTTGCCCACTCTCGGAAGAAGCAGCGTCAGGATTTTACGCCCGGCGACAGCCCTGGCCCCAGTGCCGGTCATCGTGCCGCCCGTCCAGCGCACCCGAAGGGGCCGATAAACAAGCTCATCGCCGCGTCGCGCCTGCCGCGATTGCCTAAAGATCACTACCGGGTTGTCGTACGTCCCAAGGGAGGCATGGATGTGCGCAAGGTCAGTGGAATCAAGGTTACCCAAGCTTTGGTGATGGCTGCTTGTCTCGGCCCGCCGCAGGCTGAGGAAGATATTGTTTGTGTCAATGAAATGCAGAACATTTTTGTGATCAGCACGCCACACGCTAGGAACGCAGAAGCCTACGCTAAAGTGAAGCAAATTCGAGTGGGAGAAACGCTCCATGAAGTCTCTAATTACGTGACGCCACCCGGGGATACGTGCAGAGGAGTTGTTGCGGTATCGACCCTGAGCTCTCTGATGACCGGCTAGGTGAGCTCTTCGTGCACGCAAGAAATCCGAAGGTTCTTGGAGTACGGCGCATCAAGAAAACGCCCACGGTGATTGTCCTGTTTGACGGTATGAAAGTTCCAAACTACGTCATGTGTGGGACGAACCTGATCCGGTGCACGCTGTACCGACGACAAATCGACGCCTGTCGAACCTGCGGAAAGCTGGGACATCGCTCGGACGTTTGTCCCACTCCTACAGTCATCACCTGCCCGGACTGTGGGGTCTCATCGCCCCCTGAGAATCATACGTGCCAGCCGAAGTGCTCCATCTGTGGAGGAGCGCATCCGACGGCGGATCGGGCCTGCAAAAGCAGGTACCAGGTTCCCTACATCGTTCGGCGTAGAAGGCGACGACGGAGGAAAGCAAACAAGCAGCGCGTGGAGTTCGTGCCACAGCAAGCTCCCGGGCTTGGGTTCAACCAGGGGGGTGGCCTTGATAACCTTGGGCGGGGTGCGGGTCACCGCTCTCGCTCGAGGGATAGGTCTGCCTCCTGTGCCCGGATTCAGCAGAAACCTACCTGGGCTGAACGAGTGGGCCCAAAACGTGAGTCTCGCACTATCGTGCAGCGCCAGTTGCCAGAGCAAGCTACGGCTAGAATACAGCAGCTAGAGCGTGAGAATGCAACTCTGAGGAGTGAGCTTCAGGAGATTAAAGCATTAGTTGAGGAGCTTAGGCAGCGCAAACGCACGCCGGAAGGGGCGGTGAAAGTGCAGCAGGCCGAGACACAACCTAGAGGCGGTAAGCGAAAAGCCGCTGACCCTCCGGTAGATATCGAGAAGGAGTTCAGTGACTTTAAGCAGGAAATTATGGGGGTGGTCTATGAAATTAAGGAGGCCATCGCTGGTGTCAGCTCTGTCATCCAGTCCCTTTCTGCAAGGGTGGTGGTGGTGGAGCAAAACCTAAGTAGCAATCATGGCGAAGCTAAATAAAACATTTGTCATTTGGCAATGGAATTGCGCGAGCTTCCACAGGAAGAAGGCAGTCTTGCAGCAGTTCGTCAGCTCACAGGAGAATAAGCCAGCCGTAATACTCCTCCAGGAGACCCTTAAAGGAGAGGTGGCCCTCCGGGGTTATCGCTCCGTGGCCTGCTGGGGGGAAGGAAAACGCGGGTTCGCCACCCTCATATCCAAAGAGTTCTCCTTTGAGGTTCGCGATGTACGTCCAGACCTAAAGGTGGAACACATACTCATTGAGTTAATCCCAAACTCTCGGCTTAAGGAGCACCTATTCATTCTCAACGTTTATAGCTCACCATCTGATACTCGGGAGACTTTTAATGCGCTTCTCTGCAAAGCCTCCAAAATCGCGGGCTCGGCTCCGTTGACAGTTGCTGGCGACTTCAATGCGCAACATCAGACATGGGGCTATATCAATAATACGGCTAAGGGGCGGGCGCTTCTGCAGCATACTACCAATCTTAATATGTTACTAGTTACTGATCACAACTTTCCCACACGTCTCGGCAACTCTGTAGCAAGGGACACCACGCCGGACCTGGCTTTTGTCAGGAACGTCGAGTGCCCTTTCTGGCAGAACTTGCATGAGAACTTGGGGAGCGACCATTTCATCGCGTCTATCTCCCTCGATGTTAAAGCATCGCCACCGCGGGTTTTCAAAATTGTTGATTGGGATGCCTTTCGGGAACTCAGACAAAACGATGAAAAAGAGTACGATGACCTTGGCCAGCTACTTGAGCGTCTTAAGGCAGATGTTAAAGCTGCCACTAAGGTGGTGGAGACGGATCTTAAAACGGAACGCATGGATAGCCGCCTAGCGAGGCTCCTTGAAGCCAGAAACTCCTTACTTAACAGATGGCGTACGCAGCGACTCAACAGGCGGCTCAGAAAGAAAATTGCTCTGCTCAAACAGGAGATTGAATCGTACAGCCAAACCCTGGCCAGACAACAATGGGATGAGGTCTGTAACGATGTCGATGGGCAGATGCAGTCAGGGGCGAAATGGAACATTCTCAAGCACCTCCTGGGAGATAAGCAAACTAAAGCTAATCAGAAACACACTGTTGATCGGCTCATTCACAAGGAGAGGTCTGCTGGGCTCTCCAATGATCAAATCTTACAACAGCTGGCGGATAGGTACCTCCCCCTGGGGGCTACCACGGATGCAGACTACCCGGATTTCTCTGGTCTGGAGGATGCGGAGCTGGACTCCCCCTTCAACACGGCAGAGATCAGGGCGGTCCTTTTTGATCTCAATGGAAAATCGGCTCCCGGGCCGGATGGTATCACTAACAGGCTACTTAAAAATCTGGACGATAGATCCATTGAGCTACTAACTGACGAGGTCAACCGGGTTTGGGAGTCGGGGCAGGTGCCGAAGGAGTGGCGAACGGCTTCTGTCGTCCTCATTCCCAAGCCTGGTAAACCTCTCGGGCTCGGCACGCTCCGACCGATCTCGCTCACGTCTTGCGTGGGTAAGGTCGCGGAACATGCAATCCTTAACCGAATCTCCCATCACATTGAACAAAACGAGCTCTTCCCTTTCAATCTCATTGGCTTTCGTCCCGCGCTCTCTACGCAGGACGTTATGAAAATGATTAAACATCAAATTCTCGACATAGACTCCAGAGATGTCCGAGGGATTCTTGCACTCGATCTGGAGAAAGCTTTCGATAATATCTCACATCCTCACATACTGGATTCGATCTCTGAGTTGGGATTGGGGGCCCGCATTTACGGGTTCGTCCGCTCTTTTCTCAGGGATCGCGTTGCCACGATTCGGCTCGGGGACCTCTGCTCCAAGGAATTTCACCTTGGACCTAGGGGAACCCCTCAAGGATCGGTCATTTCGCCGCTAATCTTTAATATCGCGATGAGGAAACTCTCGCTCGAACTCTCTCGTATCGACCGCATCGGACATGCGCTGTATGCGGACGATATTACTATATGGTGCACTGGGGGTAGGGACGGAGACGTTGAGGAGTCCCTCCAGCAGGCCCTCAGGTGCACGGAGGAGTTTTTGGATAGCACGGGGCTGCACTTGTCGACCGCCAAGTCGGAGCTCCTCCTGTACACACAGCCGGAGAAACGCAAGTTCACCACTATCCCATTTCCGCCGGAAGAGATCAGGATCGAAATTCACACACGGTCAGGGCAGGCCATCCCCCGTGTCGATAAAATTCGGATATTAGGCATGTTCCTGGAGGAGCACGGAAGTAACTCTCATACTCTGACTCGTATTGCGGCAAAGGCGGAGAGCATGGTCAAGCTTATACTTCGTGTGTCTAACAGGCGTGGAGGGCTTTGTGAGGCCAACCTCATGAGGCTTTTCCATGCCTTTCTTATGAGTCACATTAATTACATTGCCGCAGCGCATAGGTGGGAAAGGAAAGAACAAGGGAAACTGGATGCGATTATTCGAAAGTGCATTAAGAGGGTCTTGGGCCTTCCAAACAACACAAATGAGGAAAAGCTCAAGGCTCTTGGTATGCATAATACATTTAGTGAGATTGCAGAAGCGCAACAAACAGCACAAGCTGCACGACTGTCCTCTTCCAAAGCTGGGAGACGCATCCTGGAGTTTCTGGGCTGCGAACCAACTATAGTAGCAGACAAAAAGATACAGCTTCCACCCAAATTGAGGGAGCAGATTACGGTCTCACAAATTCCTAGAAATGTTCACCCTCTCTACAATGTCGGCCGCCGGGCCGCTAGGGCTAGGTCACTCCTCAGTTCCGCCGCTGCCACCCCTGAACTTGTGGCGTTCGTTGACGCAGCACAGTATCCCGGCACATCCAATTTCGTGGCTGTGGTCACTGACCTTCACGGTAAAATCCTCACAGCAGCATCTCTTCGAGATACCACGCCGGCTAGGGCAGAGCAGGCTGCTATAGCAATGGCCGTGGCGATTCCCATGCGCACGCGCATTTTCACTGATTCTCGAGCTGCTGCACGAGCGTTCATGACCGGATCAGTCTGTGAGCAGGCGGCCCATCTTCTTACCAAAAGACCACATTGCACGGAAATCGACGGCCACATCACCTGGTTTCCTGCCCACATGGGCAAGGATGTCCACCCTGTTATCCCCAATGCCAATGAGCTTGCCCACGCCCGAGCACGCGAACTGTCCCACCGTGACGGGCAATCGGCATCTAATTTTGGGGATGGCATCCGGCAGCTTGATTCGCTTCTCACCTTTAACGAAATTTGCAAAAATTATCAATTGGCCAGGCGTAGCTTTCCGCTCCCGCACCCGCAACTCTCTAGGGCCCAGTCAGTCACTTTAAGAATGCTGCAAACGGGTACTTACCCGTCGCCTTTAGTGTACAGCAAGTTTATCGACAGCATAAAGCCGCAATGCCCTCATTGCGAAGAGAGACGTTGCACGTTACCCCACATGCTCTGGCAATGCGCGGCGCTGCGCGATGGCGAGCCTCTCAGCACAGAAGCTGCCTGGAGGACGGCAATTACCAGCTCGGACCGAGAGGTCCAAATCCGGGCTGTCCAGAGGGCCCGCAATTTGGCGGAGGGGCTCGCTCTTCCTGTCCCCACGTGGGTGCGGCCCGCAGCCGACCCTCCCTCTTGAGGGGAATCGGCTCCTCAGGACAATTTGTAAATAAAGTTCATTGACTGACTGACTGACAGTCGTTGGAATCGACTTGTATGGCCCTCTTCCTTTATCATCCAATGAGAATCGCTGGATCGTCACGGCCGTCGACCACCTTACCCGCTACGCAGAAACAGATTCTATACCATCTGGGACTGCCACTGAGGTCGCCGATTTCTTTTTTCGCCACATCTTTTTGCGCCATGGAGCTCCACGCATTCTCCTGAGCGATCGTGGCAAAGTCTTTCTCTCTTCTATTGTCGGGCAAGTTTTGCGTGCCTCGAACACTGTTCACAAGACCACTTCTAGCTACCACCCGCAGACCAACGGATTGACTGAACGTTTTCATCGGACCCTATCTGACATGATCACCATGTACATTCACCCCAACCATACGAACAGGGATGCAATTCAACCAAGAAGTGTGTCAGCTTGGGCTAGTTGGTATAGCATGACGATAGTTATAGCGTTTCGTTCTCGCGCTATAAGTATCGGCAATTTTACCCTTCGTGACATTCGCTTATAATACGAATGCTCAACGCACTACCGGCTTTCCCCCCTTTTTTCTCGTCCATGGTCGCTCGCCGAGTTTCGCTCTGGACGTCTCTTTCCTTTCGGCCCCAGCACCCTCGACGGCTCCTTTCTCTGAAGAATTTTTATCTTGTCTCACACACTGCCGTCCCCTGGCCCGCGTTAACACCGGCCTCTCTCAAGACACTCTAAAATCTCGCTACGACTCGTCTCGCCGTGTTGTGAGTTTTTCCCTTGGTGACGAAGTTCTTCTATGGACTCCACTGCGCGTCCCCGGCTTATGCGACAAATTCATCAGTCGCTTCATTGGGCCGTACAAGGTGGTCGAACGCCCCGCCGCGGTGGTCTAGTGGCTAAGGTACTCGGCTGCTGACCCGCAGGTCGCGGGTTCAAATCCCGGCTGCTGTGGCTGCATTTCCGATGGAGGCGGAAATGTTGTAGGCCCATGTGCTCAGATTTGGGTGCACGTTAAAGAACCCCAGGTGGTCGAAATTTCCGGAGCCCTCCACTACGGCGTCTCTCATAATCATATGGTGGTTTTGGGACGTTAAACCCGACATATCAATCAATCAACGGTGGTCGAATAGACATTTCCTTTCAATTACCGCGTTTCTCCTCTTAGCACTGATCCCCATCATCGTTGCCGAGGGACAGAGATAGTGCACATATCTCGTTTAAAGCCTTATGCGCGACGTATTACATAATACTTTCAGGTGACCAGCCGGCCGCTTTCACTGCGCTGGGGGGTGGGTGGAATTAGTGTGAGCGCGACAAGCAAATGACTCTTCATTCTCTTTAGATATCATCACCAGTGTGATTTAGCTCGAGCCTGGCTCAATAAACCGCTTCCTCACAATATATTTATATGCGAAACATTTCTTAGTGAACCTAAGACATTCTAGCCATTCCTATCTATCTATCTATCTATCTATCTATCTATCTATCTATCTATCTATCTATCTATCTATCTATCTATCTATCTATCTATCTATCTTTATCTACTTAGGTCTGGTAGCTCTCGTGATCGGCCTCTTCACTTGGCGTTGTCCAAAATCGGGAGGGCAAGTGGCAAAACAGCTATCTGGACTAGTTGGTTGCGGTTCATTGTGCAAGATAGAAGTGGGCCGTGGTAATTAACATGGACTAGAGGAGAGTGCGCTTCTGTTGTTCTTCTCTCCTCCAGTCCGTGCTATGTACTGCGCCCCACTATGTTCCATATAATGAGGTTAAGTAGGTGTGACGAATATGACTGTCTAGCAATGACAAGAATAACATGAATGTTTTGTCACCGTACGTCGTCGCACCCTTTCCTCCAGACACGTATGTGTCGCTCTTGCCTGTTTACCGCGGCATGTGTTATTCGGATCTGCGGCATAGGTGATTGACAGTGTGTGTCTACCCATGTACGACGAGAACAGATATTGATATTTTAATTTTGAGAGCGTTAAAAAAGCCGACACCGGCAACGTTGAGGTGACTAATGCAAACACAGGATCCCCACAGAAACTGAAGCAGAGTGTTCGGCGGGGCAGTCAGATATGCAAACACAGAGCCATGCCAGGTCTTGAATATTCCTCAGAGAAACACATGCAGGCGCCATGTCGGTTGAGCGTCAATTGTGGTTGCAGTGGTGGCTATTTAGTTTTGAAAACGCTACGTATGTACTCGTATGGTGTACGCGTCGTGTAGGGCACACGTCACTTCTAATTGTGTTGGCACCGCTTTCATGGTATTCTAATAAACATGCTATTTGTATTTCTATGATTCAGCAGTCTATATTAAAGCGTTGCTCGACCACGCACTTGACCGCGTAGGACAAGATTTACATGCGATATTGACATCATCGCGACGTAAAGTGCACTTTGTTTTAATAATACTTTCGTCGGTGCTGTAATGCGGATGCTTACGTTACATAAGACTATAAGCGAGTCCAGAAAAAAAAAACTTGTGAGGTTTACATACATATCTGCCAGAAAGATTCATTGTTCTCATAATCATCACAAAAGAGAATACAGACACTAAAAATACGCAGTATAAATAATAGTGTGGCACTACTACACGATGCACCTGCGACGACAAATAATACGGCATTGGCCTCTTCGGTATGTCGGCCTACTATAATAAGAACAATACAGAGTCACGAACACCTGCATACGCCGATTTTCTCTCGAAAAAACACTCACAACTACGGCTTTTCCCCAAATAATGAGAGAGAGAGATTTCTTTCCTAATGATGTATTTGAGCCAAATGATTATATGACTGTCTGTACAAACCGTTTTTCTTGTGAATGTTGGTGATGTCGGAGTGTGATTGCTTCTTCTTACGCATTATTTCTCTTTATATGGCACCGTTTACGCTTGTTTGTATCTTCTTTTTCTTTTTTGTTTCTTGTTTCTCGCTGTAAGGCCCCTCTTGCTTGGGTCAATGTATTGTTCTGCTGTATTTCTAAATAAATGAATAAAATAAATAAAATTAACCTTTAAACGTCAGTGTAGTCGACGGGCCTGTTAAGTCCGCAGTGTGCACACAGCCTTCCGATCTCCCTCATAACGCTTCGCTCAAGGCCGAAATTTGCATCATGGATTGCTTCGCATGAAACCGATCGCCACAAGGACTGGGTTCTGCCGAACTTAGCATTTTTGGGAGTGAAAATGCACACCAAAGTGTATGCGTGCCCAGCCTAACGTAGGCACAGCAATGAAAAAGAGAGAGAAATAAATAAAAGGAAGAGACAGGGAGGTTAACCTTGACGAACTGGTTTGCTACCCTGTACGGGGGTGGGGAAAAGGGTTGGAAAGAGGATAGAAATAGAGAGATAAAAAATAAATTAGAAAAAAAAAACACACTGCGCACACATTCAGGGAGTTCCGATCACAGTCGTTTGGACAGGCCGGTTGAACGCAAGAAGCGCAGGAGCGCCTTCACAGTCTTCTTCTGCGACGTAAAGTCCTGTCGATAGCGCAGGATTCTTTCTTCCGAAAAAGGCTGGTTGTCCAGTTCATCTAGTGCATTGCAGAGTGACTGTCTCTGCGAGCAGTATTGTGGGCATTCACACAGAATGTGCCAAGTTGTTTTATCACTGCGACAATGGTCGCATGCAGCAGTGTCAGCTATTCCTATGCGGAACGCGTACGCATTAGTAAATGCGACGCCCAACCATAATCTGCAAAGCATAGTAGCGTCTCGTCGGCGTAATTCCGGAGGAATTCGAAGACTAAGAGTTGGGTCCAAAGTACCTAACCATGCATGGATGAAATGTGACTCGTTCCATTGTGACGAGGTGCGCTTGCGAGCAAGCATGCGAAGTGTCCATGCAGCGTCAGTTCTGGAAAGCGGAATTGTTATTTCATCGCTCTCAGTATGGGCAGAACGAGCCGCTCGGTCGGCCCGTTCATTGCCAATTATTCCACAATGACTTGGGAGCCATTGAAAGGCTATTTCATGTCCTTCCTCAATTAGTTGGTGAGTATTTTCTGCAATCTCAAATACCAGCTGTTCGTACGGGCTGTGGCGTAAAGGTCATCGAAGGGATTGCAGTGCCGCCTTTGAGTCACTGAAAATTGTCCATTTTTGTGGCTGTTGGTCGTTCATGCACTGCAATGCGGCACGAAGAGTTGTGAGCTCTGCTCCCGTTGATTTCGTAAGGTGGGAGGTCTTGAATTTTCTTGTCGTGTCTTTTATCGGTATAACAAATGATGCCGTTGAACTCTTCTGTAAAACAGAGCCGTCGGTGTATACGTGTATACAGCCTTGATACGTCTCGTATAACAAGAGCAGAGCAAGCTGTCTAAGAGCAGGTGACGACATATCTGCTTTGCGTCATATAGTTGAGGCCTGGCAGACCGATAGTAGTAATAGCGCACACGTAAGCCATGCATGATCAGTGTGCTCATTGAGACGACGGTGAGCAAAATTTTATTGCGTGCACCAGGTTTGAAGCTGCGGAAAGTGCAGACGCCGTTATTGAAACTTTGGTTAGGCCTAGTGAAAACCGCGTACTGCACGTAAACTATTTCTGTGGATTTCTGCGCCCCACATATCGCAACCACATGACTAGCGTGCTTGCGAGAAGGCAAGCAGGAACACTAAAATGTCCATGGTAGTTTTTGAAAATGAATCAGCTGAGTGCCATTGTTGTGGGAGCGAAAACCAGCTTGTCCCTGTGCAGCCTTTGTTGAACGTGCCGAAGAACCATGGCCAAGTCATGGGAACCACCCAAATCTCATTCGTGAGCACTGAATAAAAGCACCACCGTGATCGCATAGCACCAGTAGACGCCGATGGCGGGGAGCAATGTGCGGATGTCGCTCGAGAGTCTACTCACTTGGTGCATACAGTAGCGACAGTAATGGAGAGCGTCAAATTTAACCCCCGTCCTAAGTGTAAATGCGTGCCACCGTTGACAAGGGCGTTGGCATGCATTTACTCTTAGGATGTGGGTAGACACCCATTCTGGTAGACCCCATGTCTACCTTCGTAGACAAGGGGGTCTACGAAGGTCTACCAGAATCTCGGTTTGAGCTAGTTGATACTGATTCATAGCTGAGGAAACATTTAAAGAAAATTGAACGTGGACAGACCTATCGGTTTACCTAAATGTTGGCCAAGCATTTAACTTCTCAGTGCATGGTTTCCGGTGGTTTTTATAGCATTCCTTTCTCATTTGTATCATGTATGCTGACGTCAATGCAAAGCCGCCCTTTTGTGTGATCACTATTGAGCCCTGTCATAACATGCAGCAACCTGCTAATATGCGTAACTTGCCACTACGTAAATACAGTCTTGTAAAGCGCCGCCATCATCGAGTACTTCGCAACAGACGACACTACATCTCAATCTGTGCGGCTCTCCTTCTTTCCTTCAACGTCACCTGTCTCAGTGACTATTTGGTAGCCGCCCAAACACGGCGAACCCCCCCCCCCCCCCAAAAAAAAAAAACAAATTACCAGACGCAGAGATGTACTGTTTTCTGAGATGTACTGTTTGCCAAAAGTAATCGCGAACCAATGTGACCACACGAAACACCCGTCCGAGAAACGGAGAAGTGTGTGGCTAGCCCGCATAAACAGGGGGACCTCGAGGCACTGAACAACGTTCGTATATGCGGGCGTCTTCCGATTCGCCCCCATTTTTCGCTAAGTGCATCGCTGCGGAATTGACAAAAGATCACTGATCAGGCCGTTATGAGCGAGGCAGATTTTGCCGAAAGATGACGCATTGATTTGAACACAGCGAACGCACCTTGCTTTCCAGGGACACCCACACATTTCTTTGATGAAACGATCTCCGACTGGTTGCCAAACTTGTTATTGGGTGATGGTTGTATTCAGCAATTGGTGACACAATCTGTGAAATTTGAGAGCCGTAATATGCGTTCGGCGAAGGACACTACCTTAGGTGGCTTGTGCGAAGTTGTTTCACCAACCACGTGCGACCCCATGGTCTCTGAGCCAGTGAAACATCATTTATCAATAATACCAAATAATTGTAATGGGGACATAAGTAATCATTGGCAGCAGGCCTGCATTAACCGCGCCTTGCACACGAGCTCTGTGTTCTTACACAGGTCTATTTTTCTCTTTGTATGCGGCCTGCGTTGTCCTACAAGTTTGTCAAAGTATGCCCGACAATGTCTTGAAGGATTCTCTGTCGCCATAAGCGCAAGAAAAACTGTCAAAACAGGCGATCTACGCCAAACGATCCGCCACACAAATGTAAACGCTTGTGGTCACTGAGATATATGTGTTCTATGATGGCGTATGCCGATCCGGAACCAGGAAACGGATACTGACGACATGTTTCAATTGTAATACGTAGTATACGCTGTTGCTACTGCACAGGAATACTTTTGTGAGACCGCAGTGTCTTGTGCAAACTTTACTTCAGTGGGGGCCTCCTAAGCCACTTTCTGGGGTCCACGAAACCCATCCTTGAAAGAAGAAAAGTCCTAGATGTAACAGCAGCTAAGCAACTGTGGCATGGAGCATGCAAGTGCAGCAGATTGCACATTTTTGGTTCGGTAGAATAGTGAAAACGTAGTGGCGAAGAGACATGTATGGAAGGCGTTTCAGCTCCGCTTTCCTAAACCTGGGGAGGGGCGAAGGATGCAGTACGCGCCGATGTTTTACTCAGAAAAATTGTTACTGCTTTACTGGCCATCGGCCCTCTAACGTGTCATCACTTTGCTTAGGTTTCAAGGAGCGGTGCTTCAAATAGGTGGTTTTAGCGTAGAGACGCCTTGGTATTTGAGCGCCTTGGTAAATTTCGTCGGAGGTGCTGACACCGCTGCAAAACGAAACACAATGTTTTAGGCAGTAACGACGAACGTTTAAGTCATGCTGTGCATAGTATGAACCGGGGTCGAGTTGTGGGATTCACCCAATTTTTTTGGTGCATACCCGCTTATGATGCACCGTCACGACGGCACGACAAGCAGACAAACCGAGACCATGGCAACGACATCACATGCCGAGGAACCAGGACACCATATGCTTCGCCCCTAAAACTTATTATTTCATTCATTAATTCATTCATTCGTTCATTCATTTGTTCATTGGCGCACACTGTCCCATGACAGCGACCCCTTCTGATTTTTGGTCTGGCTTCACACAGCACTTTTGCACTACTGCAGCGGAGTGAACTTGTGTTGCTCCTTCATCATGAGAGATGACTGTAAAGCTTTCGTTGCTGTTTTCTATTACATATGCGCTCGAGCATACTTTTTTCTAAGCTTGTATATCAGAAGAGTAGACATAGCTAGAAACAGGCTCAACGTGGGTACATATCGCACAAGCTAATGACAAGCGGCTGAGTTTGAATAGTTAAGCAATCTTTGCCCGGGAAGAAATCACGGCATTTCCACGAAATGACGAAGTCAATAATGATGAGTGGGCGAAGCAGTGGGATTGTTCGGTGTAACTACACTTCACCCGTGACATTGACCACTACCGCATGTAAATGAGTGACAAAGAGGTGTACAGTTAAATAGAGCGTTTATTGGTCATTAATGGTATGTTGTGTTGAGCCGTGAATTTCGTTTTATTTTCAATATTACTGCTTTGTGGTATCGGATCTAACCTGACGTTGGCGAAGATGAGGACTGTGCACGCTCCCCTGGTGGTTGTTGTTGGTTTCTCGTCATATGAAATGCATCGCAGCGCATATCGAGACGTCATCTACTGCACAAGCCTGCCGTTGTCTGTGATCATCATGGTCATACTCTTTATCGGCATCGTTAACGTCATGACGTAGAGTGAGTGTGCTGTGCCGTGATGACAGAAAGAAAAATGTGTGGTCTGGAACGCGCTTGTTCTTCATCGACATCTGCGTCATGGTCATCGGCATCGAGGGACAATGGCGGCCATGACTCCACTTTGAGGAGCTTCTCCTTTAAAATAAAAAGCACCTATTTCACGCAGAATATTGTGCCAACTTTAGAGTTTCTCTCTTAGGGGAACTGAGGTGGGCGAGCTGTAAACGACGCACACTTGTAAAACTGAGAGTGTACAGCGTGGGCACTTCAGAACTTGTTCGCACTAAACTTTACAAGTATGTCATTTCCAACTAGTTCATGGGTTGGAGCATCATGACTTGGCGATTGCTCATGGATGAAGTACTATGTCAGGTGAAATGCCTGCTGTTGAGTTTGCAACGCGAAGAACAAATACTACGTGGTCACGGTCTTCTGGCTGATTCTCCAAATGCTTTAGAACTTTTTTGGGGCGAGATCGTGCGTGGTTCTAGTTTGGAAAAAAATTAAACCGGACAAATATAGCGGGAAACCAAATGATAGAAAGATTGCATACTACCATGTGATTTATGGACGTGGTATGTACGTACGCATATGCATTCTTCACATGTTCGTAGAAAAAACAAACAAGAGGTTCAGGCCTACGTCATGTCTACAGAACTGCGCAGAAAGTTGTTTTCTTGCCAATACCACGTAAACAAATAGTTCCGTGGTTATCGCCTGTTTCCTTAATGTAAAAAGCTAACAGTTCACACCCCAATTTCTTCTTGCCCCTGCCAGGAGTCTTAATATATTTGAATACTGGTTTCGCATCACAAGTATACTATCAACTTCCGGAAGTAAGTGAATTCACTGCTTTTTCCGGTTCTCGCTGCATGCCTTTTTACGCGTTCATTCACCGTGATATATGCTCATACATGGCAGTCCAAACTTGAGCGGTGTATACCAATCCCGTTTTACGGCATCCTTGCGTGGGCAACTGCTTCGTCACTCTCCCTTCCCGCACATCCCGGCAAGGTGTTGTGGCGGCAACGTGTGTGCCAGGCTTGCTGGTCACATTTTCAAGTTGTGTCCACATGCGACAGGACAACTTTTTGTTTAGCAGACACTCAGAAGTGCTGCCAGCTTTTTTTTTTTTTTTTGTGGCCCTAAAGTCAAGCTTTTCGTCGAGCCGTGCTGAGCCCACGGAAAAATCCTAGTTGTCATGAGGTGGCTAACGCTGTTTTCTTCCTTTGCTTCATATTGGGCTTTGCTCCCAGGGAATCTGCTGCGGTTCGTCCAAAGTTTAGACAGAGCAAAATAAACAAAAAAATAAGAAGGAAAGAATGGGAAACATACAATTAAGTTGGCAGGCAAAGCAAGATATCGATAGATACAAATAACAACGAAAACATCTGGGGTTTTACGTCCCTAAACCATAGTGTGTTCATGAGACACGCTGTTGTAGAGCGCTCAGGGAATTCCGACCATCTGGTGCTGTTTAATGCGCGCTGACATCGCACCGTCCACGGAGCTCTACCATTTCACCTCCACCGAAACTCGAGCACAGCATCCGGGATCGAATCGGGGATTTCCGGGTCAGCAGCAGAGCGCCATAACCGCTGATACACCGTGGTGGACAAGGATACAGTAAGGAAAAGCGATGAACACAAGAAAGAAAAAAAAAGAAAGAGCTAGACAGAAAGATAAAGAAAAATGGGATGTGATCTAATGAGGGAGGGAGCGGAAATAGATAAAGAGAAAGAAAGGAAAGGAAGAAAAACAGAAAGACAGGAGGCAACAGACAAAGAAGGAAGCAAAAAAAAAAAAAGATTAGCAAACAGAGACAGCAGGAAAAAAACCTAATACACAAGAACAACGCAGGCTCCCCAAGTTTGCACTCCCTGCGAGCTTGGCAGCACTAGTGGAAAGCTGTCTTAATTTTTTTCATCTTCTTAATTAACACGTTTCTGGTGCGCAGCTGTGATCGCAGAGTAAGCCGGCTGAAAACTGCCGGTTAATTAGAGTATAGAGACTTAAGCTGCTGTGCATGAAAAGTGGACACAAGCTTGTCCACTTAATTATCTTTTAATGCACCGAATGGCAGCAGTTATGATGGATGCCAAACTGGAAGTTACGATTTAAGGATTGCTATAAGCCGTTACGTGGGGTTTCATGCGCAAACGCCAGGCCCATGCCATATTGCCTGAATATGCATCAGGGACTGACCACCGGTCTGAACGTTTAGCAAGACACTGCCGGAAACGAAGATACTTGCAATCACAGTCACAGCCCTCTTTTCATAATTTAAACGGCATTTTTAAGAGGGGCTGGAAACACTCCGAAACCCGGCACGTCGGATGGCAATAGGCCTGGGAGCTGCGCGAATGAGTGGGTGATGTAAAGTTGGGATGAAAAAAAAAAAAGAAAACGCGAACACGTGGAGTCTGTATTATCTGCTCTTTCGCATTTATGTTAGAGTGGTTTTAGACTGAATGTTAAAAAAAATCCACTCTAGCGTCATCCATTATACAATCAAAAGCCATCTAGCATATTTTTATTGTGCACAACGCCGGAGAATGCACGATGAAAACAGTGAGCCCCGCTGTTTGCCTTTCTTTTCATCGCCCTCCCCATTACGTAGCCTGCAGACGAACCACAACGGGTGCTTAATATTCCACAGTAAAGGACGACAAGGACGACGCAAGACATATTTGTGCGGCGCTTTCACGATCAATCAACTAGCCCAACGTCACACATTGGCAAACTGTTGTAGCCGATACTAGAAAAAAGGAAATGGTAACTAAGTTGCTCTTTACGCCTTAGAAAAAGGGAAGCGTTACCGTCCTACCCCACGAAGAAAGTTGACGCGTTGCCTTTTTCTTTATCGAAAAATAGTAAGGGACGTTAGCTGCAGCCGTTGCTTCGTGGTCAGAAGTATTATTCAGTGTACCCTCACTGCAATACTGTGACTGCGTGTTGGTGTGTGTGTGCTATCTTTTCCACTCTTTCAATCTCCCCTTTCCTGTTCCCATGTGTAGGGTAGCAAACCGGTTATCCTCGGCTAGTTAACCTCAATGCCTTTCCTTTACATCTCTTCTTTCCAACACTGCAGTAATCCACCATAACAATTTTATAAAACTTATTTACGTTTCACGAAAACGTCCTAGCCGAAAGAATACTTAAGTTCTCTAGGCAAAACATTTACGTTCTCTTTAGGCAAGTTATTCCACCTTATTCACGACGCCATGCTGCGAAGCCAAGTATCGAAACACCTTTTCGTTCGGAAGCTCTCTGGTGATACCGGTTGTTCCAACCTCTACGAAAACCCTACCAAATCAATGGAGGGCTGCACTGGAAAACGTAAGATATGGATTGACGGATGTATCACACGTATGGTTCCATTTCCACTATTACCGATATACCAAGCCTCGACCGCTATACACGTTAATCTTCCCGGTGTCTCTATAGAATAGCGCGTTCGTCGAATTAGAGATCCATTTAAAATATCGGCAGTGCAAAGGAACGCCAGAATGGTAACGCTCTGCTTAACGACTTTATATTGACATTCGATCCCCGTCTTGGTCTATATTGTTGCGCTGGGATTGCTTTATTTCGCTGGGCACAGACTCGCCCACTAATGTTTTACCGAATTGCCTGCTGCGTTCTTACCGCTCACAACTACGTCACATGATAATAAAATTGTTGACATTTTACGTCCCTAAACCACGGTGTATATGATTATGAATAAGGCCGTGTAGGAAGGCGAAGGAACTGCGGACCTTTTATAAAATGCACCCAAGTATAAGTATTCGGGCCTTTCATATTTTGCCTCCATTAGAATGCAGCCGCCGCGGCGGGTATTTCGCCCCGTGACTTTTGGGATAGCAATGGAGCAATGTAACCACTGCAACAATGTAGTTCATACATTTTTCGTTTATTTGTATCTCGAGGGTTCATAGGGACACTACATGAGGGATGAGCAACACGAAAAAAGTGAACAACAAGAAAAACGCAGAAGTTCATACTTATCACGAAGACAAATGGCCTTTTACTGCAGTTTTAAATTGAGAAAACGTGGTTGATATGACGATGTGAGCGGGAAAGTCGTTCCAGTCTTGAGATGTCTGCTGGAAAAACGATTTCTGGAAGGTCTTTATTCGGATGCATGCGGGATCTAAGGCATTGTGATGACAATGGCGCGGTGTCGGATCATGCAGCTGGGTTGATGAATGCGTTGCCCGGTGGCAAGGAATGAAAAAAAAAACTCATAATCGAGGCACAGATGAGAAATGTGAGGGTGAGATGCAAGATGAAAAAGGTTAAGCTGAGATTTAACTGCTGGCACACTTATTGTTAGTCGAGCAATCCGGGACGATGAATCTGAAGCATGGTTCCGGAGGGATTCAAGCGTTTTAGTAATGTTAGCTTGATGAGGATCACAAACAACATTAGCATACTCAAAGTTAGCTCTTACAGGCATTTTACAAGCAAAAGATTAGCAGAGGTAGGTGCCGTGGCAAGGCTGAGACGAAGATCACCGAGGAGCAGAATTAGTAATGTTAATAATGCGTAGCGACCTTGTTATATCACAGGAAATTTGAACACGTAAATATTGAATGGCGTTACTGGTTAATTGTATAGAGTGCAAGTGTTTACGTAGTGCTTGCGTCAATAAAAGGTCATCACTAAAGTCTTGATAATATTTAGGGACATTAACCAGTTTTTACACTATTCCTGCGAAGTGTCAACATTTCTCTGCCAAACGGAAGATCGTGAAACGTTAGATGGAGGGTGATATAACACGTAGTGATCACCTAATGAACTAATATCAGAGTCGATTTCACGTGGCAGGTCGTCAACGTAGAGATAGAGAGAAATAATTAAAAGGAAGAGACAGGGAGGTTAACCTAGACGAACTGGTTTGCTACCCTGTACGGGGGTGTGGAAAAGGGTCGGAAAGAGGATAGCTATAGAGAGATATAAAATAAATTAAAAAAAAACACATGCGCACACATTCAGGGAGTTCCGATCACAGTCGTTTGGACAGGCCGGTTGAACGCAAACAGCCTTCTTCTGCGACATAAAGTCCTGTCGGCAGCGCAGGAGTCTTTCTTCCGAAAGGGGATGATTGTCCAGTTCATCTAGTGTATTGCAGAGTGACTGTCTCTGCGAGCAGTATTGTGGGCATTCACACAGAGTGTGCCAAGTTGTTTCATCACTGCCACAATGGTTGCATGCAGCGGTGTCAGTCATTCCTATGCGGAACGCGTACGGATTGGTAAATGCGACGCCCAACCATAATCTGCACAGCATAGTAGCGTCTCGTCGGCGTAATTCCGGAGGAATTCGAAGACTGAGAGTTGCGTCTAAAGTACCTAACCGTGCATGGAAAAAAAGTGACTCGTTCCATTGTGACGTGGTGCGCTTGCGAGCAAGCATGCGGAGTTTCCGTGCAGCGTCAGTTCTGGAAAGCGGAATTGATATTTCATCGCTTTCAGTATGGGGAGAACGCGCCGCTCGATCGGTCCGTTCATTGCCAATTATTCCACAATGACTTGGCAGCCATTGAAAAGCTATTTCATGTCCTTCCTCAATGAATTGGTGAGTCTTTTCTGCAATCTCAAATACCAGCTGTTCGTACGGGCCGTGGCGTAAAGGGGATAGAAGGGATTGCAGCGCCGCCTTTGAGTCACTGAAAATTGTCCATTTTTGTGGCCGTCGATCGCTGATAAATTCCAATGCGGCACGAAGGGCTGTGAGCTCTGCTCCCGTTGATGTCGTGAGGTGGGAGGTCTTGAATTTTCTTGTCGTGTCTTTTATCGGTATAACAAATGATGCCGTTGAACTCTTCTGTAAAACGGAGCCGTCGGTGTATACGTGTATACAGCATTGATACGTCTCGCATAACAAGAGCAGAGCAAGCTGTCTAAGAGCAGGTGGCGACATATCTGCTTTTTTCTTGATGCCAGGTATAGTTAGCCTGATATTAGCCTGAGTCAGGCACCAGGGAGGAGTCAAAGGCCTGGCGGCGGGTGTGAAGCATGTTGGCAAAAAATCGCGGTATGTGGTGACCGTTTGGCAAAATGATGAACGTGGTCTGTCTGCTGGTAAAGAGGCTAGGTGGTGGCAGGGTGTCCGAGCAATATGCCTTATATGTGTCCGGAGTGCCTCAACGTCGATATGTGTCGTGATGAGGTGGTCACCGGCGATAGCTATAGTAGCCATTGTTGATGCACTACGAGGCAAGCCGAGGCAAATCCGGAGTGCCTGGGATTGAACACTCTGTAGCGTTCGAAGGCTTGTTTTGCTTGCATTGGTAAATGCCGGTAAGCTGTACCGCAGGAAACCGAGAAAAAGTACTCTGTACAGCTGTAGCATTGCACTGGGAGACATTCCCCAAGTTTTCCCTGCAAAGAACTTCAGTATATTACAGATGTCCATTAACCGTTTCTTCATGTACGAAACGTGATCGCTCCATGACAGATTCCTGTCAATTATGACGCCCAAAAACTTGTGCGATCGAACGTATGGCACAGTTTGACCATTGATGTTTATAGTGTACTTATCCATAGGCTTTCGAGTAAAAGCTACGAGGGCGCATTTCTCGGAAGAAATTTCCAAGCCTCGATTTCGGAGGTAGTGTAATGTTTCAGTGGCAGCTTTTTGAATTCTTCCTCGTAACTGCAGGCGTGTTACAGCCGATGCCCAAATGCAGATGTCATCTGCGTACATTGATAGCCTGACCGTGCTTGGCAAATGCTCAGTGAGAGCAATTAACGTAAGATTGAACAGCACAGGGCTGAGTACGCCACCCTGGGGGACGCCACGGTGGCTGTAATGTGGAGAGGTTGGACCGTCTTCAGTGCTCACAAAGAAGGATTGCATTGACAAATAACTACGTATCCAGCAATACATCCGACCACCTACTCCTATATCTTCGAGAGTGGTGAGAACAGCTTCATGCGTAACGTTGTCATACGCCCCTTTGACGTCTAGGAACAAAGATGCGCAGAGACGCTTACGGCCTTTCTCGTGTTGGACATAAGTGACCAGGTCGACTACGTTGTCAATCGATGCTCGACCACGCCGAAATCCTGCCATGGCATCTGGGTAGATGTTGTTACACTCCAAGAACCACTCCAGGCGTCCCAGGATCATACTCTCCATAACTTTGCCCACACAACTGGCCAATGCGATCGGACGATAAATGAGAGGTCCAACGGTGACTTGCCTAGCTTCAGAAGTGGAACTAGGCGACTTGTCTTCCAGCTTGTCGGGAGCGTTCCATGTTGTCAGGATTTGTTGTACAACTCCAAAAGGAGGATTCTCGCGCGTTCAACCAGATGACACAAGACCCTATAAGAAATTCTATCGGACCCTGGTGCCGACGTGCGTCCACACAAAGCTAGTGCTGCTCTGAGCTCCACGATGGAAAAAGGCATATCCATGCGGGAATCCAGTGTTTGTGGAGAGTTAGTCGAGGGCAATAGGCTATTGGGCACTGCGAGTGGCCCAGATACTCTGGCACAGAAGTCTTCTGCCACGTCAATGCTGCGTCTCTGTTCAAAAAGTGCGAGAGCCCTGAATGGTGACCACTGAGTGGGTTTTGTGCGGAGACCTCGTACCGTCTTCCACAGTTGGGATAAAGGTTTTCGTGGGTCAAGTGACTCACAAAAAGCAGTCCAACGTTGTGTCTCGAGTTTATTTATCCGGCGCTGAATCTTCTTTTGTATACGTCGAGCCATCCGTAAGTCTTCTATTGCCTCCGTGCGTTGGTATCTTCGTTCAGCACGCCGTCGGATTGCTCGAAGTCGTTCTACCTCGATGTCAAATTCCGTTACTTTGGGAGAGCAGGTGAGGGTACACGTAGTATCGTGTATTGTGCTTTTAATTATCTCCTCTATGTCGAGGGACATGTTTGCTTCACATTGCTCTTCCATGCGAGACTGGAATTTCAACCAGTCCACTCTCTGAACACTGTCGCGTATCTAGCATGGGACAATCCTTCGATTTTGACGTAAGTAGGAATGTGGTCACTTCCATGCGTTTCTATGTCTGGAAACCACTCAGCATGCCTGACGAGGCCTCGTCAGACAAAGGCCAGGTCAAGGCAGCTGCTATACCTTGAACCAAGTAGGAACGTTGGACTGCCATCATTTAGCAAGAAAAGTTGGTTGTCGGAGGCGAAGGACACCAACTCTCTCCCTTTAACATTGGTCTTCGAACTTCCCCAGATTGTATGATGGGCGTTGAAGTCGCCAATTATAATGCATGGGTGAGAGGTTGCTGACAGGATACCTTCTAGTCTTGTATGGTCGAAATGACTTGACGGAGAGAGGTAGGCACCCACAACCGTGATGGTAAGTCTCCTTTTCACTGTTATACTTATATATTGATTGTCGTCGTGGGGTGACACCGGATGATGAATGTATGTGAGGTCGCGGCGAATAAACATCAGAACTTTGCTATTGTCCACAGTTGCAGACGACATGAATGACTCATAACCAGAAAGTCTGATTTCTTTCTGCAAATTTGGCTCGCAGATGACAATGATGGGGAACTTATTGGTGTACACGAACCGACGGAAATCGGCGATGCGTGACCTCAGTCCCCGGGCATTCCATTGAATAACCGCTGCTTTTCGGACCTCTTCTCTGAAAGACAGTGGCTGGTGAGCCATTATTTACTCAAGCGCTGCGAGTACTGGACTCAAAGCGTCCAGTAATTGCAATGCACTTCTTGCTGACGGTGTGTGCAACTTGCTTAACAACAAGCCGATGGCGTTAATTAATGGTCGCAAAAGAGCTATTACTTGCTGATCTGTGTTCCACAAGTCCTCCATTACAGCAGCTTGCTCCGAAGAAGAAGGCTTCTGCTGCGGCTTTTCTGAGCGTTGTGTACGCGTAAGTGGAGGCCATTCTTCTGTACAGACTGGTCTGCCCCTTTGCTCTTTTACAACGTCTGTGTTTGCCGTGCTGTAAACTGAAGCTGGCGATCTTTCCTGATGCGTCGACTTATCGCCTGAGGTTGGCGCTTTCCGACGTGAAGACCTTCGACGGCGACGTCGTCTTCGCCGTATTTTCTCGGCAGCTTCTTTGTGGGTGGAGCTGTCTCGTACCATTTGCCTCAGAATAGAAAATTCTTTCTTTATGTGCGGACATTCTTTCGAAGAAGCCTTGTGAGCACCCTGACAGTTAGGACACTTCAGTGTGGTAGCGCTACAGTTGTCTTCCGCGTGTGGTTCGGCGCACCGGGGGCACGCTGCGGAGCTCCTGCAAACACCCTTTACATGGCCGATCTTCTGACAATTGAAGCATTGCACGGGTTTAGGAATGAACGGTCGAACTTGTTGACGAAAGTGGCCAACCTTCACGTATGCGGGAAGACAGTCACCTTTAAACGTTACTCTCACACAGCGTGTGTTTCCAAGCCGTCCAACGCTGACAATGACGTTGTCTTGACTCGCTGGTTTTATAAGTATTGGAAGGTCTGCGTTTGGTATTTCCGTGTTAATGTCGTAAATGACTCCTGATGTGGTCACACCATCGGCTGGTATGATGGACCTAACTGCAATGTTTCCCAGTTGTGTTACTTGTTGCAGCGTGCTCAGCGCACTCGGGTGCCGCACATCTACAGCCAGGATGTTTCTTCTTGTATTAAGCCGCAGGTCTTTAATCTCGTTCGGCACAGTGTTCTCAAAATAGAGCGAAAGCGCTTGCCTGTTCAGAGCACGCAGAATTTCGGTAGCGTTCTTTGGCACAAACAGGATGGAATGGGGCCATCGCTGGGGCGCCGTTTTCACGGTGGCTGTGCTTGACACCGGCGATGGATTGATGATCCGTCGCTTGGCCTTGCGGTGCAGGACAGGTTGAAAGCCGTCGTCTGAGGACTCGTCGCAAGATGCGGAGTACAGCTCAGTGTCATCGCTCTCACTGGATGTGTTTCCTCACTTCCTCGAGGAAGTGGCCGCGGTCGAACCGGAGTCAGACGTCGCCTCGTGAGGTTGTACATCCATTACCGCAACCTACGGGGCTATACACCCCACAACTGCAGCGAAAAGCCCAGAAAAGCACTGAGACGAGCGAGATGTGTTCTACAAAGAATCACTTCGTCTTCCTCTCTCGTCAACGTAAGTTAAAAGGAAAAGTAGGGGGCCTAGTGCAGTGCCTTGTTGAACGCCGCAGTGAGCACAAGAGAGGCGATACCTGCTGTAGTTAGCAGCATCAAACTACCGGCGACGAGTTGAGAATACACGAATACGATTAAGCATGGAAGGGCCTAAGTTAACGCATGAAAGTTTAAACAGTAAGTGAAGTCGTGAAATATTATCAAATACTTTTTCGATATCGACAAGTAAGGCATAAATATTGGAATAGCATTATCAACGTGCGAGTGAATTTTATGGGGCAAGAGAGCTAGTTGGGTTTCACAAGAGTGACCTAGACAAAAATGATGTTCATTGGGTGAAAGAACATTCCTACCAGACAAAAAAAGTTCCAGATTTCATGTACCTTGAGAAATCGATGTTATATGTGACGCATCCGGAGTGAAGGGGACGGTGGTGTAATTTTATTAAGCGATACGTTAGGAAAAGAAGCCAGAGTGATGTTTCCTCTCACATACATATTCTCAACAGCCGCGTATGGTTTATACAACCAGTGGTCTACAGATGCGTAACCATGCCAACAGTAACATGGATATTCCCAACACCAGTAGCGGTAAGCTGATATGTAACGTTCGTGCTTGCGAGACTCGATAGCCCTGGGTAGTGCTCCGTAGACCAACTTTAGTCGATGGCACTTAGCTACAAGTGACGTTAATCCGACGTAACGCCTATATGATATGAGTACATATGTAATGTTCTTAAAATTAAATAGCTAGCACTGCAACCACAATTGATGTTTCAACAACCTTACTTTTATATATAGTATCTCTCCGCAGCAGTTTTGAGACCTGGCGTGGCTGTGTAGTAGAATACTCAATTGCCACGCAGAATGACTGCGCTCGATTTCAGCTGGCATCCTGATATTTATTTTTCGCATTCGTCGGGTCAACGATGCCGATGTGCGTATTTCTTACCACACTTTTACGTTTAAATTAGCCATGTCTGTTCTCGCCGTTCCTGGGTAGGTATAAATTGTCATTCACTTGTGGCGCATACCCGCATACCGTGGCCCGTAGTACACGGGTGCCAAACGTCTCCAGAAGAGAATGTTTGGCGACGTACTCAACGGGATTTCCACGTCATTTATTGCTTAAACCTTGAACCCGTCTTACGCTCTCATACTGATTTCTGTCTACCTCAAGTTGAGGAGGCGACGCAAGAGCACTCAGACCTAGTCGGCGGCTATAGATAAATAAATACATAGATGCGTAGATATACAAACACTCAAAGTGCTTCGCATTTAATATATGCAGCTACATGTATAAATCACTTTTCGCATGCAACATGGGTTTGGTGGCACAAAAAGCAAAGCACGGCGTTGTTTTTTTTAATAGCAAACAAACTATATCAGTTAGTTCAAAGACGAGAAGCCAGTTAGGTCAAGCCAGAACTATCGTGCCCCCAAGCTTGCACTCTTGTAGTGATTTTGTGACGTCATTGATGACGTCAGCACTCTTGTGTGGTGATAGTGCGAGGGTCAATGTGACGTCAGAAGGGGGGGGGTGAGTCGGCATCTTACGGCGCATTCCACGGTGCGCGTGCGCCGCGCAAACTGAAGGTGCAGAAGGTTTGGCGGGGTTGAATCGTGAGTGCTGTCAATGTAGCGTTCATCGTCGATATTTTTAGGGGAGCAGAAACAGGCCTGCCGCACGGGTGACGGGTAACTGCGTGGCGCTATGCTTATACTACACGTCAGTATCTTTAGAGTTTGAGTGCTGCTTTTCGAGTTGAGATGGCGCAAAATGAACCAAGGGAAAATGCACGCAACACAAGAACTGACCTTGAACTCAAAATATTATTGCAAGTGCCACCTTCAAATATTGTCTACGGATGGTCTCACAACGCGTAAAAAGCTACTTTAACTTGTTCTTTCAATCAAGTTTTCAGTTGAAAGTCGGGGCTCGTGTCGTGCCCGCTCTTATTCCTTGTTTATTTCGCGCCATTTTTCTTAATAAATCCTTTCAAACTTTAATAATAATAATAATAATAATAATAATAATAATAATAATAATAATAATAATAATAATATAGTTTATTTTTGATCAATGCATTTTATGAAGGACTACTGCAGGTAAAAGCTGCTCTCCAAAACAGGCAGCTTGACAAGGGTCCAGAGCCACTTTTTAACACAACAGCAGTGTCAACAGTCAGCATTATCCACTCAAATAGCATGCAACAAAACATTCAAATCCCCAATTCCCCCACCAAATAAAAAGAACTATAGTAATAACAATATTGCAACTGTGGAGAACGATCAAAAACTGAAAACGTGTATTTCACATATTTAGGTTTGTGTACAGTGGAAGAAATGAATGGTAGCTTCCGCATATTCATTATGCAGTGTGAGAACTATGTAGAGTAAGCTTCCTTTGGGGCAGTTTGTTTTGAAGGTTTTTATTTTCCACGTTTTCTTGTTTAGCGTAATAAACAATGTAATATTTGGCTGTGGTCTCAATCCTGTTTGGCTCTGCGACTCTAGGGTTGAAACTGTATTACTATGTATTCCTGTGACAGAGACGTCGTGCCTTTCTTCTGTGCAGATTATCCCTAGTGACACAGACACCCCTGCGAAGCAGATGAATGTACTCGAGGAGGCCCAGAAAGAGTGCGAGGCAGACGACCGCAGCACCCCGTCTGCTGGTGAGTCTTCAGTTTCAGCAGCCCTAATCAATAGCTATTTGCCCTCCACCACGGCGTCTCTCATAATCATATGGTGTTTTGGGACGTTAAACTATACAAATAAATCAATCATTCATTCATTCAATCAATCAATCAATCAATAAATCAATGAATCAATCAATCAATAGCTATTTGCTCTCCCTCGTAGCAACAAACAAACGTGCTCAAGTTCGCATTATTCTTATTCTTATTTTTAATCTTCTGATCTTGTCTTATCTTGAGTATATATATATAGTGCGAGTGTTTCGGAAAAGGTCAAAGCAATTCATCGACGATTACGAGACCTCATGGCTAATGGTAATTCGAAGCGCAGCTGTTGAGGTGTATTGACTGCTCGAGAGGTTGAGGCGCGAATGCCTCACTAACCGGGAGACCACTGTAGGCAGCTTGTAGGCACGTTCAACAATAGCCACCCCAGGCAGTTCTTCGTCAACGCAGTGCTTTACTTCCACACAGGGTATCCGAGGACGGCCTCCACGCATACCTTAGTGATGATGCCGTCGGCAACAGCACGACGACGCCTACTACTGCGGTGCCGTGAGGTCCCTGTGGTGCCGCAGGTGGCCCGCCTTGGAACATGTGCATAATGAAATATTGGGAGCCCAAACTAACGGGACGCAAATGAGGAGACCAACGAGCACAGACTGAAGCTTTGTTTACGAAGAGTAAACCAAGTTTCAGTCTGAGCTCGCTTGTATTTTCTCCTTTGCATCCCGTTAGTTTCGCGCTTCTTATATTTCATTATGAATATATACTAACTAGCCAGCTTCGCCTATCAACCCCTCGGGACATGTCGTCTCGCCACTGTCGTTCCCTCATCCACGCGCTCTTTTCGCTATCGCCATCTTTCATGCACCGCTGCACTTTTCATTCGCTCTCCTTCGTCCTTGTTCGCTCTTTAGGTTACCACGACGACGCCGCCTGTAGAGGGGCGCTGTGCTATAAAACATGTTCGTTTTGGGCCAACTTGCGCCCGTAAAGCTAGATGAAAAAATTTCAAAATCTACTTGGGGCATTCCACACAAGGAGGCCCTGTGTTTGTTTGTTTGTTTGTTTGTTTGTTTGTTTCTTTGTTTGTTTGGTGCTGTCAATTCTGGAACATACCCACTCGGGGAGGATTGGCCAAAAAAATTTGTAGTAATCTATATATGATAATTACACACGGATTGTCATCCCATTACCGAAATGTACAAAGAATGAAAAAAAGAAGTTGCAAATAAAGTAAGAATAATAAAATAAAGATGAATCACTAAAATGAGATGGGTGCTAATACCATATCGAAAGAAAAAAATTTTGAGCTGACCAGACAGTTCAGTTTTCCTTACTCGATCAAGATCGAATGTATGTCCCCTATTTATTCACACTAACAATTAAGTCCCTAGAATTTTCGAGTATATATTGAAGCAGGCCTTATGTTGAAATACACTTGGTTTCTTGAATAAAATTACATACAGCATCAAATACATTTCTGTGGCAATGCCCCAAAATGGAGGAACAAAAACTTAGAACAGTTTTTTTTGTGTGGTTAAACTTAAACCTGCCGTCGAAAACGAAATAACCCGAAGCCTCTTCCTAATTAATGCATAGTTCCAACATGTTAGAAAATAATGCTCAATAGATTCTGTGTCTTCGCAGAATGGGCGCTGGGGAGATGTGACCGGGGCGCGTCTTTTCCTCCGAAGCCTCGTAGATCAAACTTTTTAAATTTCTAAAAAAAAAATATTTGTGCCCTATAATGTCACGCACAGCTTTGTAACATAAAAAGCCGTCCTCAAGTCAATAATTAAACACTTAATTAACTTGTTCTTGTAATTAGTCTCAACAGTGCCATGTTATCTGCGGCAAAGTATTTCCACCTTGACATAGACTTCGTTTTCGAAAACGATAGGAGCCTTATTGTCATCGAACTTTGATAAACAATCTGTATTGCTTCAAAAATAAACACATGTGACCGCAAACATAGCTCCACAACGGGATATTCCCACTAGAGTATTTAAATTTGCAACCATCCTTATTATTTGGGTTCGGAATTAACTCCTCCTGCATAGTACCTGCCTTTTTAGTTCTGACATAATTGGCAGAGTTATATCGTCGATTAAGTCTCGGCCATTCGCGATAACTGTGAATTTTATGCTACACGTCCGTCGCCTGCAAACTGCTGTATAAGTAACAATGGCGTACAGCAAATCTTTGCGCGTAAACGTACTCAAGTTCGAACGACGCCTGGAACGACCTCTTCGCTGTTGGTCAAAATGTGTGCACTTGTGCGAATGTTCTCGGCAATGGCTGCTATAGTTTTATGCGCCGAAACCTATATGTAATTATGAAGCGTGCCGTAAATGTAATTATGAAGGTTTTTATATTAATTGCGACTACCTGGGAAGAATGAGAGTCCACCAGTGGCAGCCGCACATGCAATGTCTACAAGCTAACCTTGTGCTTAGGTTATTTTCAAACTACAGAGTCTTCTCGTGCGGAAAAAATTCACCCAAGCATAAGGACGGCAGATAGGACCACGAGAAAAGTGTAAGCCCGTCCGGGGCAGAAACTGGGAGGATAACGAACCAGAGAAAACGCACGAAACGAAGTAGGTGGCACGAAAACGACAGGTGTAACATTAATATACGGCGCGAACAGAGCAAAGCATGCAGGAAGCAGGTATGTATAACCGATTTTCGTGTTGATATTAAAAGAGAAAAGTGTATCTGGGCGGGTCACATAACAAGTGGGACGGATAACCGATGTGTGCAAGAATGTACAGCAGCCGAGCGTGGCCGTGCTGGAGAGATGCAATTACTAAATTCGCGGGTCGCAAATAGAATCAGCTGGTGCAGGGTAAATTGGAAATCACCTGGGGATGCCCTCGTGATAAATACTTGGGATAAATACAGGTATAATCAACACGACCGTGACGACGGCGCAGAATTATGTCCACGCAGTCGGTGACGAGCCGACGCACTGGCATATAGTATTGACAATAGGAAAAAGAATGCTTCTTTGGGTCAGAGCACGACCCGGATACGTCTCTCTATGGTTCTCTGTGTGCGTGTCAACCTTGATGACTATTCAGACTGATGCAGATCTAGAAGAGGAAATGCTATTTTATTTTGATAGCAATTCCATGGACAGTCTAGGCGGGTAGTGCCATTCCATGTGAGTGCGTGAGCACGCGCGCGCGCACGTGTGTTTGTGTGTGTGTATGTAAATGCGCACCTTATAAAAATGCATACCTTATTCAAATGCGTACCTTATCGCGTGAAAAGTGAAAACGCCTATGAAAACGCCTGTGGGAGGCGGGGTGTTCAGTGAGCAGATCATTCAGTTGGGAGTCACCTACGACATCCCTTATAATCTCATGAAACGCGAAATTCCACATTTATGCAAGGTCAATCAGCGTTTGAAGCTGGGTATGACATCACCTGCAGCGCAGAGAAACAAAAAGAAGTACCACTGCAGGTGTGCCCATTCTGTAGACATCCTTCAACAAGTAAGCCTGTGTGCTGGAAATAACAATGAAAAGAATGTCAAGTGACAGTATAGTATTACGCTCTTGCAAACCAGTGTAACGGGGAAAGTGAAAGCTAACGCTTGGCTCGTCCAGTGGCACGAGGCAGCTTAACGAACCAAGCCACCGATAACTTTGACTACGCCCTCCTCCTAGATTGTGTAGCCTCTATGTGCCCGCACTCGTGAAGTGAGAACAAAACACAGTCCAAATGGGAAAACGCCATAATTTATGGTTAACAGCAACGCGTTGAACCGCCCGCTTCCCTTCGTCGGAGCAACGTAAAATAATGTGATCCAACTCTGCGTGTCACGAAAATGCAGTGCCTGCCGCTCCATTGGAGGGCCTCGTTCCCAATAAGGGCACCATTTTGACGCTGCGCGTTCTGCCATGCTATTGTATAGCAGGATTCCTTCAATACACTTCCGAGTTTAGTCATTTCTAAGTGATCATCCTTTGATTTGTAGGAGTTGTTTGCGATGAGCGTGATTTGAGAAAAGCATGAACGCCGAATTTTTTCGCGAATAAAGACACGCCAAGTGTCGAAAAGCGATGTTGAATGATTAAAATGGCGGCCTGTGTTATTCGAGTTTTCGTGCTCGTACCCTGAGATCCAAAAGCATCAGCGTACATGTATATGAAAATTGTTTTCAGAGTTAGCAAGGAATATAAAACACTTTCTGGTGGGACACCGAGGTAAACGCGTTGCTCTTCGCTCGTTAAATATGCAAGCTTAACCTGAACGCAATGATCTCTGAGAAATTCATGTACGAAGTAAAGAGCATTTCCCTACACGCCCTTGGCTTGAAGTTCGCTGACGACCGTTATCTGAGGCTCACATTTATATGCCTTGTATGTCCATGAAGACTGCGAGTGTTGGTCAGTAAATAGTCCAAAGCACTGTCCTGGGCACTCAGTAGTGCACGAGCCAAATCCAGTCATGCGCGATGGCCATCATCTTCTTGATAAATGTACCTAGCTATTCTTTTGTATAATAATCTTTCTATCAACTGAGACATGCATGATGTTAGTGATAGCGGTCCATATGAGGCGAGGCTCGCAGGATCACTTTTCTGACTTTAAGATTGGCACCAAATCATGCTGTCTTCCGTACAACAGGGATCTCCCCCATGCCCGAAACATAATTGAACAGGTTCGAAAGAGCGCGTTTTCGCTTATAACAAGGTACCTTCTTTATCAGATACTGTTGATGTCGCCATCACCGGGGCAATTCAAACAATAAGAAGCAGAGCGCAAAAAGAGTCTTTTGGTGATAGAAGTTCCTCAAGTGGCTTCAAAGAAGAAGGTAATTAATGTGTAGCCGAGTCTCTTCTGATCCCCGTTTTGGCGTCTCAGTCATTGTTGACGCAGCTGTCTAAAACCGGCCAGTCCTTCGCAGGCACGGCGCTCCTTCGGCGACTAAGATCGAGAACCGGCTCACATTTATACGCGGAGCAGAACACATTTCGATAACTACGCTTGAAGTCACCTAATTTGAGCCCTATGGACCCGCCATGGTGTTTTGTGAATCTTGCTTGTTACTTCTGCATACCTCTAGCTGCCAGCAAAGCACGCCGTTCCAGCCGTTGAAGCAAAGCTTGTTGTGCTGGGTAACTTGGGCGCCCTGTACAGTGGCCACGTGAAACTTTACACCAACGGATCGTCGTGCACACAATCGGATGGCTACACAGCGGCTTTCTGTATGTCCTACCTTCGTGCGTCTGTGCTGGCCGGTAAATGCGGCCCTTTCTACCTAAAACGGTAGAAAGCGTTACAATTACCGCGGCTTTACGAAAATTGCGATCGTATTCTGTACGAGGTGTGGTATTGCTGACGGACTCAAAGTCGGTGCTACAACGACTACATCGCGGTCTACCTCTAGAAAAGTTACCGAGACAATCTCTGGCGCTCATTAAACCCCTCATAGACAAGAACTTCAATGCACAGTCGGAGAAAGAAAGAAAGAAAGAAAGAAAGAAAGAAAGAAAGAAAGAAAGAAAGAAAGAAAGAAAGAAAGAAAGAAAGAAAGAAAGAAAGAAAGAAAGAAAGAAAATACAGTCGGCCAGTAATATACAGCTCCGCTTGCCCTTTTTTCCTGGTATAAGAAGGCCAATAAATTGCTTTTGTTAGAGCTTAACTAATTAAATGTTGGTTGCTTTAACTGATATGCAGCTTCATACACGGCGATAACTAGCAAACGATGGTATAGAAATATTGGTTCAAACCCACGTATCTTTTTTTTTCTTTCACACAGAAAAATTTGTTGGAAATTGGGATGCAGTATTTTCAAACTTTTTGCTTTAACGCACCGGGGCTCATTTAGCGATGTAAAAGCTGCAAGAGATAAGGAGCTAAGCAGAGTGAACTTATAATAATATACGATAAAAAATTCGCAGATTATAACATTCAGGAATAGGCCTGATGAGTTCCATATGTGGAGCCACTTTCAAAAAGAGAACTGTACTATGCCTCCTCATTCTTTTCCATTTGCCTACCCACACCTTAGAACATTAAAGGCACCATTTCTTCTCGACCGAGTTGTTCGTTCTACCGAATGGACGAAAAGCATTCTAAGAATAACGACGGAGAGGGGGAACTGCTCATTCGTCCATGCAGAAACTAATTATAAAATTCTTGTGCTGCTGAAGCGTGTCATCTTTACCTATAGGAACTCATTTCTTCCTCTATTTTTTTCATTTTTGTTTTTCTTTAGAATAGTCTGACGTACAGTTCACGAAGACATCTATTGATGAATAAAGCAGCTGCTGTTTTCGGTTTGACAACTTGTTTCTATATCAGTTCCAATCTATCAACAGGGCGAAGCTTCCACCTCAGTAAACACGAGACATTTTTGTATAGAATCGTTCTTGAATGTCGAGTATGTCGAACCTACTAAGCCGAGAGCGACTATACTGCCGTTAAAAAAAATCTCAGCATATCCACGAGGTGAATCATGACGAGTGGCGTGAAGCTCTCTGCAGGAAAGTTAATCGCCCTAGTCAATCGTCAAACTAAAGACGTGAGAGACGCTGTGTGCATATCTCGGCCTTGCGCGCTTTTCGCCGCGTCTTTGTCTTTCATCTAGGGACTCCGGGCTGCGAAAAAGAGCACGCGTCGAGAGCAAGTGCCTTTTATAAGGGCGGGCGATGCGAGCGCCATGTGTCAACACGCCGTTTAATCAGCTTAAACAAGCGCCATCTGCCGTCCTAGTAGCGGCACGTATCACAGCATATCCACGGAGTGAATGATGATGAGTGGGGCGAAGCGCCCGTAAGTCCATCCGCGCTTCCGCCCATCCGTTCGTTCTTGCTTCCATCCGTGTGACCGTCCGTGCGTACGTCCGTCCGTGCTTCCATCTATGCCACCATCCATCCGTGCGAGCGCCTGTGCGTCCGTCCGTCAGTGCGTCCTTTTGTCCGTCTGTCAGTCTGTTCGTCCATGCGTGCGTCCGCCTGTCTATCTGTCTGTCCGTCCGTCTGTTCATCAATTCATCCATCCATCCATCCATCCATCCATCCATCCATCCATCCATCCATCCATCCATCCATCCATCCATCCATCTAGTGAACACTACAAGTACTCCCATCTCGCATCTTTTCATCATGTATTTATCATAAACAAGTACCGCCATCCAGCGGACATTCTAAGGACTAAACAAAAGGTGGCTACTACTACGGACACAGGACGTACGACTCACGGCGTAAGGAGTTTCACCCTAAAGAAGGAGTTATATACAGTTACGCGGAACGGGAAGGCTTAGAAAGTGCGGTGCAGTGATTTGCCTGTACATCAGCGACGTTCGTGTTCACGGACAAGAACGCGCTGGCGTTCCTAACTTGCAGCCTGATTGGCGTCCATGGCGGGAAAGGAAACCTTCATTTACGATGCAATGTAACAACGCCTAGACCTGTTTCAAAGCCTGCTTTTGCCTGTGGCAGCGTGTGACTAGGAAGCCTACATGACCGGCTCTCAACGTGCGACTGTCAGATATGTTCTTCCGTTTTGTTTTTTTTTTTTGTTTTTTTGTACAGCGTCTACTCACGCAATCGTCCCCTGATGCCACTGTATGAACGCGCAAGGGGCGCTAAGGATGATAAGTCGCACTTGACGTTGCGAAGGGAGCGCGCAGGCCCGGCAGCTCGTCTATGTGCCACTGCGCGGTAGCACCATCGCCTTAACATTTAAAGACGATAGTCTTTCTTGGTGATATTCGACGGAAAAATTTTGGTCTGTCTGTCTGTCTGTCAATCTATCTATCTATCTATCTATCTATCTATCTATCTATCTATCTATCTATCTATCTATCTATCTATCTGTCTGTCTGTCTGTCTGTCTGTCTGTCTGTCTGTCTGTCTGTCTGTCTGTCTGTCTGTCTGTACATTTGTTTGTTTGTCCGCCCTAACGATACCTCAAACGGCATTAAACGGCTGACCTCATCCACAGCGCCCACCAATATTGCTCAAGGTTTAGCATCCATAGTTGTGCGATGGTCAATTGAAAAAGCAAATATTGCGCATATCTGAGGCGCCATAACAACATGTCTATGTTTTGTATGTCTACCTTTATGCTAGAAGAAAACACACACAAAACACTCTAAAGACTGTCAAGGACGCACTGTAACGCGCTGCGCTGACAGTGCAACGCGATGCCCAAAAAGGTGTTTTCAACGCTTTGCTACGACGGCACGGTGGTGGCACCTGCCCGTCGCTTTCCATTCTACACCTTATCACCTCCGTGACTGGCGCGCATCTTTCTCCACGGTCGCGCATGCCTTCGTTTTCGAAGATAACTGCCAGATGGCGCTCGTGTTTAACGTGCCTAGATGCGCTTGTTCGCCTCCGTTACACGCTCGAGGTACTCTAACGCAGCGCCTTCGGAATACTATTCACCGATTTTCTTGCGCAGAACACCAAATAAACGTTTTGTTCACTCTCTCCAGATGCAAGACTATCGTCTTTCGACGACATTTACAGTGTGGAATGTAGATTCGGGCAAATTTTTATCCTCGCCATCCTCGCCATCCTCGCGTCACTCCTCTTCGCCCTCTAAGCTCTTTCCCGCCCTATGCTAGACTACACGCGGCTATGATTTTTCGCCCTCGCAACCCCTTTTTCATCCTCATCAACGTCACTTTCGTCCTCAACCCCACTTCCCTTTTCCTCTGCTTTTTGTTAGACCATACTACTCATGGTTTCGCCATACTATGCTGGCTATGCTATGCGTTACTCTCTCACATATCATTCCTGTTCTCACCCTCACAGCATTCTGCATCCTTACTTTCTTTCCCGCCCCCTTCCTACACAATTGGCTATGCTATAGATGGCTATGTGTACATGGTTTTCCCTGCCTGATGCCACCATACACGGCTATGCTATGCTTTACCCTCTCCCGTAATTATTTCTTTCTTACTTACTCTCCATTACCTTTCTTGCCCTCTTACTATACGTTATTATGCATGATTACATCTGCGTTACGCTATATGTGATTTTGCTAAGTATATTCCTCTCTCCTCATCCTTACCTCATGCGTATCTCAATGGAACGCTTGCGTCTGTGGTTGTCTCACAGAACAAGTTTAAGATGCGGTGGTTCAGAGCCGCGAGAAGCGCGACACGATGTCCCAATATACCAAAACTTGGGAGTAACTCAGAACACCCACCTGAGCTCATTTACGAAGCGTGGCGGCTTGTCAGACAAAAATGTTGGTCAGCCTTCTTCATCCAAATTGTTTATTGTTGTGGTGGTGGATCCGTTTCTCCGAAATGTATCACTTCTCTCGGGTTTATGACCTTTTTTTTTTCAAACACTCCGAGTATAAAACATATCTTGGCGGACTTTCTTCGCTTTTATCTTGCTTTGGGGTTTACGGTGAGTGACTTAGGGCATCAACAGTCTAGTTTTCAGTTCTCCCGTGTTGCTGAAATGTGTACTAGCAATTCCCGAAGAGAAGTGCCCACCGATGAATCGGAAAGCCCACTGCACCCAAAAAAAGTATTCCACGGCCATCTGAGCCAACGGCCAACAACTTGTACCCGGTGTTAAACAAATTTCTGAGTACATGCATGGCAGTCATTTCGTTTTGCTGACAGGCCATAAGCCCCTGACGAGTTTGCTGAAACCAAGAAAAGCCATCGCTTCTATAGCCGGAGCCAGTGGCCACGGAAGCGATAGCTTTCTCGTGGTCGCTTCATAACTAGCAGCTGCGTCACAACAGTGCATGGGATATAAATATGGTTCGTGATGTTTTACGAGCAATATTGTAAACTGCACCGTAGTGGGGACATGGTATTATTTTTTACCACCCGAATTTCAACAGCTTGCTCATTCGTAAGTGTCCACGCTAAAGCCAAGCTTCAAGCCCACGTTCTCAATATCAGCAGTTTGACGCCGTTTTCGTCGTGCTACCACGGCCGCCCGCCCCATTGTGCGGTATCTCTGCTCAGCGAACACCAAATCAGAAAAATGGCAATGGAGGCAATCAGGGTTCTGCTGATGGTCTTGTTGTTTCATGTGTTACAACAGCTGTTCCCTTAGCAGTAGGCAAGTAAGCTGCGACTGACAGCCAGCCGTCGTTGCATTGGCAGCGTCATAATAGGAGCCGACAGATCTTTCCCGACGGTGTCGCTACTGATCCGTGAGAAATGCCCGATGCCCCGCATACCACCGCGTCGATTCACTGACTGTGGCAGTGCTGCCTGTGGAATTTTGTTTTTTACTAGTTGCAATTGTTATTGCTGGAGGGCGCTGCTGCCGGTTTTTACTTACACATAGTTTGTTTTCCCTTCACTGAGACCTTTAACACAATGTCTGCACACGCACAGGGTTAGATTTGTGTGTGAGTCTAGTTGTGTGCAGAGGTGCATTAGTCAACACCAGGGCTGGGCAGAGATACCCGAAAAAGTATTCCGGAATTCAGGTATCGAAATACACGCTCCGGAAGCCTAAAATGCAGATGCTGAAATACATTTGTAATTGACGTAACGGGATATTTCAGAGATACTTTTGCAAGAAGACTAAAAAAGTAATCCGGAATACAGATACAGCAATACAGATACCGAAATACTTTTTTCTATGTCAGGGACAATCATACTCCGTACACATGTTTGTTATGTGCAGTATAATATTTAAAATGCGCAGCGCATTGAAACTTCCAAATAAATTTGTTCATTATTTCACCACCGTACCTTGGGAGTCATTAATACATTGCAAATGAGGCTAATACTTCACATGATTGTTAAGAACGACATATTTAGAAATATCAGTTGCAATAGAAAGCTATGCTGTACGAGACCAAGAATGACTCGCATTCTACACCGAAATCGGGATAATTGGCGGCAACAGTGATAGCTATGCTAGAAGTATACCATAGTTCAAGCGAAGTGCTGGAACCATAAACAAATTAATCGAGACTAAACTTTTATTTAACACAAATGTGTTTAGCTTAAACGTTCGGCACGTCAATTGCACTTAAAGCGCCTGTTCACCACCCAGAGGTCGAAATTCAGTTGTGGTGGGGAAATAGTGCACGAGTGTACGACGAACACAGAGCCGTGACAATGTTTCAAAACGGTGCAGTAACAATAGCGGAGTTCGAAGCGTTTCGTTATCAAAATCGTGACTACCACACATTTCGCTCCCTCCTGCGCTTCGCTTCGCTAGTATCCTATGTCACGCCGCTTTGTCCTCTCGCCGAGCTTCCCTCCCAGGAACCCATGCTCCTCCCAATCTCGCGTGGCATACGTCATCGCTGACGCGCTGCTTGAAACACCGTCTACTTCCGGTTGTTGCGACTCCGGCATCCGAACTCCGTCATGCTTGTTGACGAACCGTGGCTGCAGTAATAGTTTCAGTATGGACCCTGCGTTGCGTACACGCCTTCAAATGATCGCCAACACGATGGACCCGAACGGGGACACGCCGTGCCCCGCACGTGTTGCACGTGCGCGGACAACACGACGAACAACAACAAGCACCACAGACAACTGCTTTCAGACTGACCGGAAGTCGTAGGCTCTTGCTCGACCAATCACAGCATATTTGGCTTGGCGCGTCAGTGAAGTGGCACGGTGCGTCACGGGGGAGGCCCGAAAGGCCCGTAAAGAAGGAGGGATTGTTTCTTGGAATTTGTGGCGCGGCGCTGGCGGCTTGTAACGCGGCCACGTCTAAAATGATTGATCGCGACGGCATTTCGCACATGATGCGCGCGTTTACATGAAATGCTTGAAAAAAAAAATATCGGAGATGGTTCACGGACCCTTTCGGAAGCAGTAGCTCCTTAAATAGGCCATCATCTAGACATCATCGGTTCAGCCTCAACACAAGACTCGCGAACGAGAAATGCCGCTCTACAGCTGCAGAGGAGCATAAATTTGGGTTATAGCGGATACAATTCACATTGATACGGTGAGCGCAGTAAGTGTAGTGCGTCAGTAAACAATGACTAAATTGCGGAGTGGGTGTTCGCCGTGGTGGTCTAGTGGCTAAGGTACTCGGCTGCTGACCCTCAGGTCGCGGGATCGAATCCCGGCTGCGGCGGCTGCATTTCCGATGGAGGCGGAAATGTTGTAGGCCCGTGTGCTCAGATTTGGGTGCACTTTAAAGAACCCCAGGTGGTCGAAATTTCTGGAGCCGTTCACTACGGTGTCTCTCATAATCAAGTGGTGATTTTGGGACGTTAAACCCCCAAAATCAATCAATGCGGAGTGGGTGCTGCTGTACAGGGACCACCATCTTTACGAAAGTACGTTACCCGTTACAGTTACGAAATTGTAACGAGTACGTTACTGAACTATCAAAAAGCAATGTACTACCGCTAACGCAGTTACTTGTAACACGTTACAATGAACACTGGACGAACACAACGGTCAGCATGTGTCTCTAAGTAAAAAAAGAAAAGGAAGTAAGGCTCCTGATTTCCTTCCTGCCACTGTAATGGCGGCGCTTACTTCAACAGCCTTCTACTCAGTGGACTAGCGGTTCAGGCTAGTTGATTTCCAGTTTTGCTAAAGAGACCTTGCGCGAAGCAAAAGGGAAACACATAAACAATGAAGACGACCGCTTACTTCCAGTTGAAGGTTTAGTGTTTCCTAGAAACATAGAAAAAGCAAAAAAGAGAACGAACAAAACAAGGAATGCGAAAGGAAACGCGAAAAGACCTCCTTCCAATCGCCGAGTGGCCATTCTGGCGTTTTTCAGAAATGCTTTGGAGAAAGAAGTATATCGTTGATGGCGGACGGCACCGCACACCAAATTCTTTGGGGGGTTTGTGGCTTCCGCGATAAGCTCAGTTTTTTCAAATGGGTGCCGCAAAAAAAAAGGCGGGGCCGGAGAAGAAATTTCTTTTATTTATTTATTTGACTTACATGCACAAATACCCAAGGACACAGAGGAAAGAGGGAGAGCGCAAGCTGGCACCTGCCACCTGGAGGGGCACAACGCCTGCTCACTCTTTAGGGAGGAGGGAATAAACTGAGGAAACAAATATTGGAGACTAGAAAGAGGGAAGAAGATGAGGAATAAAAAAAACGACGTAGGCTTCGACGAGTAGGAGTAAAGAAACATGAATAAAAATAATAAAAAGGCATCTCTAAACGGGTGGCCAGGTCCGTTTGGCCCATAATTGTAAGGAGAGCTCAGTGGGCCTGGCCGCGGCGGGATGCACAACCGCTCTGAAAGAAAAAAAAACACTGTTCGTTCAATTGGCATGAGGGAACACGTTTTAAAAAATGACAGATCCCACGTACAGTGGTAATCGATGATATGCGAAGCACGAATGAGAAATGCTGATATGTCACTTTAAAATCAGCACTACGTTACGAGGTAGAGATAAATGATGCCGTAAATGACTTCCGTGTCACTATCATCATGTTTGGATTCGTCTTTTACCTTCGTCATCTATTCACGTCACCTGATACGAAATTTAGTATATGTGGAGCTAGCCAAATGGCCGTGAGCTAGCTATGAGCGTGTTATGTTGTCATGTTCTTACATAACACACGTGCCAGAATATATATATATATATATATATATATATATATATATATATATATATATATATATATATATATATATATATATATATATATATATATATATATATATATATAATGCTTGCTAATATGGGGTGATACATTCGGTGGATCATTTTTTACGTTTGTGAGTGAGCGCATTTCAGTATTTGGTTATAAATTTTATCGGCTGGTTAGGCTGCAGGTGCGTTACAAGAGCGCTCTTAGCTATAGTGTCGATGTCCTAAGTTACATGCTTCGTTGTAGACCTTGTTTAGAGATTATGCGGGTCATTTCGTTTGACTGATGTTTCCTTAGGTTGGCTGAGTGGTGAACGTGGTCACTATCATGACTGCATGTTCTTCTTTACGCTTAGCTTGTGCGACAAACATCTCTCGTTTCCGATGTCACGGTTGATGATTAGTGCTATCTTGGTATTGTTGGCTATCAGTTGATTTTTTGTAGAGCGCCATCTGTAGTTTTGCTCTTTCAATAGACACCGTCGTGTCTAGAAAGTTTATTTCGCTGAAAGAAAGGTGCATGGTTAGTGCAATACAGGAATGAAACCAGTTACAATGGTCAATAAGTGCGTTTGGTGCGCTTACGCGACGCTCCCATATGTTTGTATATTGCCACAATCATTTGGAAAGATAAGCGAACTGGCATATCTGATTATCTTCCTTGCATGTTGATTTGATATGTGGGGTTTAACGTCCCAAAACCACAATTTGATTACGAGAGACGCCGTAGTGGAGGGCTCCGGAAATTTAGACCACCTGGGGTTCTTTGACGTGCACCCAAATCTGAGCACACGGGCCTACAACATTTCCGCCTCCATCGGAAATGCAGCCGCCGCAGCCGGGATTCGAACCCGCGACCTGTGGGTCAGCAGGCGAGTACCTCAGCCACTAGACCACCGCGGCGGGGCCTTGCATGTGTTCAAGTGCATTTGTGCACCAGCCAGATGCCCAGATGTGTTGCGATGCGAGGTTAGATAAGAAATGACCGTATACGCCCCTCGGGGTTGTTTTTTTAAGACGATGTATAGTCTTTCTTGGGGACCCAAGACGCAAAAATTTTGGTGTGTGTGTGTGTGTGTGTGTGTGTGTGTGTGTGTGTGTGTGTGTGTGTGTGTGTGTGTGTGTGTGTGTGTGTGTGTGTGTGTGTGTGTGTGTGTGTGTGTGTGTGTGTGTGTGTGTGTGTGTGTGTGTGTGTGTGTGTGTGTGTGTGTGTGTGTGTGTGTGTGTGTGTGTGTGTGTGTGTGTGTGTGTGTGTGTGTGTGTGTGTGTGTGTGTGTGCGTGCGTGCGTGCGTGCGTGCGTGCGTGCGTGCGCGCGCGCGCGCATTTGTCTGTTTGTTTACTCTTAATGGCTCCAGGTACTTGAAACGGCCGACCCCACCCGCAGCGCCCACCATTGTTGCTCAAGGTTTAGCGTTCATACTTGTGCAATTGTCAATCGAAAAGCAATTATTGCGCATGTCTAATACACCATAACAACACGTCAATATTTTGCATGTGCGCCGTTTACTAGAAAAGACATACATAAGTAATTTTAAGGACCGTAGCGCTTATCACGCTGCGCTGACCATGCAACGCTTGCACGAAGAAGCGAGTGCTTCCAACACTTTGCTAAGACGACACGGTGGTGGCACCTACCCGTCGCCTCGCGTTCTACACCTTATCACCTCTGAGACGGGGCCACACGCTTCGTTTTCCAAAACAAAAAAAAAAACTGCCAGATGGTGCTCATGTCTCACGTGTGACGTGACTTGAATGCCTCCGCTGCACCTCGCCTCCGCTGCACGCTCGACGCACTCCAACGCAGCGCCTCCGGAATACCATTCACCGATGTTTTAGCGCAGAACATCAAATAAATGTTTTGTTCACTCTCTTCACGAGCAAGACTATCGTCTTTCGACGACATTTGTAATTACATGCAGATACGGGGTCAATTTTTTTTCCCTCAGTCGCCGGGTAGAGACACGGCCCTTCCTATTTTTTCTAGCTGTTGCCGAACAGTACGTTGGGGTTTCCCGTCGGGCACAAGTTAGCCCAATAAATTATCATTTATTTTACTGCCATCATTGTCTGCCTTCTCGTGCCTTTCTGTACGCCGGCCAGCCGTCACCTTCGTGACAGTATTCTTATGGTGTTTGCATTTATTTTTTTGTATTGTAAACTGTCAGGGTGGGTGGGACATTACCAAAAATGATTTTAACTGCTTTAATTGTAACTGCCTCATATAAATGTTGGCATATATGCTGGCGCAAAAGGGGTTTAAATACTGGTTCGAAATATTTATAGGTAGTAGGATGAATTTCAAAATAGTTAAATATCAAATATTTCACATAGTTAAATAGTTAAATAGTTGAAAATATAGAATCAAAATAGTTAAGCGTAAGGATTAATTTAAGTAACAGAAGAAAAGTTAAACTGTTTGCTTGCTTTCGCTAGATGACCGAGGCTGCTCCAATAGCTTCAGTTATAGGTACAATCGTATACACTAGGAATGGAATCTATTTCACCTAATTTGTTTTGGAGGATTAATTCACTAGGGAGGATGTCACTAGGCTGATATAGAACACGCCCGGTCTTCACCACATAACTTACTATTCTATCTGGCCTATTCCCATCTGAGACTACCATTCACTGCCCATGTGGCTTGGGGTGTTTTTTACGAACGCCTTTGCTTGCCGCATCGAATGGGCAGGTAGTGCTGCGTGCGAACGCTGTGGCGCTGACGAAACCATTGAGCATGTTTTATGTCAGTGCCCGCAGTACAGCTCTCGGAAGCAGTCCTTTCCAGAAGTGCTTGCACGCCTCGACGACCAGCCGCTTTCTGAGAAATCAATCTTGGAATGCCGGAAAGACCGAGTTTCACGTCGGAAAGCGACGAAGGCGCTGTTGAAGTTCTTGCGAGCAACCCACCTTGTTGAACTATTATGACACTGCTGTGCTTGTGTGTTTGTTGCTGCTTCGCCCCCTCCTTTCCTCATTCTTTTTTTTTATTTTTCTGTCTCCCTGTACCTCTCATCCAGTGTAGGGTAAGCCAACCAGATGATTGTTTTCCGGTTGACCTCCTTGCCTTTCTACATCACACCTCCCTTTTCTATATGTCCCTGGCACAATGTAGAAGCACACAGCTAGTGTTACCAGAAATATCTTTAACTGAGAGTGGTCCTTGTTAAAGAAACAGGCCGAGCAAACACGCACACAAGAGAGAAGTCAGGACACTGTAGATAGATAGGTGCGCCCAAACGGGCAGAATTTCGCTAAGAAAGTCGTGCATTAAAAAAAAAAGACCACTAGTGCCCAAGAACCAGGCATCATAAATATCGGATTTTTTTTTCTTGAATAAAATTCTGCTCGGGTTATTGGATCGACATCAGGCAGCGTCAGCACAAGACTCGATCGACGCAAAGGTAAACAATTCTCTACGTCGGCTGCAGTCGGCGTGAAAGGAAGATGCGATGACACGCCATACAATGCGCTCACCGAATTTCACTGTGGAGCTAGATGCTTCGCGAGGGAGTGCATTTTCACAAAGGCGTTTGACGTTCCTCGGTCGCTTTTCGTTTGCTCACACTTCCCTGTCCCGTATTTTGTACTCGTGAACGACCAGTCTCGTTTAAGGAGTTTACAGGTATACATAACTATCTCCATTCATAGGGCAGTTCATTGTTTACTCACAAGAGCACGTTAATAACGCATCAACAATATTCGCAGTTCACTCATCACGACTTGATGATGATTGACGTTCAACTCCTGTTCAGCAAACGAGCGTACGCAGAAATGTTGCAGCGTCTCACTAGCGAGCACCAGCATGTGTGTACAAGGGACGCTGTAGAGGGTGCTCCAGTATTATTTTTGGTCACATGCAATGCTTTCACCATAAGCCTTTATTATGCCCACTATATACAAGAAGAAAACCTCTTTAAATGACCTAAATTGTTGTACGGTTTAAGAGCAAAAAAAAAATTGACTGCATATCCACGGAGTGAAAGATGGAGACTGGGGCGAAGTATTCGTCCGTTCATTCGTTCTTGCTTCCGTCCGTCCATGCGTCCGTCTGTGTGACCGTCCATGCGTCCATCCGCCCGTCTGTGCGTGCGTCTGTTCGTGCGCCCGTCTCTGCGTTCGTCCATGCATCCGCCTCTGCGTCCGTTCATGCGTCCATCCATGCATCTGTCTGTGTGTCCGTTCGTCCATCTATTCAACACTCCAAGTACCACCATCTCGCATCTTTTCATCATATGTTCCCCATATAGAAGCACCGCCATCCAGCGGACATTCCAACGACTAAATGAGAGGTGGCACACGCACACTTTCTTACGGCTTGCGCTTCGGGTCTACTGTCCATCTTTAACCACCACAAGTTCACGGTATATAATTGTTCACTGTATTCATGGCGCTGCGGCCCAACGCTCGCTAAACCTTTTTAAAACCAAGGAGGTTAGGCCCAGCGAGTATAACGTAGCAACCTTTTCCTGTCAGATAGTGCTCAATGTACATACCAATGGCTGATAATGGGAAATGAGAGACAGGAGAATTCGGCTTTTACTTTCTTGCGGCTTGCGCTTCGTATCTACTTCCCACAACCACCTCGAGTTCATGGTATATACTAGTTCATTGTATTCATGGCACTGCGGCTCAACGCTCGCTAAACCTTTCTAAATCTAAGGAGGTTACACCCAGCGAGTATAACGTAGCAACCCTTTCTTGTCAGATAGTGCTCAATGTACATGCCAATGGCTGCTAATGGGGATTGCAGCGTGCACGTTAACTAGAAGCCGAATGCTCCTGTCTCTCATTCCCCATTAGCAGCCATTGGCATGTACATTGAGCACTATTTTTTATTGTTCAACAACGCACAGAAAAAATCTCTCACCGGCACCACCTTGGAGGTCAAAATGTTATACTTGTTACATACTACAACGGCTACGAGGGACGAACGGGTGCCGCTATAAGAAGATTTGCCCCTAAAAAAAAAAGCACGCACCAGAGGATGAAGCGTACACACACGGGTGCTGCTAACAACAATATTTTATTTCCTTCAGCTGATATGCCTGCTTTGCGGACGACAGACACGTGTACACATTTTCAGAAAACAACATCACCATCGATTACTGACATGATTTGGCCGCAAATAATACACACACAGAGTAAAGAAACACTCAACGACAAGCACCAGTGGCACTTACAACTCAGTAAGCAAGTCAGTAAGCAAGTCAGTAAGCAAGTACCAACTAGGCCAACAATCAGTATCACCATTGATACCGAGGTGGACATGCCTTGAAGAGACAGATAAACAGGATGCATATAGGCTACTCAAAAATACGCCGAAAATGCAACTCCTACTAACTCAGAGAAAGTGAGGGTTTGCTTACGCATGCGTCACCGACAAGACCAATTTGTCCCGCTTCAGTAACGCACCTAAAAATTTCGAACCGGCTTATGCTCACAACAGCGGTTTTATGAAATTTCCGCTTGTTTGCACAGCTCTGGCAGTGTTGAGCCAAAAAACCATTCGGTGACATTTTTTTTTCCTTTCATGTTACAATGCTCACTGAGCCGCACATTTTAGCAGCGGCTATTCTGTGCGATGTAAACGCGGCCGCAGGATATAGGAATTTGGTAAACAACACACACACACACACACACACACACACACACGCGCGCGCGCGCTCACACACACACTTGTGTGTGTGTGTGTGTGTGTGTGTGTGTGTGTGTGTGTGTGTGTGTGTGTGTGTGTGTGTGTGTGTGTGTGTGTGTGTGCTTGCGTGCATGCGTGCGTGCGCGCGCGCTTCATTTGGGCATTTTTTCGGAGTTTTTCTATCCGGATCATTTTTTTTGCACAGTTTACCTTGTTTAAAAGGGGCTCAGAAGACTGCATAAGTGTTACTCGGGCGACTATTCATTTTCCTTATGAGGTTGCCGATACGAGATGAATATACGAGACAACCGGCACGTTCCTTTTTAGAAAGTGGGGTGATCAACGGTGCTGGCATCAGAGTGCATACAATTATCGCTTCAAAAAAATGTGCGCTACTTAAATGGCTGCATCGCGCTAATTGCGGAACTGCGTCTGGGCGCATCTTCACGTTGCGAGTGCACATCTCTTCATAGACTGACGAAGACGACAACCGTATCTCTTAGGGGAACAAGAATAAACCCTATTATACTTGCGGTTCGGGCCTGTGTCCGCTACTTTACTTCAGAAACCATGAGATAAGTAGGGTATCCGTCCGATTGTAAACGTGAAGCTTGCTGCTTGAAACTGACATCAATCATGTCAGCACACGACTTAGTGTATTTTTAGGCACGTTTTTATTGCCCCTTTTAAGAGCTTGTTCTGGCTTGAGTTAAATGTGTTTAGAAAAAGTGGTTTACGATTTAGAGTACTTGGTACTCTACCATGGGAGAGCTTAGAGCCGTCCCGTGAGCATGACTACGTGGGAGTTAAATGCTAGAAGGGCCATCTTTAGCCTTAGGCTCGTAGTCATCGGCAATGGTCAATTTTATGTCCAGGGACACCTTTTGCGGGCACCTCAACTGTCACAACCAAGGGACGAAATCAACTGCGTATCATAAATACAAAGTGGCTACAGTGAAACTATTTGTCGTACACTAAAAAACACAATGAAAATGTCAACAAACCTGATAACTCCAACGTTGTAACACTGTTCAAGTTGCGTAGAGAACCGTCGGTCAATTTTAGCCGGAAAGAGCTTAAAATAGGCGCTATATATGCAAGAGCCGATACCTACTCCGCTTTCTGCAGGAGAGAAACTTCATTCATTTGAACAAACGTGGAAGTTAAATATACTATGAGCTGTTCACAGAAGGCACCCACTGAAGCACCGTTTTCACAAGAAAAACGTAAGAATGCCGAATCCGTCGATACAATCTTTAATGCAAAGCAAAACTCATTATAAGGCAAGGAGTAATAGAGATCTTTCACGTCGACAAAGAAGGCTTTACGGCCACCTTTTTCTTGAGAGGCTGAAATGTCCGAAACCTGGTTAGAATTTTTGTAAGAAATAAATATCGCACCTTCAGAAGTAAGCTTATCAAGCAGATACACAGCACTCTGCTTCCGCCAGGTACATTTTTCGGATATCATAAATGACCCTGAATGGAACGTCCCATTTGTGAGCTTTAGAGCTGCAGAAAGCGCCTAAAATAATTTGTCACTTTTTTAAGCGCTTTTCCGTAGTTCATCTACTGACTTAGTCTTTTGCACATTTTCACAGCCCTTTAGCAAAGGAAACATTATTGTGCACACTAAACAATTTTTTCACACCTTTGCAAGCTTTTTCCTGAAAAAAAAATGCGCCAGAAGATGGCACAGCCTTTTTTTTTTTTTGTCAGCGGGTTTTACATTGAGAGAATAGGCTTCAATACCGGAACATACGCGTTTCACAGGAAGCCTAAAAACTGTTGGTTCGCACCGGAGCAATACTTCGACTTTTTCAGAGATAAATATTAATTCATCTTCCTTGATGGGAACGCGCTTCCAAACCTAATACACTACGGAAAGGAGTTCGGAACTTCTCTGCTTAGTTTAAACGCCAAACTTTGGTCCGAGGCTATAGGAACGTGACGCACGTCATTAGGAAGCCTAAAACATTCAGCAAGGCAAGCCCCGCTGCTGACCTTTTTGGCGACCTTCTGAGGAGCGGTGTCGAAGAAGCCTAACCCCCGTATTCTACAACGTCCCTTCACTCAACGCTTCACCTTCACTTGAGAAAGCCGATGGGAGCGCCATCTCGAGGCACGGCAAGTCACTGCATATCAACAATGATCTGCAGTGATTCTCAAGTAACGCAGCGTCATTTTGAGCCGAGCTGAGGCGCAGCACTCAACTCTGTCAAGTGAAGGGTGAAAGTCGAGTCAAGGAGCGTTTGTGAATAAGAGGGTAAGTTGGAACATCCAGAGGGGCTCGGTAACTAGATCTGCGAGACAAAAGTGCTTCTGGGGAAGACAGGACGTGACGCTTGGTTGAAAGTCTTTGTGTAGCTGAACGCTCAGGTAGGCCCGAAGCAGCCGAGCTTGCCGCTGCCATCCTGAGCGCACAATCTTCAACAATGTCTTCCCGTGTCCAGTGGATTGAGTAAGACAACCAAATACGATCAAAACATCCTACGCTAAAAGAACATTGCAAGTACAGAAACTAAGAGACCGTGCTCTGCAAACAGCTTTGGCAAGGAGCACGACAGTGCAGCTAGGAATTCGAAACACATGAAAGAAAGGGCACGGTGAACGAGAAACGAAGAAACGAGTTCGACAGGAGCGGGGGGGGGGGGGGGGGGTGATGCGGGCTCGTGGAATGGAAGCTTGGACTATTTGATGATTGAATATCGACATGTTTGCACAGATTAAATTGAATGAGGTCTGAGGAAAGGATGGAGCCCGTGTTTTGTCCTTTCTATTCGTTCGTTTTTGCTCTGTACAAAGACGTCCATACTATTCCAATGATCCTCAATTTATTCTCGCCTGTCAAATCTGATGCCATTGTATGCCTAATTCCTTGAATTCATCGCTCCATCTATGCCTTTGTCGTCCTCGCGTGTTTGCACTCCCTTGTTATTAATTCTTCCAGTTGGTTTAGTAGGGTCAGTCAGCAAGCATCTGGCGACAATAAAGCGCTGTTCTTCGTCGAGAGCCCGTATTTAGCATCTGACGTACATGTGGGGCCAACATACCCAGAGTAAACTGAGGTCACGTGAGAACGAAAAAAAAATTACAAAAGTGGTCGTGTTCTTCGCGCATTTTTGTGATTATAATGATGATGATGATGATGATGGTGATGATGATTATGGTAATGCCCCTGCCATGACACATACCTACTCAGGAGGATCGGTCAAGAATCGTTTACATGAAATATTTTGAACTTGAAAGTATTAATTATTCATGAAAAAGGAAAAAAATGTACCTTAAGACAGAAAGGGTGCAATACTTATTTTTTTAGCATTCAAATCCGTCAGTATTGCCTTTATCTTGAATAGAAATTACAGTGAGAGCAACAAAAAAGTTCTTTTTTGTCGAGAAAGCTTCTTTCACTGTGCAGACACATGGCATTTATTTTAGTTATGTGCAGAAATTCTGAATTTTCGCCACTGCGCATCATTCTATCTCATCTAAATATCTTTCTGTGTAATCAACTAGGCAAAAATAAGAAAAAAATGTTAAATAGTAATTATTTAATAAATTACTTCACTCTGTGATTGCTCTTGAAAAAAATGTGAGCAGGTATATTTTCAAGAAGCAGAATTTGCAGAATAAACGAAGCGAATAAACGAATAAAGAAGCAGAATAAACGTATATATACGTTTATAGGAGGAGGAGGAATATATTCCTCCTCCTCCTCCTCGGACTACTGAATTCTGCGCATCTTAAAATCTAAAAACCACCGGCTTACACTGAAAATGATGAATTTTGGACTCAAAGGGCTAACCTTAGAAGAATGGCATTAGGAAATAATGATTATAGGTCGGCACACGTGCTCTTTTTCATCTTTTGCTTCACTTCCAAAACATCTGCGCCACATTCTCCGCATGGGACACCCAGGTAGCTTTCGAATAGAGGCTCCAAGTGTTTCGGAATCACAAATTACTAGTGTCCACACCACTCGGCACGCGTGACATCAAAACAGTGGTTGGGTTTCGCGTCGGGGACGCTATTTTTCAAATTTAGCGGGAGCCCCAAGTCCTGCCCCAAAAGATTTCTGCCAAACAAACATGGCGGCACCCATTAAAGCGATGCCTCTCAGCCAAACCCAAGCTGACCTGATTTGTGAGCGATTGATTATGGTATCAATTTTAAAATGCTGGCATGGGCTATCGCTTTTTCATATCTCCAGCGTACAACTAAATTGGCCGACAAACAGTCCCTGTTTTTACCGGCAGTTGTCGATTTGAGAGCTCGTACGTTTAACCATGGTCCTTCAATATTGAAGGACCATGGTTTAACGCAGCTGAGCTGGTCAATAGTTGTATTGTCTTGGCTGATGACGACATGAATGTGGGCTCAGAGAATCGATTGAGTCTTGTTACCACTACACCCTGTAACTTAAAATTTCAAGCAGTACGTATATACGAAAGGTAATTTCTTTTGCAATTACTTCGATGTAATTTACCTTAGTTTGCCTTTCCGGACATCGTGGAGCTGCTAGCGCCAGCCGCAAACGCTGAGCGCAGATCCCCAAATCCTATACAAAGTCCCTTTTATTTTGCTTTACGCAAACCAGTGCTTGCAAACCGCTTTGGGGCGACAGACCTTTGAGGCCCCTATTCGAACACCGTAATAATTCTGATAGTCGAGAGAACAAGCCCAGAGAGAAAAAAAGAAACAGAAAGAAAACAAAAAGAAAAGGATGTATTAGAGGGAGAAAAAGGAAGAAAGAGAAAAATTGAGCTCGGAAAAACACTGCAGTCGCGATTGAAAATTATCGTCGTCAAGAAACGGCACGTGCCCTGTTCGTCCTTTCGTTTATCTTTTTGCTTCTTTCCCAGCCCACGTGCGTCGACTTATCCAGTTAGGTCTGCAATAACTCTGATGGACGAGAGAATGACTACAGAGGTAGAGAAAGAAAGAGACAGCGAAAAAAAATTAGACAGATCCCACATACCCGGGAGTCCATGTTATGCGAAGCATGCGGAGGGAAAGTAACCGTGTTGCAATTTTCGTATTGAGCGACACGTTATGAAATGACGCTAAATATATGTACAAATGTTCCACGCACAGACATATGAGGAAGAGTTGCAGGTGTTTATATAACCAGTCGTTCGCACTTGCTCAACGCTGCCAATTAGAACATGCGTATTAGCAACACCACAACATGATATGAAGCGCTTATCCTCGCGAGGATGCTGGCCCTGGACACTGCTACATGAATCGACTTCAGCGCATGACAACTAACCACAATTTACGTTAACCCGACGTGACGGCTGTATCAAAAGAGTACATATGTAATGTTTATAAAATTGGGTAGGCAGCACTGCAACCTCTATTGACGTTTCACGAAGATTGGGGTTTATTTGAAAAGTAGTTTCGAGACCTGGCGTAGCTCTGTGTTAAAATGCTTCATTGTCACGCAGAATGCTTGGGTTCGATTCCAGCTGACACCCTGACATTTATTCTTTGCATTCGTTGGGTCGACTCCACCAATGTCGGGTATTTCTTAACGCTCGCGTGTTAAAACTGTCCATGTGTGTTCTCGTCATTCCTGGGTAAATACTAAGTGTCAATCACCTGCGATACATACCCACATACCAGCGGCACATAATAACACATAGGTGTGTGCCACTGTCCGGCGGGAACTGTTTGACGACGTACACGACGGGATTGTGGCAATATTCATGTCCTGACCAGTGCGTCATATTCGTCAAACCATCGTACGCTCCCATGCTAATTTTGGTTCACGCCAAGTCAAAGGGGCGACCACGAGAGCACTCATACGTAAGCGGATAGATAGATAGATAGATAGATAGATAGATAGATAGATAGATAGATAGATAGATAGATAGATAGATAGATAGATAGATAGATAGACAGACAGACAGACAGACAGACAGACAGACAGACAGACAGACAGACAGACAGACAGACAGACAGACAGACAGACAGACAGACAGACAGACAGACGGACGGACGGACGGATAGATAGATAGATAGATTCAAATTCACCGAAGTTCACTAAAGAAGGCTTCGCATTTAAAAGACATACAAATTAAGAGAGATAAAAATGAAAGTATGCCACAGCCACGCATGGTACAGTTTAGCAACGAGGTAGGAGTCGACAAAGCAGAGGGGGAGAGAATGACGCTTGATATAGAAATTAACGGTACAGTGTATCAAGGGCAGAAGGGAAGTGAAGGCGCGGATAAGGGAAAGGATGATGTATATGATAGTAAGAGTGGGAGAAAGAAGTGCAGTGACGATGAGGAAAAGACGAAGAGGAAGACCACCAGCTCCTCTGTTTCCTCAGTCTTGGTAGCAATAGCGCGTAGCTGTCCCGATTTTTCTTTAATTACGTGGCCTGCATAATTCAACCTTTACTTACTCGTGAAAGGAGCCATGGCTACACGCCCCTGTTCTAATACATTCCACCACCTTTCTATCCTTCAGTGTTCCATGTTTCGCATTGCGTTCCATCACACGCTGCGTATTCGTGCTTCTTAACTTGTCAAGTCCTCTGTTTGCTTTTTTGTTAGCTCCCAAGTTTTTATCCCATATGTTATTGGCTATGTACGAAGGTCGTACACTGTATGATTTGAAAACGTCAGTCACTTCACTGATTTGTTTTTGAAATGGTCCACACTCACCGTTTCAGGCAATCGTAAACTATTTGGTGCATTTCCTTTTCATTCGAGCATCCCACATTAAAGATTGACCTAGATATACATGAAATTTGAGGATCCTGTTCTTTAAAGCATGCCAAACTCTAAGCTCCCCGACGTTTGAGAATCTCTTCCTTAATGAAAAGAGGCTGAGCTAATGAAGAGTGTAACACATTCCCTCAAACTTATGAGCACAGCCGCCGAGCAATGTATACCATGCATAAAAAGCAAATCAATCAGTCAATCATTGAATGGCATCTTATTTATCTTCCTTTCCTTCGAAGGCTCATGTGGTGTGCCGAATGAACAGATGGATGAGTTGGTATTTCGATGAGAATAAACTTCAATCAGGTCCCACGTGTGGTGGGGGTCGATGTTAAACGGAGCAGTAAGCAGGAAGCTGCTCGCGCGGGAGTGTTGATCTGGAGGCACGCCTTGCGTGGTAAATCGATGGGTTTATGTAAATGGCCTAGCTATATGCGTGACACAGTCTTACCGTGCAAGTAGACTACCTTAAAGAACCCTAAAGGGTGGTTCTGGGCCGGGGCGGGACGGTCGCATTTTGGTAGAGTTGAACTGGTTGAGGCTTGTGTACTGGCCGATGTGAGCGCACGACGTGCGGGTGAGGTCAGTGCAAGAAAAAAAAAAATCACAGCATATCCACGGAGTGAATGATTATTGGTGGGGCGCAGCGTTCGTCAGTCTGTCTATCCATTTGTTCTTGCGTCCGCCTATCTGTGTGATCCTTGGTGCATCCGTCCGTTTGTTCATTCGTCTGTCTGTCCGTCCATCTCTTTTTGCGGCCATCCCTCTGTCTGTCCGTCCGTGCGTGTGTCAGTCTGTTCGTCCGTCCATATGTCTAGTGAAAACTCCAAGCACAGCCATCTCACATCTTTTCATCATGTATTCATCATATACAAGTGCCCTCATCCAGCAGACATTGTAAGGACCGCTATTTCGGGTATGTGCCACTGGTGGTTACGTACTACGAGGGATGCACAAGCCACGCCATAAGGAGCTTCGCCCCTAAAAAGAATTCTACCATATCCATGAATTGAATGATGATGAAGGAGCTTACTCGGAAGTGATCAGGAGAACCCGTGAATCCTCCGTACAAGTCATCTACCATCATACAAGACCTGACAAGTTTTTATAGGGGTGAGTGTATACACACACACATCCACAAGATGTAATTATTCACATATCATTCCAATTACATAAAAGGATTAGACTACTGATCGACCGAGCAAACCTGAGCAATGACCGAGCGAACCTGTGGGACGCGTTTTGCTTTGAAAATTTCAATTTTCAGCTCGGTGAAGTATGTGGTGAAGGGATCTTGAATTAGAGGTTGCAGTTGAAAGTTGAGGAAGGCTATGTCGATACAGTTTCCGATTCGAGGTTCTCTTGCCACCGCTTGCCGGCCGCCTTCGCTTCACGGGCTCTCACTTCGGTGTCCGCCCATGGAAGAGCCTTCTTCTCCGCATGAAGTGCACATAATGCCTTACAGATGTGTAGTGGGTACACTGCTTATCAGCAGAGTGAAGAATTGCATAGTGGGATTCCGCTACTTCACGAAAGTTATGGTGGATGTGTAGCGTGTACATTGCGCAGCTGCGCCTCTAGCGGTACACGCCAAGGAACATGCTCCAAGCATAAGAAGTTTGACGAGCAAGCTCCTAAAAGAAGGACCAGATGGTCAAAACTTCCGGAGCCATTCACTATGGCATACCTCGTAAACGAATCATAATTTTGCGCGTAAGACATCGGCAACTCATAATTCTTCGGCGCGCTTATTTTTCATTCGAGGGTCCCACATTAACGATTGACCTAGATATGCGTGCGATTTCAGGGTCCTGTCCTTAAACGCGTGCCAAACTTTAAGCTATTGAGAGTTTCAGAATTTAGTCCTCACTAAAATGCGACCGAGCCGATCATGAATCTAAGCATGGAAGTTGAATACATGGGTACATCTGGTTTATTGTACTTCAGTAAGACGTCCCGGCTGGTTGGTTCACGGCTGTTTGATGTTATCGAACTGCACAAAAAAACGAGAGTTTTTTTGTGCAGTTCATATCTTCTCATAACTCATATCTTCGTCTTTTCGCACAGTTTCGTAACGTTTATTGTATTTACAAGAACTGCGGCAGTAGAACGTGTCGCAATAGCCGATACCCGAATACGCGCGTTGTTTTATGATATGCCGTTCACGAAACGGTAGGGTTCTATTGCTTGTACTTTTAGGCAAGCGCTTCCAATTGACTCAGAATTGGCCATTAGTAAAGAAGCTAAAAAGCTAGCATTGATTGTGAAACTGGTTAGGGCAGGAACAACTCAATGTTGAGGTTATCATACACAGAGCTACTACTTAAGGCATAAAACTGAGAAAGTATAGTTTCACTGCTTCGATCCCGGCAATGACGGTCGAATTTGAATAGAGGTGAAATGGTATAGAGACCCGTGTCCTTTTTCAGCACACCATAGAGAAAAAAATTCCTGCAGCCTCCTCTACAGTGTCTTTCATAATCATATTGTTACTTTGGGACGTAAAATCCCAGTTAATAATAATAATAATAATAATAATAATAATAATAATAATAATAATAATAATAATAATAATAATAATAATAATAATAATAATAATAATTTATTATTATTATTATTATTATTATTATTATTATTATTATTATTATTATTATTATTATTATTATTATTATTATTATTATTATTATTATTATTATTATTATTATTATTATTATTATTATTATTATTATTATTATAAAGGTTTACTTAGGCTGTCGATATTTGGTTTGCTGCGTTTCGTCCGTAGTTAAAGTAAGGGCGACCAAGGCTTCGAATCGAAACAAATAATAATTCCTTAGAACTAAGACCCAATTTTTTTCTATGAGCGTTAAACAATGCTTATGAATTAATTAAAATACAACCACGTCTGCCTATCATCTCCTTCTGCTTTGGTCTCGTACCACTGCGTCTTGCATCACCGCTTGCCTAGATTCCCTACATCGTCTTCTTCGATCATCTCGGAGGCGCGCAGTTCAAGCGCGTTTCCGGCACTTCACTTTTCACTTCGCCCTTCACATATGGCCACTTATCACAGGGGTAAGGCGTAGCATAACAATATACTCTATAGCATAGCAAGGGGTGAGAAAGAGAAGTTAGGGTGAGGACAATTCACGTGAATGTTGGTAGTACGGGTTGGAAGAGAGGGATGGAGAAAGAGCAATTTAGAGAGCGAAGAGAAAAAAAAAAAGAATGGTCATAGATAGATGAAGTAAGAAAGAAAAATAATAAAGAAAACATCAAACAAAGGAGATGAAGCAAGAACGCAATCTGCGTTCACTATGGGGCCGGGATTCCTTGCCAGCTCCATTGTTTATTCAGGTTGCACAAGCGTGGAATGAAGTTTAGTAAGTCGAATCTTGTGTTCTTTCTTTTTTTTCCGAACCTTTACGAGCTGCCTAGACCGCCCGAGATGGTACTACAACCCGCTAAGTCATCCGGCTCAACTCTGAACCTAGAGAAGTGCCATTTCGCGTGCACGAAATGCTGCTTTTCTTGAGATACGACCTCAACCAGTGTGTGTGGTTCGCCTAAAGCCTGAGAACACCCGCCGAAAACTTGGACGTTCACATTTTTCTGGGTCTTCGTGAAATTCCCTCGCATCGCTGCACAAGCGACCGTTTCGACGCTGACGTCAAGTGGGAAACCCCACAGACAGAAAATTTTGGCGAGCGGAACTAGAAGAAAGCTGGACGACTTTCGTTCTTTCGTTTTTTTCTTCTCATTCTTCATCTTTTCCTTTTTCTCGCCTCACTATATTTTCTGTGTCTTCTTTACCTCTTTTTAGTGCAGGACAGGGTCGAGGAACTCGATAGATAGAACACCCAACACGTTGCCACGTTAATGACAAAGTCATCAGACTGATGAAAATGGATGTGTAGGTGTTCGACGTGTGCCACTAATGAGTTACTTGCCAGAATGGTGTCATTAACGTTGGCGAAACTAACGGCAGTCGGCGAACTACCTCATCAATGAAGTGCTGAAATGAAGTGGAATTCCTCAGACTGAAAGCCGTCCATAGCAACTCCACGAAGCCGAATGGTGTCGTGATCACCGTTTTGTGTTTATAAAAAGTGTTTAACGATGTTTAGAAAAGTGTTTAACGATTTAGAGTACATCGTACTCTACTATGGGAGTGCATAATGCCGTCTCGATTACCTAGCGCTGTCGTAGAGCGTAGGTCGTGGCACCGTTTTAGGCGATGTTTTTACAACTCACAGATTTCCGCATCAACCAACGCGAAAGGTCCACGGGGTTGGATATTTCACACAGAACGACGCCGAAGCGCAAGTATGCGCATGTGGCACCGGCCACATGCGCATCTGCGCGCGCCGATTACTAATAATTGACGCTCCCACGCTGGTGCGCTTGTCGGCGATCAGGCATACCTTATATGACCATACGCCATTTTTATTAAAAGTGTCTTGTAGTTGCATGTGGCCACATTTCATTTTGGCTTGATATGAATGCACGACCATATTTTTTTCCCTCTAGCGACGAAAGTCTTTCGCGGATAAGCACGTCGATGCGCCTCCAAGTCTCGGCATGAGGGAAGAGAACAGTACGCAGCATGGCGTAATGATATCGAAAGCAAGCAAGCAAGCAGGCAGGCAAGAAAGAAAGAAAAGAAAGACAAAAAGAAAGAAAGAAAGAAAGGAGGAAATAGAAAGAAAGACAGACAGGCAGACAAAAAGAAAGAAAGAAAGAAAAGAAAAGAAAGAGAGAACGAAAGAAAGAAGGAAGGAAAGAAAGAAACAAAGAACGAAAGAAAGAAAGAAAGAAAGAAAGAAGGAAAGAAAGAAAGAAAGAAAGAAAGAAAGAAGGAAAGAAAGAAAGAAAAGAAAAGAAAGACAGAACGAAAGAAAGAAGGAAGGAAAGAAAGAAACAAAGAACGAAAGAAAGAAAGAACGAAAGAAAGAAAGAAAGAAAGAATGACAGAAAGAAAGAAAGAAAGAAAGAAAGAAAGAAAGAAAGAAAGAAAGAAAGAAAGAAAGAAAGAAAGAAAGAAAGAATTAGTACAGGCACACGCCAAGCTTCGCTTTCCTCCATTTTCCCGCTAGGGCAAGAGCTCCTTATGTTATTGCTGTCCTCAAGAGCCATAGAAGCTTGATTAGTATCCGCTGCTTTGGTGTCGTGATTACGTTTCTCAGCTACTGACTCAAAGGTCACGGGTTCAAGTCCGGCAGTGGCGGTCACATTTCGGGAAGCGAAACGGTAGAGGCCCATGTACTGCGCGGTGTGCACATTGAAGAACACCATACGGTCGAAATTTCTGGAGCCATGCAATATTGTATCTGTCATAATCATATCGTGGCTTTGAGACTAATTTTAAACACCAGATACTTCTAAACTTTGTTGATGTTAGCGAGGTTGATGTTGAAGAAAATCTGGGCACCATTTATGACGTCAATGAGACGGACTTCTTAAAGCGCCTCGCAAATACAGACTTTTTGCAACTCCTGGTGGTCCACGGAGCTTGTGAACCCCGTCGCGGACAAGGCCCAATGAAGTTCGTCTGTCTATCTGTTTGTCTCTTACGCCGACAGTGTAGTCCCGGATGTTTTGTACCGATAAATTATAGCAGCATTCAGCGTGCGATAACTTACGCAGTGATGCCAGTAATTGTTTTTTTTAGCGGGAGGGGGGTGGCATTATGTGAAGAGAGGAGGACCATGACCTGCTGGAGCTGGTTTATAACTATAGGGCTCCGTGTTTCAAAATTGAGCAAATAATGATAAAAGACGCTCGCCAGTAAAATATTTCACAATTCAGATTTTTTTCGTTAACTCCGATTTTAACGGCCACTATCACCATGTACAGTTCTTTATAGAACGTTCATAGAAAAATCTTAGTATAGAGGGTCAATGATACATCGGTCAGTATGCCCAATGCATACTTCACGTCAACAGTATGTCGTACGCCCCGTTTATCACACATTTAACAAAGGGCGCGTCACGCCCAGAGTGAGAGACACAAGCAGGAGTTCCTGAAAGTCGAGACGATATCTTGATATTCGGTCTCCTGGTAGCACTGCGGCGAACAAGATGGCATCGAATATACAGTCCCCGCACGCGTCCGTTGCCACCTGCAAGATATTTTAGTGAAGAGAAGGATGGTGGCTGCGCAGCCGGTTGGTTGCGTGTGATTGAACTGGCAACACTCGCACTCGTGAGAGAGAGAGAGAGAGAAAGAGAGCAGTTTCATCCATGAAATTAAGATTTGAGAGCATAAATGCTGCTGTTGCAAAGCCTGCTGACGCCAAGCTACAACAGAATGTAGAGAAGTGCTGATTTGCAGCGCGGCAGCTCACAATACTAATAATGATATCTGAAGTTTTACGTCTCAAACCCACAATATGATTGAGAGAGACACCCAAGGGTTGTTGACCATCTAGTGTTCTTTATTGTGCACTGACATCGCACAGTAGGGGCCCTTTCCCATTTGGCCTCCATTGAAACGCGATCTACCAAGGCGGACTTTTGATAATACTAGGCTACATTTTCTCCAAGGGCAGAATACTTCCCTTTATGGCCAATCTTAGGGCCTCGACCGAGTTTTCCAACCCTACGTCCGTCAAACAACACAGTTTCGTAGGAATTTTCTGCAGAATAGGCGTCATGCAGGCTTAGCGTCAATCGTGGTTCCAGTGTTTGCTCCACCTTTACTGCAGTCTAATAAACATTACATTTGTTTTTCTTGATTGAGCGATGGCCACTGAACAAACTATTAGCGGCTGCAACTCAGCAAGCTGCATTCAGATGTTGTTCGAATCCATAAGTATACGCTAAGGAAAGCTATGAAGTATATTCACATTATCGCGCCATAAAGTGCACTTCATATTGATAATACTGACGCCTGTGGTCTAACGGGAGCGCTGACATTAAGCCTGAGCATGTCACACTTCGAACACCAATGTTATCAAAGTCCTTTTTTAGTTAAGCCCAGGATGTGCACTCTAAAAACAAATTGGTGAAGCCTGCACCCGCAAGCCTTGAAACAGCGAAACTGGACCATTGCGAAGGCTATATAGTGTGCCTGCTGCTGGGTTATGTCTAGGTTTTGCACGTTGTTTCTTCGTTGATGCTCGGCGCATAGAGGTTGGAGTAAAATTATTGGCAGCTTTAGACGTGACGCAGGCGCGTCGTCGTTTCCTTCCATCGTTTCGGGGGTCTTCTCACAGCCGCGGCAGCTTTTTCCGTTTTCTATAACACGTAAAAAGGGGTTTATTGGCGACTGTTGCGACGGTGGCCCTACGATGAACACACGATCAGGACAGAGCAATGGTCAAGCAGATGCCGGCGATGATCAGCACGAGCCGAGCGAGAATAGCCCAGCACCCAGTACCCAAGCGGTGGCAATGTTGCTTGCCAACGATGCGTTTTCTTACAATTCGCCCCCGCCGAAAAAGAGGCATCCTGGCGCGGGAGTCTGGAGGCAGAGGGCTATGATATGGCTTAAAGCGGGCGACGTGGACGATGTCACGTCCACGCCGGTGCATGTCGTCAGATGGGGAAAGTGGCTTAATGAGAAAATTCACCGGCGAGGTTTGCTCCAAAACGCGGTATGGGCCCTCATACTTTGGAACGAGTTTTGAGGAAAGGCCGGGGGTTTGGTAAGGAACAGCCAGCCATACAAGTAATCCCGGGGAATAACTGTGGCTTTGTTAAGAGTCGGCGTTGTTTTCTTTCTGGCGCTGCTGTTCTTGTGACGTAAAGGTGCGTGCGAGTTCACGGCACTCTTCCACATTTCGGGCAGCTTCGGACACTGATGGGCCTTCGGATGCGTCAGGACGGTATGCAAGGAGAGTGTGGATGGTGTGGGATGGTTCGCGTCCACAAAGAAGAAAGAAAGGTGAAAATCCAGTGGTAGACTGTGCCACGGTGTTGTATGCGAACGTGATGAATGGAAGAATGCGATCCCAGTTAGTATGATCAGATGTCACATACATCGCGAGCATATCGCCGAGGGTGCGGTTAAATCTCTCCGTGAGCCCGTTAGTCTGCGGATGGTATGCCGTGGTCTTGCGATGAACAACATGGCATTCAGAAAGCAGAGACGTGACGACTTCTGATAGGAAGGCTCGACCTCGGTCACTTAGTAGTCCTCGAGGTGCGCCATGTCGTAGTATGAAGCATTGAAGGACGAAGGATGCTACGTCCCGCGCAGTGGCACTTGGAAGGGCGGTGGTCTCAGCGTAGCGTGTTAAATGGTCCACAGCGACTATGATCCACCGATTTTCATCTGATGTTGTCGGTAGAGGGCTATATAGATCAATTTCGATCCGATAGAAAGGCTTGGCAGGGCACGGAAGCGGTTGAAGCGCACCGGACGAGTGCACGGAAAGGCGGTGATTTGCAGCGTTGACAGTCAGGGCAGCCCATAACGAATTTTCGAACAAAATTATACATTCCGCGCCAGTAGAAGCGATGGCGAATGCGTTCGCAAGTTTTGAAAACTCCGGCATGACCACATTGCGGATTGTCGTAAAAGGAGGCGCAGATTTGTGATCGCAAGCTGCGCGGGACAACCAAGAGCCACTTACGGCCTTCAGGGGCGTAGTTGCGTCGGTGTAGCAGCCGATCACGAATGACAAAATGAGCAGCTTGACGTCGGAGAGATCGTGGTACGGCAGTAGTTGACAATCCAGAGAGACAGTCAAAAGGGGCAGAGATCCACGGGTCCTTGTGTTGTTCACTGGCAAAGGAGTCGAGGTTGAGAGATGCGACGGAGTTGGTACCAGTGGTTCCGCAGGCCGAGTCGGGAGGTAAAGGCGAACGCGACAAGGCGTCGGCGTCAGAATGCTTGCGTCCGCTGCGATAGATGACGTGAATGTCGTACTCCTGGATTTGCAGTGCCCACTGAGCTAGGCGGCCAAAAGGATCCTTCAATGTGGCGAGCCAACAAACTGCATGGTGGTCCGTTACCAGGTCGAATGGGTGACCGTACAAATAAGGGCGGAACTTGAGAAGCGCCCACACTAGCACCAAGCACTCCTTTTCAGCGACGCTGTGATTGGCCTCAGCTTTAGTGAGCGTGTGACTCGCATAAGCGACGACGTATTAGGAGTAGCCCGGCTTGCGTTGGGCGAGGACAGCGCCAAGACCAACCCCGCTAGCGTCTGTGTGAACTTCCGTTGCAGCTGTTGGGTCGAAATGCCGAATAATTGGAGGAGATGTTAGCAGACTACGGAGCGTGGCAAACGCGACGTCGCAGTCAGGAGACCAGGATGAAGGTCTGCGTCGCCGCGTAGAAGGTTGGTCAGTGGTGACATGATCGACGCAAAATTTCGCACGAAGCGCCGGAAGTACGAGCATAGTCCGACAAAACTGCGTAATTCTTTCAGTGTAGTAGGTTTCGGGAACTCAGCGACTGCTCGCAGTTTTGGAGGGTCGGGTAGAACACCATGCTTGGACATGATGTGCCCTAAGATGAACAGCTCTCACGCGGCGAAGCGGCACTCTTTAAGGTTCAGTTGGAGCCCAGCGTTGGTTAAACACGTCAGAACCAGTTGGAGCCGAAACAGATGTGTAGGTAAATCGGGAGAAAAAACGACAATGTCATCGAGGTAGCATAGACACGCAGACTACTTCAGTCCACGCAGTGTGTTGTCCATGAGCCGTTAAAACGTGGCAGGATCATTACAAAGCCCAAATGGCATTACGTTAAATTCGTACAGGCCATCTGGTGTAATGAACGCAGTTTTCTGGCGATCAACTTCTGCCATAGGAACCTGCCAGTATCCAGATCGTAAGTCTAAGGAGGAGAATAATTCGGCTCCTTGGAGGCTGTCAAGGGCATCGTCGATGTGCGGTAATGAATAGACGTCTTTCCGCGTCACCTTGTTTAATCGCCGGTAGTCGACGCGAAATCGAATAGATCCATCCTTCTTTCGAACTAGAACGACAGGAGATGCCCAAGGACTGTGCGATGGTAGAATAACGCGACGGCGTAGCATCTCGTCGACCTGGTCGTTGATGACGTGACGTTCTGCAGCAGAGACACGGTACGGTCTTTGACGCAATGGCTGGTGCGAACCGGTGTCGATGTAGAAGTGCACTGCGGATGTCCGACCCAATTGCGGCTGAGAAACGTCGAATGAATTCGAGAAGTGCTGAAGGAGATTAAGAAGCTCGGCGCGTTCATGGGCACTTAAGGTGTCGGCGATGGAACTCGAGAAGGTGTCACTCGACGAGCATTCCAGTGGGGAAAGGGCATGAAGTTCGGTCGAGGCGCTACTGCACGATTTGTCTGGCATATGAAGGAATAAAGAGGAATCGAGGTACTCCACTCCACCGAGACATTCGCCGGCAAGTAGCGTAAGCGGTGCAGAAAGGGGGTTGTGGAAGAAAATATTGCTTCGGCCAGCAGTGACGTCAAGTGTAGCGAAAGGCAAGGAAACGGCTTTGCGGCTCATGAAAATGTCGGAAGGTGTAAACATTACTGTAGCATCGTTATGGTCATCGCAACAAACAGGGACAACGGCAAGAGAGGCTGGCGGAATTTCAGTGTCTTCACGCACGACGAGTTTTGGGGACCGCTCAAGAGTTTCGTGCAAAGGTTCGCCAGACATGTGCGAAAATTGAACTTGATCGCGTGTGCAGTCGATGACAGCATGATGATGTGACAGGAAGTCCCACCCGAGGATAACTTCATGCGAGCACACCGAAAGGACGATGAACTCGACAACGTACTTAGAGCCTTGAATGAATATGTGGGCTGTACAGGTGCCGAGAGGTCGAACTGGTTGTGCGCTAGCCGTACGAAGCGATAGTCCAGAGAGCGGCGTGGGCACTTTGCGTACGGAGCGGCAGAGCTGGGCGGCTATAACAGAAACGGCAGCACCTGTGTCGATGAGGGCAAAGGTAGAAACACCATCGACAGATATGGTGACGGCGTTAGCAGGTGAAGTGGGAGGACTTGTGCATTTCGGCGACGGCGCAGTTCTTGCCTCTGGAACTGCGGCGTTCAGTTTTCCCGGTTGGAGGAAGCGGGTCGGGGATGCATTGGGGACAGAGATCGCCTGCGAGGAGACGGCGAGTGGGGAGAGTGAGTCGGAGATGGGGGCTGGGGTGACTGAGACTCGGGAAGGTTAGTGTAGTCATACTGCGGTGAGGGATAGGGAGCAGGTAGGTGCGTGGGCTGCGGGTCATACGGTAACGGCCAAGTAGCGTTGTGTTGCGATTGGAAGCGATGACGACAATATCGTGCCACGTGTCCTGGAGTACCGCAGGCGTAGCAGATCAGTCGATTGTCAGCAGTGCGCCAGGAATCGCTGACTCGCGGTGTGGCCCAAGGTGACAAAAGAGGGGTAGAGTGGGGAGCAAGTTCAGACATGGGTGGCAAATGCTGCAGGCGGAATCTGCTGCGTACCACCTGGGCATAAGTAAGAGGCGCGGCCACGTGCTGCATAGCCGGCGCGTGGGGAACAGGCATGGCCACAGGCTGCTGGTGGGCAGCGACGGCAACAGCCTGAGCTACCTCTTCGGCAATAACGTCGCGGAGTGGTGAGGGCAGACGAGAGGACGGCGGCTGCTGCGTGAAGGGAATCAACGACAGCTTCCGAGCTACTTCTTCACGCACAAAGTATTTAATCTCTTGCACGGTTGGTGAGTAATCAGGAACAGAAGTAAGACTGGATAGTGAGTCGGCGTGTGAGGAAAATGGCCGAGTCAGGGCGCGCTGCTTCCTCAACTCGTCGAAACTTTGACATAATGTCACAAGTTCCGCAACGGTGGCAGGATTGCGCGCCAGGAGCATCTGAAATGCGCCGTCATTTATTCCTTTGAGGATGTACTGAATCTTCTCCGACTCGGTCATGGCGGTGTTCACGCGGTTGCAAAGACCAATAATGTCTTTGATGTAACTGGTGAACGATTCAGATGGCTTCTGTGCGTGAGTCCGCAAGCGTTGTTCAGCTCTGGACTTGCGGACAGCGGGTCGACCGAAAACGTCAGCAAACGACGTTTTGAAAATGGATCACGTCGTAATGTCGTTTTTGTGGTTGTTATACCACATTTCGGCCACGTGAGTGAGGTAAAAGATGACGTTAGTCAACTTGTCCGCGTCATCCCACTTGTTTGCGCTCTCCAGTTCGTAGTTAGCGAACCAGTCTTCCACGTCGGTCTCATCAGCTCCGCTAAAGACCTTGGGCTCTCGCAAACGAAGAACGCCGGGGTTGCTGGGGGATGGACAGGAAGAGCCAGGTTGCGCGTTGTTGGTGGCCATGATGGGAGGTAGCGTTTGGTTGCGCAGCTCCAGGTTTAGGCGACGGCGAATGGCAGCACCCAGGTTCAGGTGACGGAGATTGTCAGCACCCTCCACCAACTGAAAAGGGGTTTATTGGTGACTGTTGTGACGGTGGCCCTACGATGAAAACACGATCGGGACAGAGCAACGGTCAAGCAGATGCCGAAGATGATCAGCACGAGCCGAGTGAGAAAAGCCCAGCATCCAGTACCCAAGCGGTGGCGATGTTGCTTGCGTTTTCTTCTTCACACATGCTCTGGTTGTACGTACCTTGGGTGTTCGACCCGCCGCCGTCACTACGTTGGGCTAAGGACCAATCACTTTAGGGGGACAGGCTGCTGCTGTATTTCGTCGTCGTCGCTTGGCGCAACGCAGACAAAAGCGTAGATAACATAGCCATCCGAGCGCACCCTCGTGCCAAAGAGCAAAACCTCTGTGCATTCGAGGGCCTTGACGATGGTTTTGAGCACTGGCACATTGAGCGCGCTAGCATGATGATGATGATGAGCCTTTTGCTTTGATGGTACTCCCCCGATAAAGGGGGATCGGCCAAGAACCGGGTGGCAGGATCTTTAGGTTGGTTAGTTAGTTATGCGTTAAAAATCATAAATAAAAATGACACAGTTGCCACACTGTGGGAACTGTGTCAAATAGCATTACTTGTTGTTCTAGGTATCTTCTAGTGCAGAGTTCTATTGTCAAGCTGATGGCTGCTTTTGTGAATATGTATATTTCATGTAATAACTTTTTTTTCGATTGTATATGCAATGTTCTTTTCAATTGTGAATGTCTGTTTAGCACTACCGCAATTACGCCCAGCGCTAGCAGGACCTTGTCAGGAGGGAAACCACCTCATTTTGTCCCGACTGCGTGAAATGCAATTGTATTGTCCAAAAAATGAAACAAATAAATAAAATAAAGCAAAAACAAATCGTAAAAAAGTCTTCTCCCTCTTGTTCTGGGTGCCTTGATGATGATATTACCGAGGGGAAAAGACATATAGCTATTGGCATTGGCAGCACAAGGAACGCTCACTTTCACCGAAGAAAAAAAGCCTTACTCCTCATGCTCACTGTGTGTTGTCGCAGATGGCAGCAGCATATCCACTGCCTTATGAAACGGATGGTAGGAATAAGGGAACCGCGCGGCCCGCTTACCGAGTCTGGCATGGCTACAAGCCTCTGGCGGGATTTATTTAGCAGCTCGCGCATTTCTCTTACGCTCCGAGATGTGCTTATTGACGTTCGGGCGTGATTAATGGAGGTTCCTTAGATCGATTGCACGTCGTATTCGCCATCTAAGTGACAAGGCAAGTGCGGAACGAGGGAGAATTTATCAGTGGCTCGCGGAACCTCGAGGAAGGGCCTGCGGCATAGAGTTTTCTAAATATACACTAGAGGGAACTCTGGCGCTACTGTGTATGGAAGCTGTAACGCACGGCGCTGTTCAGCGAGCACAAAAATTATGGGTATAGTGCACGGATTTGTCTAATCTTCGTACTTATGGCTCCGTGTTTGTTCGTGTGGCTTGTAGCTGTTTTCTCACGAAACGAAAAGCAGCAAATTTTAAGTGGTTGCGCTTCACCACCTTATTCTTTCAGGCTTAAACCATTTCAAACAGTGTCACGAAGTTCAAAATGGTTCGTTCTTTCCTTCGAAACGAAACCGAAACACAGCAATAAACGAAGCCACAAGTGCGATTCGCCACCGACGAGTATGAAGACTAGACAAATCCATATATTACCCATCATTCCCACGGTCGCTGAACAATCGCAGGGCCAGAGTCCCCTATAGTTATATTTAGGAAACATAGATTTATGGTCTGCGGAACCATCACATTCCGCGGGACCCACTTACTTAAACCATGGCATACCCCAATATCGTAAACTGTTTTATGCTATCCACTAGTTTTATCGGTGCTAATTTGGTAGATAACTTGGAACGACGTTTTGTAAGGCAGTCTGTTAAGCGATTAACACTAAGCACCTTAGTTACTTTACTAAAGAATTAGAGGATGGTTATGGGGCGATAACTATAGACAAAATATATGTCACCACTTACACGTAGAGGTGTTATTTTTTCTTCACCAACGATTGTTCATGCAACCTCAGAAATAAATACGATGTAAATATTAGTAACATGACAAAGGACAATAAGAAATATTTTGTATCAATGCACTGAATCGAGGCCCCATCATGTGGTCTTCCAACTTAATGCAGTGCGAAGAGCCTCATCTTATGATATGGAGGAGCAGGAGGGAAAAAACGGAAGGACAGCGATGTTAGCAGGTCATGACGGGGATATTAAGAAAAAAAAAGTGAGGCAAACGAGACAGTGGACAGACGTTAGTCGTTGCTGAGCTCTTAAACATTAATCATTAAATTGGCGATCACGATCGGGCAAGTTAGAACGTTGGTGCCGTCCAAAAAATCTGTCGAAAAGGCAGTTGGCTGATTAAGGTGCAGAAGTTCCTTCATGAAGTTCCAATTTTTCATACAGTCATTCCCATTTTCGGTACTTCATACATGCGGTCGGTTCCTTTTAGATTTTATGTGTAAGGTGTTGAGAGTATGTGCATACAACTTAAAGCGGGCCCTAAGGGGCAGACTCACTGTATAAAGTATCGTTTTTCTTTTTATTTATGCTGCACATCAGTTCTATGGTGATCTACAACACGAATGATAGGACGGACACAAATGCACAGGAGTTGATAACACCCGTCAGTTTCTCAGTCGAGGCGTTAAATTCTTTGTGAAGGTTATTCCGATAACTACCCCAGCCCAGGTGCGGATTACCAAATCGGTGCAATTCATGGAATCTAAAGAGAACCTTCTGACCATTTTATTTTTATATTCAGCTTGAATATTTAGCCAGAAAAAATTGCATAGTTGTCTGCCAGGTTAAAATTGACCACACTGTCGTTTTTAACATATGTTACTTTGCTTAGTGTATGGTGAACAGGCGTATTTTGACCGGAAGGGGCACATCATGTCAGGAAATCTAGTAGACATTCCCAATCAAGACCTGTGAAGCAGTTAAGTTATCGAGCACAACTGTCGTTAATTCCTGTATTATCGATGTTATTATCGCTTCACTTTTTTTATTTTAATGTTGGAAAAAACGAACTTATCCTATTATCAAGTTCACCACTAAAATAATTGTAAGATGATGATGGGGCAGGTAAATAAACGATAGTTATTTTTTTTTCGTTTGACGAAAGAATGGCACTGTCAAAATCGAAGCAGACTGATTCACATTTCGCTATGAAAAATGTGATATCACTACATCGTTTTATGTTCACGTGTAAGAAATAAATATGGCGGATAAAATTAGAGGTTACCTATATATACCGTTACTGTGACCCAGGCGATGAAAAAATTCAGTGCTATTGCTAAGTACGGATAACAAGCTATCATCTCCTGCGAATAGACTTATGAGTCAAAAAATTATGATTAGTTAAGGTAACGAAATTAACCATATAATAGAAATTTTTCGGCAAACTTCGAGCATTCTAGTGTATGATGAAAATACGAGAAGTAGACTGAAAATTGAGAAGTTACTTCAACTCGAGGAAAGCGTGCAGTCTCATGATGGCTCATAGTCATCATAGATGCATTAACGAGTTTAGGTGAAAACGGTGAGATTACCGAAACAATTAATACGGTATACACTCGGCTGTCAGTTGGATTCCTTGCTTTGATGTGAAAGTTGCGTGCCCATGGGAGCTGACACTGCTTTTTTTTCCCATTCCTGAGAAAACACCCACTTGTCCTTGTCTTCTGGCGTCAGGTCTGATTCATTTGGTGTCAGTCATTTGGTGTCGCCAATGCCTGAGAAAACAGCCGCTTGTCCTCTGTTGTCAGGTGTGATTCATTTGGCGTAAGTCATTTGGTGTCAGTCATTTATTCTGTTGTCAGTGAGACCCTCGTTAATTACACAAATAGACCTGTTTCATAGACATGCTCTTCTGACCTTTGAAGCAAATTCATTCATCTCTTGTCGAAAACAAAAGCCCGTAACAATGTTCGAAACACTTTCAGCTGGAACCCTGCGAAAAACATCTGTCAACAGGGCTCACTGAATAATCAATCGATCTTTTATTCAATCTGTTGCAGCATTGTTTCACAGCTTTCTCTTTTTGCTTCCGGAACACCTTCGATTTCTGCATTCTTCATGCGCGAGTATCACTTGAATTCAGCAACCTGTTCTGTTAGCGGCTCCTTCGTTAGAGTCAGCTGTTTGAAATATGCGACGGACAACAATAATGTTCGCAGCATTTATGGCTTTCTCTTATAAAATGTTTCCCCATCACTCTTGCCTTCCGCTAGCCCACGATTTTTTTGTTCATCTTTTCACCCGTGTAAGCACAACGTGCAATAAACTGACAGTCAGAGACGAATAAAATTGGACTATCTACCAATTATGTGTAGATGCGAAGCAGTGGGGGCTAACACTTACACTGGCAGCGACGATGACGCTGGCGCTCATCAAGCGAAAGCCGAGACGCCCTTGACTGAATTCCGAACGCGCGATTCAGTGCTACTAGTGCTTACATATAAGAGGTGACCAAAGAACAGTTGCGCAGCGCGAGCAGTAGGTTTTTTTACTAGCAGACGCTGCCTGCACCAGCCTTGTGAGGCGAGGGAAGGGAACGGGAGCGACAGTTCTGCTGATGTCTCCCTGAGCCAGCACGAGACGCGAGCATGCGCAGTGGGGTGTACGGAGGGACAGCGTTACACAGGCTAGTCAAAGAGCTGCTCCACATGTAAAAAAGCCACTGGGTTTTTCTAGAGGATCACTTGTCACCACCAGCCCTCTGGGGGAAAAAGGTCGCATGCACTGGTGTGCTGAAACTACAGAGCATCGATTGCACGATACAGAGCTTATGGAGTTGCTCGCTAGACGAGCAGGCAGTCGGCACCGAGAGGGAAGCGTAGGCCGTGGCATTCTTAGTGACAATATCCTGGAGGCGTCAAAAATTGCCTTCTTGGTCTGCATGGTCTTGCAATGGTGTTGCATTGGCTCTGTAGGATAAGAAATGATGTGCTGGTTTGCGAAGCACGGCGAAGATGGGTTGTGATGTCGTCGTCCTTGAGGAACAACGAGGCCTGAAAATGACTCATCTCAGGGTTTGTTGGCCAAACACACCAGATAAGGACGCCCCTGTCTGCGTGGTAACGCAATGGAACTGGGAAAAGCATGTGCTTCAGAACTGCCCTATCAAAGGGGGCGGCAAAGCAAACGCTGCATATGTCTGAGAGATCACCGAGCATGCAGTGGGTAGGAGTTCTTGCACGTGACGGTGCTCAAACAGGACCATGCGCTCCAGCGTACTGGCCTTGACAGTGCGGGAGGATGCAGAGGAGTGGTCAGAAGGTCCCGCGCTTACAGAGCAATGCCACTAAGGGCAGCTAATACGTGGGAGCCTGCTGAGAGGTTGCGTGCGTGGCCTGAGAGGTTGCCTGCACCTGATGGATGTCAGTTGCTGTATGGCGGAATCTCGTTGACGTAATGTGCCACAGGCGGAGAGCATCGGCGTCAGACTGAGCATTCGAAACACTGTCAGAGGATAAGCTTGTGTTATTGGCCCGAGTCACCATTACGTCGTGCAAGCAGGAGACACCAAAATACGACCTTCCCACAAGGCTTCTTTTCTATCGCCGCTTTCTGTTTTCTTTACAACACCCAGCGCGTCCTTCTATGGTCATGGAGCACGTCGTGGCCATACTTCACGAAGACGAGAAAATATTCAGTCTTGACGACGCCATGAACGTTGGCGATTTGCGACATCACGAGAACGTCATATGTTGCGTGCTTCGTGACGTCATGAAGTGCTCAGAAAACGGGAATCTTGGCGTGCCCATGCATTCGTTCTCTTAAGCATTACGTGATTTTCGACCGGCTTTTATTTTTTAGCTTATTTTCAGTACCGACACCACCGACTTGGTCTCGCGAAGTGTCATCGGGTCTTGCTAAATCTCGCAGACTCATGATACACGTAAGGACTTAAAATGAAGACATATTATGGGGGCGTCGCCATTTTGCCGCTTTTGTGGTGTTTTACGCGCAATTTTGCATCTTCGTAGCGAAAAAAGTCTGAGCCATATTGACCTTATGTTACTTATGATAACTTGGTAATGTCGGCTCTATCGTCACCCTCTAATGCAAAATAGGGAGAAGATCGACAGTATTCTGTAGGACTGTCAGTTTATGGCAGTTTATCTTCTGTTATTGCGGCCAACGTTAGTCTAATTTCTGGCAGACTTGAGTTTGTGTTGCCAGAAGAGGTTATTTATATCGCGCCCCGTCCCCTTCTATGCGAACAGAGTCGATATCAACGGCGGCTGATCTGGCGGTGACAGCAGCGATTAGCCCCTCTCGTAATTAGCCACACCACTATGCCGCAAAAATATCTCGCGCTAGGGAGGTCGCCAAATCGCGCTGTTAGAAGCAGACGGCCAGTTACCATTTTGCAACGAACCTTAACAAGCTTCACTTCATGAACCTACTATTGTTTTTATGCAAGCGTCCACACCATTCAGCATGTTCTATCAATAAGTTGGGAAAAAATAACGCAGTGATTATTCTATAGATCTTAATAAGACAAAGTGGACCTGCCTGAACAAGTCTCGTTAGAACAAAATAAAAAGAAAACAGAGGATCAGTTAGAGCAACAGAACAGATGCGAGAATAAATGCGTTCAAGCGAAAGAGGCTGTTTGCTCTGCCTGTAGCCGCAGCGTATCAGGCGGCAGTACTGAATTATTCAAGGCACTTGTCGTGTTTACGAGACACAGTGGGTGGTGTCGATGGCGTGAAATGCTACAAGCTGGTGTAATGCGTGACGTTAGGGCATGTTGAACAACTCCAGATGGTGGAAGTGCTCCGAGCCCTTCACTATACGGCCGGCCTAGTACCATAACGCAGTTTCGACGCGTAAAATTCCGCACACTATTATTATTATTATTATTATTATTATTATTATTATTATTATTATTATTATTATTATTATTATTATTATTATTATTATTATTATTATTATTATTATTATTATTATTATTATTATTATTATTGTTGTTGTTGTTGTTGTTGTTGTTGTTGTTGTTGTTGTAGTTGTTCTTGAACCATCAGCTAGCCAAACTTGAACACAATTGCACTTGATTTATTGCGTCACCCTCTTCTAAGCTCTTCAATCTTGCATGTACTGAAGCCACTTGCGTCGTAAAGCGTAGCTGTACACTTTAAGAATTAAACGCGGCCATCAGTTATTCCATGGTTCATGGCATGCATCTCTCTGTCTCGTGTCGTCCACTCACGAGAATCACGGACGACGAAATGTAATTGTTATAGGCACAGTGGCGAAACTAAGAAAATCAAAAAGGTTGAGTTTGAAGATCACTGGGAGCCGCCTTGTTCTTCCAAATGATGATGAGGGCAGCATGCCGTACACCTACGAAGAACCAGATGGTCGCGAAAGAACCACGCAAAGTCGAACGAAACACAAGACGAAAAGTGTTGTCTCGTGGGTTAATTAGAAACTTCTTCTAACAGCGTTCGCACTTGTGAATAAAGACTGCGAAAAGGCACGCGGACACTCAGACGGAAGCGTTTACAGCAACTTGTTTTTATTGACCAAATAAGCTATAACCTATTTGCGTAGGGTGACCGATCTTTCCGATTAAAACTGAGAGGGTGCCGGAAAAATTATCGTGTTCCTTTGGTGCTATGCGCAGGAGTGGTATGCAGTTTATCCCCTAAATGTGGTGGGTATACAACCGAAACCTAGCGTGGTGCGCCTGTCCACACATTTCAAAGGCTGTGGCTGTTCACATTTACACTCAAAATGTGGCACAATCGGCCGCAACAAAGATACGTGCACTGGGCCACTCACAGAAGCGAACACCATGATTAACGAAGGAGCGCAACGTGTCAGCGCGCCATCAATTGTGTCATCAGAAGAACCGGTCTTCCTGAATTCGCCAATGTGTTGAAGCTGTCAAGCAGCCGAAGAGCGATGTTTATAAGCAGGGCAGACTTTCAATGAAACTCATTGAAGAACCCCAGGTGGTCGACATTTCCGCAGTTCTCCGCGGCGGCGTCTCTCATAATCATACCGTGGTTTTGAGATGCCAAACACTAACACTCAATATTATTACATCGCTAAATTACAACTTATTAATTTTCGAGATATGGGCACATGCGACCGTCAGGAAAGAGAAAAACATGATCTCTCGTCCACAAACTCATGCTGCAAGTATCACCTGGAGGTCGAGAAACCTTTTTGCGGAAAGGATAGCATGCCAGCACAGTCGTTATTAACGGAGCTTCGACGATTTCTGCCTCAGCCACGATCCCTGCAGCGGATACTTGTTAACTGCGTAGTGTACGATGTAGTAGTTGAGCTCGTCGCTCATTTTGATTCTGCGCTATTCCACCGAGCACGCTCGAACAAAGCTGTCTAATTATAAAGTGTTAGAATAGGATTCGTATACTGTCAGCGTTGCTCGGTTGTGCTCGCCGTTTTCGAAATATTGTGAACCCAGGAATTTAGCGTATAATTCTTGTGCAGTGATGGCAAGCGCAAAGTATTGCATACCTTATTCTAAAACTGCTGCATAGTTTCGCGTTGAAGTCGTTTCAGTAAAGGGGCGTGGCGCAGTGTTTTTTTTTCTTTTAGTGCCTGCTAGGAGGTCACTGCAGTGCAGACTAAAACTTCGTGGATACCGTCACCAAGATGTAATTATTGACAAATTGCAACAGCACATAGAGAATAAAAGGAACAAGTGAAGTGTGCTAGATAACAGAAACATTCAGTTGCCGTTGCTAGTTGCTTTGGCATAGCTAGCGAACCTGAATGGTACTGCCTTATTTCTAAATCAAGCGCACAAATCCGCAGACTTGGCATATCCTTCGACGGTGCTCAGTAAAGCCTTCTCGACATGCAGTCGATCAAATGGCTGCAAAAGCAATGCGTGTAACGACCGTCAAATTCTCGCTGTTGAGAGTGCACTTCGAAAAAACTCGCAGATGCGTTAGTGCACCCGTCAGAGAAGTATACCGGCATTAACGCGCGCAAAATTCGAGCTGTAGAAATCACAGTATTGTAATGTTTTGTTAATGGGATCATTAAAAATCCCAGAGTAAAGGTGTATAATAACCATTTTTGATATCTTCTTTTGCCCTCTACATTTTAATAATAGCTATTTCAAGTTACTTAAGCCATAATCTTTATATGAGTGGGGGGGGGGGGGGGCGTGTGCGTACACACACTCACACGCCAACAGCCAGGCATTTCTAAGAAATGAGTGCCCCGACTAGAAAATTCCGAGCACGCAGAGTTGTCACAGCTGGTAGTCCTAACCACATTCGTATGCATTTTTCAAGCTGTTATGCGCAATCTTACTACAAACAAGCTGTCTTACAGAAGGCCTGACCTGCCCGCAGACGTGGGATGGATTGATGTGCTGGAGGGCAACGCCAGCGGGAACAGTGGCCCGAGTGCAGTGCCCGAGTTATGTCTTCGGCTTCAATGCAGCAGGTTTGTGAACTTTTCCTCGTTCTTTCACCTTTAGTGGCGCAATTACAGTGTTGGTTGTGCTTGCTAGCCGGCATCTCAGTGTAAGCAAATCAGCATGGTGCTGAACCAATATGTTTTGGTTCTGGAGCTTAAAGCATCGTGTATTTTGTGTTCATACAGCAAATTGTGGTGATCCGAAAACGTTCGAAATGCATCTAAGAGCCCCGCCACGGTCGTCTAGTGGCTAAGGTACTCGGCTGCTGACCCGCAGGTCGCGGGTTCGAATCCCGGCTTCGGCGGCTGCATTTCCAATGGAGGCGGAAATGTTATAGGCCCGTGTGCTCATATTTGGGTTCACGTTAAAGAACCCCAGGTGGTCGAAATTTCCGGAGCCCTCCACTACGGCGTCTCTCATAATCATATGGTGGTTTTGGGACGTTAAACCCCACATATCAATCAATTGCATCTAAAAATTCCAGCGCAAGTAATATTGTGTCATGCTTGTTTACACGCTCCGTAGAAGAGCGTTCTTATTGTGTCGCGACACAGGCGGACTGAATGGTTCGCCAATCAGCTAGTGGACTAATTCTAATAATTGAGGCATGTTTACAACAAAACAAAAAAGGACCAGCGTGTGTGTGGGGGGGGGGGGGGGGGGGCATACGCTTAGCCTTTAGGAGCTGAACGCGATACCAATATTCTGTTCATAGCTTATACTTAGTTTGATTGATTGATATGTGGGGTCTAACGTCCCAAAACCACTTCATGATTATGAGAGACGCCGTAGTGGAGGGCTCCGGAAATTTCGACCACCTGGGGTTCTTTAACGTGCACTAGCTTATACTTAGTGTATGACAGCGTATGAAATCTTTTTGAACTCGCTATGCGCACTACGTGACCTTAAAGGAGCAAAAACGTGCGTACCTTTTGTATTGGCTGACTGACATTAAACTATGAAATCATTATGATAATCCCATGTTCTGACGCCCGATGGCAACGCATAGTCGCGATCTTTTTGAGAGTGAAAACGGGATCTCTTGGTTTTCAGAGCTCCCTGCGCTGATAATTGGCGGCAGGGAGAAGCGTCGCTCATGCGCAGTGCGACTGGGCTTTGAGAATTACGCCATCGCACGCAGTGCGTCAGGCGAGCTGGCGCGTGTCGTCTACCGCGTGCGCATGGCAGCAGAGAAGACGTGTGAGTCAACATGGCAAGAACGTTGAACTTCCATTTATGCTCCACCCGATTCACAAAACGCTCAGTAGAATTGATCATAGAGGCTTTGGGGGGAGTATAGTTTCAACAGAGCGGCACTTTTGTGTGTGTGTGTGGTACGCCCTGGTTGATACTTTATTTGAGCACGCTGTTTCCGGGAACAAAGTTGTCCGCGATAAGCAGGTCTTTTGGCTTCCCCCTTTACAGTATACGTTATATACTGGTGGAGCTGCCGGATATCTCCTAAGTCTGCCTGTCACAAGACAGCGCACTCTAGTACACCATGCTCATAGAATAACATAGGGCGGAGCTAACTGGTACGTATTCAATTCAAAGAGGGAGGGTGTGCAAACACTCACGCCATTAGGAAGTCGGGACACTCCCTTCTTGCATCCGTCTTAATTATCACGCCTTGCCTCTTTAGCAACAATGCACAATCCGCTGTCTCCGATGACACAAGGCAGCACTAATGGGTGATCGATGACGATGAACCAGGTGACATTATCGGGTGCCAATCACGCATCCCTGTGTCCTTTCGTTCGAAGATGTAGAGGACTCGTGGGAACACTTCGAGTGGGGCGCAGATATATGAAAGCAGCTGAGGCTAGATACGTGCACTTCGAGTTGGAAGGTATATAGCATCCAACTGGTATAGCTGGAGCGAAAACCACGATGCGAAGCTTGATAATCGTATGGTGGTTTTGGCACGTAAAACCTCAGTTGTTTCTTACTTCCACGAGTCGATGACGGTAATGAGATGCTAGGCTTTGCACAGTTGTTGCCATGTTTTCTTGTTCTCGTAATAACATCACCGATTTGCTGCAACATCATAAAAGTCATTACACTTCTCAACAGGTGACCGTGCAACGTCGCACATTTGTTTGCGCTCAAATACATGCATGTTTGCCTGCCAATCATGAAATTTAATCGTATATGAAGCTCTGCGTCACTTCAACTACGGCAACAAACACAGACTTTATGTTGTGAAACAAAAGGACATTTGGGGTGCCCCCTACACTAAAAAAAAAGGTTCCCTCACACATTATCGGCAAGGCAAAGGCAGGCAAGCCTAAGGGCCAGTTTAGAACGGCCTACAAATACGATCCACTTTAAGACCGCTGATCACCTTGTGTAAGCTCTGCAGGAGTTTCAAATATTTTTTGTTGGTTTTTAAAAACGTACATACTTTGTTGTTTCTTTCTTCACGAACCAGCATCACTTTTCTGCTAATAAATATATTCTTTATAACTTTGCACACTTCTTCACAACAGTCGTCACCATGATGACTCGGATTCTGCGTGCCGTCGAGCTTGCTCTCTGTGCCATAATATACCAGTGTCGCGCGGACATTTTGTATGGCGATCAGGACCGACATCGAGTTTGGCTTGGAAGTTTGCTAAATCGCGAGTAAAAACGATCATGCAACCGCACCTCATACTGTCATAACCAAACCTACGATTAAATATGTCCGTGTCAGCCTTTCGGCAATGTCGGGTCCGTACTTAGCACAGCAATGTCTGTCTACGCGAGAAAAAGGAAAAAAAAAAGAAACGAAAACATTGCCAGGAAACAAACAACAAAAAATTGTTCTACCTCCGTACTTCGGTGCGCCTCCTGAAAGGGAAGACATGCCTTAGCCGGCAGATCACGTGATCTGACTGAATATCACGCAACACAAGGCGTTGCCGCAACGCCATTAGTCGAGTCCGCTGGTGATCTCGCTTTTCCAATCGAGTGCAAGCGCGTGTTTCAAATGCATCGGTGGCTTTACAAAGTAATGTTTGAGAATGGGCTAGTTGGCAATGCATCTTCAATCAGCGCAAACCTTGCCTTGTCTCTTGTCCGTTTTTACGCTTATCGTTGAAGAGGCTTTAGAAATCTAAGTTATATGGCTAGCCAATCACACACAAAGAAAGGTAGGCTAGTTTATGTCTCAAACATCTTTTCATTGGAGGCCATCTCTCGGCATATTCCAAATGTGGACGTATCGGTCCCTCGAAAAGCACCACGAAAGCAAGGGCAATTTAAGTGCAAGTCCTTCTAGCGCGGCAGCAGACGCCGGCGGTTGTCCAAAGATCGAGTCAGAGCCAAGAGTTGATACCGGAAAAAAAGTACATTCTCAATAAAAGCCATACAGTCACCGCACATACATGCGCGCTTGGACGCTTAATATATAACACAACACGAAAAAAATCGGAAACAATTAATCGATTGCACTCAGACACTAGCCAGCGTACTCGAGTATGTTAAAAAGATTGTGTTTATATTGACTTTGCTCGTTCAGCTGAGCTTCGAGCTCCCGGAAACGCACTCACACATGTGCTCACGATGACTGTAGCGCAGACGAGCGGTTCCCCTTCGGCAGTGAGCGACCTCATATCAGAGGCGTAGCCAGCAATTTTTTTTGTTGTTGTTTTGGCGAGGGGAAGGAGGAGGGTAGGAACCTCTTTGTTTTCTGGGGAAAGGGCACCTCTTTGAAATGGTCATTTTTTCGCTTTGTGTGCTATTGCGAAAAAAATTCGGGGGTAGGAGGGCCTGACCCAGGTGCGCCACGTTTTGGCTACGCCACCACTTCATGTCACCTAATTGTCGGCATCTGGGAGACCTCGGTTTTCTAAAGCTTTCTACAGTGACCACACTGCGCCATGTTATAGCACTTTTTTTTTTCCAGAGCGAGTGACCGAGGGCACCAAATCGTAAAACAGCACTTATCAGGGACGTTACGCGCAGAGACTTTTCCCTTTTCAGCGAAATTTTCAGCTGTGATTTTGTACAAAGGGGAAAAAAGAATATTTGCCATGTTGCAGGTAATTTCACATGTGGTTAAAGCCACCAATGAGGACCGATAGCGGGAACAGTGTGCCTGCTGCTCCTGCAAGCGGTTCTGTGGCACGCTACACGCACACTTAGCAGTTGAACTTTGTTTCTGGTATGTACGTGAAGTGATTTCTAGTTCACTCCTGGCGCTAGACCAACACCATCAACACTGCAGAAGATGTTGGATTCCAAGTCAACTATGTGATATGCACTGAAAGCATTTAAGTTAAGAAAGTTATTTTTAATTCGTTAGCAATTATATGGACAGTCTTGGCTGAATTTCGCTGTCATCGTCGCCGCCACCGCTGAAGCCACCGTCATTCATGCCTATGCTTGTATATATATATATATATATATATATATATATATACGGGAAAGAATGCGTTAGCCTCCTTTTTCTGTGGAGCGATTATTGCCTTTCCGGCCGGAGCCGCCTGCGCGCGCGCTTGAATCGTGAGCAAAAGGGGGGGGGGGAGGGTATGGTTGCCGCGCTGTCGCGGCAACGATCAGCGTGCGCCTTGTGCCCCCACAACAGGCGGGAGCGTCTACGGGCTGCGTTGTCAACACGAAAAAACGGTGACAAAAGTGTACCTGGAGCGGCCGTATTCTCTTGCACCAGCGTTTTGTAGAGTTATGTGAGATCGGATCCAAATCAATTGACTGCCAGTCTCACTTCGTATAACACTGCAATTTGCTAGCCTTGCTTCGTAAAACATTCCAATATGTTGCTATCGCATTCACTGTTTCACCCTTTTGGTGAAATTGTGACTTCTTTCTTGCACCGGAGGGGGGGCACTAGTCATGATTTCAATGGTCGCAGACATCTCAAACTTGTGTTATTAGAATATGTGTGGGTGTGGGGGGGGGGGGGGGAGCTAATACTAGCACTGCTACTATTGTGGAGGGAAATATGCTGGAAATTTTGTCAGTATATGCTGAGAAAAATGTCTGAAATAGAGAACTTTCATGTCTTAGAATGAAAACTATTCGGCATTGTACGGAACATCACTGTTTCTTATCTGGCTGACCACACCGCTACGGAGATCTTCCTATCTTCGTGCGCAGATATTGGGTTGCTCCGAAGTTGGAGAGTCACGAGTCATATCAGGCGATAGACCAACAAAGGCCTGGCGAGGTCCGCCCTTCTCCCCATGCGCCTAGCCGCGGTGGGCGCGTTCTGGGTAACGACTTTGCTAGACGTGACATCTGGTTTCGATTCTCAATATTTCCCGCCTTTCCCGCGAGCGCTTCCTTTGAATCGCGCTGGCACTGGGTGGGCGTCCTTTAAAGGGGTGTAAGAAAGCGCGCCTGTTTTCGATGCGCGCGCTCTGTCGATGCGCGCGCTCTGTCGATGCTAAGCATTGGCGCCGTTAATTCGTGCTGTCGCTTGAAGGAGCCCGCAAGCGCTTGTTGTAAGCGCTCGTTTGTGGCATGGTATAATGGGACTTGCATCGTATTTCGTGTGTGAAGTCCCTCTTGTTTCCTCCACTGTAGTTGAAATAAATAGGCACTGGAACCTTACTGTAAGGACTAGTTGCTGGCCACTTCCCATTACGCTGTTGAGGGAAGTGCTAGTTGATTATGAAAAAAATGGCAGATCCTACGTACAGTGGGAATCGATTATATGCAAAGCGCGAATGAGAAGGTTACTATGTCACTTTAAATCAGCACAACTTTACAAGGTGGAAATAAATTATGCCGTACATGACTTCCGTGTCATGATTATCATGTTTGAATGTGTCGTTTGCCTTCATAATGATCTATTGACGTCACGTGATACCAAATTTAGTATATGTGGAGCTAGCAAAACGCTCGCGAGCACGCTATGAGCGTGGCAAGTGGTCACGTTGTTACATGACACGCATGTCATGATTTTCATGTTAGAGTCTGTCGCTTGTGTTCGCCATGGAATCATGCCATACCATACCAGTTTTGCAACATGCCATGTGAACGAAACCACTGGAAGAGTTGCAGGACCATGAAATATAAATCATGACATTCATGACATACATGTCATAATTATCATGTTATGAATAGTCAAATATGTTCTTCATACAGTCATGTTATGCCATACCAAGTTTGGTATCAATACCATTATCGAAACGGCCAGGAGAGCTAAAAGTCGTAGGCGGCTGGCTAGACAGACAGACAGACAGACAGACAGACAGACAGACAGACAGACAGACAGACAGACAGACAGACAGACAGACAGACAGACAGACAGACAGACAGACAGACAGACAGAGAGACAGACAGACAGACAGAAAGACAGACAGACAGACAGACAGACAGACAGACAGACAGACAGACGGATAGATAGACAGACAGACAGACAGACAGACAGACAGACAGACAGACAGACAGACAGACAGATACAGATAGACAGACAGATAGACAGACAGATAGATAGATAGATAGATAGATAGATAGATAGATAGATAGATAGATAGATAGATAGATAGATAGATAGATAGATAGATAGATAGATAGATAGATAGATAGATAGATAGATAGATAGATAGATAGATAGATAGATAGATAGATAGATAGATAGATAGATAGATAGATAGATAGATAGATAGATAGATAGATAGATAGATAGATAGATAGATAGATAGATAGATACGCTTAAAGTCGCCGAAGTTTGCCAAGAAACGCTTCGCATTTAAAAAAAATGGCACACGTCTCCCCGTAGCCTGAGTATTATGCGAAGCCACCGAGGGTTGACTGAGTGTTCTGTAAAGCGGTGCTGTTTATTCATCACTGTAGACGATCATATGAGGCTGCGCCCACAGCTGCATTGCAAGCCCTCGCCACCGCAGCACTCATGTTCATGTCTTCATTCATACCACTACGGTGTGTGTGCGTGAGAGAAAGGAGTACACGCTTTCACTATACAGAGTAGTGCCGCGCCGCCAATGATATCCACTCATACCAGAGCACGTGCTGGAGTGAAGCGATGGATGGATGGATGGATGGATGGATGGATGGATGGATGGATGGATGGATGGATGGATGGATGGATGGATGGATGGATGGATGGACGGACGGATGGACGGACGAACGGACGGACGGACGGACGTGGCTGTACCCTTTATATCGTGCGGCGGCTAACGCCACCTAGCCGTAATACTTAGTGAACTAACCATTATATTTATCTTTTTTTTTTCCTTTAAATAGTGAGGTTGAGGATTCGTACTTTGCAGTGAAGGGTTAAATTTTCCCTCGTGCCTTCACCTTAGCCACTAATCAGATAACCTCCTTCTAGTTAAGGCTACCCGCTTAAAGTCTATCTTGCCCTCCCTGTCCCTAAACACCAGTGCTTTGAAAAACTATGCGCCATCATCCTAAACTATAGGGTGAAGCCCTTTACAGAACATTTTCAAGTGTTCGGCAGTTTCTTCTTCCTCTCCACACGCACAGCATACTGTGTCTACTTCGTATTTGGCCCGATATGTCTTGGTTCGCAATACTCCCGTCCAGGCCTCAAACAGTAGAGAACCACCCCGAGTATTATCATAGATCATTTCCTTGGCAATTTGCTGCTTAAAAGTTCGATAGATCTCTAGTGTGGACTTCTTAATCATGCCGATTCTCCACGTGTCGGTCTTTGTTTTCTTCACTTTTTCGTAACCGATAGTTCTTTTTGGTTTGGCCACCTGCTGTTTTCTAAGTATTTACCACTCAATTTCCTGGTTCTTTTTCTTCATTTTGTATCGACATTCTTCATGTACAAGTAGCTGAAAACCTTCCTAGCCCAACGCTCCTCCCCCATTTCTCTCAATCGCTTCTCAAATCTCTCTGTGGTAGAGCGCGTGCTCTACCACAGAGCCATCTAGTGGGCGCTCCGAGTACTAGCGTTGCTAGTAATCGGAGGGGAAGGACGGACAAGTGCGGACAAGGGAAGAACCCCGACCATAAGCTGCTTCGAATCTAAAAACAAAGAAAAACTGATGGGTGGAATTATCGAAGCGTATGAAGTCGGCTGCGAGAACGAGGGTTGCGCTAGCACTCTTTTCGTTACAATGTGAAAAAAGAGAGGTGCAATTTATAATAAGCAGAGTACGATTTGATGATCGTGGAATTTTTTGTGTTTTGTTGTTCTTAGTATTCGACTTTGCGAGCCTTGTCCTCTGCTCATTCAGCCTATAGTACATATATATTTTGCTGCTTGGCTCTTCGGTGGGAGCCGGGCCGCCGATATGTCGGAAATCAGTAGTTATTATTTCTCTTTTCCAAATTAGCGGCCAGATGCAAGTCAGTGCTGTGTCCTATTTCTTCTTCACAGTGCCCGGTCTGTGTTTGCCGTAGCCATACTCAAATGCAACAAAATTGAAAATAGTAACGTGGCCAGCTAGCATATAACAATATTTGGAGAGAACTTCAGAATCTATTTGTAGTCGACAGGCAGTTAGGTGATAACCTGTTTGTTATTCTTAATGAGTCTATAGAAATAATGAAAATAGGAAAGACGCTATTGTTCGTGGCTTTTCTAGTTATCACTGGGGCGTATGCCAATGGTTACAAGAAAATTTTTCGGTTGATATTGAGAGGAATGGGCGTAGTGGACAGCTTTTGAGAGAAATATATACCCGAGAACATACAGTTCGCATAGAATGGGAATCATTAGGTAGCAAAGAGTACGTCAATTACTGATACAAGATGTTTCTTGTCTTCACTGGTATTTATGCTGTACAAGGTGATAATAGAAAAAGGCGCTAGTAGGTATCAACTTTGGTTTTAATCTGTCACACAAACAGGTCAGCGTGACGATGAAGCTAAGCTTCCAAGTTTATTTTATGCTGACGATAGTGTCTTATTAGCGAACAGTCGAGATTATGCACACGGGCTGGCGGATATATTTCGGAAGGGAAGGTGAATCTTTAGGACCAGGATTTCGTGTAACAAAATGTGGAATTTATGATATTCAGTGATCTCAAAACTCAAGCTGTATCTATGAAGGGCTGAGAAACACCATCGGTAAACGAATACGAGTACCTCGAAAGATGGGTGAATAATGGTGATAGGTACATAGAGGTACAGAAAGAACTTAGGCAGAAAACTGAACTATTAATGCTGAAACAAGGAAACGCGGAGCGTTTTGAGGGTAAAACAGGTACGAGTTGTTTCGAGGTCTGTGGAATGGTGTAATGGTTGTGCGATTTACATTTGGGAACTCAGTACTATTCATGAGGCCAAAAATGCATTCAGGAATGGATGTGAATCAAATGACAGTGGAACGCATTGCGTTGAGCACCCACGGGAAGACGACAAATCAGGCAATAAAGGACGATATGTGATGGGAAAGTTTTGAGGCGAGGAAAGCTCAGAGGCAAGTACGGTTCGAAGCAAGGCTAAGGATTATGAAAGGGATTAGATGGGCAGGGAATCTGTTTTGTTATTCACGGGAGAAAAAAAACTAGGAGGCTCACCAATATAAATAAATATACGGCTGCCAATGTAAGCGATGTGGCAACAAGAAGTTTTAAGCGGAAAGTCAGAGAGGCGTTTTACTGGATGGCAGCGATGAGAAGAAAAAATGGCCCTGAGTAATAACCGAAATGGGTAGAAACGAAAGAAGGAAAGGGACAGTTTATGATAATTCAAGGGGAAGCGCTTTACAGTTTGAAGCGATGTCAGGTTGCATTAGTAGGCGAAGTTATAAAGCAAGGTTCAGTAAACAAGAAGAACAATGCACATGCTGGAGGGAACACAAGGAAACGACTAAGCAGGTTCTCAGTGATCGTGGATATGTCCACCCAAATGTACGTTTGACCACGAGCCTACAATAAGCCTTGTGTTTCAGGGACTATTGAAAGCTGGACACGCTCGCAATAGAAATAAATAAGAGATGGTTAGAGTATTGGTGGCAGATAACAAGAGAGAAAGGACAGAAATAAATAGTCAGAAAAATGAAGAGATTTTGCCATAAAGGGCAGAGAACTGGGCTTATAATTAACACCTTTATTTTCTATAGTAAGATGCTTTAATCGAAGTTGACGCGGTAGTAGGCCAACTTCCATTCATCCATTCATCTATCCATCCAAACGTTCGTGCTGCGGCTCATGAGCATCGGATCATGCGTCAAGCGAAGGTGGTGCCGTAGTTGCTCTCAGTACAAACGAAAACATGATACGCATGTTTTCAGTTAGAAAAGATTATAATAAAAGTATGTTACATTTGAACGCTAATATAGCGACAATGAATAGCGCACAACATTAACGGGGCACATGATCGCCAGCGAGTACGTCTCTACGTTTTCGCCGTGAAAGGCACCAGAAGTGATTTAGCGGGAATAAATAAAAACATAAATTCGCGTTTAACTAAGAAAACAGGTGAATTTTAGACAATATATTAGGAACAGTTACGTTAATGGGGTTATCTCTATCTGGGTTCTGAGCAATGGTCTGGCCTTTTAAGCTTGCGTTAAACACCGACAGCAAAAAGAAAGTCTTCTCAGTGCCCTTCTTTCATGCAATCGCAGAAGGAAGAGACATGGGAACAGGATGGCCGCTTCCTCACCTCCACTAGTGGCAATCCTGCTTATGCGTCTCCTCCATCTGTGATTGATACTTTGCACTTGCTAAGAAGCACAGGTTCGTCACCGGGAACAGATGTCCCGAAGCCCCGCTGCGGTGATCTAGTGTCTAAGGTACTCGGCTGCTGACCCGCGGGTTGCGGGATCGAATTCCGGCTTCGGCGGCTGCATTTTCGATGGAGGTGAAAATGTTGTAGGCCCGTGTGATCAGATTTGGGTGCACGTTAAGAACGCCGGGTGGTTGAAATTTCCGCAGCCCTCCTCTACGGTGGCTCTCATAACTATATGATGGTTTGGGGACGTTAAATCGTACGTATCAATCAAGCAGATGGCCTGTACTCAGCCCTGTAATGTGGTATTCACACAATGGAGAAATCCTGAGAAGAGAGGCGAGGATGGCGCGTCACGTCACAACGACGTCACGGGTTAGTGTGTCGACGTGAGCTCCTCAGGGCTTCTCGAGAGAGGCGAGGATCGTTTCTACGGCCGGTCAAACGATCACCGTGCTGCGCTGGATATGGCGGAATTTCGGGTGGGTATCTGGCCAGATTGTAGCCTTCGTCCCTCCTGCAGAATGCGGCGGCGATGGTCTTTAAGCTCCAGACTTAAGCTCCAGTTAAGCTCCAGACTTCCGGGCACCGTGATGGCGGAAATGAACGATGCATCATTTTTTTTTCTCTCGTGAAAGAATGCCCTTGCTTGTGGGGCATCTCGTCTGATGATTATAGTAAAACTAACCTAAAGAATGGTGTCTGGGAGACGATAGCCAAGCAGGTGAAGGAGCGATACCCTCTCTATGACTCATATACGACAGGTAAGTGACATTCAGTTTTGTACTAATGTGGTTATTCTGATGAGAATCGGGACATCTCGCTTTTGTTGTTGTTGTTGCTGCTGCTACTGCTATGCTTGTTCAGCTTGATGAAGAGGCGTTACTTTTTAATAGAAATGTTTTTAACGGGCCTTTTGAGTCAAGTTTAGACGCATACAGGCAGTCGCAGAATCCGATTGTTGCTTTTTTTTTACTTTCAGAAACATTAACATAATTCACATTTTACTTTATTGGCTGCTCTGATGCAACCGATTCTTAGGCTGACTTTGCGTAGTGAAGCCTGAAATTGTCTTCTATGGCCTTGTGTCTCTAATTTTTAATGAAACTCTTGTGCAGATAATTGTCATATATTAATAGACTAAATCACTTCCGTTCTCGGTTATTCTCATAAGAGAAATGCTATGGTAGCATAATTCCTTCGTTCACAGAAAGCCAACCTACATCGAAAGATACTTATAGAAATTCCCATCTGCCAACCCAATAGTGGTGTTTGACGAGGCAGCGAAGCTGTCAGTAATTTCATAGCCAAAAAAAACAAAACAAAAAGCCGTTGTCAATGACGCTGCTAGGAATGTCCCTTTGGGCGAGTTCATCTTTGCAAACAAGAAAGCTTGTGGTGGCGAGTCAAACCAAAGGCAACGCCGTGTCTGCATTCCATAAAAAACATAAACAAGGAAGTTGCATTCCATAAAAAAAAACATATAAACAAGGGAGCTTCTAAAAGCAGCAATGTGGTAGGGGGTGCAAAAGAGGCACTTCCTTGAAACCACACCAGCGCTTTTCTCTTCCTCTAGTCAGGACACAACGTGGCTTTGAACCCCCTCCCCTTCACGATGAAAGCTTACCGATATATATGGCGGGGGTAGCGGAATTCTTATGTTCCGGCCACTAATGTAGTCTGGCCACTCTTATCTCTCCCATCGTTCACCTCGTCCGTGTCAGTAAGGGACATCTGGAAGGACTTCTCCTCGCCCATTGACGTCAATAGGCTCCATCTACATCCCCTGTGGATTTGTCCCTCGTGTGAACACCGCTTAAAAGTGTATTGACACAACAACGGACGAAATCGCTATTCGACTCCCGGGATCGCATACTACGTCATCATACGTCACCCGTTTCCGCGTCCCCACTTCGGTCCACGCGGAGCGATTCGTGATACGAAGTAAGCCGAAATAACAGTTGGGATCCTCGGGGAGCAATGCCGAAATTCTCGCTTGTAACGGGAACTCTCCCATGTCGTGTGAGTACTAGTTGCGGAGGGATTCTAATCGTGTCACATGTCACGTGACTGATCCGTCCGCGATCACGTCCGTAGTGTGAATACAGCTTAATGCGTGCCTGCTTTAATAATCATTGAAGGAGGATGGGATATTATTGGGGTGCTGGGGGATGCAAGGAGCTAAAGAGGAGAACAGACAACAACATGGGGTGGGCTCACGCTCTTCAAGAAACCGGGCTGCCGGGGCCCGGATCTTGACCAGTAAAGGCGCTTTGTTCAGGCTGCCTCTGTGTTCTCGCTTTCCTCCCCCAACTTCTGTTAACGATGGCCTATCATTTTTATGGGCGAAGCTCCTTAAGGTGAGGGTCTGTCCTCCCTCCGTTAGTGTACGTAGCCACCTTGCAAACATCCCACTACACCGCATAACCGATCCACCACTTCAGCGGACATAAAACCAATACTGTTGAGAAGTAGCCAATATGAAATGCAAGATGGTCGTGTACTTGTATCCCAAGTGCACGTGCAAATTTTTTCACTGTGTCCGTTCCTTGTTTTTACGTGACCGCCTATAGTTTTACCTTTGCAAACTGCCCACTACTTCGTCCTCGCAAACATCCCGCTACGCCTCATCACCGATCCATCCCTTCACCAACCATAAAGCCGTTATATTGAAGGCAGAACGGAAGCGACGTATAGCTACCACTTACCAAGAAGAAATTTTCTTGTATAAATATATACAGTGTTTTTCACGTCTTTGATGATGTAGCGGGTGATATTCGCGGATGGTTCACAGTTTAGTGATGAAACCCTCTAGCACTTCGCCCCACTCATCATCATTCACTCTGTGGATATGCTGTGATTTTATTTTCTTACGGTTGCCTTTTTATATGCGAAGCAGCTCTTTGACTAGCCTGTGTAAGGCTGTGCCTTCGTACAAATGTGTCGCTCGCTACAGGTGTTGGCGTGGTGCCAAGTTGGTCACACTGCTGCTACGCGTAGACGTCATGCTCCCCTTGAAGTGCGCACCTTGCCACTCTCTCCCTAAACTGCCGACCTCTCGCCGTGGCGCCAGTAGCAGCCACCTCATCCGTTCGCTCGCAACACCTGCCGCGACCGCCGCTCGCTACACCGCCGACTCGTCGGTTCACGTGCAGTAAACCTGACGCTCGCCTAACGTAGGCGTTCAAACATGTCTGTACGTGTCACCTGCAAGACCTATGCCAGCCATCGCTTCAAACGAATCTTCCAGCGCTCACCGTAGCACCCGCGTTAGCGCTGTTCAACCCGTGACACCACCCATGCGCAACGCTGCTGCATCGCATCCCATCAGGGTTCCCTTCAGTGAGATGGTCCAATTTTTCACTGTAATTGTACTTTGAACTTTGAAAAGTTTTGTCGCGACGCCAGCCGAGCGAATGTTGACACTGGTTTTCGGGTCAGTTTAATGCCGCTTTTCCGGAGATTTTCGGAAAGCTCCCGGAAATGACTGGAATCCGACGTATGGGCTGGACCTTTCCGGGCGAGTTTCAAGAGGAAAAATGTTTTTATAAAGTACTACTTCCTTTAAAGCCCATAAGTGCTTTTTCAACGAATGGTGGGACACACAGGGGATAAAGGTTTCTGTATATTCTTTTCCCAAGGCTCGGCAGTTACTTTACCATCTCTTGTTATTTTTATTGCGTGGGAAAGAGCGTGGACACCACGGAAGCTGCTTGGGCCGCAGGGAAATTCTAAATGAACTGTACATAAATACTTGCAGGTGTGCACCGACAATCCAGCACAGAATATCTATTAAGCTCGCCCAGTCACGGGACATCCTGCAGAAAAGAGAGCGTCGCGTTTTGCCGTCGTGGCACCGTGAATAGATTCACTTGGTCGATGAGGTGAACCATCAACAACATCAATCGGCTCACCAAAATGAAAGAAGACAAGGCAACGTACACTAAGTGTACACGTATATATATATATATATATATATATATATATATATATATATATATATATATATATATATATATATATATATATATATATATATATATATATATATATATAGCTACCTGAATTAAAAGACACAAATGTAATGCTTATTACACTGCTATAAAAGCGGAGTGAACACTGGAACCATAATTGGCTTTAACTCAGCATAACGCCTTTATCATTGGGGTTCATAGATAATGTTTGTTGCGTTTTTATAAAATCAGATAGCAAGCACTAAAACTACCGTGGACATTACATCGACATTACGTGCGCGTAAGGTCTCTTTCATAATCAGTTTCAAGACGTGGCGCCATGGTATAATACTTGACTGCCATGCAGAATGCTTGGGTTTGGTTCATGCTCGAATCCTGTATTTTTTTAATTCTTTGTGTTCGTCAGGTCAACGTTGCGATGGCTGTTTTTCTTAACGCTCCCTCATTTCAATTATTAATGCGTGTTCTTGTCGTTCCTGCGCAGACATAAACTGTCAGTCACCTGGGGCGCATAACCATTGGCGCATAACCGTGGTCCTTGGCATGTGGTTATGTACCACCTGTGTCTGGACTAAAGCGTTTGACAATATGCGCCTGACAAGATTGTCACGTTATTCATGGCATACCCAGACGTAAACGGCGCTAGATAGATAGATAGATAGATAGATAGATAGATAGATAGATAGATAGATAGATAGATAGATAGATAGATAGATAGATAGATAGATAGATAGATAGATAGATAGATAGATAGATAGATAGATAGATAGATAGATAGATAGATAGATAGATAGATAGATAGATAGATAGATAGATAGATAGATAGATAGATAGATAGATAGATAGATAGATAGATAGATAGATAGATAGATAGATAGATAGATAGATAGATAGATAGATAGATAGAATGAATGAATGAATGAATGAATGAATGAATGAATGAATGAATGAATGAATGAATGAATGGATGGATGGATGGATGGATGGATGGATGGATGGATGGATGGATGGATGGATGGATGGATGGATGGATGGATGGATGGATGGATGGATGGATGGATGGATGGATGGATGGATGGATGGACGGACGGACGGACGGACGGACGGACGGACGGATGGATGGATGGATGGATGGATGGGGAGGAGGAAGAGGAGGTCGGTCAGTCAGTGAGTCGCGCAAATCTGCCCCATACTTTGACATAGTAAGGAAGAAGGGGGCACTTCGATGAATTTTTCCCCTTCTGATAGGAACCCTGCCCACATCTAAAAACCTACGCCTGCGCTCATGCAACACTACCCCTCTACGCCTCTGCAGCACTGGAGAGAAAAAGGTTTGGTACCGCCCCGCCATTTCTATGTGAGAGGAAACAAGTGAATTATACAAGGCGCTTCAAGAGAGTTGTCTGTAGGGTGGGTTGGTGCTTTGACATTGTAACCATCGTGAAAGTGCAACTAAACACAACACGCGTCTCGTCTGTTTTTTATTGTGTGTTGTGTTTAGTTGCACTCTCACGATGGTTTTCATACATACAAGGCACGTTTATGGAGGTTTATGCACGATCGCATGATCCTCAGTATCTCTGTTAAAACGCCGGGCACTTACCGCTGCGGGGTTAGGAGTCCCAGGTTTCATTTCTGCGGTGGACTTTTTTTTTTCTTTTTCATTCAGTTTCATACATATTATGAACGTCAGATCAGTGACGAGAATACGTCTGTGGAGCTTTGGTGGACTCCGGCATGGAACACTTTTGTGTTAAAAGACACGACGCCTTGAGTAAAGAATCAAGTGTTCTATCTCAGTGTGGTCGTTTCAGTATCTAAAACAAAAGAGCGAGAAACATTACTTTCTTTTACGCAATTATTGAAAAGTGAAGTAGTATTATAATTTTGGAAGTAATCTTTCATACACAATTCACTAGCCGAACCAGATATCAGTTTGGGGCTGACAGCTGAGCCCCGCCTCATTACAATGTCGACACACCTACACGTCCATCTATTATCTGCTCCTCCGCTGGGACAAACATTCTTATAGCTAGCAGGCTTTTCTTTCCTAAAGACATCTATCTGCATGTACTCGTCCCAGCTGATGAAAGTACACGCGAGATCAGACGTACTGGAGCAACACAGGAAGCAACTTCTCGGTGTCAATAGATGCAACTTGTCTCTTTGTACGTTGTCGCGCCTGTCAGAATTAGTAGGTGTTCATCGCTATCAAAAATCGGGCGTTTTGATGCATAGTAAACAGGGAAAACGAAAAAAAAAAACTTATCCTTGCCTCATCTTCTCTGGATGAACGCTGCAATACGTTTTCACGTACCATAGGTTTATACACGTTGTTGTACTAAAGCTTATCTCTATTTTCTGTATTGTTGTGCTATGTGTTATAATTTTGGTTTATTTTGCTCAGAAATTGTGGTCACTGTCAAGGCTTCTCACTAATTCTACGCGCTGTGTGTGTGTGTGTTTTTTTTGTTTTGTTTTTTACAGAAGTCGCCACAAAGAAATGCTTGGAGAACGGCACATGGTTTTTCAGCCCATCCCAGAACCGGACGTGACGAACTACTCTCGCTGCGGGACGGATCATACATGCATTCGGAGAACATATCTATTTTTGAAGTAAGCATAACGCGGGTATATAAACCGCTTTCTTTCAACAACGTTATCTGCTCCGTACATTCCGGTAAATTATTTACACCGGAAGTTCTTTTTCTGTTGTCAGTATGTGCACGAAGCACACGCAGACAGTAACTTGTCATGGGGTTATGCTTATGATACACTGTAGGCCTGGTCTCGCTCAAAGCACTACACAATGGATGTTTGTTGTAAGCACTTCCCGTCTTACGATGCTATTCCATTAGGCTGGCTGACTTTCAGGATGCACAATACAATTTCATGGCGGCCGTCTGCGTCAGCACCATCGGGACGTACAAGCGCAAAAATAAATTTGGAAAAAATGTTTTCGTCTATGCATCGCTTTTTTTTTCTCAAATGCTCCATTAATCGAGTTTGGCGGCGAGTATCATTTCGTTATTTCGAGTTTGCTCGCACGCGTGGACAGTCCTAAGAAACATCACGCACGTCCTTGACACTTCCTTTCTGGTAGGCGAACCATGCTCTGGTTTGGTGTTTCTTTGTTTTGGGCAGTTTTGTCAACTCCACTCACACGTGAAACGCATTGGCTTCTGCAGTGACTTCGAAATAGCTTTTCCGAGGGAGCGCGTGTGGTAGCTCCACGGAAACAAAAAAAAAGTGTAATAGTACACATTGGTGTATTCGCGATGAAATCAATGTTGCAATCTTCAACGGGATTACGAACAACTAGTACAAGGTCAGCAAACATCTACTGTAGACTTTATTCTGTGAAGATGAAAAAAGAAACGTCGTATACTTGATGTCTATGATTTTGCTGATAATTTTCTACAGCATTCCCTAGCGACTCGAATAGCTCGAAGTCACAAGTTGTTCTCAAATAAATCAATTTTTGAACAGACAAACAATCGACAAGCATTGCCGGGTGACGACAGCCATTTTGCGAAGCTCGTGTTTCCATTTATTCGGGATTGTGCTAAGAGCAATACAGGCTAAATATTAAAATATCGTTCGTCGTAACACAAATGGAAGTAAAGAAAAATAATTCATATGATGTCCTAGAATTTTTAGAAACTATCTACTTTTAAAAATGCACGAGAAACGCTGTGTTTTTTGAAAGTCAGTCAGTTTCACGACGCAATTGCTCATTCTGTGAACATTTTATCTTGTTCATACAAGTGTGGATGGGCCTTTGTGTGAACAATGAGCTTGTGTATATATGTTAGAGCAATAATTTTCAAAGTATTTTTTAGCTGAAAACATAGAAATTGAAGTGTTTTGTCAATAAAATAACCTGCATTTAAAAAAGAACTTTCATTCTTGGTCAAAATTTTCGACTTGTTCTCAAACGACTGTAGAATGATATTCTAAAAACATTTAACGCATTTTATCAGAAAATTATTGCAAAATTTCAAACAACGTGTTTTTATAGCGTTGTCGCTACTGCAGGACGTTCATTTGTTGTTACACATAAATGCAGAAAGGTGGAGAAAACACGTGTACTGTAGTTGAACAGGGCTAAATTTTCGAACGAGTAACGACACAAGAAGACCGGACAAGTGGTGCGCGTTTGCACATGTTTTGTCAATTTCGCTCAGCCCAACTAAATTACAATGCCGTAGCACCTAGAAAAAAATTCAAGGTTCGCCAAGAGACACTACTTTATCAGCGATCTGCCCGTTCCGACCGGCGAGTCAATGCCGCGTCACCTACCAAATTTTTCGCCATCTCCAGGACCATTTTCTGCCATTTCAGTGAGGTCGGTCACATTTACCGCGAAGGCCCATACCGAAAACTTGTGCGGTGTGGTTGCTCCTCTAATGTCCATTATCCCCAAGTTAGTTAGAGTCAGAGGTAAATGAAGAATACGTCTCCCAGAAAAGTGTACTCTTTTCACTGCGTCAATCGCGGTCACCATTTCCACGGTGACCCGCATTCGTTGCTCGATGTTTCGGGGTGACAGTATGGCGACGCTAGCCAAGCCCTCGTCAGAAAATCTGAACGCAGCGGCCTTCAGGAGCAAGGCCGCTGGAACTCAAAGTATGGAAGACCTCTTATCGACGCTTGCACAAAACGTCGAATGCATCAAATCCTCGCTTGAGGATTTAATTCATTCATTTGAGCCAACGCCTGAACACAGTGAACGAGTCTCGCTCGGCATATACCTGTGTTGATGGAAACAGGTGCAGACTACCCAGTGCTTGTTCTCACGGCTGGAGGAAACGTTGTTACAGCACAAAATGAAAAAGCCGTGCGTTAACATTTGTGGTCACCTGCCTCACCCTCCTCGACTGTTCTCGTCTGCTCATCTTCGATATGGACGTCTTCTGAGAGAACAGCGTAATCGTAAATCTCTGCGAGTGAATGGTGATTTTCTCGACGATACGCGCAACAGATATGGACGCCGATAGCTGCTTTAGACCTGCGATGCGTGTTCCTGACGAAAACATGACGCTGCCACAACGACCGGCTACCTTTATAAGTCACTAGTGAAGACCTCCGATATGGGTACGTGGTCGCCAAGAGCAGCACATCACTTTTGCTGCTTAAACCTGGATGCACAGCCTGAAGTCTTTTGCGTGTTTGTGAGGTTCGGTCAAAGATACTTGTCATGAATTTCAACTTTTACAGCTCCACCGCAGCCTATGGAAACCCTGTAGCGGACCTCGCGTAGTCTTTCGCGTCCGATAAAATCAATGATCGCGACAAGCGTCTGTACGACATCGACGGAAATTCCGAGCTTTCGGACGATAAAACGACCACACTTCACAAGATTTCGAAAGAAATTCCTTCACCTCCCCGTCTAGAGCCAGTCGAACGCCCACAAAGTACCAAGTTATTACCGACCTTTTTGTCGCCTCGTGCATCCGACAGCAATCTTACCGTGTTTTTGCTAAAGAACGTAAGGCTGTATACAGACACAAGTAAAGGGCACGCTCGGCGATGGTGTGATTTCATCGTCCAACAGCTCGGGGTCCTCGCCGTTCGTTCTGGTGAAAATTAAAGGCGCGACACTGCTATTCTGCATTGATTATAGGAAACTCGGTAGCGTCACAAAGAAAGTTCACCCGCTTTTACGGGTCGATGATTCTCTAGACAGGTTGCGCCTCGCAAAGCATTTTTTCATCGATCGATTTAAAAAATGGCTGTTGGCAGATAGAGCTTGATGAGCGAGGTCGAGAAAAGACAGCTGCTGTAATTTCAGGTTGGAATTATACATTCAAAGTTCTTCCTTTCGGCCTCTGAACGGCTCCAGCCACTTGCCAGCGTATAATGAATATCGTTTTCGGTGAGTTGAACTTACAAAGCTGCTACGTATACCCCCCCCCCCCCCCCCAAAAAAAAAAAAAAAAACGTAGTTATCTATGGGAACTTCGAACAACATCTGAACTACCTAATAATAATTCTGGATGCCATTTCTTCTGCTGAACTAACGCTGAAACCCCAGAAGTACCATTTTTTCTATGAAGAGCTAAAATTCCTGGAAGATGTGAGTGCGGATGAAGTTTCGCCCGATTAAAAAAAAAACTGTAGCTGTCACCGCCTTTGTTGTTCCGTTTGAGAAAACAGCAGGGTGACGCTTCCTCGGCTTTTGTGATCACTATTGACAATTCATTGCCACCTTCTCGAAGATAGCTGAATCGATCACGCGACTAGGCCGAGATGATGTACTCTTTGCCTGGACAAGCAAGAGGCAGCTTTCACAGAAATACGGCAGCGAATGCAAACAGCCGCTGCTCTTGCTAAGTTTGATGAGGGCGTCATATACTGAAGGGTACGCAGATGCCAACAACATCGGACTTAGCACCTTCCTTGTACAACGACACAGCAGTGTTGAGCATGTCATAGCTTACGACAAGCATACACTCTCTGGAGCCGAGGTCAACTGCTCTACTTCAAACAACGAATGCCACGCAGTCGTCTGGGCAGCGATAAAGTTCCGAGCATACCTGTCCGGCCGTCCCTTCAAAGTGGTGACTGATCACCACTAACTATGCTGGCTAACCAATCTCACATATTCTTCTGACCATTTCGCCTGGAGAAGCGTCCGCTTGCGGGAGTTCGGTGTCACGATCGTCGACAGGTTTGGGCGCGAGCACAAAGATGCCGATGTGCTTTCTCGAGCACGTGAGGGGCATCACTGAAGTTAGAGGATGCCGGTGTCTTTCTCGGAGCACTCAGTGATTATGACTTCATGTCAAGACAGCGAACAGATCACGAATCGCGCCCTGTTATTGATGACTTAGAAAGCCGTAATTCCCACATTCTTCGGCACATTGCTCGCGAGCTGCCATCCTTTTGTCTCAGAAGGGGTGTCCTTTCTGCGCTTGAGGTATACCGACAAAGCCTTCTTCCTCTTCGTCCCTATAGCCGACATGCGTGATGACGTCTTCCTTGCGTGCCATGACAAGCCCACGTCAGGACACTTGGGCTACTAGTGGACTCCTGCCAGTGTGTGTCCCCAGTAATACTTGCCACGACTATTCACTAGCGACGCCGCTACTTGCAATGCTGTTACGAGGACCAGAGTCACGAGATCCCAAACCATAAAACCCGTGGGCCTTCTCCTCCCGATTGCTCCCTCTCGGACATCTTTCGAACATGTGGTAATTGGCCTGCTTGACGTTGGAAACGCTAGTGGCACATTTGCGGTGGCTATAAAAGAAAAACCGCGTGTGAATATGTCACCGCCTGAAGTAAGTCAACATTTCAGCAGTGCAGGTTCTTCAGCGTGGTTGTCGCGCTGTCATTTTGCAAACTCAACACGCGTCTCTCAAAGGTGTGTTCGTGGGCCTTTGTCCTCTTTCGGGCAGGTTCTTTCGTTCCACCTGCAGCATGGAAATTTCCACTCTCGAAGGAAGCAAGGGTACTTACGCAGCACTCTCGTGCTGCTCGTTCCGCTTCTGTCAAATATTGCAAATATAACGACAGGTGATCAACCGGGGCGCTCGCATCATGGCGGCAACGCGGCTGTGATTGGGTACGTTGTGAGCGCGGTGAAATTGAATGCGATATATAGCAGCCACGTGATGATACAACTTTTACTTCTGCGTGCGTGTGTGCATAGTCTGCCGAATAAAGCTGATAGATGAATCGTGACTCTCACTGGCACTTTGTTGTCAGCACTGCTCCTCAACATCGAAAATCACATAATGACAGCGCACTGCTACGTTTATGACGACATCATTGCGTTGTTCTGCTTATCCTGTTGGTTAGGCCAAGAAGTGGCCCAGCCAGAACTTGCGTGTTCTCTTTCAAGTGGCGTTCGTGGAATTGTAACACACGAAAACTATGCAGGCTTGATCACCCCTTCGAAGACGACTGACTATATGCTTGTAAAAGAAAAATAAAACTACGAGAACTGTAGATGTAGGGAACCACATAGTGAGTACCAGCAACCGAAAGAAAAATAGGATGCCCCGGTACTTGGTGCATGCGCAAACAGGAAAATACAAAGTATTCAGAGCATATGCACGGCGTGAATGATGATGAATTGGGAAAAGCGTCCATCTGTCTGTCTGTCTGTCTGTCTGTCTGTCTGTCTGTCTGTCTGTCTGTCTGTCTGTCTGTCTGTCTGTCTGTCTGTCCGTCCGTCCGTCCGTCCGTCCGTCCGTGCGTCCGTCCGTAAACTATACAAAATCGTCCACTATACAAAAATCACTAACGCCATCTAGTGATATTATTTGCAAGGGCATATACACACAACGTCATCGAGTGAGTAAATCTTAAAACTAACTAGAAGTGGCAACATACTGCTATTACTACTACTGCTACTACTACTACTGGTACTACTACTACTACTACTACTACTACTACTACTACTACTACTACTACTACTACTACTACTACTACCACTACTACTACTACTACTACTACAAAGGAGGGAACGACCCACACCCTAAAGAACCTCGCCCCTAATAACACACACACACACACACACACACGCACACACACACGAAAATACTGCACCAAAATCATTCTCGGAGAAGACACAAAAGCACAAGGGCTTCTTTGTATAGTACGGCTTGAGTCGCAGGACAAGCACGGTTTCGGGCCGAATTAAGTTGTCGACGTGAAGACACTATACATTATCCGGAAATACTTCGCAAAATAGGTCACTGACAAATTGGAGAACCTTGTATGGTCAGAAATGACGGCTCAGAAGTTTTTCAGAAACGCCTGGTGGTCGGATTGGAGTTATACTAACACTCGGTCATTGGGGTGCGCGGTGACTCACGTTACGATGGTGAACGTTGTAACATTCTGAAACAGCACCTTGTTCGTGACTGGTGTTTATCGCTATTATTGCACAAAAACCATAGCACCAATCATGCTTCCATCGTGTTGCCTTCGTAAACATGGCGCAAAGGTGGAAATCACCTTGTTTCCTGTGCTGCTTTATTGTACGCAAACGTGATTTATGGCAAAAATCGTCCAGGTTTTCTGCTGTTCGTCCATGTAGATTGACAGAATGTCTCTTATGGAGGCTCTGCGTCGGTCAGTTTGTTTCTGGACAGCAGGTCGTTGTTCATCGGTTATCTATGCCGCTTGGTATGAAAACCCCATCATTTGTGCTGCAAATGGTGTCCCTCTCATCGCGATCACAGACGACGGTGTGCCATGCCGTAGGCCCATGGCTTACATGAAGAACTTCGCAACTTCAGACCCCATGCCACCTCTGTCTCGGCATAACTCGTTTGCACTGTAATATATCTTTCCAATAGATCAGAAAGGGAAGTGCCCTAGTATACCATTTTTTATCTGTGCTGCTATCACGCCCTCCCCACTATCTCCTTGCTATGGCCACCGCATAGCGAGCTCGTAGGAAACTAGTCTTCCAGAGAAGCTCAGGGCATCCTGCATAGCACCATATGTATCATTTCAAAGAGCGTTACCGCTCGCTTTATCGCTGCGTGTGAGCGCTACAACAGTCCCCACAATAGAAAGCTAATACGTAATATATTTCGCGTGTTGTAAAAGAGGTGCGTGTTGAGCGCGACGACCCTTTACGGAACGGGGAACTATATAGTTTGGAGTTGCCGCGGTCGCCCTGACGGCATAAGCGTGCATATCCCAGCCACTACCGCTGACGTGTACTCCGCTTTGCAGAGCTTCTCTCTGTTTTCCAGAGTCTTCCTGTGAAAGTAGCCTCAAGGGATAAAGTGAACTACACTGCAGTTACGGGTGCAATGGCTGCTCGAGCTGTTCGTGCCAAAATCAAGCACGGGAACGGCGCACGTGCTAGCGCTCGCAGCTGTACTGCAGCTGTACGTACACTGCGGCCGGTCGGGTCTGCGCGAGCGGCTCAGTTATGTCGCGACTCCCGGCAACGGGACCTCTTTTTGGCGCGCCACTTATGCAGCACTGGTCTCCCAATAGAGTCAATTTTTTCACTCTATTTTTGATACCGTGAGTATCGGTCGGATTGCAGTTTGAGGCAACGTGTGTTGCCGCTCGTATGCCCGCAATAGTGCTATCGGCGTCGAACGAAACCTCAGCAGTGGTGTAGAGCGCCACCGTCCAGTCATGCGGGATGCGCGCATTTGGGAATGGTGACCACTGGAGTGTGAATACCTGCCGCTATTCGGGTTTTATTCGACGCCGATAGATGCACGCAGTAAGAAAAGTTACGAGTTTTGTGTGATGGAAATTGTGGAACTAATGGCTTCTCTCTCCGCAGCCTCACCTGTCTACCATTAAGCTCATCTCGAAAATTGGCTACAGCGTATCGTTGGCTGGCCTAATCGCTGCGTTCGTGATACTGGCGTCTATCAAGTAAGTCTCCTCTAAGAACCATGTTTTCACTCCACTGCCCGCAAGTGTGTGTTTGATCGGGTAAATGGGAAAAAAGTAGCTAGTAGCTCTGACCGACGAAACGAAAGCTGAGACGGGCATGAAAACGTTTTTGTGTGTGTTTGGACAGCGTATACGCTTCTGAAAATAGCAGCTAATAAGGCTTTCTCAAGTTCGTTAACTCAGACTGACTGTTTTGCATGCGTGGTGCTTTGCATGGCATCACAATTTATAGCAGGAAAGACAATCTTTAGCACATTCATGTAAGCAAAGACGCAGGAAAAAAAGCACGTGCAGCACAGTTATCTATAACAAGGCCATGTAATGTAAGAGAGCAGGAAAAAGTTTTGAAGCTGAGGAGGAGGGAAGAAAGGGAAAGGCTGCCACTGCATTACAAATTAAGGTTTCCTTTCTCGCCATAGACGCCGAGCACGCTGCACGTTTGGAACGCGCTCGCCTATGAACGCTGACGTCGCTGACGGACGTGCCAGTCTCTGCCCCGCACGTCCTACTGCTTTCACGTGGAGTGCAACTGCGCACATTTTACAGCGAGAACAGTTTCGTCTCCGTAAACTAAGTGCGCTATTCTGGACACTGTCTAATTTCTCCATATTGTCAAATTTTGTAATGATGGTGTTTTAAGCCAATCGGAGAGGTCGTAGCAGCTCACTTGGCCAATTGGCATCAATCAATGACGGAATCTGACAACATGGCGGAATTCGACAATGTCCAGAATAGCACCCTAAAGCTCCTTTGCATGTAAATGCGTGCGTTCCTTGCGTTTTCACATCAGACGCAGAGGAAGGGCATTCGGAGAAGTCGATAGACGAGCCGAAGAACGGATTCGCGATACACATCTGCACAACTGCACAGTTACAACTAAATGTCAACGTGTGGGTGGCTTAGGTGCCCTCTAACAAGTGCAGGCATATCTTTTTTTTGCGATCAAACGTAGAGAGTAAATATCAGTATTCGGTTCGATAAAAAAATACAAAAAGAGCATCAATGCCCCATGCTGGATTACAAGGCGCCTGCGAACAATTGGAACACGCTCTCACGCGTTCCCGCGAAAGGTGAAGTCGCAGCTGCTTTGCACTGCACATAAACACTTCGCCTGACGTCGAACGGCCATTCATTCTCCCCGCGTGCGTTTTTCGCGTACATAAAAGGCAAGCCCGTCTAGAAACTCATTCATTTTCATTCTTGGCCAGCCATGGGTAGACCCTGGTAATTAAGGACACCAGAGGAACAGCGTGAATACAGCGCGCTATAAAAGTAACAAGTCCGTCTGCTGAAAATCATCGTGGAAACAATCAACGTCTATACTCGTGGACAACTTTTCTTGGTAAGGAAGGGCAAGCTACGGGGGGCGGAGCTTGTGCACATGTACCACCACGCGAAGTAATCCGGTATCACATGCGTGCCGTACTACTGTGAGAAGTGGTGGATGTGTGCGATCAGTGTATCATATCAACGCAGACGCTGCTTGGCGTTCTGAGTCCGTAAAGGCGCCCCTTTCTCGCGCGTTCAGAAACGCGAAATAGTAACGAATAAATTCGAACAAATATGATTATGTTACCGGTGTGCGCTGTGTTCTTTGTCGGGGAAGTAGATGCCAAAAATGCAAGCAGTATTTTTTTTTTCACTTATCACGTTGGAAAAAAGGAAACATTTGTGGGACTACATTATTTAGCGGAAGGATGCGCGTGATTTGGCTCTGTACATTTCACTGCAATCACCAAGAAAAGTTGTCCTCTGGTATAGACCTTTTCACTCAAGGCTACCTGGATGCCGCAATAGTACTCTCTTGGCTCTTGTTAGTGCGCGTGGCCCCACCCAAAAATGCACTGCCGAGGCTGTGACGTCGGCTTTTGTACTCGCGTGCAACAGCCCAGAATGGAGAAAATCCTCCTCTTCGTAAAAAAGGTCCATAGCACAGCTACCAGAAAGTTATAACCACCACTATTCCTCTATACTAATAATAAAAGATAGCTCGACCACCATCACAAATCGACCACCTCCACACACAGACACATCGTAGTGTTGCATATAGCCTCGCTAGGCAGTCACGTGCGCAGAGTGGCATGGCACCCAATTTTCTTGAACAGGAAACGGGTTAATGCCAAGGTCCACCAAGACTTCAGTGATGTATTTCTGTCACGAATATGACAATCATAAAATGGACGCCAACGGATGAGAATAAAAAAACGGGAAGAAAGAGTTTCACTGCCAGTGATCGAATATTTACGACATCCCGATCCACAATGATAAGCATCCTTCACTCTACCAACTAATGTATACAGAAGCACACGCCCGACACTATATACACAAATTTGTCTTTCACAAATTTCTCTCGCAGGATGCTCTCTGTTGGTAGGCCTAGGCAAGATGGGACGGTGCCACTGTCTGTGATGGGCGCAGTGAAATAATGCGTCATAGTACTAATATTATGGAACGATTCACCGTTGATGCAGTAAAAGCATAGCCTCAGCGATCGCGCGCTATCTCAGAGGTTTCTTTTAGTTCATTTCTCTCATTAGTTCACGAACATACGCGTTGAGAAAGATTTGAAAAAAATACATGAAACGAAGATGATCATGTGCGGGCCGGGTCCCTAGTGAAGCATGCCTGTCCTGCTCCTTCGGAATAAAATATTATAGTTCAGCGCTCAGCCTTCTGTTTACTTCTCTTTTTTTGTCGCTGTCTGTGTAAGTTTTATTCTAACATGCCATACCAACTGGCCTACCAATCCATCGTCGAGAAGATACAAAAAAGTGGTCTTTCTGTTGGTTTCTCAGCGACTAAATGTCGCTTTAGCTTCTTTTTGCACCGAAAAAGTTAAGAACCTTTTAAGTGACTGTTGCTGTGTTTATTTATAAACAAAATGAATGTATTGAGAATAAATTAAGAAAAGGCCTAAGCAATGTGTTCTGCCGGAATCCCATATAATGCGGACAAGTTTGCATTGGATGAACCAGAATTTTTGTAAATGAAACAAAAAAGGCATATTGTGGTCCAGATAAGAGAAAGTTGGCTCGCTGCCCTCTGGGCCACGTGTGAGTGAACCCAGAAATATCCTTACTGTTCTGATGTAAGTAAACAGTTGGGTAATGGTAAACGAGATGTACTCTGTGCAGGAAAGACCATTTCTGACGAAAAGGCATGTATGGCATCTGTATCTGTAGTAAAGATATTTCGTACCTGCGGGGATTTAGATAAGGCATGTAGATTGTGGTGTACACATGGCTCATCCACTCTCACATGACATGACTTTGCATATAAAGCGTGACGTTATAAAATTAAATTCACTGAACGTTGAGCGCCCTCTGTCCCCTCAGCTCATTTTTTTTTTGCTGCAAGTTGAAACAAATATATCTTTTTCAGAGCAATTGAAGTTCGGATTAATGTATGGCTGCTTATACTCGATGAAACTTCAAGAAACACTAAAGAGCAAAACTATTTTTTAACATTCCCGAAAACACCGCTTTTACCGCAGCTCGACGCTTTTAGTGAGCAAGAAAACGCGCCAGAAAAAAATGCAGATGGAGACGCCACCTTCAGATTCCCTCAACAAACCTCGTGACATCATAAATTTTGACAGCGTCTAATGGGTCCCACGTAGCTTCTCATCAATAAAACTGAATTACATTGTCATCTGTAAGTGCGATAGACCTATCACACGAAGCTTCAGAAAAAAATCATTCAGCCAATGTTACGAAAATACCATAAATACATAATGAAATATCCTACGTCACGCGTGAAGTTTCCGGCGCGAAATTTAAAAATGAAACATGAACATTAATTTTCTCCACTAATAATCAACTTATAATTGCGAAACATGTGGCATTAGATTTCTTAGGGTGCAGTTTGTCGATCTAAACCGAGTCATTATTGTGTCTTTTTAACGAGACGGATACTGCAACAAGCGCTTTGAAAACTTTTTCTCCAACCTTCCAGGCGGCTGCGCTGCCCACGTAACAGCCTGCACATGCATCTATTCGTGTCCTTCATCCTGCGGGCGCTCGCTTTCCTCCTCAAGGACGCACTGTTCATTGAGGGCGTCGGACTGACTGGAAACGTCGACTTCACCAAAGAGGTGAGGAAAAACTTTATCAGACTTATGCGGTGCACATTTCCGTGACATGTACGGCTGTTTTAAGACTCATTTGGTGCACATTTTCGTGACATGTATGGCTATTTTAAGACTTATGTGGCGCACATTCCCATGACATGTACGGCTATTTTAAGACTTATCTGGCGCACATTCCCATGACATGTACGGCTGTTTAAGACATCTGGTTCACATTCCTGTGACATGTACGACTGTTTTAAGACTTCCCTTGTCATGTACGGCTGTTTTAAGACTTATCCGGTGCATAATCCCGTGGCATGTGCGGCTGTTTTAAGGCTTATCCAGTGCACATTCTCGTGACATGTAGGGCTGTTTTAGGACTTATTCGGTGCGCCTTCCCGGACATGTAAGGCCGTTTTTGGACTTATCCGGTGCACATTCTTGTGACACGTACGGCTGTTTTAGCACTTATCCAGTGCCCATTCCCGTGACATGTACGGTTGTTTTAAGACTTATCTGGTGCATCTTCTCGTGACATATACAACTGCTTTAGGAGTTATCTGGTGCACATTTCCGTGACATGCACAACTGTTTTAAGACTTATCCGGTGCACATTCCCGTGACATGTACGGATTTTTTAAGACTTATTCAGTGCACACTTCTGTGACATGTACGGCTGTTTTAGGAGTTATCCGGTGCAAATTCCCGTGACATGCACGACTTTAAGACCTATCTGGTCACATTCTCGTAACATGTACGGCTGTTTTAATGTGTCACCCTCTGTAATTCGACATCGAAGGCCTGCTGTCAAAACAGCTTACCTGTGATGGATCCACGGTTGTAATACCAAAAGGACAGAGTGTTCTTATTACGACATGAATTACGTGGACATGCCATGCGTATTTTGTTTGTGGCACAAGCTTCGTCAGGCATTATTGGCCATCTCCCATGACCACCCTGGCTTGAGCCGTTTCGACGTTAAACTGTGTCATAAATTAGAGTTATGGCATTTCATTATATAAATCATTGTACATGACGATCACATCTAAAAGAACCCGTCAAACAGGACTCGTGGTATCTAATGGATCATATCTTAACCACGCACCTATTTGACTTGGACGGAATACACTGATAATTCAAACCAATGCGTAACACTCTGGCCGAAGCACCCGACGTGGTGGTCTAGTAAAAAGAACGAAAAGACGCGGTGGTTTAGTGGATATGGCACTCAACTGCTGACACGCAGGTCACACGATCGAATCCCGGCTGCAGTAGCCACATTTTCGGAGGAGGCGAAAGTGCTCGAGGCCCCTGTTCTTTGATTTAAATGCATGTCAAGAAATTCTGTATGGCAAAAATTTCTGGAAGATTCTACTACAGCGTCTCTCATATTTTGCGTCTTTTTTTGTTTATTTTTTTAAAATAGAACCACTATAAATATTATACACGAGGTACGGAGCAAGAAGTTCGCACACAGCACTGTGTATGTTGCTTCCTGTAGTATTATATTTATTGATAATTATGTAATTATCATTCTGACTAGCACTGTTTGGGTCATTATGCAAATAATACAGGCATAACAAGAAATAAGAGACTTCGTAAACAGATGCAAGGAAGCGTCATCTCCTTAATTCTTAACACTAAGGCAGACTTTACCTGCAAAGACCTCTGTATAGACCATCATTTCTCAACTACTCTCACCGACTTTATTAAGAGCGACAGCCAAAATGTCCGGCGTCATCTAAAAGTACAAAAAATTTACACCGCGAGGTAAGTACCTTGCCCAAGCCTTCCTTACAACATTCATCCATATCACCTGAATCACCTTAATTTGTCATGTGGCCTTTTACTGCGAGAGTCGTAAATAGATCAGAACTATATAGTCGTTTTGGCAACGTATTTTTCTGACTCCACCTTCGCCCTTGCCGCTGTCGGTAACCACTCTCGTGCCGGAATAAGAAAACACAAAATACAAAAACTTCAGAACACAATGCGACTTGAACCCAGGCACCTTGAGTGTCAGTCCAATACTCAACCACTCAGTCACGCCGGTGCTTGAATTCCTGTTGCAAGCTCACCCTAAGGGCAGGTTTTATGTCGGAAAAATAATCGCGGTATTATGACTAATAAAGACTTTTGAACAGCAAATGGACAACCAGGCGTCACACAATGCAAGTTTTCATAACAAGTGGGTCGTCGAAAGCACCAACCTATTACAAAATACTCTGGCATAATTATTCATCGTTGTCAACCGCAGCTTCGAAAATTGCACTAAACTCCTTGCAAGTGTCTATCGGGTACCACTCTTCTCCTAAGAATGACAACGAATGGCATAGTGAATGCCATTCTTCCACGTTGTCACCGGTATTTCTGTTGTGCTGTAGAAAGATTCTTATTCGCATGAAGGAGGTTTTGATTGCAAATCTCTCAAGCATTAAAATTTAATTCCTTCAAACTATTTTATAATTCATTAGACTTACAAGTAATATGTGATCCCGTCTATATATTTACTCGTTTCTTGGTCAATCCCCCCGAGTGGGTGTGAGCCATGTATTTAAGTGATCATCATCATCATCACACTATTGTCATCATCATCACAGACGTCTTCCTATATAGTGCACAAAAATTGTGATCATTTATGGCGTAGTGGGTGCCCTGCAAGTGTGCTTGAAGCAGTTACCGAAAGAGTAGAAAGGTCGCTCTTACAGAGCTTTTGCTGTGACTGTTCTGTACGTTCGGCGTTGGCCTGGTGGTTTTTGTGCCTAAATATAGCTTTTGGACGCCCGCGTGGCAGGCAAGCGCTCTGCCTGTTTGCACTCGTCCTGCGAGAAATTATGGCCGGGCCAGTGGGAGACCTGACGCGCCTTGGGTTTCTCTATAGTGAAGCAATGGCGTGATTTTTCCCCGCCCTCTTCTCGATTAGCCCCGGCAACGCGCTTTCACTAGCAATGGTGCGTTGCTGGAGGAAATTGCGGAGGCCACATGCAAGCTCGCTATCAGCACTCGCTGGTGTGATGAGGCAGTACGTTACTTTTCCGATTCCAAATAGCGGCATCGCTTCCCGCCAACCAAGGCCATCGTAAAAAAGAGAATGTGTGAGAGATATAAGGCGCGCTAAAGAAGCTACGCGCACGCGCGTTGGTAGCGCCATGCTTAAAGCAAAGAGAGGTAGTGGGTTAGACTGTGAGGTCATTGAAATCGGTGAAACATTTTCTTCTAGTTTTTTTGGTATCTGTTCTTGTGTGTTTTTCACCAAAGTCACGTGTGCTAAGGAAATGATGTCAGTGAAGTGTCTTGGTGGATCCCGGCATAAAACATTTTTGTGGCAAAATGAATATCGGCGCAAAACACTTTCGGGGTGAAATAAATATCGGAGGCGCTACAATGCAATTGAAGTTAGGTATTGGTGATTATACAATGTTCTTGATGTTGAAACTCGCCAAACATCTCCTAGGATTAAAGAGTGATAGATTCTAGAAGCTCTAGAACAATTTCAAGAGTACTCACGGAATGGTCTCACTATTGCTTTGTATTGTCTCATGAAGCGAGTGCAGCACATCTTTTTAGAGGACGCCAGTACGAGTGGAGTTGCGGGGGTTTGTCGCACGTGGTTCTCCCCTTCTTTTTCGCTTACATGGGTAAGGGGTCGGATGGCAAGAGACAAAAACTGCATCCATACATCAGTGCACCTCATGACCTTCAGCCCTATCTTTTTCTTTTCTTTTTAACGTCGAGGTTCCTTTCAGTGTGACAAGTGGGCTGGTTTAGTCATATATTCTATGTATTTCTAGCACAAGAGAGTGCAGCACGGGGACGTCGCATTGAAGAAAAACTTTTTATCAAAAGACCTCAGTAAAGGCCCGTACGTTTTGTAAGCGCGAAAAACACGTACGTAAGACGAGCTAAGGGCACTGGACAAGCGCTACTTTCGATTAAAATTTTAATAGAAGGAAACACCAAATATATAGGTGTAGTCACCAGAAATAAAAAGCATGAAAACTAGACAAAATAAACAGAACAATCGAATAAAACGTCATACTGCCACTATATGAAGAGTTCATTCACACCAACACGTGTCCAGAGCGTATGCGCCGACAACGGTCTAAGTGAAGACCTTGTTAGACATCCCGCCATTACCGTCTGCAAAAGTGCCAAGGAGTGCATTATACGCGACTGCCTCATGAGTACCCTCCAAAAAGTGAAGTTCGTTACTTGCCAGGGCAATCTACGGCGCACTAAGCACAATTAAATTGTTCCTCTTCACCTCAGTGGCCTCGGCAATTAATGTAGAGTCAATGTATGAGTTCTGATATAACACCACGTTGTTATCTAGAGATGGTTCGCACCCAGATTCTCGACCTCATTACGATACTTGCTTGGACGGACATCAATACAGCGTTCCGTCTGCCCGACATGAACTAGGCTACAGGAAAAGGTGCATACTAAGGTGCGTAAATAAGCAGATGGGCATCTGTGCACTGCACCGTCGAGAATGTGGGTGCGAACCATTTCTAGATAACAGCGTGGCGTTTTATCGGTACTCAGCCATCGTCTCTGGATTAATTTTTGAGGCCGCTGAGATAACGAGGGATGATTTAATTGTGGTTAGCACTCCTTCGATTGTCTTGACAAGCAAGCAACTCTAACCCCCGTATTCTAGAACATCCCTTTACTCGACGCTTCACCTTCACTTGAGAAAGCCGATGGGAGCGCCGTCTCTAGGCACGGCAAGTCACTGCATATCAGTAATAATCTGCAGCGATTCTTGAGTAGCGTAGTGTCATTTTTAGTCGAGCGGTGGCGCAGCGCTCAGCTCTGTCAAGTGAAGGGTGGAAATCGAGTTGAGGAGTGATTGTGGATACCGGGGTAACACCACCTAAAAAAACTTTGTGGCAGTGGGTGTTTCGCTTGGTTCGCGACGCCTGTCGTGCACAGAGTCTATACTTAATAAGATTTTGTAGTTGGGTGAGTTCTTGACTACATAGCATGTCGGTTTTCGCGCTAAGGAAGACAAACGCATGAGAGAAGACAGTATACGAGTAGCACTCGAAGTGGTACGAACTGGAGTAGCACTCGAGCGCTGCTTTGTGACAATACGCAACGAATTCTACATTGCTACAACTACGGATTGCCAAACACTTAACAAAGTTGACGTTGCCCGAACATGAAACTGCGCTCAGAATCGTCGGTGAAGTTTAGGCTCACATATTCGTAGGCGCCTCAACTCATCACCATAATCTGACTGCAGGGCCGTTGGATATGTCGATTGTAGCTCTCGATGTGACCACTTGTGCTGGCGCTGATACCATGTGCTTGCGTGCAGAACGTGGACTGTAAGGTGTTCACCAGCTTCTGGCATTACGTGCTCATGGCCAACTACTGCTGGATTCTCATGGAGGGCCTCTATCTGCACAGCCTTGTGTTTCTCGCCTTCTTCACGGACAGCTCCAGCATACTGCGCTACGTAGCCCTCGGATGGGGTGCGTGCCAAGTTTTTCTCTAGCTATCTTATTTTTATTTATTGAGTGACTGCTACTTTACGTAAGTATTTATATTTCATTTACACGAATCCTGTGCTTCTATACTTCAGGTCTTCCAGTCCTGTTCATTGTTCCTTGGGTTGTTGTGAGAGCGACACTGGATGACACTCTGTGAGTAATGTTCTGAATTGTTCCATGCCCTAGCATCATTCTGAAATGTGTGTCACATCACCATTTTTTATGCTCAAGAAGGATTGCTTTTATGCAGTTTGGTTCAAGATTAATGCTAGGCAACCTATCTCATACAGTCACACAGACTTATTCACGTAGCGCAATAACTTGACGAAAGACAAGGGGAGGAATGAATACGAAAGCTAAACTTTAAGATTGTTCTCTGAAGCAAATAAATTTCTTCGTCACGTGTGCAACAAACGTCATCAATCATATACATCTGTCTACTGATGTTTGGAATCTATATCATTGTTTGACGTCGATACACCCACGTAGACAACTATAGTCTAAACGTGGCTCCATCCACGCTGGTGAAATCATGATCACAGTTAAACATGAAGACTATTCCGTGAAGGTGAACCACCATCGTTATTTACCATTTGAGGTAGCTGAAGTAGTTAACATACACTTGGACACAGCACATCGCGAATGATGGTAAAGGTGACATCTACAAGCAAATAATAAAACCCTTTACTCGATATCCACTGATTCAAAGTGTCGTCACTAGACGGCAGGAGCACCTGTGTGTGTGTGTGTGTGTGTGTGCTCCCCAGTAATAAGGTACTTACGCCTGTGCTCGAGCATATGCCACGCAGGGCCTCAAGAACGCGACAGGCAGAGTTCCTAGCTTGAAGGAGGGAAATCGAGCGTTCGGCTTCGCGCTGGCATGTCTCTCTACCAAAGCTCTTACTGCACAACATTCGATTGTAGACATCTTTGACGTTCTGTGCCGGTTAATGGAATGAAAAAACTTTATTTCAGTCCTGCAGGACGCACTTAGCGCGTAGCGAGCGTCTCCCACGTAGGGACCGACAGGGAGTACCTGGCGGCCGCTTTGTGGGCCTGCTGGACGGCCCATTGCTGGTCGGCGAGAAGTGAGCTCCTGAGGGACCTCTCCCACTTGCTTGAAGTAGAGTCGGGAGGAGTTGTTCCACACTCCCAGAGCATGTGTGCGAGTGTCGCTGTGTGTCCACATGATGGGCATGTGTCGCTGGGGTATGCATCGGGATAATAAACGTGAAGCGTCGCAAGGTTTGGGTACGTGTGTGTCTGTAATAGGCGTAGGGTTAATGCCTGCGGTCGGTTAAGTTTCGGATGTGGGGGTGTAAAAATGCGGCGTTCCAAGTAAAAGTGCTTTGTGATTTCATTGTACGTAATTGGTGCATCCCGATTGGTATCTAACCCAGCAAGATGAGGTTGCCCTGTGGCAGTGCGGTCAGTAAGTGCGCGCGCCGCATCATGGGCGATCTCGTTGAGGTTGGATAGGGCACCCGGCACCTGGCCGAGATGGGCGGGGAACCAGATGACAGTGTGGTGCTTCAGGGCAATCGGGTCCGCATTGCGCAGGATACGTAACGCCTGGTCGGAGATGACTCCGCGTTCGAAGGCTTTGATGGCCGGCCTGGAGTCACTGTAGATGAATTCCCGTTTGCTGTCGAGCATAGCTATAGCTATAGCTACTTGTTCCGCTACTTCGGGTTTTCGGGTGAGGATTGTGGCTGAGTTAAGAGTCTGCTGCGCGGATGATACCGCGACCGCGACGAAGGCTTGGTTGTTGCGGTAGGCAGCGGCGTCCATGAACGAGACGTTGTCCGCTTCCGTGTCTATGCGCTTCAGAATTGCGGTCGCCCGCGCAAGGCGCCTGCCTCTGTTGTATTCGGGGTGTACATTTCGTGGTATGGCAGCGATCGTGATAAGATCGCGGATTTCACGGGGAATTAGAGTCAACTCTGGGGGGTCCCTGGCCCTCGAGGAGAAGAAGCCGAGCTCGCGCAGAATATGGCGGCCCGCCTTGGTGGTAGTGAGTCGGGTCAATTGCACACGTTCCTGAGCTTCGGCGATCTCTTCTAGCGTGTTATGTACGCCAAGCCCGGGGAGATTGTACGTTGGAGTGGTGATAGGGAGGCCAAGGGCTCGTTTGACCACCTTGCGAATAAGCGCATTGAGTTGATCGCGCTCAGCACGCAGCCACTTGTGGATAGCGGCAACGTAGGTAAAATGGCACAAAACAAACGCGTGTACGAGACGCAGCAGGTTGTCTTCTTTGAGACCATGGTGCCTGTTGGCTACTCTACGAACGAGTCGTATGGCATTCTCAGTCTTAGTCCTGAGCTTGTGCACTGTTTGGGTGTTGGTTCCGCGGGACTCGATGATCATGCCGAGGACCTTGATGGTGTCTACCCTGGGTATAGTACGACCATCTCTGGTGTGGAGGGTGATATTGCGTTCTGCCGGAGGTTTCCACCCTTTGGGCTTGGCACCCCGGCGTTTGGGCAAATATATCAACAGCTCCGACTTCGCAGGTGAGCACCTGAGACCGGTGTGGTCGAGGTAAGACTCGGTGGTGTCGATAGCCTCTTGCAGGGCGGACTCAATGAAGCCATCCGACCCTGTGGAGCACCATATGGTTACATCATCCGCATAGATAGTGTGATTTAGCCCGTCTATTTTTGAAAGTCGTTCGGAAAGCCCGATCATCACGAGGTTGAAGAGCGTGGGTGAGAGGACGGATCCCTGAGGAGTGCCCCGCTGCCCGAGCTCCACTTCTTCCGACACTAGGTCTCCTACGCGGAGGACGGCTCTGCGTCGAGTGAGAAAAGAGCGGATAAAGTAGTAAAATCGATGACCTAGGCCGAGGCCTGCGATCGCTTTCAAGATTGACGAGTGCGTTATTGTATCAAAGGCCTTTTCTAAATCGAGACCGAGTATTGCACGAGTGTCCCGAGTGTTCCCGCCATCCAGAATTTGATGCTTTAGGAGTAACATGGCGTCTTGTGTGGATAACCCTGGTCGGAAGCCAATCACGTGGTGCGGGATGTAGTCGTTATCTTCGAGGTATCGACCAACCCTGTTGAGGACGACGTGCTCAGCCACTTTGCCCACACACGACGTGAGAGATATGGGGCGTAGGTTATCTAGGCTCGGCGCCTATCCCGGTTTGGGTATGAGAACCGTGTGAGCTAGTTTCCAAGCATCGGGTATCTCACCCTTTTTCCATATCTCGTTGATAGCGTCAGTGAGGTAAGTGACGGAGGAATCGTCCAGGTTGCGTAGGAGCTTGTTGGTGATGCCATCGGGGCCAGGGGCTGAGCGGCCATTGAGCTCATGGAGAGCTCGGCGCACATCTTCAATAGAGAAGTCGGCGTCTAAGTTGGTGTTGTCGCTGCCAGAGTAATCAGGGTGAGGGGTCACAGGGCCCGTGGGAAGCGGGAGATATTTTTCCACGAGGCTCTTGACAACATTTTCCGGTGACACTGTCCGTTTAGCCTGATGAAGTATCTCCACGATCGAATGACGCTGATTTGTGCGGGTGTTGGTTTCATTGAGGAGGTGTTTGAGTAAGTTCCACGTTTTGCCATTTCGGACCTGACCATCAATCGAATTACAAATTTCGTCCCACTGCTGTTTTGAAAGGATGCGGCAGTGATCCATCATGGTCTTGTTCAGCTGAGATATGCGTTTGCGTAACCTCCGATTAAGGCGCTGGCCCTTCCACTGGGCCAATAGAGACTGTTTGGCCTCTAGTAGGTGGGCGAGACGACTGTCCATCTTTTCGGTTGGAAGGTCTGTGCTGATAGTTTTCGTTGCCTTTTTTACATCAGCTTTCAGCTGGGCCGTCCACGTCTCGAGGCTCGGTGGGGTATCAGGAGGAGGTCGTTCTGCGCGGGTCTTACGAAGGAGGTCCCAGTCAACCCACGTGTACGACTTGGTCTTCCTGCTTACTGTGGGGAGGTGTACAGCCAATATGAAGTGGTCGCTACCGAGATCTACCGCGAGGTTGGACCAGCGGGCGTCGGAGATATTCTTGACGAAGCATAGATCCGGCGTAGTATCTCTTTGCGTGGACGTACCAGTGCGAGTGGGGAAGGCCTTGTCCGTAATCAGAATAAGGCCCATGTCATTCGCATTTTTCCAAAGCTCGTTACTTTTGGGTGTGTCGTACGTGTAGCCCCAGGCGCTATGCGCAGCGTTAAAATCGCCTGCAATCACTAGCGGGTTAGGCCCCGCGAGCCGGACAGCTTTCTGGAACAAGCGTGTGAATCTTTGTCTATGGTGGCTGGGGCTACTGTATACATTGAGCATGTATACGCTTTGTTGTGATACGTTGCCAGGGAGAATTTCGACCATAACGTGCTCAATTTCGGGCACATTGAGACTGTGCGCTGTGCAGGTAATCTTGTTAGCGACCAGGGTGGCGATACCGCGTCTTCCCGAGGGGCCGGGCAACCACTGGTATCTGGAAAACGTGGTGGTTGGTACTAAAGTCTCTTGTAATAGCATGATGCGAGGTTTGGCTTCGTGGCTATGGAGGTATTGCTGCAGGAAAGCTTTCTTGTGGGTGAAGCTCCTGCAGTTCCATTGCCAGATTCGCAACTCGTCAATTGGCCTGGCCATCTTGAAGCATTTAGGAGTTGGCCTCAGCACCCGGCGGGTGCATAAGGGCCGCGTGATGCGGTGGACTGGGCACGACTGTACGTTGCGACAACGGCTTATCCGCGGCAACGGCAGGGGCGACGACGTGATCAAGATATTGCTCCACTTGGCCCAAACGATTACCGTGTACCGCGAGAGTAGACTGCACGAGAGCCATGCTTTCGCCAAGAAAGCGAAGGCTTTCCTTAATCGCCGATAGCGTGCTCTTAATGTCGTCTAACTCTGCCTTTAAAGCTGGCTGGTCGTGGGCGACCGCGCGTTTCTTGGGTGCGCTCTCGCCGTCGTCGCTACCGGCGCCTACCGGTTGCGGCTGCAACGGAGTGTCTGCGTTGTCGTCGTTGTCGGTTGTGGGCATAGCAGCGCGTGCGTTTCTGTCAGTTTTTAGTTCGGCAATTGCGACTGTGAGTTTACGTATTGTTTCTTTCATCATCGCATTTTCGTGCTTTAAGATCGCTATCTCAGATGTGTTGTGTGTATCATGCTCTGGGAGTGAACCCGACCCTACCTGTGATGTAGTGTTTCCTTTTCTCCGGACGGCGTCCGCCCAAGTGAGAGGTCCCCGCTTATTCTTGTTGGCGATGGTGGTGCCGATGGGCTAGGCGATCGTTGACGCGAGACCACGGTGAGACTGGGGTGAGACCTGGAACCAGCATGAGGCCCGGAACCAGAGTGGGAGCCGGAGCGTGACCCGGGCCGGGAACCTGAGCGGGAACCGTGACGTGAACCAGAACGAGACCTGGAGTAGCCTCGCGATATAGATCTGGTTAGGGTCCCACTTCGCGTGCCGCGGGAGTGGGTCCGAGGGTGGCTCCGGGACCTCGATACACTTACGGTGCGGTTCCTGGGACGACTCCGGGATCGGGACCGGGATCGGCTGCCATCGGATCGACCATCTGTAGAAAGCTTCGAGGCCTGGTCGTCGTCAGCGGTTGCGTAGAACTCGTTCATTGCTTCGTAACTGTTGTGTCGCGTCGAGTGTGCTCGCTCCCATCGTCGTCGGCGCACCACGTATGGAATGTGGTAGCATTCTTTACATTCCCTGTCGGCAGTGAGGTGGGCTCCTCCGCAAAGCTTGCATGTTGGTGTGCAGCGGTGTTCTTTTTCGGGGTTCGGCACGCTGCAGCCTCTGCAGATAACGTCTCCAGGGTTCGGGCACACGTCCGCTCGATGGCCGAGCCGACCGCAGGCGTAGCAAATATCTATCTGTCTACGGTATAGTGTACGTTGAAGTAGCACCGATCCGTATCGCACAAAATTGGGCACACGATGTCCATCGAAGGCCACGATCACTGCAGTGGTACTTCCGATGCGCTTGGCAGCCAAGGCTAGTGGATTGCGGTCGTTGACAATCTTCGCATTAATGTCGTGCCGCTTAGTGCAGCAGTTTTATTAGACGGGGCTGTCGCACCCGAAGCAGTGGGTGGCAAATAAAAACCGTTGGTGCATGTGGAAGCTGGACCGTTCTGGCGATGAGGTGTCACACGCTAACATGACGCGAACGGGAAGTGCGCACAGCGCCGTCACCAAACCGAATCACCGCAAACGGCGCATTGAACCGACTGTGCATTTCCCACAACGATGCACCCACTGCCCCAAAACCATTCGTTGCGCTTGTAGCGGCGATGGAAGAGAGACGTGAGACGGCGTCGAAGGCGGCCGACGGGGCCGTGCTGATCTCACCACTTTATTCCACGCCTGAAGAGGAGCCGCGGTGGCTGTCCACGTCCGGCGCGCCAGGTGCGTGAGCTCGTTCTAATCCTCGCGCAGCTCGAGCTAGCCTCAGCTGCGCGAGAGGCGCGGCGCGGTGATTGAGAAATGATGATGGTGATGATGGCACTACAGGGCTCCCCCCCCCCCCTAGCGCTTTGTGCGATTTGAAGGCATATGAAAAAAAAGAAAGATAGTGACAAAAGCTATATACATGAACGACAATCCATAAAGGGTTGATTTGGAAAGTCCAGGTTGTCGGCAGCAGGAACGACTTCAAGAACCTCGTCGGATCTGTGACCGGGTGGGAGACTCACTGCGCTAGTGGCCGGACCCAAGGTGGAGTGAGACGTTGTCGGGGAAGTTAGGTTGCGGTCAGATGAGAGCTTCGGGCCGGAGGGTCCAGCACGCTGCGACGCAGGTAAAACCTGAAAGTCGCGGGTAAACGGCAGCGGGTGGTAGGTGAGGCCATAGCTGGCAAGCACCGCAGAGCAGAGGTCATCGTAAGGCTGCTGGCTGGAGGTTGAAGTGCCAGAGAGATGACGCAACTCTACCGGAAGGGCGTCTTGAAGAATGGCGTGCATCAGCGGCTGGTCCGTGACGCCATTCAGCGCAAGAACGGCATCGAGCTGCATGAACCATACCTTGGGTAGGTCGATTGGAACGGCGGCACTGGCGGGCAGAGTTGCGGGAACATGGCAGCGGGCCGTTCGGCGAAGGGCGTGTTCTCCGGGTCACCAATGTAGCGGCGATGGAAGAGAGACGTGAGACGGCGTCGAAGGCGGCCGACGGGGCCGTGCTGATCTCACCACTTTATTCCACGCCTGAAGAGGAGCCGCGGTGGCTGTCCACGTCCGACGCGCCAGGTGCGTGAGCTCGTTCTAATCCTCGCGCAGCTCGAGCTAGCCTCAGCTGCGCGAGAGGCGCGGCGCGGTGATTGAGAAATGATGATGGTGATGATGGCACTACACGCTAAAACTACCGAAGCGCTCCTTGTTGGCGCTCGTCAAAGCCATGTACGGAGGGAGTCTGGCGAATGGGCGGGGCAGTGACGTTGCGTCACGGCGATAACGCCAGCAACGTCATCATCGCGCCATGTTTTGCACCACCTGCGTGGTCGCTGTACAGCCGAGCTTATTTGCGCGCTATTTAAGCTTGGAACTATAGCATCACTCAACAAAATGTGAAGGTAAAGATGTGCAGAAACATTGTAGTACAGTTTTAATAAATAGTACGAACATGATCGCATGTACGATAACATTCAAACCACAAAACTACTGACTTTTAAAGTTATGTACGAGGATTCCCAGCTGAAACATGCTGCTGACGCCTCACGACTTCTCGCATCTGGAAAGATTATGCCACACTCTCATCCGAAGCTTTCTATGTTGCTACGCAAAAAATTCTACACAGAAAGAGACGAGACAATCGCAGGTCTTTCTGTGCAGACTTTCTTCGTGTTCGCGTGTATTGTGGCAGCATTGAAATAGTATCAATCAGCCTAGCTAAAACCGAAATGCACTAAGGAGTTATGAGTTGACTGTCATCCGCATTTATAGGCGTTCGCATGGTTCTCTATTGTAGAAAAGGGTCTCATCACAGCGCGGGTCTCATTACAGCGTGTCACTATTCACGTGACATCTTCCCATTAAAATCACGTAACGTGCTCACGTGGCGTAAAAATACGTACTATGGCGATGTGGCATGTTCTTGCTGAAATCACGTAGCAATATACACGCGTCCCATGTGTAAATTACGGAATGAGTTCAAAAGGACAGGTAGTTTATGAGATACTTTCTTCATAGAATAACTTGGCCGCCCACTGACCACCATCCTCTGTTCGTATGAATGTCTGTCTTTTGCTAGATTAGATAGTTCATGGAAAAACGTCGTTTTAGTCGTTCAAGCGCTAAACTTAACATGCAATATTTAATGCTAAACACACTGATTAAACTTGCTTTCAAAAATGAGTAGGAGGTATAGGAACTATACGGTACATTATAGAACGTTCCTGCAAACTTTCAAGATTTATATATTTTGTCGCACTCTATACCAAAAAAAATAATATTATAGGTATGAAAAAGGGGTGTCTTGTAAACAAAAAAGCTTCACTTTGAAAGGTAGTATAGCTATGTCACGCACCGTTATACCTACCGCACGAGATAACTTGCCTAGAAGCGACCGGATGCGTGCATCCCAAATAATGTTTTGTGTAAATGTTACTCCTAATATTTTCACGCTGGTTAACATTTCCATTCTTTCAAGTGCATAAAAATGGTGATGTGATTCCAATATCTCTGTTTAGATTTTGGGCTTGAAATTCCATTGTTGGTCTTTTTTTATTCATTGGAAGAATAATTGATGGTGACCATGCATTCTTGAAGAGCTTTTTGAGAGCATCGTTGGCTTTGGTCTAAAACACTCAAGGCATTTAGGTTCACAGGTATGGGCATCGCACAATGCAAGTTATTAAACTGGTGATCCGTTTAAACCCTTAAGCCCACTACGAAAAGCCCAGCCATAATTCTTCGTCATGATCGGGCACTGCATCAGCAAAGTACACGTATTGACTTTTAGATGCGTAGCGGGTGCCTTGCTTCTCCGCAATATAACGAATAATGTCGCAGTGGGTGTTTCCCTTCTTCGAAAGGATTATGATTATTTATGAGAAAGTGGGTGTCAACGCAGGTGTACTTGTAGTAGTTGGCACAAGAGCGTTTAAAGAAGGCTCTAGAGAGGTGCTCTTCCAAATTTCGCTGTGGCAAAGCTGCAGATGTTCCGCGCCGACCTCGAGCTCTTTATAAATCGATCTGTCCACTAACCTAACAACAAGTTCTTTAACAGCGCAAAAAAAAGAAGTGCATCTTATTAGTTGCCCAATTGTACGAACATAAATTCGCAATGCCACACGTAGACAAGTATAGTAAGGAGTACCTCAATTAAAGTGCACTTCAAGCCTAGAATAATGCATTTTGTTGCTAAGATTTCTCGCGAGCAAAATTTTTTATTTGTTTGAGTCAACTTTCACCTTCGCAGTTTCAACAAATACAGAATATAGTGAATCAGTTTATTGTACCTGCGCTACTTCCTTAGATCGGGGTTCAGTTCTATAAGTGTTTTAATATGCGCCGCTTGCGTCATTTAATTCATTGACAACTGTCAAAAGGAATTTCGCAGCGAACAACAACAAAAAAACACTCGCATTTTTAATGTCTTGACAGCTGCTGGACAACCAACCCAAGGCAAGACTTGTTCTGGATCATACGTGGACCAATCACAGCTTCCATTCTGGTGAGCTCGGCTTCCTATTTGTCAAAAGACATTTCGCAGTATCGTGGAAAAATGAAAAAGTCTGCTGACTGAAGAGGCGGCACATTTTCGCTTTTTGCCCTCCCAAAATCCCGCATTATTCACCTGCACATTCTGACTGAGACCACAAAAGCTAAGAAATAGTATGTCATACCTGGACGGATGCATAAAGGTTCCTTCTTACAATGGGAGCCTCTAACTGAGCCCATATACAGTAAGGTCTTGGTAATACGAATCTTGCAGGGTTTACAAAAATGGTTGTATGATTCGAAATTTGTATCACCTGAAAATGTTGAATATGTGTATGTGACAGAAGAAAGCTGGCGTACGTTTTCATTTGTTTTTCTAATTAATGAATTATATGCATTGTGACACTTGTGGCCAATCAGATATCATAGTAGCTCCTTTTTTATTTTTACACGCTGCCCCAAATGCCACCGCAGTACTGTGGTGTAAGTGACCTAACGAGTGCTTCGCATGCAATAGAGGAAGGCCACAAAATTTTATAGCCACTCTGTTTTGTTTTCTTACGGTGGTGGTGTTGAGATTTTTTTTTTGGGGGGGGGGGGGATTTGCGGTTGTGGAAGCAGGACTTGGAGGTTTTTCTCAAAATTCTGAAGTCTCCAGTGCAAATCGTAGAGTTGGCAGGTGTGCACGTCCTCAGCTGTTGTGCGTGTTGACGTTGCGAAGCCTATCCTTAGCCAAAACCATCCGCTTCCTCTTTCGGTTCATGTTTGTTCATGTTTCATCGGATGTGTTCTTGGGAGGACATGACTTGCCTCAACGTAGGAGGTACGCGTCAACACAGTACGGTCATGCTGCCTCGAGCATAACATGCACGTGTTGACCTGTTTTGAAGAGAAAAAAGTCACAGTTTCACCGCGAGGGTAAAGCAATGAGTGCAAGAACAACTAATTTGAATTTTAGAAGATTGGCAAGCAAATCGAAACGTTCAGCGTGCTGCTCACGCACAAATGACGCATAAAAACAACACACACAGGAATGAGAGTGACCTAACAACGTTCACAGCTACACGCTTATCGCGCTGCTCAAACAAAAACGATGCATAAAGTGTGCTCACAGGTACAGATAAGCGCGAACTAACAAGTGTCGTAGTTGTTACTTCGCTACGTTTGAAAAACGCGCTCTTTTTCGCAACGAGAACTCTGCAGCGAGTGAAGTGCCCTACGTGCGCTTGGTAACTACAGCGCAATCGTTCGGTGAAAGCCCAAGACGTACTATTCTCCCCAACAGCGGCGCGCGCGCGCACTGGCGTCTAGCCCCCCACCCCGCTGGGCAGCACGTGTGGGAGAGTAGCGCATGAGCGTGCGCGTCGCGACGAGCGGTCCACCGAGCGCACTCTTTGCATCGTTTTGCCATCTAGCAGGTATTATTGAGAGCACACTATTTTCCCCGATATCAGCATACCACAAGCAGTAAGTGGTCTATATGATAGCTCGCCGTTTGAATGATTACGGATGTGCCTTTTCGTAGTTCAGCGGTTCACGCCGCGCGCTTCAAAGCGAGAGGTCGCTCGTTCGATTCCGCGCGTCGGGAACATTTTTCTGGAATCGTTTTTCTTTGTAGCTTTTATAAGTGTTTATAATTACCTCAGGAAGCGTAAAGGTATGAGCGACCCTTTTTCAAGCATAGAAAACTCTGTGCACGCCGAGTAATAGAGGTAGCAAGCTACTGAAAAAGAACAGAACTTATGTAACCAAAAAAAGACATTAGCTTAGTTGACATTGAGTCAGTAGAAATAAAAAGAACTTCTTTTAACAAACGCAAAAAAAGAATGCAAAGCCCCTAATAAACGGGCAAGAACCTAAAAAAAGCTATCAAGCTGCGAAATAAACACTCCTGCCTGCAACTTGCCTTGTCGCGTTGCTAAGACACATTTTTCTCCATTCGCTATGGAGTTGTAAGTCCGAATAATGTCGGTGGCGTTAAAATCTTTTTCGCACACTCTAACGTGTTCAGCTTCCTGTCGTGGAAGCTGAACATTCCCACTTATCCATTCATCGCCTTCCCTAGGCAAACTAAGCGACACCTTTTCGCTCACAAGTATTAGGGTTGGAGCGCAAACTTGGTACACAACATATCTTGCGCATCGTCGACCACGTACACCATCCGTGTTATTGCCTACTATTGGCACAGCCGTCAGTCACACAAACGCAGGAAAACGATGAGTACAGAATGGCTATTATGCTGGTTTTATCGGGTCCCCAGCTCTCCCTATATGCAGCAAAGCTCTCCTCAATTCTCCCTGCTCGCGCCTAGCGCCACGGCGCGTCCGTGGCGGCGACATAGCAAGCTTTCTGCATTACGGAGGAATTTCGTGACCAAAAAAAGCATTGAAGGACTCTGTTTGGAGGTAGCTCAGCTCGCCCGTTCATGTAGCTCTCCTTGGGGCGCCCGAGGCGATATTACAAACTTGCTCTCTGCCGCCTCGCAAGAACAGCTTGCATCGAGCTGCAATCTGCTCAAGTTCACCGTCAATCTAATATAGCCAATTAAGGCTATGAGATCAAAAATCCACGCTTTTGTAAATATTTTTGTCTTAGCCTGCTTTTTGTGAACTTACATTAACCGTCGGCTTCATGGCCAGTCCCCGGTAGCTCCATTTACCGAGTAGCAAGTAAGCAAGTAGATGTTGTATCACGAGGACTGTATGTAAACATAACGTGCCATGCGAGCATCTTTTTAGATAGCCCATAAAGGCGCACTGCTGATGGAAAATATTACAGTGTTCTTCTTCTCATGTGATTCTTAAAGCGATAAGAAGGAAAAGTGAGCCCCGTAACTGTCTGCATCAGAATGAGAGTGCAACACCTCAACAGTAGCTCACGAGGGATGGTGGTAAAGAAGGATTAAAAGGATAAGATTAGAAGGTAGAGAGAGAGAGAGAAGCGCAGGGACAGGGAACGACAGAAAACGACGGAAGTAAAGAGGAGATAGGAAAGATGGACACGGTCGCAGGAGTCCGAGGACGGGACACCACTCGGCGAGAGCTCTTGTCGGCTTCAGGAGATGGCGTAGGGGGAGCCCATTCGGCCAGAGCTGCGCTGTCGTCGGAGATCGCGTGGGCACAACCGGTCGGCACGAAATCCAGAGAGCGAGTCCTACAGAGTTGCCATATTGGATCGTTATTTGAAGCCATAGACATTACGTGTATGCAGCTGCAACTATCACGAAAACGAGCTTGTAAAATACTGCAACTGCTCGTTTTTCCGGTGTCTTTCACAGGTGAACTTCATATTGTTCCTGAACATTACACGCGTGTTGTTCGCCAAACTGTTTGCCTCTCAAACACCGCAAGCAAGGAAATACCGGTACAGGTAAGGGTACTTGGCAATACAGCCGCCGTACTTGAATTGCTGTCGTTGCTGTCACGTCCCAGTTTGGTGCATATGACTTCGTCTTGGGGAAATCACACTGCTCAGGTGTTTTACTGGGGCTGAGGAAATGTTCTTTGGCTTGGCGGGGCTTTAACATAATATTCGAATGAAGTAATGTTTATTAAAACCTGTCTCTCAAGTAAAGAAATTTTCCAAACTAGACACCATATATATTAGGACGTGTTTGGGCCATGCGTTTTGTTTTAAGTGTGAATACACTTTATAAGCGACCCCAAACCATCCACCGCCGTCGGCGGCGTCCGCAGTCTTCTCTCTATCTTTAAAAGAAAGAGGACTTGGCGGGCCGCAGCGCGACGCTCTACCGAATAAGCCCAACACCACCTAGACTAGTGAATAGTCTAGGTGGTGTTGGTGCATGGCGTGGCGACGCCGGCGTGACGCGACGAAACGAACGCCGGCGAGCACGCGCACCGCGTCAAATCGAAATGTATTGGCGCCTTGACTGTGGCATGTAGTCATGTTCTCACATTACACGCATCTCATGATTATCATGTTTGCACCAGTCCCATACCTTCGTCATCCATTTACGTACTGTAATAGCAAATTTGGCATATGTGACGCTAGCGAAACGCCCGCGAGCGCATCATGAGCGTGGCATGTATTCATGTTGTTACATGACACGCATGTCGTGGTTATCATGTTTGGATGTGTCATTTACCAATGTCGTCCATTCGCGTCACGTAATACCGAGTTTGGTACATGTTAAGCTAGCGAAACGGCCGCGAGCGCATCATGGGCGTAGCATGTAGTCATGTTGATACATGACACGCATCTCATTTTTATCATATTTGCACCAGTAGCATACCTTCGTCATCCATTCACGTCCCGTAATACCAAATTTGGTATAAGTGAAGCTAGCGAAACGGCCGCCAGCGCATCATGAGCGTGGCATGTAGTCATGTTCTTACATGACACGCATCTCAAGATTATCATGCTTGCACCAGACACATAATTTCGTCATCTGTTCGCGTACTGTATTACAAAATTTGGTATATGTTACGCTAGTGAAATGGCCGCGAGCGCATCATCAGCGTGGCATGTTGTCATGTTGTTACACGACAAGCATGTCATGATTTTCATGTTAGGGTCTGTCGCTTGTGTTCGCCGTGCAATCATGCCATACCACACCAGTTTTGCAACATGCTATGTGAACGAAACCACCGCAAAAGCTGCAGGACCATGAAATGTAAATCACGACATTCATGACATCTATGTCATGATTTTCATGTTATGACTAGTCAAATGCGTTCTTCATACAGTTATGTTATGCCATACCAAGTTTGGTATCGATACCATTATCGAAACGGCCAGGAGAGTTAAAAGTCGTAGGCGGATAGATAGATAGATAGATAGATAGATAGATAGATAGATAGATAGATAGATAGATAGATAGATAGATAGATAGATAGATAGATAGATAGATAGATAGATAGATAGATAGATAGATAGATGGATAGATAGATAGATGGATAGATGGATAGATGGATAGATGGACAGATGGATAGATAGATAGATAGATAGATAGATAGATAGATAGATAGATAGATAGATAGATAGATAGATAGATAGATAGATAGATAGATAGATAGATAGATGGATGGATGGATGGATGGATGGATGGATGGATGGATGGATGGATGGATGGATGGATGGATGGATGGATGGATGGATGGATAGATAGATAGATAGATAGATAGATAGATAGATAGATAGATAGATAGATAGATAGATAGATAGATAGATAGATAGATAGATAGATAGATAGATAGATAGATAGATAGATAGATAGATAGATAGATAGATAGATAGATAGATAGATAGACTCGTTTTCTTTTTTTTTGTAGCTTTTTTTGGAACATCAGTGCCATGACGAATGAAAACTTCTGCAGTGTATTGAGCAGTCACGTTGCTAGGGGTAGCATATCGGGCCCATGCCATCCGACCCGAAACTTTTTTCGCCATGGCATATAGAGCCAAGAAAAGAAAAAAAAACCCGACCACATATACCAGCCCGTGTCCCACTTCAGATCAAAGAGGTGCCCACATGAGAATGAGGAGATGCACTTCAGAGCGAGGAGGTGCCCCACCCCCAAAAAATGTTCTGGTTACGCCCCTGGAGGGGAGGATTGATGACAACATCCTTCAAAATATAAAATGTGTTTCTACTAAAATTCTTTAAATGACACACGGTGCCGTACTAAGGAAATTTTATGATTGATAGGCTCATATACGCGTCATTGAGCGCAAACAACACATTTGTGACGTTGAGCATCCACCCGCGGTCAGAAGTTTATGACTTTTATAGTTAAAAACGATGAGTTTACAATACTATTACAGCATTATTACATGCTCGCATTTTATATGATTCTTGAATAACCAACAAAATACTACATGTCAAGCTGTTATTATGACAAAACTGGCATTTTCAGTTTCGTTCTTGTTGACGATGGGTGCATGGTCTAAAATTCTTGCTGGCATCTTTGGAGACAAACTGCGTAGACAGAAACTTTTTGCAGCAAAATAATTGGCAATAAATTGTGCATTTGTTATGACCAAGACCGCGAAATGAGATTTTGTAGAAACAAAGTTTGCTTTTCTCACTTGGCCTTATACATTAATCCACAAGACCCCGAACAAACCGAACAAACAGCTGTTTCTTGACATTCCAATGAAACATGTTCCATCCCAGCTCTTCCAAAGCACCTGTACACTTGTTAGCCTGTACCTCGCTTTATAACTACTAGTAGTGAGGTATACAGACGGAAGAGAGGAAAAAAGGAAGGACAGGGTGGCATACAGAGCATATCACACTTGTTGGGAGCTTCGCGCGTTTTCAGCTCAGCTTTTTATGCTCATTTTCATGGGAACCAGCAATCAATATTGCGTATAAGGAGGCGAGAGCGGGTCCCCTCGGCGAAAAGGCGGACGCGGAAAGAAGAAAGGGGCTTACATCTCACGACGCGTCTTCTAGAACTTTCACCACTATGAGGAAATTTGTATTGTCCCATCTGCTGCAGAAAGTGGTTCAAGTCGACGCTTGTCCTGGTGCCTTTGTTCGGTGCTCACTACGCATTTCTGCTGGGCATGTCGCTGGCTGCTGCTGGGGACCTGCTCGAACTGGTGTGGCTGTACGTCGATCAACTATTCTCATCTTTCCAGGTAAGTGCCTGGTAGGAAGCGACGATTATGTTTAGACTTGCTTACAATTTAGAGTATTCGTTCCTGTTGACGTGTGAGCAACATGGCAGCAGAAAAAACACGTCTGATTTCGGCGTAGAAGCCCTCTTTCTCTGACGCCAGGCGATCTCATGCGACTTTCTACTTTTTCTAAAAAGTTTTTAAGTCCACCAAAATATACGCAGGAGCGAGCTATATGTAGGTTTGGAAGCTTGCGCATGTTGACAAAAAGTCACAGCTTTGTCGCAAAGGCGAAGCAATGAATGCGATAGCAACAAATTGGAAGGTCCTGCGCAGAATGGAAAGCAGATCGAAACGGGCCCCGCGTTTCTCACGCACAAATTACGCCCGAAACGTACTTGCAGGTACAGATGCACGCAAATAAACGTTTCAGATCTTACTTCGCTGTGTCTGAAAAGCGCGCGCTATTCGCAAACAGAGGCAGCAATGATTGCAGTTAGCTTTGTGGGCCCGGTAACTACAATGGAACCGTTCCAGGTAAAGCACGAGGCCAGCCAAGACGTACGATTCTCCATTCCTCACCAACGCGAGATAAGCGCACGCGAGGGAGCGTCACTCCCCTCCTCTAAGGGGGGCAAAGTACGCATGGGATATTAGAGCACGCACCACCACGCGATTTGGCGATGCTAAGGTTCCTAGATGAAACAAGTTTCCAAGGTGGCGACCCCTCTCACTTTCCTCCTCGCCTATAATCCTGCAGTGCCCCCCTAGAAGGTTCAAAAGTTGCATCAAAAAGCGGCTGTTTGGGTTCAGTTGCCACGCTGAATAAATGTAAATGAAACAAAATGGAACAGAATGAGTCGTAGAATGAACAGTTACCTTTATGAACATAAACGCTACAACACAAAAGCAAGCGAGATCAGGGATACCCAACTGGCAACGTTGTGCAGTTCTACATTTTACCCCACTAGTCATAGCGTTTCGCGTCGTTCATCGTAGTTCGTACAGTCCTCTCCGAAAGTGTTTTGTCGTGCTGTGACACAGTCAACGCGCTTCTTGCTGGATCTTGTCAGTGACCACAGCGGGGGACGTTGTGACGAGTGATTACAGTCGACTTGTGCACATGCAAGTAAAAACCACGGCCATACTAGCAGCAATGCAATGACGTTTCTTTTAAGTGTGAATACACTTTATAAGCGACCCCAAACCATCCACCGCCGTCGGCGGCGTCCGCAGTCTTCTCTCTATCTTTAAAAGAAAGAGGACTTGGCGGGCCGCAGCGCGACGCTCTACCGAATAAGCCACGGACGCGACGCTGATATCGGTCTCAGTAACGCGCCTTATATCTTTAACGCCGCTGCGCGCGTCCCCCTCCCTCTTCGCTCGCTCCTCCGCTCTCCTCGCTCGCTGCAGCTGCGCGCGCACCCCTCTCTCTCGCGCGCCCGCCTTCTCTCTCAGTCTCCCGTCGAGAGCGGGTCGTGCGATGGATGTCCCGGAGGCAACGCTACCATCAACAACGAATGCAGTACAACCGAATGCCAGCACTGCACCCGTCGTTGGAGGTGACGGTACCGCGGTGGTTTCGCCGACGTTGGGAGACAAGGCGGCGCTGCGAAGGGCTCGTGAGACCGAACGTAAGCGGGCGAAGCGTGCAGCGGATGCCGAACTGCGTGCTCGCGAGGCCGAGTGCAAGGGGGCGAAGCGTGCAGCGGATGCCGAACTGCGCGCTCGCGAGGCCGAGGACAAGCGGGCGAAGCGTGCAGCGGATGCCGAACTGCGCGCTCGCGAGGCCGAGATGAGGCGTCAGCATCGAGCCGCGAACGCGGCCCAAGAAGCGGAACGACAACGCAAGCGTCAGGCGGAGAAGGGCGATGAAGGCCGGCGTCAAGACGCCGCTCGCAATCGTCAACGGCGAGTGGACGTTCCCGAAGCCGTTCGAGCCAGTGAACGTGCCGCGCGATGACGTGTCTGTCTCTCGAGTTTCCGACCACGATCAACGGTGGCTTCATAGACTTGGCGTTCAGTAGGAACTGTACGGTCCGCTCCGTCTTGCCGGATCCGCTCACCGTACATTTCTCGGATCACAAATCGCTGTTACTAACCGTGAGCTACAACGATAACACGAATAGGTGCTAATCTGTAGTGTAGTTTGTGTGTGTGTGTGTGTGTGTGTGTGTGTGTGTGTGTGTGTGTGTGTGTGTGTGTGTGTGTGTGTGTGTGTGTGTGTGTGTGTGTGTGTGACGCGCTCGCGATGTGTGCATTTAATGCATCGTACGAAAATCGTGAAGTGTAAATAAATAATACTTCGTATATAATGTATCTGTGTACAAATGCTTCATGACAAACAACACTTAAATTCATTAATTACACTTTAATCATCATCATCAGTAATAAATTTCCCAAGCATTTCCCCGAGGGTGAACATGGTTAAGTGCGAATGCACGGGGTGATGCCATGAGGGGGAGTAAAGCTAAAATCCGTTGGCATTCGCCAGTGAATTGACGTAAACTGCCCCGTGATCAAATTGCGATTCCCAGGAACCATTACACCATAAAGGCACCATAGTGTGATTAATAAATATAATAGTGCGAATTAATAAATACCCCTCATAGCATCACCCCGTGCATTCGCACTTAACCATGTTCACCCTCGGGGAAATGCTTGGGAGTTTTTATTGTGCCCATTTTGACAATCGTGATGCCAGGTGACTCTGGTGCGGTGCGCGGATCTTCCTGAAAAGTGCGAGTTTTACTGATGAGGTGTCCCGAAGCAGCACGTTTCGGCTCCTCTATGCCGCGTTCTTGTCAACTGGTCAAGCGTGAAATGTTGCTGCAGGTGTGCTGATTACATGCTCCAGCTGCTCTGTATACGTGCATACGCACGAGTATTTGTAACTACTGCAGCATGCACTACATGCGCATTAGACGCGCTCCTGGCGTTTCAATGAAAAGCGACAAATAAACTCGCTTCGCAGATCCACGTCGACGTATGTCGACGGAGTTGCACGAAAGCGTTTGCGAGAAATGTTTCATAGCTACACTTCACGGCGTGATTCATTTCGAATAGCAAAAGGTAAGTTGAAGAGAGCAAGACCATTTTCTGTTGTTCTACAGCAACCCAGCTTTGTTGAAAAACTCGGATATTGCATTGAAAAAGCACCACGAAACAATCTCGGCCAACTTGGCGCCTACTGAAACGCTCCTCCTCTTCAGTTTATGTCCTCGCTACGATTTCGCCGTCTTTGGTCACGGCGAGAATCCGTCTGCAACCATATGCGCATGCGTACTCGTTTTGAACCTTTTGCATAATGATAAATATCACCACCAGCCATTTGCAAGATCACGTGCAAGGAATGGACCAATTACAGACGCGGATGGCAGAGAAAAGGAGGGGTAAGCGAGAGAGTGATGAGGACGACATCGAGAACAATGAGTGAGGCTGCCTTGGAAACTTGTTTCATCTTGGACCTTAGGCAACGCGCGCTAATTGCGCCGTCTTGCTGGCAATGCTCAAAACACAATAGTTACCAACCCCGAGATGCCCGTTAGCAGCGGTAAGGGGTAGATATAAATAGCTTGCCGTTTGAACGTTGAAGGACGTGCTCCTCGGTGGCTTAGTGTTTAACTTTTTTTTAACGCCTCGCACTCGTGATTCAGAGGACCCAAGTTTGAATCCGCGCGATGGAGTCTTTTTTGTTTTTTTATTTCTTAAAAGCTTCTGGGCACCTTACGGTGGAAGCCCAGAAGCTTTTTTGTTTGTTTCACGCGTGCAAAAATAACTAAAAAGCAGCGCAGGTCCACGATGGCGTTTCACTTATTTGTCTTGTTTGCTGTTGCTACTTGCTGCTCGAACATTTGACACATTACAACTGAGTGGCCTTTTCCCTGCAATGGGTGTAGCCAGGCTGATGATGATGATGATGATGATGATGATGATGATGATGATGATGATGATGATGATGATGATGATGATGATGATGATGATAGCAGCAGAGAGGTGTTAGAATGTGATGTGGTAACATAGGCAGTGATGTCATTTCTGTCACCTTTTCGCGGTCTGGAAAATAGGTAATTTACCCCTTTGTTGGGCTACAATGGGAACTTTGAAAATATGCGTCAATAGTAGGACAAGTAAACCGTGTTTGAGAGGGAAATCGCTAGCATGACATGATAACATGAGGTGTGTAAAATGTTAACATAAGTCATGCATGAAAGTTTAGCTTTACACAAGTACCAACAGCGGTTCGATACCTAATCACACCTTTGATAACCATGCACCTGATTTCCACATGCACACTGTCATTGTTCAATGAATCGTGCAAATGTCTGCTCAAACCGTATCTTTCCCCTTCGAGAGCTGGATCCCACCAGCATCGAAGCTTCCTAAGCACCACCTATACCATTTCTAATTTATATAATTTCACTTTTCGTTTCAACGTGGTCTAAGGACGCACTTCAAGAACAGTCGCGGTGATCATGGTAATATGCTGCACTAATGATGTCAATTCATGCAGGGTTTCGTGGTGGCGTTGCTGTACTGCTTCTTGAACGGCGAGGTAAGTTCCTACAAAAGTTCAGAAGGTTGTGTGGCAGGACCGTGTTTGCTATGGCATCGCTTTCTCGCCATCCTTGTCGCCCTTTAGCAAAATTTACCAGCGCTAATTAGCCCTGTTAACTGTATTTCTAAAGCTACGAAAATTCTCGAAGTTGATCTCTTCGATTAGCATACGCGTCAGCTAAAAGGGCAAGTCAAGAATGCTACAACAGCGGACTTTGAGGCAAATCGACCGCATAGAGCTATTTTGGTTCTGTAAACAAAATTTAAAAAAAATTGTTGTTTTCGTGAAAGATTATTGAAAATGCTTTTAACACTTCTGGTCGTTTACTCGGACGAGGTGCCGCATTCCTGTCACTACGCTTTTTTCCGAGTGGTTGTTGCAGCCAAATACGGCAATGTTCTCCGTGATGCCACAGCATACAGCTGCGTAGAAACACAGCACGCATGATCTCTGTCGCGGATCATCTCTGTCGCTTAGTTAGGTGAAGCGCCATCAGAAAAACGGAGCCGCGAGACAAGCAACAGAACGCCTTTAATGGCGACAAAAGAACACTCAATTGGGATGATAGTGCTGCACGCACCTATTGGCGCTCGCTGAGGACCACGATCATTTCTTCTTCATTGCCGTCTGCTATCTCCTACAATCTCCTCCCGCCAACCAACTTACGCGTAACACAGCACTATTCGCGCCGCCAACTCGATACGATGGCTTCGACGATTGACATTTTCAATACTTGTCCAACGATGCATGACCAAGCACGAATGACACGACCTGAAAGATGGCGTGGCGCCCCAGCGATGCTGTTCCCATGTATAACCACCTCGTGGATCAAGGCACTGTGTATACCCCTCTGATGCCCCTGTACGACTTCACAGTAGCCGATTATATAAAATATTTGAATGAAAAATAATTCACAACTAGCCTTACCAACTTCGTGATTATACTCTGTAACCGGTCGACGTTGATTGTCTCATTCACTCCGTTGTAGGTGCAGACAGAGCTTCGCAAGTTGATTGAGAGATGGCGCTGCGACAACCAAGGACCCGGCCGAGGCGACAAGCAGCTCCAGCATCGTCACTCTCTCTTCACGCAATCTGTGACGTTCCTCAGCAGAGGTCGGAGTTCCATCCAATCATTGCACTCCAGTGAGCCTCCCATATACGCCACGCTACGTCGGCAAGTGCACAGCTTGTTTCGCAAAGCGTTCACTCAATTCGCCATGCAGCTCGGCTCAGTTGAAATGATTATCGATGAAGCTTGCTGCGAATATATGGTGCCACTCCGTGGCACAGCCAGGATATTTTCTGTGGGCGCTTTGCATACAATACAAGCTACGAAACCAGCCTTTATTATGTACATGTTCAACAGCATGTATATATGTCTAGGACCAACAGTGAAGCTTGTTTGTGAAAAAGAAGCTGACATGAGAGAAATGGCACGCAAACATTATCATAAAATTTACCACTAAACTAAAAAAGTGTATATTACCAGCATGAACATAAAAACCTGTGCGCCACCGCTGTCACCTCCTTTGTTCATACTACCCCCACCACCGTGCAATAATTGTGGCACGCCGCCTTTTGTCTTTTCCTTTAATCCTAGCAGAGAATCTGGACATCAAACATACTTTTTCAATCACTTCAACGGGAAGTTCTTCTCGATATGCTTATGTAATGAACTGAGCAACTTGAGCTTGCTTCTAAACTGGTGACCTGAAGAGATAACACTCTTGTTACGTGCGCAAAATCTGGTTGCTTGGTTCCTCAATATCATGGCGCGATCCACACTAAGGGATAGGCCATGCGTTGGACAGTGCCTTGTTTAAAAAACTTATGCACTTATTGTGGTTACAGGTTGAAAATTAATTCTTTTAATCATTCAAGAATAATAATATAAGCTCGCAAGGTCTAAAAATATAGAACTTTGGAGTACTAAAGCAAACAAAACTAAAAAAAGATTATAAATAAGCCAAATGTATTAAATTACACCTCGATTCTTTTGAACTCTCTTAGAGAGTTACTTACAGCATTGAAGATGCTCCTGTGGCTAAAACCGAATATTTTTGCACGAAATGAAAGAATAACCGAAAGTGACAAAGTTCAACGTTGGCAGAGGTTCTTCTAATAGTCTTTTCCTTTGCATTTTAAATCCTCAACACGTCAAAAAAAAGTGCTCCAGAGATTCACTTTCATTACAGAGAACGAAATCAGCCAAGCGAAAACAACTCTGCTCATTTTGTTCCTTTCCCCTCGAATCGTACCCACTCGTAATAATTATGGGTTTGACGTACGTTTGTCCTGTACCAGGCCACCAGGCAGAGCTGCTTGTGCGTGGCAGTCTGTTGTGCTCAAGACTCATATGTAGTCACGTGTTTCTTTTTATTTATTCACGTGCTAAACCTATTGAAGTTTGGCATTTTTAAGTTTTACGAAATTCGCCGCCACAATCGAGTTCCTATATGTAAAACGGGCTAGATACCTTGTCTGCGCGCTATGATTACATAGCGCAGCACGCGCAGCAGAAAAAAAAATCTCGAAAAGCAATGAGTCCCTCGTTAGAAAGCTTAGTTGGTGTTTTAGTGGACCTGCGCTCAAAATATATTTATATTTCATTGACAAAATTAATGAGGAGGAGTGTAAATGTTAAGAAATAGTATGAAGATTATAATTGTAAAGTGTCTGGAAATCAGAACATCGGAAGGTGTTTCAACCGCTTAGAATAGAGAGAGTTGATCTAGTTGGTAGGTATACATTCTAAAAGACAGGATGGACAAACATGGGCACAAGAAGAGAGTCGAGGCACCTCGAATGGTCCGGTGTTTCAAACAAAGTTTCAGTAAATATTAAAAAAATCACAAAATGAAGGCGTGTTCTAGCATAACAAGTTCAGATATTATGTGCGGATATATTTTCCTGTGCCACATAAATTTTTCTCGAAGAAAAGAAATAGTGGGGAACAAGTCCGTTTTCTGAACGCACACCGCCTAGCTACTGCCAGGTGCCGAGATGGTGATGCGAATACAATCTGTTAACGGCGACTTTGCATGTGTGACCATTGTCGGTGTTCACGTAGACATAAAAAGTGCCTGTACCAACGTTCTGTGCTAACTGTACGCACCTGATTTATTGCCAAATGTACATGACAAGCACACCTTTACAGCACTGAGTTGTCCACTGATGTGCGAAGGTTTAGCTGGAACACGAGGATGCTTGTTTGTGCAGTGGACAGGACCAAGAGCCCTTCTCCCAATCTTGCGAACAGCGGACGACAGTTTGAAGGGGAAGGAACGCCTGCGAATCAGCGCAATGGGGACATGCCCTGGAGCACACCCGAGGACAACCTTCTTGAGAAGGAAACCTGTCTTTAAGCGATCAGCGACGCGTTCAGGGACGATCGCTGTGTTTAATCGCGTGACGTGTGGCCATTGAGTGACCGTCAGTATTGTTATGGAAGCGATGCTCCGTAGCCGGGCCAGTTTCGTAATAAAACTATGGGTCACGCAAACCACCTGCCATTCTGGTCGCGAAGGGTTACGAATATCGGCCCACTTTGCTGACCAGACCCCGAACATGGGGCCATGCATACCACGTGTTCCGCCCGACGTTTACTGCGTGATTCCGTAGACTTGTGCACGTGACCGAGGGTGCACGGTTGATGGTTTTATTGTAAGGCCAGAGTGGGCACAGCTGCTGAGGTGACCGCAAGATGAGCAGAAAAACTCCGTCGTGCAGTTCGTAGCTTCCTCCAGATTTTTTTTTTTTTTCTGCACTGATCGTCAACAGGCGTTGTGTCCAAGAGCCGAGCCAGTGTGAAGTTAATGTGGTTTCTACAAGTCAACAATACGTTTGTCTTCGGAAGAGTCCACTCACTGACAATAGAAGACCGTGTTTCGTGTTCTGTTTTCTCATTCCATAGTGCGTTCACTGGTGTATGCAAACGAATGTATTTGTGCCCAGCCTCTTTGCGGTAGAAGGAGTAAACTACTACGAAATAAACAGAAATGTGCTTCTCGCAGCCAGTATTTTCATACAAAGGAAGTCATAAATACTTGCACTGTGGATGCCGAGGTAAAATAATCCGACGTTGTAGTGCAGCAGAATCCTCGAGCTCAAATTTCCTCCCATTATCTACCATGTATACATAAAAAAACTTTAAATTCCTGAAAATTTCATTGGCGCACTGTTTTTCACATATTCATAATCATTGTATGGCGTGATGTCCTACAAAGAGCACTTGACCGTTATAGCTAAGCACCACTTTAACATGTTCAATCGTGGTGAATGTTTGCCTCGGGTAATGTTCATATTCTCTTTCGCCCAATTTCAGTTATGTCTGAACAAACAAATAAAACACGTTTCTAACGCTCCGTGTCGCTTCATTTCAGCCCTGTGGCCGTCTTCCTGAGCCCCGCATATCAATGGCGGAGGAGAGCGAACACAGCGACATTCGCACGTGCTTTCAAGCGAAGCACGGCCACGGAAACATTCGCGCGCCCGGCTACCGCGGACTGCATGTGCTACCACGTGCAGTCTGGTACATGGTCTGCACATGGTAGCAGAGCTGCTCGTCTGTTTTCCGAAGGCCGGTAGCAATCGTGCATTGCGGAGACGTTGACGCACAGGTCAATCCCTGTTGTCGCAACGAACCGGAATGAACACTATGCCCGTATATACAAACCCTCCTCACTTCAGACCCTGTCTCAGACCTTATCCTTACCACATGGAATGTGCTAGACTGCTCCACATCTTTAAAGTCTTGTTTTATTTATTTTATTTTCTGTTTGTGTTGTGTCTTGCGAGTATCCGCTGGCCCCTTGAAGTGGCCCTCCTCCTTGTTTATGGGCGGCTGCTATCGGCGAGCCTCCCATAACTGCGAGTGCCGAGTAGGGACAAAGGAGACAGCCCCGTTTTACTGCACTTGGCTGGTTCGAATGCAGGAAGGAGAAACACGACACTTAGCGCATCCGTGGCCTGCGGGACGTTCGACACTGCTTCCCCAAATTGGCGAAGCGAAGGACCGTACCCTCTGACCTTCTGACTTCGTGGAACCATTAGTGCGGGTGTGTGTGTGGGGGGGGGGGGGGGGGGGGGGGGTGAGTGTATGCGTGCTCGGACCGGTGGTCGGAAGAGCAGAGAGGGAAAAAGCGTGGGAAGAACCAGAGACGGAGCGAGAACAGCGAGCGAAGAGGAGTCTGCATGCGAATAGCGAGTGACTTGAGCGGTTGTGCGTTGATCGATGAGTGGCATTGAGTGGTAGTCCGATTAATACTGTAACAGAGCTTACCTTATTAAATACAAGCTTAGCATGCGAATTGCTTGTGATAAGAGCGGTTGTGCGTTGATCGATGAGTGGCATTGAGCGGTTGTCCGATTAATACTGTAACCCAGCTTACCCTATTAAATACAAGCTTATTTTTCATCTTTGAACAGTGCGTGCGCTGCGTGTTGCGTTTTGTGTCTATATGTTTTTACGGCCATTTCTGCGAAACCCTAACAGTCAACAAAAGCGGGATAGAGGACGCTAACATTGAGGAGCGCCTCATGCCTCCTTATCTTTAGAGACTGAACCTTGATAAAGCCAGCGTGAAAGCTCCCTTCAACTTTCTTTTACAAAGCGCCGCCTCAGTAGCGTATACGTGTTTGGCAAGTCTGGGCTCGAAATTACCTGTGAAATATTAACTAAACGTTAGTTTTTAACCAATAATGACGTGTATTTTGATTCTTGTCAATGAATAATAACGTGTACATTGCTTTATCACGCTTTATTGGCGCACTTAGCTTTCTGTTTATTCGGCTTTCGCCGGTTGCACCACCAGCAAAACAAAAGGATGGCCGATTAACCTTGAAGCTCGGTACTTTGATTGATGTCCGTTATGCAGTTCATACCCTTCTTGAGGGAGTTAGCAACAAAGATCGTTGAAAGAACTAAGGACGTGAGTGCGATTTATTTTCAGCTCGAACCGGTGTTAAAACCACCGCGCGTTAAAGACGAGAGGGTGGTTTTCTCCTCTTTCTCGCAACCCTTCGCCCACGCAATGCATCATCCTCTCCCCTTAGTTATTCAAAAGAACGTGGACAACGTCAGCACTAAGCGCTATGGCCTATCAGGATTTCACGCTTCTCGGCTACGCGCTGTTATCGCTGATTGTGCAGTTGTAAACACACAAAATGAAGTATGATCGGTTGATCGTTTGCGATATTCATGCGAGACAAGGAAAAATGGATGGAAGGCTGCGTGGCAAAGCAGTGCAAGAGAGAAATCGCATCTGATGTTTCGCGCACACGAACCAATTGAAAGCATGCACACTATAGACGTCACGGGAACTGCTGTCTGCGTCACAGAAGTGCGCGAAAAGGACAAGAAATATCAGGAGAAAATATTGCGCTCATTTTCGGTTCATCGAGAGCCTGGTGGGCAGCGCTTTAAAATTGTGAAATTTGCTCACTTTGGTGCAATAGTTCTTCGAATCTACTTGCGTACAAGTGAATGATTATGTTTACATTCAGAGCAATGGTGTTTCTATCTGGTCGTGCATCTCACGCTTTTATGGAGCGACCCCTATTTCGAGCTAAACGACAGTCTTGCGGCAGTGGCTCCCATGCAGGGGCGTAGCCACAAATTTTTTTCGGGGGGAGGGGGGACACGAGGGGGGGGGGACACCAAGCATAAGCTTTTCTCTGTGACGTGACAATCAGCGGTAGATTGAGCAGATGTGTACATGTATATCAGTGATGAAACTCCCCTCTCCCCACCTTCCCATGCGTATATGCTTGTGCAGAGAAGAGAGTAAGTAAATGTTAAGTAATCACAGTAAAATACAGTAAACAACAGGTACACTGGGCGTAGGAGCAACGGGCTCTCGTACCACCATTGAATGAACTAGTCTTCGAAAACGCATCATTGCGACGACCCGTTCGATCAGACAAGACATCGTTAATCTCTGTTAAGCGTATATGGCGTATATAGTCCTCGTCGGGGCGAAGTGAGTTTCACAAGTCAAGGACGGCTCCGCTTACAATGTGGAATGAGACGTATGCGCAGCATGTTCTTTTAGGTTCATAATTAGATTTCGCTTTTGCTTACTTTACTGAGTGAATTTCTTACTGTCGATGCTTGTGACTGCATGCCATGTGGTGATGATCTCTACGTTAAGCTCTATATTTCAAGCAGCCCTGACGCAGTGATATACCTTCTAGTCAACAGTTTTTACTTTATGGCGCGCATCCAAGCATGCTTGCGATACGCAATAAGTATTTTTTTGTAATTTATGCTGCACGTCGGCAACGCGATTTTACACGTGTTATTTTGAGGGCAGACTTTCTCGCAACCTTGGTTGACATAACAGTTGCACTGTGACTTTTGATAACAATGAAGTACTCCAACCTCAGAATCTTTATCGTGAAATCTGCGTGGGCAAAATATAATCATTGTTTAGAAATGTTCAATTGGTCTCAATCGAAAATGGACCTGGGGCCAGACTGTATAACATAGAAATAGCTTGTTCACTGCATATAAGCGCTAGAAATTGTATACGCGCAACAATGTGCAATGTTCTCGTTTTTTTTTTTTTTTTTTGACGCTGTACTGTGTGATAATCCATGCCTGTCAGTTGTATGTTTCGGGCTAGGCAACACCTGCGCGATGAATAAGAAATGATGATGAGGATGATAAAGGCGTTACATATGCAACCCTCATTGGAGTGACCCACAGTGCTAAATGCGAGGTCTGCGGCCCTTGATTTGCTTCAGAGAGGCAAAAAAAAAAAAATGGCAGCATATCCACGGAGTGAATGATGGAGAGTGGGGCGAAGAATTCGTCTGTCCATTCGTTCTTGCTTCCGTCCGTCCATGCGTCCGTCAGTGTGACCGTCCATGCGTCCATCAGCCCGTCCGTGCGTGCGTCTGTTCATGCGTCCGTCCCTGCGTTCGTCCATGCAGCCGCCCCTGCGTCCGTTCATGCGTCCATCCATGCATCTGTCTATGTGTCCGTTCATCCATCTATTCAACACTCCAAGTACCACCATCTCGCATCTTTTCATCATATATTCCCCATATAGAAGCACCGCCATCCAGCGGACATTCCAAGGACTAAACGAGAGGTGGCACACGCACACTTTCTTACGGCTTGCGCTTCCGGTCCACTTCCCACCTTTAACCACCTCGAGTTCATGGTATATACTAGTTCACTGTATTCATGGCACTGCGGCCGAACGCTCGTTAACCTTTCGAAAACCAAGGAGGTTACGCCCAGCGAGCATGACGTAGCAAACTTTTTCAGTCAGATAGTGCTCAATGTACATGCCAATGGCTGCTAATGGGAAATGAGGGACAGGAGAATTCGGCTTTTACTTTCTTACGGCTTGCGCTTCGTATCTACTTCTCATTTTTAACCACCTTGAGTTCATTCATGGTATATACAAGTTCATTGTATTCATGGCACTGCGGCTGAACGCTCGCTAAACCTTTATAAAGCTAAGGAGGTTACACCCAGCGAGTATAATGTAGCATCCCTTTCTTGTCAGATAGTGCTCAATGTACATGCCAATGGCTACTAATGGTGATCGCAGCCTGCGCGTTAACTAAAAGCCGAATGCTCCTGTCTCTCATTCCCCATTAGCAGCCATTGACATGTACATTGAGCACTATTTTTTCTTGTTCAACCACGCACAGAAGTCTCTCACCGGCACCACCTTGGAGGTCAAAATGTTATACTTGTTACATTTTACGGGGGACGAACGGATGCCGCTATAAGAAGCTTAGCCCCTAAAACTTTCTGACGCGTTGCGACAATTGGACGATCGGCCACTCTCGGTTCAGATGCTGCTGGAGCACCGTGCTCGTCTTATGTCGGCCCACAAGGTGGTCAAAACACTCTTACGCTTTTTGAGGGCTACGGCCCTATGTGATCGGCTTCGACTTCTGCACAGTGCCACCGCTGCATACGCGTCAGCTCATGTACTGACAATTTTCTCCTCTCTTTTTCTTCTCTTTTCTCTCTCTCATCTTTGTACACCCCTCTCACATTCCCCTAGCGTAGGGTAGCCAACCGGGCATGTGTTTGCTTAACCTCCCTGCCTTCTCTCTTGTTGTTATTCTTCCTTTCCATGCATAAGAACATGATAAGCGTATAAAACAAAGAGCTGTCATTGTATAAACAAACAGCTGAACGGTGGGTGATGACCGTTTCGCATGCCTTGTCTTTCTTTGTGAAGAGAGAAGATAAAGAGAAGCGGAAGGCAGGTAGGTACGCCATCTCATCGTGCTACTATAGGAAACTAAAGACGCCATCAAAAGAACCACAGGGCACAAAACAAATTCTCCTGGGGTTGTTTTTTCGTCGTCTTATGTTTCATAGCGGCACGCTGGAAATTTTGTCAAAACTATTTTGGCCTTACGTCCCAAAACCGTATGATTCTGAGAGATGCCGTATGTGGGAGGCTCCGGAAATTCAGACCTCCTGGAATTTACTTATAATCTTTCAGCCACTTTGTGCGAGACAAACAAGAACAAAGCAAGAAGTGAAACGTGGGCCTCAAGCACTTTGCCTCCATTGAAAATGCGACCATCGTGGCCGAGATTCGATCCTGTGACCTACGGGTCAGCACGCTGGAAATTCTAGCTTATTACAACCGACTAGCCTCTCCCCAGCTGGCTCTTCTGTTTCTCCTTTTTCCCCTCCCTTTTCCTATGAAATGGTTGTATGAAACAATAAAGCATGATCTGACAGTATGTGTTCCTTCTTCGTCGTCTCCGTGTACCTTGTCCTCTTTGCACTGCGCCACTATAGCGAAAAAGTTGCACACCCGCTCAGCCGCAGGCCCCGTTCGAAAAAGGGCCTGGCGAGCAATTTTTCAGCGAAGGATATATCAACAGTGTTTGTACGGAAACACATGGTATCGATCGGTGCCTTTTCGAGCGAGGTGTCTCTAACCAAGTACAGAAAAGAAGCATAATCTCGATGCGAGGTAAGAAGACACAGAGTCGCCGTAGCGCTACCTTGACTTGGAGGAGCGCTAGGGGGGGAACCATGGTGAGGAGCACTCTAACATACCAGATAAAAAGTCCTCAAGCCGCTCCCTTACTGTGCCATAGACTGAGCCATATGGACCATAGACCTTTTTTACAGAAGGCTCCCTGGACACCAATACTTTCAAAAAGCATGAGCCCCCTCCCCCCTCCAAAAAAAAAAAAAATAACTGCCAAGGCAGTGCGTGGGTCTTTGTACTCTCATGGTACATTCCACAAAGGAGTTGGTTCTTCTTTGATCGCCGCTTAAAGCATGTCATGCATGACCTGTAAGAACAGAGAGCGACTTTGCCGCATAGCCGTGGTTGATAGCCGGACCAATGAGCAACTCTGCCACTCGAAGGCAAGTATACTCGAACTGTCTTTCGCTACCGCTTGAAAATCATCATTTTGTCATAGGTCTCAGGAAGAAATTTTTTCCCGGTTGAAAATGTACTGCTGCACGCATTGCCGCATTGTTTATTTCAGTGTAAGTATATGTTGAAGAAGAACGGCTATTTGGGCTAGTTGGTTAAATTCCGTGGTAATATGGGTTCTAGCACCTTCGTGCTTGCACTGCAGCCCTTATTATTAAGTATATGTTCATGAATAATCGAAAAATTTCTGGGTCCTGTACAAAGCACGTGCTCTTAACGCCACGCAACAAATGACGGGAAATCAATTCATCGCGCAATGACCACTGACGCACATAAAAAGAAGAGAGTAAACTAATTTAAATTCATTAAAAAATTGGTGTCCCACACCATCGCCTGAACGTTACGCGACGCTGCAAATCTGGGAAACCTCGCAGCGTTAAAAAGACATGTGCATACTTAACAGCCCATTATGTAGTGGGCAAACATTAACTCATTTTGGAATAGCCGGACAGTGTCTTATTCTGAATCCGTTTCAAGAAGCTTGCTCGCCAATCACATTGGCAGTGATATAAGTGCGATGGACTCATTTTCAGAATAAGTATAACGATGAGCATTTTGTGCCCGTATGCAACTCTCTGTGAACTAACTGATCCTCACCGAGAGAGAGAGGGGGGGGGGAATAAATGTAATTGGAGCAAGCAAAAGCCTTCGCTGGTGGGCAGAATTTAAAGAAAGCATGAACCTTGACCATCTCTTTGGTACGGTCGATCAAGTTTTGAGAAGCTGGGTTTCTCAGTTTGCTCGAGTTTACTGCTTTATTGATCACCTCATTACAAACCACCGCGATCGCGGCAAGCAAGGCGGAAAATAACAGAAAACTAAAGGGGGGACCTTGTTCAGCTCTATTCCTGACTGAGCCCATCTAAAACAGTAAATAGGTGCTCCTGCACACTGGTCAACTTACAATAGCTAGGATATGAAAATGCTGTAGACCCGTGTGCTCCATGGCTCTGAGAGGGTCAGCGCAGTCTTCCAATTTTATTTCTAAAATGGAACAAAAAAAAAGGAAGCAGACTGAATTAGTATATGTAACTCAAGGGATTCGTTTCAATGCCCATGTAGCTCATGGATCAACAAAGCAACGCCCGACACCGTATTTAATATATATGCAAACGACATCGGCAACCATACGGTGCAATGTTGTCCAGGCGTTGCGCAGCAGATATACGTGGCAATAACCAAAGTTCACGTTGTACCAGGTGCATTGATATGTTTGCCTAACCTCGGAAATTGTGTTGTTAAATGGGCATTGTCTAGTGAGCGCCGTAAAAAGTCGCGACACAAAGAAAGTGAAAGTCGCGGAGAGAAAAAGCGCCTCAGTGGCCAGCGCGCGGATCGTGCGGTAAAGGAAAAATCGGAGTAGACGGCAGCGCCGCCGCATCGTCTCGAAAATGTGGCCTCTCTAGCGCTCCGATCAGCGATGTTGACAGCTGACGCCGGCGACACACTTCACCGACCTCACCCTTTAGACACCATAGCAAACCATGGTCAATTTTGTGGAGGTTTTCACGCAGCGTCAGCCCAGCCCTGTATGGATCTCAGTGCTTTGGTTGCCAATCTTCTACGATAACTTTTATGAATTCGCTTGCTCCATGATCCATGCTGTGGGCCCGTCAAGTGAATGAGCGGTTGATGACTGCACTCAAAGCATGGCCGCGCGTAAAAGTATCATACCTGGAGGCTTCCGTGACCGTGTGTTGTTTCTGCTCATGATGTGCGGCATTCCCGTCATCGTGTTTTTCAACTTTTGCTTCGTCGCACCCAGGTTCGTCGGTACAGCCAACGCCGGCGTTTCGGGGGGGCGTGAGATGTTCAACACTCCACCGTCTCGCGTTCTCTTGTAGTACACCTGTTCATTGTAATATGGTATTGCCTTCCTTGACACTTTTTGTAGTTGGATGCACGCATGTCAAATTGCATATTGGGCAATTATTTTGTTTCGAAAGGGAGGCGTGCGTGTGCTAACATGTATTTGCTGCTGAGCCTTCCTTTATTGTGCCCAGGTACCACGACACGTTCAACAAGTTCATGTGGATGCACACTGCTGCGGCTGCATTTATCACGTTCAACATATACGCCAACCTGTTCAAGCTCCTGCAGACTGACACCAGTGCGCACCACGTAGCGGACGACGTACTGTTGCCTGGCTGGCGTTACTGTCCGGTGTGCGCGATGAATGTGCCGCCCCGCTCGCATCACTGCAGCGTGTGCAAAGAGTGCATACTCAAACACGACCACCACTGCATGTTCACTGGCCGCTGCATTGGCTACTACAACCAGCGATACTTCGTGGTCGCTCTCTTCTACATGACGGCCGGTAAGCTTTTCAGCACTGTTCTCCCGAAAATTCGCAAATCCGAAGCCACCATAGGCGGAGAGTATTCACTAAAGGGGCTAGAAGGTTTTCCAGCCTCTATAGTATTCACTGTGTGTGTGTGTGTGTGTGTGTGTGTGTGTGTGTGTGTGTGTGTGTGTGTGTGTGTGTGTGTGTGTGCGCGCGCGCGCGCGCGTGCGCGCCAAACACAAAAATACCACAATATCTATCATGATCTCGAGCGGGATAATCTAGATTAATTTTTCATTTAGACAAAGGCATCGATCAACATCAACACGTAGCTCAAAGTGAAAAATGAGGCTTGGGAATCACTGACTGCTTCGCATAAAATGGATAAATTGATTTCCATAGTGTATGGCATCTGATGAATTTTTCATTGTTTTGCTTTGCTTACTTTGCTGAAAAATGCACAAAACAAGACAGAGTGGGCTCATGCTGGCATTATGCTAGAAAATTCCACTTAAGATACTCAAAAATAGTTCTCAAATGTTAGAATAAACTATAGACAGATGCAACTTAGTCAGGGGAGGCCTCGCCCAGATGCTCAAAGTCTGGCAGCGTTTCCTCCTCAAGGCGGATGCACACAAACCTGCACCAATGGATGTGTACTCCAGACTGACATCATGATGGCCGTTGACCCCATCTGCATAGTACATTGCAGAGAGCAAGAGCGCGTCTATTTCTCTAGTCGTTAATGTGATCAGATGTCAAGCTTCGGTCGTCTGGACGATGCCTTCCCTGACTTCTTAAGTTGTATCCATCTATAGTCACCTTGTGCAAAACTGCATTCATTTTTCTGCCATAAGGTTGATTTCTGGATGTATATATGACTTCTGTTTTGGTGAGTAAACTAATAGTAAACCGTTTGCTGAACAATATAAAAAGCATACCATCTTTGTTTAGCACATTTATAAGCAGGCATGTCAGGCATTTATAAGCAGGTTACAGATTTGTAGACAACCAAAGAAATTACACTTTTATTATTGGCGAGGAAGTTTGCATGAAAGCATTCACTGACTGACTGTTTCAGGAACACTGTATCCTCAGAAGCATTTTAGTTTTCTGAAGAGCGATTGCTACCTGGTTCAAGACTTGTTTTAAAGCAGCTGTCTACCACTTGAAAAAAATATTTTTGATTTGGATGGAAATGAGATTCCTTGTCACATTGGTGGTAACAAACATGCTTTTGTCCAATAAAAAAGAGAACTGTTTGTTGAATTTTGTTTTGAAAGTCGTGAAAGTATGACAGGTAGCGTCACCCTAGCAATGGTTTTGAAGCTATTGGTGGGAACAAAAAAACCCACAAATAGGCTTACCTTGCTTGAAAACAAATGTGTAGCCTAAAATCATATTTTATGAATATTTTTCGTAGCTTTTTATGGTACCAGAGAGTAATGTTAGCTTTTTTCTTCTCGCACATTGAAAAAGTCACCCAGTACAGCTGCCAGCACTGCGTTCAGCAGCCTGCATACTGTGGAAAAAACTGAGCACAGTGTCCACTGCTACTCATAATAAAAAAACATGTTTCAAGTGAATAAAACGACGATTAGCTTCACGCACTTTTCAAGCCATGAGCATCAGTTCTCTTTCGTAAAAGTGTGTACCAATATTCAGTGATACTAAAGCAACTTCACAACACGATCAACTCTTATGGGTTTGACACTGAAGAAAATTTTGCCTTCAGGTTTGACTACACCAAGGTGCCCGTGCTGGCTGTCATGTCACATATGCAACTCGGAACACCTTAATTAAAACTGAAAACCAGCATGGACTTTCTCTTCTGTGAAGCCATTTCAGTAGCATGTTTGGCGTGAGTGGAACCATCGCAGATCATTTCACAATACCTGTGTACCATTGTTGTAGGAATGCATGAAGTTTTTCACTTGATCGTGGTGGTTCTTCAGGACAATTAACCAAAAGCTTGAAAGATACTTCATTTGGTATTTTATTTGGCAGTTTACGAGCTATAAGCTATCATTTCAGTGAATGTTGTATTGTTTAACAGAACCTAATTCAGCCTGGGAAAACTGCATGTCGTTTTCACTAACTTTCACTTGCACAATCATTGTCATGCATGCAACTATTGTTGGGGGATTTCACAACAATAAAAGATGACAATGTAGGTTGGAAATTCCATTTTAAGAACTTCTGCTCACTTTCCATCACTGTAGAGTTAGACCAGACGGTATGCTTTCTATGGCGACTCAAAAAAAAACAATAGTTGACAGTCCTTTTAACTTGTCATAGCCGGTCACTTCAGTTTTTCGTGAACATAACATAATTTGCACACACAAATTCGTTTCAGGAGTATTTTTCACTGAATGTTCGCCTTGTCACTAGCTCGTTGTCTAGGCTTCAAAAGCCTGGAAAAATATTAAAATAAAAGAAGTGGGAAGAAAGAGACCTCTATGAAATAGCTGCCAGACGGAGCCTCCAACTGTCTGTTGTCAATGGACAGAGATCCTCGATATGCTCTTTAAAGGGGCCCTCCAACACTTTTGAAGCACCTATTTTTTGTATGTGTTTTGCGTAGACCAATGACCGGGATAATTTTAGCATAAGTCCAAGCACTGATATCAAATCATTTAGCATTTTAATCGTGCAATAAAGCCACCTCATTGCTGCCGAACACGTCGGCGCACAGTGGTGCTCGCTAGAACTACGTGGGCGGAAATAACGACAATGAGCGCAGCCTATCACAGGACGTGTAAAGCCTTGCTCCAAAGCAAAAGGACCTGCTGGAGTTCTGGCAAGTCAGAGAGGCTCATTTCTACCAGCCTCACCCAGCTGTTCTAACGCGTAAACAAAACGGCGTGGTCAGGCACGACGTTGCCTGTTGCTATAGCAACAGCGTCATAAACACATTTGACTGAACAGGCAACAATGGTGTACGAGCTTTCTCTACGTAAGAGCTTTCAGCCCATGTCGTTGGAGGCCCTCCGCAACCTCATAGCAGAGAGTGAAATGTGGTCATGTCACCCCGCGAAATTCGTGTTTAGGGTAGGCAATTTTTTTCTTGTACTTTGAATTTTTAAATTTAATAACTTCGTACTGCGTGCCGCTATTGCTGCCGTTCTTGCTGCACTGTGCGTCCGTGCGTCAGTCTATGCTATCCATGAGTAAAAAATGGGGGGTTGAAAAGTGTTAAAGGGCCCCTTTTAAAAATATCCCAGGCCAATACCAAGAGGAGCTTTGTCCCCCACTAAGCTGTCCAAGAGAAGGGCGAAGACACGCATAAGAACTTTTTTATCTAGTCACCATATAATGTTGTAATGATCCCTGATGTGTAAAAATATTACTAGCAAAAATATTTGTATATGATGCTTCTGCAGGCCTGTGAAGAACAAAAAGATGGGTCCAGTTTTTTTTTAGACAACCCCATTTATTCCTGCTTTACAGATTTCTGACATCTTGAGGTGACCATGTTCATACAGGTTCACATTACCAATCACAGCACAAACGCTCATGTGAACATTCTTATTGTTTGCACTGTGAGGTAGTTGAACATACTACTTGCATTGAAAAAGCAGTGCTCACATTCACTGTGCACGAGTTAGGGGATGTTGAATGTTTTGTACATAATTTGTTTTTTTTTTAAAGGAAACCTGCTTTGCTTTCTATACTAGACGAAATTTGTTATTTGATGCTAAAAAAATGGTGTTTCTTTTACTGTTCATTACCTGCTCCAAATTTGTGCTTCAAAAGCAGCATATTGCTGCTTCGAAAATAGCTCCAAATTCTATTTAGGCTGTTGCACCACTGTCTATTGTAACAGACATTCAGGCCACCGCTAAATGCAAGAAAGACGGATTGCTTGCATTTCTTAGTTTTAAAATTAACTAAACAGAAGAATTGTGCTGGTATATGCAAAGCAGCTCATACTGGCCGCTACCTTATATTTTCATTCAGATCACCCTGCCAGCTACAAAGCACCAGTGGGAAGTATTTCAATAAAAACTGAACTGCACTGAACATTGAAATTTGACAACCGCAAAAAAAAAAAAATCAACCTTTTTCACTGAGAGCGAAGGTTGGCAAGATTTTCGGGTTTTCCGTGCTTGGAAATGAGCACCATTTTTGCATCGCACCATATACGCAGACGACATTACAACTTGGGTGTGCGATGGAAGTGATGGAGACATCGAACAGCTGCTACAGACTGCGGTTGAGGTACTGGAACAGTACCTTGTGAAAAGAGGTCTTCACTGCTCGTCAGAAAAATCTGAATTTCTCCTTCACCGCACGACGCTCAAGGGAATGCCTCCAAAGTATTCCACTCGGCATGCCTAGTACGAACAAATTTGCGTCCGCACCAAAGATGGGCAAGAAATTCCTCAGGTCAAGCAGATCAAGGTGCTTGGACTCATCATAGAATCGAATGGTGCCAACGCAAGAGCAATTAGAAATCTGGAAACTAAGTCATGAACATGATGAGGCTTATCAGAAGAATCAACAATGGACATGAGGCATGGAGGAGGCCAGTGTCATTATACTTATTCATTCCTTCGTGATTAGCAACATTACACACGTGACCGTCTACCACAATTGGTACACTGCTGAAAAGACTAAGTCAAACATCCTCATTAGAAGAACACACAAGATGGTGCTGGGACTTACAGACAGCACAAGCACGAAACTTCTACTACAGTTAGGCATGCAGAAATACCCTAGAAGATATAATAGAGGCACGCCAAATTTCAGAACTAGAGATACTAACCTGTACATGAAAGGGCAGGAGCATCCTGGACTAACTCGGGATAGCCTATCACAAGCAGCACGGCGATGAGAAATCCCTCCTCAGCCCCGGTCAGACAAAAGCTACGCATGGCTAACATGCCCAAGAAGATGCACCCCGAACTGAATCAGGGTCGAAGAGAGAGCAGAGCCTGGTCTCTACTACAAGCCTTTGGTAGGGACAAGGAAGCACTGTTCGTAGACGTGGCAGAATACAAGGATCTACATGCCTTCGTAGCAGTAGTCCTAAACACTGACAAATAATTGGTCAGCTCATGTAGTGTACGCAGCAGAAACCCTGAGGTAGCGGAAGAAGTGGCGATAGCCCTAGCCATAGTTTGCCCCAATAGCCGATACATACTAAGTGATTCACAGACAGAGGTCAGAAATTATGCACAAGGCAGAATTTCGCCAGAGGCCGCAGCTATCCTTAAAGCTAACGCAAAGTATATAACCTCCGAAGAGACGGAAGAATGACACATATGGTTCCCGGCTCACATGTCCCTCCACACCCCCATGCCCAACCTCAATGGGGAAGTCCATCGCGTAGCGCAAGCTCTCACATTCCCCGCCGTCGTCGAAAAGTCCTCTTCAGAAGATAGGCATCCCGTGGAGGGCTGGACAGAGAGAGATAGAATGACCCGATACTGCGAAGTTACGAACTTTTATAAAAAATCTAGGCGTATTTATCCGCCACCAAGCCTCGAACTCGACAGATCTGAAGCGGTAGATTGGAGACAATTGCAAACCCAGACTTTCCCCAACCCTATTCAGTTTAAAAGGATATACCCAGATGTCTATTCATATGATACATGCAAATTGTGCGGCTGTACTCACGCATCACTTAGGCACATTCTCTGGGAATGTGCAGTTTTAGCAAAAGAAAATGCAGTCTTCTCTGATGAGCCTGCGGCGTGGTGGACGGTTTGCAGCGGAGCTCCAACCTTCAAGATCAACTGTGGGCCATCCAGAAAGCCCGCGAGGCAGCGAGGAGACGGGACAGGGTCTCGGGTCCTCCTCGAGGGGAGGGGGAGGAGGCCTAGGCTTAGGCCACGAATTTGCCGGAGTTATAATAAATTTGTTACCACCACCACCTTTTTCACTGAACTCTAAAAAATAGCTATGCAGACCATTTCACTTGAAAAGTAATTGCAACAAAAAAGAAACAACCATTAAAAGAACCAGAGTTCTTATATTTGGACTGCTTGGTACATGTTTATAGAAAACGAGAAACAGTACATTTTACGGTCCAGAAAACGGACTGTCTACTTACAGCGAAAGCTTTATTGTGCATTAGGTAGTATATATACACTCTTAAATGATGTGACAGAAAGGAAAACTGTTCCAAATTGACACATGTGACGAGGTATTTGTGTTTACAATTCTATGTAATGCATTTTGCAGGCCTCTTGTACAGCCTCTGGTACAAGTGTCCCTATGTGCTTGAAATGCTTGGCGGCCTCAACCTGGTGACTTTGTTACACATGGTGGCACCCCATTTCGGCCTTCTGCTTGGTCTTGTCGATGGTTGGCTGTTCGTGTGCACTCTGCTGAACCTTGTGGAGTTGGTGGTGTTCTTCTTGTGTGCTTACCTGCTGGCAGTGGAGCTCATCTGTGTGGCCAGAAACCAAACCACCTATGAAAAGAGCCACGGCATCCGCACCTACCGCCGAGGTCTTGGAAGGAACCTGAAAGAGGCGCTGGGTGCCACATGGTTCCTTGTCTGGCTGTCGCCTTGGGTGCATTCCCCAGTTCCTGGAGACTTTGATGGTCATGCGGTGTGTGTGGAAAAAAAAGATCTGTGATCCGTGTAGCTGCTGCACAGGTTTTATTTATTAGTTCAACCAAGAAAACCTCATAGTCAGGATCACACAAGCATTAACTTCCAGCATTGTTTCATTGTTGAAGGTTGCAATTGATAACTGAATTTGCAATCATTGCAAGGCAAGGCAAAGAAAGCGTGCAAACATGTTCACTGTCTTTACACGAGCTATCATAGCCAAGTGCCACATTTCTCAAAATATCGTTCAACGAATTGCTATGAAGTAATGTCGAAAGTTAATGACCGTGTGTGCTTCAGCCTGTAAATTGTTTTAAAGAGTTGGAATCAATGGTTACGTTTGCAGCAACGACTATTGAAAGGATGCTCATGCACAGTGAGCCCAGATGGGCTTTGGTGTTGTGCAGCCTTGTGTCTGTCCTCCATTGTGTGTGCAATTGCTAAAAAAGATATGGCATATATGAGAACCACTTTGTCAGCCAATTTCTTGTTGGCGAATGTGTGCCCGGGTTCACTCATTGCGCCATGTGAGTACTTGTAATACAATCTTAAAGGCATGTGTGACTCATAGCTATGTATATTAACAAGGAACTTTGCTTAATATTTGTGTGTTTACGTACAAAGGCTCGTGAAGTGGTCTGATTCTGCTGCAACTCACGCAGGCTGAGCTATTCCCTTCCCTAAAGAGAGCAATTTGTTATATGATGGAACATTTTTCATTCATATTATGTGGCTCGTAGCAATGTATATTAACGAGAAACTTTGCATATGTTTGTGTGTTTACGTACAAAGGCTCGCCTTGTTCTGCTGCTACTCATGCAGGCTGAGCTATTCCCCTCCCTAAAAAGAGCACTTTATGTTAGATAATAGAAAATGTTTCATTCAGATTATGCTAAACATTTCACAATCTCTCTTCATGCTAATGTTCAAAGGCAGATAATGACAGCTAATTTATTTTATGTGTCACCACCTGAATGCTAGTGTCCTTGTGACCTGCTATGTTGAGTTTCCCGGTTGCCAACATAAGTGTCTGCTATGTAGGCACTTTCAACTTTCACCTTGAAAAATGTATCTTCATAAGTTTGTACTAATCTGTGCTTTTGAAGTATGCTTATGTCAATAATTAAGGGACAACAACGTGTCACAATAGGATTTGAAGAATGTAAAGGAAAAACTTGTAGAAGTCATTAAACCTTATTCCACAACACCTGCCATTTTAATGTAAACAACTTATTGCAGGCCTATTATGTAATAGTAAGTTTTCTAAGCACATCTTGAAGCTTGTGGGACATGATGTTTTCAGTTTATTTTAAAATTTACGCTACTTGGATTCGTCACCCTGTTGTTTAAGATGCAGCTGTTTCTGCTCGGCTGTCTGTGAAACCAGTAAACTGTGTGATGTGCGTGTTTGTGTGCACTTTCTCCGTGCTGTCTCTCTTTCTTCATCTTTAAGGGGAGACGCGGGTCGAAAAGTCGCGTTTTTTTTCCAAATTTCACCTTTTCTGTTTTTTGTTGCTTTATCATCTTTATACATTATATTTTGACATCTGAAAATATCACAGCGAAATAAGCATCAGAAGTCAGTGAAAAACGCGTCTGAGTGAGCGGCAGTGACGCGCGGCATCACGAAATTTACACAAAACGGGCTGCTGTTCGCGTGCTCGCGGGGCCGCGAAGAGAGCTGTCCGCCATATTGCGGCCGCTGGCTCGTGTAGAGTTGTCCTTACTCTCCACGATCCCGGTTCTTGAAGTCTCGTACGTTCACGAAAAATCTAAAAAAAAAGCAACAAAAACAGTCTTTTCCCGCCGTTTCAAACCGCGCGCCACTAACGCAGGGCCGCCATTGGCTGACAGCACCCGTGTTTTCTTGCCGTAGTTCGCTTCACTGTTTTCCGGAGTTATTTTTCGCTGTTTTCGTGCGATGGCAAGCCCGAAAAAGGCCGTTGCCGACCATCGGAAATACAGAAGTAAGAACAAGTTCAGAGGGAAGCGGCGGAGGACGTACAAGAAAGCCACCGCCAACGAAAATGTCCGCGACGGGCCAGCGGCCGGTAGGCCTAACATCGACCACGGCAACGTCGACCATGGCAACTGCGACGACGAGATCAACGCTGCAGTGAATTTTGTGAGTGCATCGCAGAAAAAGATCGCGTTATTCGAAAACGACGTCAGGCCGAATGCCGATCGTGCCGAAAGCGTAGTGCTGTGCGAGTTGGGTGCATTGACGGCCGTCGTCGCAGGCGCGGCATGCCCCGTTTGTCACGAGAGTAAACTCGCAGTTCGGGCACCGAATAAAAAGCGGAAAGGCCTTTCGGCGTTTCTGGAGCTACACTGCGAGAATGCGGAGTGCTCGGAGAGCATCCTTTCGTCCGCGTACTCGTCGAAGCGGGTCGCGTCAGATGGCGGCCGCGGTGCAAGCAGAAGCTACGACAGCGGGAGTTCGCGTGACGCCTTTGCCGTGAACCTGAAAGTGGTGCTTGCAGCGCGTGCCGTCGGTATCGGGCATGAGCAACTTTCACGATTTTGTGCAGTAGTTGGATTGCCAAACCCTATGCACCATAAGACCTTCCATGCTATCGGCAAAAAGATTCACAGTGCGGCAGTGAAGGCTGTCTGTGAAAACATGCAAAGGGCACGCAGCGTCACCAAAGAGGTGGCTGGTAACAGTGACGTGCCAGTCATGTTTGACGGCACATGGCAAAAAAGAGGCCACAAAAGCCACAATGGTGTGGGAACTGTAGTGTCCTTGGACACTGGTTTGTGCCTGGACTATGAAGTGCTTTCCAACTTCTGCCTGGCGTGCAGTTTGCATAACGACATGGGAGGCGATGAAGAAACATGGCAGGCGTTTCATCATCCCGTTTGTGAGAAGAATTGCGACTGTTCTTCGCATGCCATGGAGGCCGAAGCTGCAGTGCGCATTTGGCAGAGGACTGTGGACTATGAGACACCCCTGCGGTTCACCATCTTCCTAAGCGATGGAGACAGCAAGGCCTACAACGGGGTCTGTGATGCCAACGTGTACCCTGACACTCCAATTGAAAAAGAGGAGTGCACCAACCACGTGGCGAAACGTCTGGGCACCGGCCTGCGGAAGCTGCCAACGCCACTTCCACGAGGGGAGAAGCTGAAGGAGACCACCATCCAGAAGCTTCAAACTTACTTTCAGGTGGCCATTGTGAACAATCGGGGAAATGTCCACAAGATGTACACTGCCATATGGGCCTCATGTTTGCACTCGTGCTCAACAGACGGTGCTGGAAGTCACAAGTTCTGTCCTGCAGGCCCAGACTCGTGGTGCAAGCACCGACGTGCTGAGGCGCAGGGCCAGCCTGCACCGTGCCACACCCCCCTCCTGACCAAGGCCCAGGGTTTGGCAGTCCTCCCAATCAACAAGCGTCTCACAGATGCGAAGCTGCTTGCCCGGTGCCTCCACGGCAAGACACAGAACGCGGCCGAGTCCCTGAACAGCAAAATATGGCTGCTGTGTCCAAAGACCCGGTTTGCTTCCCGGACTGCTGTGGAAACAGCCACAGCCATTGCAGTCCTGTGGTTCAACCGGGGCCACGCGAGCTTTGAAAAGGTGCTGGAAGAGCTTGGGGTGCTTCCTTCGGAGGCCCTGGTTACCCTCAGCGACCGCCGAGACAGCATGCGCATGCACAAGATGAATGTGCGTCAAACCGCTGAGGCGAGGGCACACCGTCGCAGTGCAGCCAAGAGGGCCCGGGTGGAGGAGTCCTGCCGCACCAGCCGGGAAGGGAAAACCTACGGTGCTGGAGAGTTTTAGACAACTGATATTCCCTCTGGACATGTGTGTATGTGTTCAGCACAAGTTTCGTGCTACTGCGTTTTTCATTTTTGTAAATACAGACTTTCAAACTTTCAAACGCGTTTTTCTCATTTCGCAATTTTGGCCAATTTGCATTTTTTGCGGGAAGTGTTTCGGGCACTTAGAATGGTCATACGACGACGAAATTTGGCACACACATTGAGGAGAGTGCGTAGGGTGCCGATATCTACTTGAATCAGCACAACCTATCAGCTGTAAATATCTATTAATAAATTTAATGGTGGTCGAGTGGAAAAAAAAGGGTAGTTTGCTACACAGATGTTTTTTTCATAGTTTCAAAGTTGGAGCACAATTTCTAGCTAGATATCGGCACTCTATGGATAATAGGGAGCAAAAGGAGCCATTGAACAACTCTCTGCATGAACATTTAGTATGCGCGAAAGTTCCCGGAAAACTTATCAAGTTTCACCATTACTTGAAACACAACTCCCAAACTATTGCACTTATGTAAAAACTGATTACAGATTTGGAATCAGGAGGAAAAACTGCATCAGTGGTCCAATTTCTGAAGCTCTAAGTTGAATAACAAAAAAAAGTGCTTTCGAGGAGCGTCTCCCCTTAAAACTCTCTCTCAGGTGTAGGGTAGCATACCGGTTTTTCTAGACTGGTTAACCTCCCTGCCTTTCCTTTCTCTCCTGTTTCTTCCTTTGAAAGTAGCCAAGCAATCACATGCGCAGAAGTACGTCACGGCAGAGAAAAAGAAAACTCAAAACGGCTTGTCTTGCAACAAAAAGAGCCGGTTGATGTATGGCTGACCCAGTTAGTGCCACTTTTTCCTGATGTTATGTGCTTCCAACAGTTCATGTGCTGTAGTCTCATTGCTTATGACCAGATTTTCAAACTCGCGAAATTGCGTCCGACACTTTCTAGTTCATATAATGCGAAGGCAGATGTACATTGCCTTTATTAGTGGCAGAGGGTTCATGCTCAATTGTTAACGCTATGACCAGTTTGATCTGCGTAGGCTCTCAGATCAACGGTGTCATATAAACAATACCAGTAGCGAATTCAACAAATAGTTCGGTTTGCTTCTTCAGACAATTACGCCTCTTTTTATTACAAAAAGTTTTCGATCGGAGGCTGACGAGTCGGAACAGCACCAAAAGAACATCGGTGCATCATAACTAGCAGCAGACTTCATGGAATTGTGGGTCATGGTACTACTTCAGTGGTCGTTAATTTTCAGGCTCCTGGGCAGGCTGTTTGTCTTGGGTGCTTCGCCTTCTTGAGGAAAGCTGCTGAGACAGCTTCAAAACCCAGGCATGGATAGCTTGTTATAACGAGCTTAGTCAAGTGTTTATCAAAATTGGCCCATCTTGTATGGGGTCAGGACTTCATGAGCATAGATTCTAGGCAAAATTTGGCAGTTCCTTATTTTTCAAGTTTTGAATGGACAGAGTTGTATAGCGTGAATGCTTTCTGCTACTCTAGGCTATAGGACCAACAGATGTCCTTACTGAAGGAATCTCAATTGGATTGAGTCATGGGAAGCGATCTCCAATGTAAACAGCATGCCCATCCTGTAGTGCTGAGAAGTGGCTAAAATCTGTTCCACAGAACGGCTAAACCTAAAAGACATAGTTTTTCAAAATAGCTAAGTAAATTATTATGCTTAAAACCTTCCGGAACAGTTTTGCCACTAGCAGGCAGTAATTCACCATGACTAACGAACGAAAAGTATGGCAGAGCATCGGGGCGATGCAAGATTTGGTAGAAATGTCCTTGCTTTGATAGTACACGTCAAAACGAATGAAAGTCGATTGAAGATACAACTCCGCCAATGCCGTCATTAAATATACCTGGCTTGTTGAAACAGAATGGGAGAAATTATATGTTTTATGGTATTACTTCATTTCAAAGTAAAACTAAGATTTTTATCAATTTTTGGTTCAAGGTAAAATTAGGCAATCCGGAACAACCGAGGTTGGGCAGCATGCGCGTAAGCCAGGCATGTACAGTCACCCTTATTATGACTCGCAACATGGGAGCACATGGCCTCAAGAGTTCAAAGATTGCGCATGGCTCCCACTAGCCTTTGTTTCCATTATTATATGCATTTCTCTTCAATGTCGATATGTTAATTTAAAATAAATGCTGTTACGAGGTGGACCTAAATTATGCTTGTATATGTGGAGCTAGCGAAACGGCCACGAGCATGCTTACGAGCATAGCATGTAGTCATGTTTTACATAACATGCATATAATGATTATTATGTTTGGACATGTCATTTACCTTCGTCGTCTATTCATGTCACGTGATGCCAAGTTTGATATAAGTGGAGCTAGTGAAACGGCTGTGAGCACGCTATCAGTGTAGTATGTAGTCATGTTTTACATGACGCACATATTAGGATTATCATGTTTGGGTGTGACATTTATCTTCGTCGTCCATTCACATCAAGTGATACCAAATTTGGTATATGTAGAGCTAGCTAAACGGCCACAAGCAAGCTGTGATCGTGGCATGTGATAATGTTTTACATGACACTCATGTCATAATTATCATGTTTGCACCACTCATGTACATTCGCCATCCATTCACGTTCCATAATACCGAATTCGGTGTATGTCACTCTAGCGAAACGACTGCGAGCACATCATGAGTGTGGCGTGCATTCATGACTAGTCATAACATGAAAATCATGACATGCATGTCATGATTTCCAGGTTAGGTTCTGTCACTTATGTTCGCTATGCAGTCGTGTCATACTATATACCAATTTTGCAAAATGTCATGTGAACGAAACACCGCAAGCACAGCAAGACCATGAAATGTAAATCATGACATTCGTGACCTACATATCATAATTTTGATGTTATGACGAGCCAATTATGCTCTTCATACAGTCATTTTGTGTCATACCAATTTTGGTATCGATACCATTATTGAAAGGGGCCAGGAGAGGATAAAGTTGTAGATAGATAGATATAGATAGATAGATAGGCTCTAAGTCGCCGATGTTCGCTAGGAAATGCTTGGCATTTGCAATGTAGATGATTACTTGCACTCTAATCTTCGTCGGCTAACTCTAATTGGAAAGCGAATTCTTCGCTGCGCTGTAACTACAGCAGGGTTGCTGGGCCGCGCGCGCAAAAGCCTTGAAAAGGAGCGACTCGACTCGTTAGTGACAGCTTCAGGACTGGTTTATTGAAGATGACTAGAAAGTTGGAAAGAAAAGAGAGGTAGAATAGGAAGAAGGAAAAGTTGGAGCCGGTCTAACGAAGGCTACCGTGGAAATGGTGCGGACGAAACCCACTTCGCTCCCGTCGGCTTTGTGTTGGCGGCCCTCCTCTCGACCTGTGAAATTGGGTGGTGAAGATGAACGTCTTCGACGGTGTCTGCACGGCGGGAAAGCAGAACGAACCCTTCGGCATTCTTGGCGGACATTGTACAGCACACGGGATTGCGACATTTCTCCTCCATCGATATGTTACCGCCGTGGCCGAGCCGGTGACCTTGGGGCCCACAGCCGAGCACCTCGGTCACCGCGGTGGACAATCCGTTAGTCCAGCTTGTTTGACCATAGTGTCAATGCTCTTCAATATCAATATCTCATGTAATCGGTGCTTTTTTTGTTGTTGCCATTTCATATAGTACCTTGCAATACGAGTTATGAGCGGTTGCGTCTTACGCGTATCAAAGCACTCGTTGCGCATTCTCATAACAAAACCGACATAGATCTATGGCAAATCAACGCGTGTATACGAAACAGTGCCTCATGAAGCCGACGCGCAATGAGCCCAGAATAAAACGGCCAGGTACCCGTCAAGCCTGTGATTCACGCCGAAGGCGGTGCGGCGAAGCGGGATTCAGACCGCATGTTCAGACCGTATGCTCCTTCGTTCAGACCGCATTCAACCTGTTCAGACCGCATGCCTCCTTCGTCTGGCCGCGCCAGTAGGTGTTCTGTGGCCGCGCGGCAGAAGAGGCAGGTATCTCGCGATTTCTCAGTAAAGTGAAAAGTTGGGCGAGTTGGTGCTGGTTCATTCGTTGGGCGAGTTGGTCGATTCGTTGGGTTAAATTTGATGTCACTGCGGTATAGGCATGCTGAGCATGTATTTTTAGTTTTTGGTCGATTCGTTGGGTTAAATTTGATGTCACTGCGGTATAAATGGTGTTTCCTGAATAAAATATTCCAGTTGCTAGTAGCGCGTCGTCCCGTGTACTTCTTCTCTGTTGTGTGTCGTTTTTTTCGCGCCCCTTATCATCATGATCTCGCGATTTTGCGCACGTGTCGCTATGACGTGTCTGTGCTTCTCCCAAACGCACACCCGTGCCACCACCGCGCCTCCGCTGCGTGGCGTTCTGATCGGCTGCGGCAAAGCGGCGAGCATTAGCAGGCGGCAAAAAATTGCTCCGAGAGCGATCGGCCTTGCTATGGTGGCTAGAAGGAGAGAGAGAGAATTAACTTTATTAAAGGTCCTGAAGGGGACTGGGCACCCCTTACGGGGGCCAGTCCGGTGGCTCCGCCCATGTGGGGACTGGGTGTCGCAGCTCGCCAGCCACCTTTTGGACCTTCTGGACGGCCTGGTGTTGAAGGGCCCTGTCGGGGCTCCTGAGGTGGTTGATCCAGTCGTCCTCGGTGGCAGGGGACCCGAAGCTAGCGTTTATCGCGGTACTCTGCCACAGCATGTGACTTAAATCGCACCTTGGATTTTGGCATTTGGGGCATTCTGGCCTTATATCTGGGAGATATTTGCTGCAGATATAGGGGCTGGGGTAACTGTGCGTTTGCAGCAGTCGAAGCGTTAATTGTTGTGCTTTATTTAGTGTTGAGTGAGGTGAAAGGAATTCCTTTCTAAATAACTTACAGTGCGAGCAAATTTCGTGATATGATAGGAGTGGCTCCCGGTGCGTGTTGGTGTCCCCGGCCAGTGAGCCGGACCGCGACCCCGCGCGGCACGTAAGATCACGCGCGAGGTTATGGGCCAGCGCATTACCGTTGGGGACCCCTGGTTGAACCAAAAGCACTTGTTTTGGGGCTAGTTGGTGCATACTTGGTGCAGAAGACTGAGGCGCAAAAAACATATCGTGAAGCAGGAAAAGCAGGAGAGAAGACAGAACAGCGCCAACTACCAACTGTTTAATGACCGTCTAGGAAACGCACAGGAAAGAGGACAAAACCGCACATGCGTGCACAGCCAACAAATATCGCACATCGTCATGATAAAGGCACTAAGTTATCCAAAAAAATGCATTTCTGTTGAGTACAACAAAATAGATGTATCACTGATACAATCGGGCCCTTTCTTTTTGATAAAATAGGCTTCCAAGAGCTCTCTAGCTGTTTGTTTTGCTCCTACCAAGAATCACCGTTGTTTTTTTCTAACACTGGCACACATCCGCAAGCTTTACAGTGCACTGGAAGATGCGCATGATCACGTTTGCCTAAACTATTGGCATGCCTCCTCAGTCTGTCATTAATGCAACGCCCCGTTTACCGATATAAAACTTGCCACAGCCTAGGGGAGTTCCATATACCATGCCTTGTGCGCAGCGCCTAAAAAGTCTTGTGTGCTGCTTCTGGCAGCACCTTTGCTCATCGCATGTGATACGCGGGCACAATTGAGCAAGTTTGTTGGGAGCTGAAAAAACGACTGGAACGCCATAATGGGAAGCCACCTTCTATGGCTCACACGGTGTATATACGGGACCACCTCAGGCTTAACCCGCTCTCTCTCCTTCGGGCGCGCATTTGCATTAGCTACTTTTCCTTTCACCATCTGCAGCAGGGATTCCACCACGGAACTAACTATGGACTGAGGGTAGCCGGCCTTGGAAAGTCTTTAGAGTTGACGCATACAGCTAGCCTGCATAACATGCTCACACGATCTGCGTAGTGCCAATTCTAAGCAAAGTATAGTGATTCCGCGTTTCACAGTCTTTGAATGTGCTGAATCGTAAAGTAACAACTCCTTCTTACTCCGAGGGAGGTACGTACAGCATACGTGACCAGCTGAAATTGTCCGGTTAAGGTCCAAAAACTGCAAGGAGCTATCTTTCGGGAGTTCATTAGTGAACGTGAGCCCCTTAGCATTTGCTCTAAAAACATCTAAAACCTGCTCAACCATCACAGGGAAAGAAAAAGGGCATCTGTTGTCAATAACAAGTGAAAGATCATATACATATCTAAATACTTTAAGAACATTTGGACGAGATGAAGTAAAAACACTTTCTAGTGCGTGGTCAAAGGATGTTAAAAAGACGTCACATAAAATCGGTGCTACCCGTGACCCATTGCAAATGCCCTTCCTCTGTAAAAACATGCCATGTCCAAAATAAACGAAAGTGCACGATATGCTTCTAAGAGGGTAACAAAATTAGCAGACGACATCTCCATTTTAGACACAAAGGTGGCTTCGCCACTATGTTCTATACACTGCTTAACTGCCCGAAGTAGCTCCGGATGCTGAACCGAGTGAAAAAAAGGTCACTTACATCTACGGAAAAAAGGTTGCCTATTTCGTGGTTTCCGCGGCAAAACCCAAAAACTTAATCAGAATTTTTTGTATAGAAAGGGTCATGAACTTCAAGAAGTTTTAGGGCTTTGGGCAAAAAACTGCTAAGCTGATATTGCCAAGTTCCACGCTCACTAATGATGGTGCGGAAAGGTACGTCGGCTTCATGCGTCTTAGCACTGAAGAAAGCAGTAAGGGAATCCTTTTTGCTCCTGCTTATCTGTTTAGCCAAAGATTCGCACTCAATTTCTTCACACAAAGAGACAACATTTCTCTTGACTTTAGATAGCCTCACTTTTACAGGCTTGAAGTTCCTGTTGATAGCTTCTCTTGCTTTTTCTTTATAGGAGTTCCTGGATAAAGCCACAAACCCACCTTCCTTATCTGAAAGCATTAGACAGAGTTCATTGTCTCTAAAATATGTCACTACACGTTGCAACACACAAACTTGTCGCCCGGAATCAGCTTTTGGGGCAGCCTTGTGTAGACTGTCAACGCCTTCCAGCAGGCAGCGTTCACGTTGTTCTTGTGGCGCCTTCCTTGCTAATTGCCGATTCCACGCAAGAAGGTCCTGTGCCGCAACTTTGGGCTCTAGGCTGTTCTTCTCTCCTGCTCTTCCTGCTTCACGATATGTTTTTTTTTTTTTTGCGCCTCAGTCTTCTGCACCCTGGTTGAACGTTGATCCCTTCATGAACCGGGAACCAGTGGATGTGCTTGTCTACAGTTATTTGAACAGATGCTAGAATTCTTAATGCCGCCTGGCAAAGTGTACCGCGGTGGTATGCCAGCGCAGCGGGTTTAGAGTCGGTAAATATTGTGTCGCGCTGAGGGAGTGCTATAGCAAGGGCAATGGCCACTTGTTCGGTTTCGCAGGCTTTCTGTGTTTTTACGGTAAGAGCATTAAGAGCTGTCCCGTCTGGGGCGACCGCCGCAGCTGAAAAGTAGGGTTTGTCCACGTATTTAACGGCGTCCACGAAAACCACGTCTGTCGCGTGTAGGTTGGCCGCTTTTAGTAAGGCTTGAGCTCGTGCCCTTCTTCGAGTCTGATTTTGCACCGGGTGCATGTTCCTGGGGAAGGGTAGCACTGTGGCTAGAATGAGAGGTGTCAGCATCGTCCCAGCCGCGCCTTGAAGAGAGGCGTGCTGGTATTTCAGTTCGCCGTGGAGCGGCGCGCAAGTCGCCACCGTGATCGGTCGAGAGCGCTTGCCAGCCGCTCGCGCGGCAATTTGGTCGCTTGCTCGTGTGCTCGCAAATTGCAACGTCTGTGCTTTGCCTATTTGGACTTGTTCAGGATCAATACGTGCCAATGTGATCATGCTACAGTGATGAGTAAACAGCAAAGGCACTGCTTTGCATCTGGATGCAATGTGGGATATGTTTCGGCCCGCAAACAAGGGAAGAAAGCGTCTCTCTTCTCTGCTCCCGCCAACGATGAACGGCGCAAGGACTGGGAGTGTGCGATTCCTCGCGCTGGGAAACCACTGGAAAATAAGTACGTTGTGTGCGAAGCTGATTTTGACGAAAGATTTATCGTCCGTAGCTACATGCATGTTATCAACGGGTTCTTAGCAACTTGGGAAATAGCTGTACCTAAGGAGGGTGGGTTCCTGAGTGAATCAACTGCCAAAGGACTCCGCGTCACTCTAACCAGCATCCTTTCCATCCGGCCCTATGTCACGAAAACCTTGGGCTATAAATACTTGATGACGTCTCGTCTCTGCCAAGACGCGCTTAATTTTTTTTTTGAATTCTGAAGCAAATTTCTGGCTCGAATGATCACCTTTCGCCGACACAATTTTTGATCTCTTTGAATCGCTTCAGTGTTTACAGCTTGGCACAGTCACCCTCCAGTGGAAACATACCATCTGGATTCCTGAGCAGCCTTATATGTCCGCGCATCCATACTAATTCAATAAAATTGCAGAATAAGCTGAATGAGCTTCTAGATATGGGGCACCTCAATGACGTTCATGAAATGATTGTTGCTTGTGAAGCCCTCCCTGACCACACTGATCTCATTGGACGCAAAATTGACTCCCGGATCACTTATTACGTCAGTGGCTATGTGGCCCGGAAGCTTCGTAGCTCATATACTACGAAGTGAACTGAAAACACTAGTTTTCAGTGCCAATACACGCTTTACAGCGCGCTGCCAGAATTGTGACAGGTAGACTTAGTTATAATCTGCAGAATAACGTAAAATATTTGCAACAAAATATGACTGATACGCGGGCGCGAGGAGGGGCATCTCGAAAGCGACCGCAGCGCCGCCGCATCCGGATGAATTTTCGCTCGCTCTCTAGCGCGCCGATGCTGACACCTCTCCTTCTAGCCACCATAGCCTTGGCGCCTGGTTTTTCTCCCGCTTTCGCCGCCTGGATCGGTGTGAACGAGGCTTACAGGAGGTTTTCCCGCTTCCCGCGTTGCCGCTTCGGCCGCCCCGCCTTCAGTGTGAACGAGCACTAGTTTTAATGCGCGAGCATGAAATACCAGTGCTCCGCGCTTTCTGTCACCACGGGTCCACAGACCATGCAAGCTTCACCGCACGCACTATACGAAGTTTTTAGTAGAGCTACTACACTCGCAGACACCCGATGTTCGGTTGTGGCGTGCGATTGCTTGGCTAAATGCGAAGTTCACTGCAAGTTTGCTTGTTTCAATAAATGAACAGTTACTAAACGACAGTGGTTTGCATTCGTTGTGGCCGCTCGCGTAACCTTAAGATATCCTTCACGGAACCCCTATTTCTACGGAACCCTGTTTTGTGAACCCACGCGTTAAGTCATGAAGCATCACCGCTGCAAAGTCAGCGCGTGCGCGAATTCAGGCATCAAATTCTGATGGCTGTTTTACGGTCGCTTCCTGGATCATCCACTTGCCAGGCCCTGGATCACTCACGGCCTGCAGACCCTGGATCGTCGACTTGCATGCTGTTTTGTGGCGAGGCATGATCCGTCTTGGCGTCCGCTCCGACGGCAAGATCCTATAATCATATCAGAAAATTTTCGCTGCATCAGAGTTGCCCTTTTTGGCATTAGCAAAAAATAAATCACGATGAAACACGCTTACAGTTCACGTAATGGCGCCACACAATGTCACTGCAACAGCGCATGCGCGAATATTCGAGAATCGGCTTTTAAAAAATGTTTCACGCGGGCTGCCCACCTTCATTTTTCATTATCTGCCGGTCGCGCTGCGTATTCTGTGGACGGCAGTTCGTCGGTGCCATGTGGAACGGCTTGCTTCAGGCACGGGGCGTGTGATAGTTGTAATACGTTCGAGACGCGTTTCAGTGCGTGCGCGTGCGTGCGTGTGCGTGTGCGTGTGCGTGTGTGTGTGTGTGTGTGTGTGTGTGTGTGTGTGTGTGTGTGTGTGTGTGTGTGTGTGTGTGTGTGTGTGTGTGTGTGTAGCATTTCGGTTTCTGGGTTCCGCTTGTTGCCTTGCATCCGCGTGCGCCACATAGGCGGTAGCTATTTTATCACAGAAGCGCGCGTGATACTTTTTAAAGTACGTTATAATTTGTCTGTTTTTTTTTTCGTGCTGGCCTCGTAGCGTACTTCAAAAATATTTGTTCCTAACTTTCAGTCAGTTTACTCAGCCAGGTGCACAGCCGAGGGAACATAGTGGTTGCCGCAGTCGGTTATGCTGTAAACGGTATATTCTTGTGCAATATCCTCATTCAACGGGTTTTTGTTGAAATGAGATTTTCTACAGTGTTGTGCACATACGCGAACAGAAATCTCGGTAACTGGCTACGAAATGTCTCTTCCTCTAAATTTACGGCCCTTACGTGTCACTGTTTGTGTGATCCCACGACCGGCTTTATTATAAATTTATAAAGCCGGTCGTGTGTGATCCTAATTGATTTGTTCTAATTCGAGTTGTGCTTAACACACACACAAAAAAACGGACCCATAAATTTCTACTTTCGTTCGTAGAGTCTCGCTTTGGTAGACTGGATGTCTTATGCTAGTATACGAGGGATTATTGGTCAGCTGCCAGTTCGTAAACATCACGCGTGCTTCGTGATGTCAGCAGGCAGCAAGTTTGCGACAGCTCCGTCGTAGCTATCAGCGGCACTGACTAACGCTCCCAGGTTTGTATGCATATATCTATTCCATAAAGTCGACGAGAGGATGCTTTCCTCCGTATCTCATTTGGTAGAACATCGGACGCATTGTCGGAAGGCCGCGGGTTCGATTCCAGCTGCAAGTTCTTTTCGTCCACTTATTCCAGATTTACATTATAGTTAATATTGCCACGTTCCATTTCCCAAGTTTTTGTTATCGTCCCAAAGCACCACACGATTCTTAGCGCAAACCGCGCCTGCAGTTTTCTAGAAGGTTCCGGACTGTAGTGGATCATTTCGGTAAGATCACGCCCACTGTGCGAACGGTACAGATTGTTCTGGAAGGTACGCCACCGCCAGCGATAACGCTAGAACATTCCACGGCAAGAGTATAAATGCCGACGCGCTTCGCCGCTTGTCAGTTGTTGATCGAAGGCCGACGCTCCGTTCGCCGCTATCAGTCCGAGACTGCTATCTGTGCGAGACTGCTGCTGTAATTGGACTTTCCGTTTACCGGGCACAGGTTCGCCCAAATAAACAGTTAAACCCCAACACGAAGTCTCCTGTCTTCGGCCACGTCACGACCCCGTGACATCTGGTGGAGGTGCTGCTTCGTTCATGTACCGGACGCCCCCGTCAAGCCGTGAACCCAGCCCACGTCGCGGAGAAGACACCGACGCCAACCAGGAGCAGCGAACAAGCCGCCGACAGCAAGGGCTACCACCGGAGTACGGGCTTCTAGAAGACAAAGCGCGGAAGACCAAGGCCATGACTGCGACTGCAGCGACAATGACAACCGCCGCATCCCAGCCCACGATGGTCATGCATCAACCCAGGGAACCACCAATTTTCCATGGGTCATCGTTCGAAGACCCGGAGACCTGGCTGGAAACATACGACCGTGTGGCCGCCCTCAACCACTGGGACAACGAAGAAAAGCTCCGTCGTGTGTACTTCTACCTGGAAGACACCGCAAGGACCTGGCTAGAGAATCATGAGTCCACGCTCCGAACGTGGGATGTCTTCTGTGGCGCATTTCTGCAAACGTTCGCGAGCGTCGCTCGCAAAGAAAGGGCCGCTGCTCAACTAGAGACCCGGGTTCAGCTTCCAAATGAGAAGGTTGGAATTTTCACAGAGGAGATGACCCGCCTATTTCGTCACGCTGACCCAGACATGCCTGAGGAGAAGAAAGTTCGTTTCCTCATGCGAGGGGTCAAACAGGAGCTCTTCGCGGGGCTAATGAGAAATCCACCAAACACCGTCCAAGAATTTGTATCCGAGGCGACCACCATCGAAAAAACCCTTGACATGCGCACCAGACAGTATAATCGTCGCCTGATTCCAGAATGCGCTGCTGCTCAAACCAGTGACTCTGAAAACCTGCGTGAAACGATCCGAGCGATCGTGCGGGAAGAGCTGCGCAAACTGTTGCCTTCGGCGCACCCTCAAGTGGATTCGATCGCCGACATTGTACGAGAAGAAGTTCGGCAATCGCTTCAAGTTCCCCACGCACCGCTGCCCGAGCCGGAAGCTATGAGCTACGCCGCTGCACTGCGCCACAACGCTCCTCCCCGTCCACGCCAAAACGCCGCCCCATCGCACTTCCGTTGACAGACGCCACCACCGCCACCACCCCCACCGACGTCATACCGTTCGCCAGCGGCCCAGCGCAGTGCACCGAGGAAGACTGACGTCTGGCGCACCCCTGACCATCGCCCGCTCTGCTACCACTGCGGCGAGGCCGGACACACATACCGCCGTTGCCAGTACTGACAGATGGGACTGCGTGGCTTCGCCGTCAATGCACCGCGTCCACAGCCAGGAGAACGACCACGTGACATCGCCGACTACCTGACAGGAACTCGGTGGACACCACGAAGCCCTTCGCGTTCCCCGTCGCCCAGCCGCCGCACGTCACCGCACCACCGGCAGTACTCTGGCCCAACGCGGGGCCGGTCTCCTAGCCCGTATCCGGGAAACTAAGGGCAGCAACCGGTGGAGGTGCGGTTGCTGTGCGACGAACTACCGAAGATCCTCCGACGACGACGACGCCGCGACGGAGCTTTCCGAACACAACGCCAAACAGGCAAAGCCCTGACGGTGAAAGCTCACTTACCGAAGGTGGCCTGACGACGCAACATGGAAGCAGCGGAACAAGCCGACGCAGCCGTGACCCGACGCCACGCCCTAACTGTAATGCGAGACGGCGAACTAGCGACCTCGACGTTCTTATCGACGGCCACAGTGTGACCGCTCTCGTCGATACTGGAGCCGACTATTCTGTCATCAGTGGGTCATTCGCCGCGAAGTTAAAGAAAGTTAGGACAGCTTGGAAAGGCCCTGAAATCCGCACAGCCGGAGGTCATCTCGTAACGCCTGCAGGATCTGCACAGCGAGAGTCACCATTAACGGCCGTATTTATCCTACAGACTTCGTAGTCCTACAGCGTTGCTCGAGAGATGTCATCCTTGGCATGGATTTCTTATGCCTCCATGGTGCTGTTATCAACCTAAAAACAAAGTCGATAACGTTATCCACAGAAGAAGCACTACCGCCGCGCACGCCGTCAGGACACCATGCCTTGAATGTGCTGGAAGAACAAGTCACCATTCCGCCTCGCTCAAGCGTCATTATTTCAGTCGGCGCTCCTAAATCACCTGACTTGGAAGGCATCGTTGAAGGCAGTCAGCATCTGTTGGTCACCCGAAATATTTGCGTCGCAAGAGGAATTGCAGAGCTGCGGGGAGGCAAAGCAACGGTTATGCTCACGAATTTCAGCAATGAGTACAAACATGTGAACAAAGGAACAACGGTCGCATACATCGAAGAAATTGTCGAAGCCCCCAGTGCTTTCGCCCTCGCCGATTCTGCGGAACCTGCTCAGAGGAACCAAGCCCCTCCTATAGCTTTCGACGTCAATCCCAAACTTCCGAACGATAAGCAAGAACAGCTCAACGCCCTGCTCCTGCAATACGAAGATTGCTTTTCGTCGTCATCGAAAATTCGGCAGACCCCAATCGCGAAACATCGCATCATAACCGAAGAAAATGCCAGACCACTCCGTCAGAGTCCGTACAGGGTTTCGACGCGAGAACGTGAGGCCATGAAGAGACAAGTTGATGAAATGCTGCGGGATGACATTATCCAGCCTTCCAAGAGTCCATGGGCATCCCCCGTGGTGTTAGTGAAGAAAAAGGATGGGACCCTACGTTTCTGCGTCGATTATCGCCGCCTGAACAAAATCACAAGAAAGGACGTGTATCCTCTCCCACGAATAGACGACGCACTTGATCGGCTCCATAACGCCAAGTACTTTTCGTCAATGGACCTCAAGACTGGCTATTGGCAAATCGAAGTCGACGAAAGAGACCGAGAGAAGACGGCGTTTATAACACCGGACGGCCTCTTCGAGTTTAAGGTGATGCCCTTCGGCCTTTGCTCAGCGCCTGCAACTTTTCAACGCGTTATGGATACAGTACTGGCAGGATTGAAGTGGCAGACTTGCCTTGTGTACTTGGACGACGTCGTCGTGTTTTCCTCGAGTTTCGACGAGCATCTTCGGCGCCTTGAAGCTGTACTTCAAGCAATCAAGACTTCCGGACTCACACTGAAGCCAGAAAAGTGCAGATTTGCGTATGAGGAGCTCTTGTTCCTGGGGCACGTTATCAGCAAGTCTGGAGTTCGTCCCGATCCAAGGAAAACAGCCGCCATCGCCGACTTCCCGCCGCCCACTGACAAGAAAGCAGTGCGCCGATTTCTGGGCCTGTGTGCCTATTATAGGCGGTTCGTGAAAAACTTCGCCCGCATCGCCGATCCTCTCACTAACCTTACCAAGGCCGACGTGGAGTTTAAGTGGGAAACGCCGCAGGAACAAGCTTTCCAGGAGCTAAAACATCGCCTCCAGACGCCTCCGTTACTTGCCCATTTCGACGAATTCGCCGAGACAGAAATACATACTGACGCAAGCAGCGTAGGTCTTGGCGCCGTTCTTGTGCAGAGGGCTGACGGACTTGAAAGGGTTATTAGTTACGCCAGCCGATCGCTATCAAAAGCAGAAGCAAATTATTCCACAACAGAAAAGGAGTGCCTCGCCATCATCTGGGCTACGTCGAAATTTCGCCCCTACCTCTACGGCAGGCCCTTCAAAGTTGTGAGCGACCACCACGCATTGTGTTGGCTAGCCACCTTGAAGGACCCTTCAGGTCGCCTCGCACGATAGAGCCTGAGACTTCAAGAATATGACATTACTGTCATTTACAAGTCTGGCAAAAAACACTCCGACGCCGACTGTCTCTCTCGTGCGCCTGTCGACCAACCGCTACCCGACGACCCGGATGACGACTACTTCTTAGGAACGATAACTACCGACGACTTCGCTGAACGACAGAGGGCCGACCCGGAACTTAAGGCCCTAATAGAATACCTCGAAGGCAGGACCGCCGAAGTCCCGAAGGTATTCAAGCGCGCACTTGCGTCGTTCTTTCTACGGAACGGTCTTCTACAAAAGAAAAACTTTTCACCGCTTCGAGCTAAGTACCTCCTTGTGGTGCCTTCAGCTCTGCGACCAGAACTCCTGCAGGCCCTGCACGACGATCCAACGGCAGGGCACCTCGGTGTTTCTCGCACGCTCCCGAGGATACAAGAAAGGTACTACTGGCCACGTCTTACCACCGACGTCACCCGTTATGTGAGAACATGCCGGGACTGTCAGCGATGCAAGACACCGCCGACAAGGACAGCGGGACTTCTGCAGCCAATTGATCCACCTTGCCGACCTTTCCAGCAGATTGGTATGGATCTACTGGGGCCGTTCCCGACGTCGGCTTTCGGAAACAAGTGGATCGTGGTAGCTACCGACTACCTCACCCGCTACGCCGAAACAAAAGCCCTGCCAAAAGGCAGTGCATCCGAGGTAGCTAAGTTCTTCGTCGAAAATATCGTCCTACGTCACGGCGCCCCGGAGGCCCTTATCACCGACAGAGGAACGGCATTCACTGCCGACTTAACTCAAGCGATCTTGGCATACAGCCAAACAAACCACCGCCGGACGACAGCGTACCACCCACAGACCAATGGCCTCACCGAGCGGCTTAACAAGACGATCGCCGACATGCTGTCAATGTACGTCGATGTCGAACACAAGACGTGGGACGCCATTCTTCCGTATGTGACCTTCGCATACAACACGGCGGTGCAGGAGACGACGCAGATATCTCCATACAAATTGGTCTACGGAAGGAGTCCGGCAACGACGCTCGATGCCATGTTACCCAACGTAGCCGACGAAGAAAACCTCGATGTGAGCGAGTACCTTCAACGAGCCGAAGAAGCCCGACAACTTGCGCGTCTCCGTATCAAGAATCAACAGACGACCGACAGCCACCGTTACAACCTTCGACGACGCTTCGTGGAATACCAGCCCGGTGAACGTGTTTGGGTGTGGACGCCAATACGCCGACGTGGACTAAGTGAAAAGCTTCTGCGACGGTACTTCGGACCGTACAAGGTGGTTCGACGTCTCGGCCCACTTGATTACGAGGTTGTCCCCGACGGCATCGCGAACTCTCAACGACGCCGATCGCGACCTGAAGTCGTCCATGTCGCGCGCCTCAAGCCGTTTCATGCGCGTTAACAAACTGAACCAGTGTTTTTTTTTTGTTGTATCGGAATTTATTCATTGTACTTTCTTGCATTATTATTGTACTTCCATCTTTAGTTAAAGCATCGGGACGATGCCTTTTTCAGAGGGGGGCAATGCCACGTTTCATTTCCCAAGTTTTTGTTATCGTCCCAAAGCACCACACGATTCTTAGCGCAAACCGCGCCTGCAGTTTTCTAGAAGGTTCCGGACTGTAGTGGATCATTTCGATAAGATCACGCCCACTGTGCGAACGGTACAGATTGTTCTGGAAGCTACGCCACCGCCAGCGATAACGCTAGAACATTCGACGGCAAGAGTATAAATGCCGACGCGCTTCGCCGCTTGTCAGTTGTTGATCGAAGGCCGACGCTCCGTTCGCCGCTATCAGTCCGAGACTGCTATCTGTGCGAGACTGCTGCTGTAATTGGACTTTCCGTTTACCGGGCACAGGTTCGCCCAAATAAACAGTTAAACCCCAACACGAAGTCTCCTGTCTTCGGCCACGTCACGACCCCGTGACAATATAAATATCCCCCTATGTTTTCCATGTCTCTTGTGAGTTAGCTCTAATGTTGTGAATAACAAAAAGGAGCCTTTATGGTCCTCCCCCCCCCCCCTTTTTTTTTGTCGAGATTTCGTTCAGCACTATTCCGCCCCGCCACGGTGGTCTAGTGGCTAAGGTACTCGGCTGCTGACCCGCAGGTCGCGGGTTCGGATCCCGGCTGCGGCGGCTGCATTTTCGATGGAGGCGGGAATGTCGTAGGCCCATGTGCTCAGATTTGGGTGCACGTTAAAGAACCCCAGGTGGTAGAAATCTCCGGAGCCCTCCACTAAGGCGTCTCTCATAATCATATCGTAGTTTTGGGACGTTAAACCCCATATATCAATCAATTATTCAGCACTATTCCCGCACGAATTGTGACCAACTGCCTGGAAATGACAAAGTTGTCTAACACTTTCCAAGGCATTCGATATTACTTTCCAGGACAGACATTGGCTTTGTTTATTGAAGTATAGGGATTAACCCTAATGAGTAAATATTTATTTACTGGGCAATTCGTCATCACTCCTTCTTACATAAATATTAAAAACTCGTGTGCGATAAGTTTTCGGTTGTACCCATTTAGAGCAAGCAAGCCATACCTTTGCATTTGTATAGAATCTGGCTCGCTTATGGAGCCATCGAATAAAGGTGCGAGTTATGCAGCAAATAAATAGCAAATAAGGAATATGTAAAAACGGGGATGTAGAAAAGTTTTTCGTTGGGCAGTATTGCAATGGGCATCGGTGTTTTGACTCCTCTTATGTTTGTGTGCGTAGTCTTTTAACATTAATACATAGCAGCTAGAGCTCCGCTTCGTGTTCCTTTATCACGCTCTTTCTTGGCCACTCGACCCATGGACCGGCAAAATGCCACTTGCGTTGAAGTGTGTAGGTTGAGACTCGAGGGATTATAATAAGTTCATCATTTATAAAGGTATAGCGCACCACGACAAGGACACAAAAAGAACCGCGTGCGCGCGCGCGCGCGCGCACACACGCACACACGCACACACGCACACACGCACACACGCACACACGCACACACGCACACACACACACACACACACACACACACACGCACGCACACACACACACACACACACACACACACACACACACACACACACACACACAGCGCTAACTTGCGACTATTGTTTTATTTGCGATCACACATGCTATATATATATAATAACAGTGGACCGATAAAGCCTGGAACATAGCATGTTAAGATACAACACGCATCATGCACGCGTAATCATAGAGTGTGACATTCTGCACTCGCCAACGTCAAAGTGAAGATTCTAGATACTTCTTTTCTTTATCTTTCAAAGCTATCGAAGCCACACTCACACATTTATCTTTCATTTTGTCAATTTCAAAGGCTTCAATGATTTCACGCGTAATTCTGTCACGGGCCCTAAAGAGAATACGGATGCTTTGAAACACAGGGACACAACCACACCTCTGACAGTGAAAGGCCAAATGACCAGCTATGGCTTTTTCTACGTTGTACTTGTGTGTCCTAAGTCTTTCGTTCACACACATTCCAGATTAACCAATGTACACGCAATCACAAGTCAAGGGAGTGGTGTCGTGGTGCGCTATACCCTTATAAATGATGAACCGCCACCAACTAGCCCGGCAACGTTTTTTTGCAGATTAATAAGTAGCTATACTTCTGGCCAGGAGCTCTGTCTTCACAACACACTATGTGCCACTTCGGCAGAAGATCACCTAGTGGGCATCCTCATGGCAATTCCTCAAGTGAGCACTTTCTCATTTCTCGCGTAGTTTTGAACACACACACACACAAAAAAAAATCTGCTTCTGGCCGATTCAATCTCTGCCATGGTTCTCTGTAAAGGTGACCATGGGCATGCCGGAATATGACCGTATACCCAACACCCACCATAGTGACTTGGAAGCTGCGGCGTTGCGCCGATACAAGCTAAGGTACGGGTGTTGCGGTTATAATTGAAGCAATGGTAGGTGAACATATTTTGTTATGGAAGAACTCATGTGCGCTGATATAGACGGCGCGTTAAGAAAACCAGCTTTTTGAAAACATTAGGTACTCGGTAAATGCCTGAGCGCATCTAACTGGGCTGTTGGTTCATACGGGAAAGGACAGTATTCAAGTGACATTGATAGATCGACAGACAGGGCGCTGACTGTCTGTAGTTTTGTCTTGTATCTAGCGCTACTTGATTCTGTTCTCAGTAAATACACTTGATTGACTTAATCACTCCCAAGTTTGGCGTGATTAAGTCACTTTCCTGGCTAGAGGCTAGTACACAATTAGTGCAGTTGCTGACCAGGAAGGCTTCCATAGTGTTCGAGTGCATTAAAGGCTGAGGGATGGGCTGATTGGTGTAGCATGATTTCAACGTTACACAGCGCACGGAACGAGCATTTGGTACACAGAGAGCTCTGAACTTGCAAATGTTTATTTTTCTGCCACAGCAATATATATGCGCGTATTACAAGAAAAAGAAGACGAACTAAATAAAATTGCAGCCGAGGCAACATCAACCAATCATAGGTATCGCATGTTTGGCGAAAACAAAAACATCTTCGTTATTCTTTGTTAAAAACTTCACTAGACAGAAAACAATGAGAACTGACAGACAATTACGCCAAGGAAAGTATAATGAACGTTAACTGAAGTAATTGAAATCTAGTTTTGAGGAAAGAAGAGTGCGCGAAGAGAACTTGCCGTGGGCAGGGACCGAACGTGCGACCTTCGAATAACTCGTCCGATGACCACGGCGGCTACCCCCCCCCCCCCCACCCTATTTATGGGGTATGCATATGTGCATTTGAACATGGGAGCTTGTCAGTATTACTTGTTGCCATTGAGGTGAATGTAGCACGTGATCATATTATGGGCTTTCAGCTGACCAATCGTCCCTCACAAACCACCTGAAGGCATTAAGTCTGCCAGAACGAGACCCCTGCTATGAATGAATAAAAGAGGGCTAAATTTCAAGGCGCGCTGTCTTCGTTAAACAACATTAATGAGAACTGACAATTATACTAAGAAACGTATAGGATGTAATTGTAGGTTCCTTAATGAACGTCTTTAGGAACACAGGTACGTAAGGTTATCGGTAGGTATTGAGGAATCGTCAGGGTTGTGGGTGCCGGCCTTTTTTCAATCGCACACGTGTGTTCACAAGAGACAAAAAATGGGACAGTGCGAAGAATCGTAGGCCAAGAAATCTAGAAACGTTATAAAAAAGTACATCAGTGTAGCTTGGCTTGCTTTTTCTAGCCAGGAAAGCAAAATTTTATTACTAAACACGCGATATCGATTATGGATTGCCGTTTTCCTTGTCAGCATTTTCGAATAGCTCGTCTGCTGTTTTTTTTTTTCCTGTGAAATTTGCGTACACATTGGTATCGCAGGAAAATAAGTCAGTTGTAGCTTGAGTAGTCTATGCGTCTCCTTGTTCTTCGTCTCCGTTGCACGTTCTATGAAATATTAAAATTAAAGTACAGCTCAAAGCTCTTGCATCGAGTATCGACCTTATTAGTCTGTCTTGATCAACAGAATGAACACATTGAACACAATATTGGACGGGGGCAGGATGGTGAAACGGGGAGAATACGAAGTGTGGCACGAGACTACAATGAGCAATAGCATTTTCACTTAGGCCGTCAAAGCCGTTCACTATGTATAGGTTTGTTACCACCCTTGTCGAAGGGACTCGTGAAATCAAATTGTGCGTAAAGATTCGTCAAAATATTACATTATGGACTATTGTTGGCAATTTTCACCTCCGGACTGCCAAACCACTTCCATTTTACTAGGGCTCTTGATTACAACGGCTTGCAGTCGTTTTTTTTTTCTTCCGAAGCCTTCTACTACTTCCGGAAGTACCGCGGCAAGATTAATTGTTAAATGACTCATCAGCTTATGTTTTGTCTAATGAAGGACTGGGGGCTCACTGAGTGATTTCAAGTTCACCCTTTCCTGAGCTAGTAAAAAGTTTCTTGCTTGAATTGATCCTCGTCGCTCCACAGTAGGCTACTGCTCATCGCCATGCCTTTCACCTCTTGGTGGCCGTGTCACTGGTTATGTCCTGCTGAAGGCATAACCTGCGCAGGCCTATTTCTTTCTGTTAGGCTCGTGCGCATAATTCAACCCTATCATTATCAAAAACCACTATTACCAAAACCGATAAGAAAATCGCAAGATAAACAAAGTAGGCCGGTATTCACTAATCAATCTTGTAGTTCTCTTTTACCCTGTTACCATTTTAGGGCCCTTATAAGGAACGTAGAATAGTATACAGAAACTTAAAGAACATCCGATAAGTAAAATGATGGTTTGTACACACCACCTTTAGGTTTGCCACGATTTCTATTATGCCTGATGAAATTCACACGTATTCTTGCTTGAATGCATCTGTTCTGTTGTATCGCATTTATTTATTTATTTATTTATTTATTTATTTATTTATTTATTTATTTATTTATTTATTTATTTATTTATTTACAGGATTTCTGCTGCCTTCAAAGTGAAGCCATAAGCAGGAATGGGTAACATATAAATATAGCACACTGAACACTTTCACAATATATTACGCGCAGAGAATGTCGCGGACACACAGGTAATAACGCGGCAAAAAGAAAAATATACAGTGCATGACATGAAATTGTGCATAGCATAATACCTATATAAGTGCGTACTAACATCACTCGTGTACTAACAACGCAACGTCACAAAACAAAGAGTACAAATATGGCAGGAAGACATGCTATAAGTTTTTTAGCTCCGATAAGAGTGACGCCACTGTCGCCGCCTCCACAATCCCACCAGGGAGGCGATTCCACTCGCGTACAGTTCGTGGGAAAAAAGAGCCCATGTACATGTCGTTCTGCAAAAAAATTCCTGTAATTTTTTTAGTGATCCGCCCGCGTGGGTCGTCACACGACTTTTTCTATATTCGCTCTTGAATCAATGCCAAGCTTATCGCGGTAGAGCAGGTACATATATTTTAGTCTTTCGCGATATCGCCGCAAATGTAAAGCTTCCAAGTTCGCTGTCTGAAGCAAAACAGTGACTGACATAAGGCGATTGTATGAGCGAAGGATAAATCGAGCAGATTTTCTTTGTACGTTTTCTAGTTTATCAATATTTTTCTTTGTGTATGGGTACCAGACCACGCAGGCATATTTCAAAAGGGGACGAATGTAGGTTTTATACGCTAATAGTTTTATTTCTTGCGTTGACTGTCGCAACGATCTTCTAAGATATCCAAGCTTTTTCACTGCTTTCTTTTCTAGAAAACTGATATGTTCATTCCACCGGAGGTCTGAAGTGATTATTAAACCTAAGTATTTATAACGATTTACAGCACTAAGACAGCGACCATTTATTGAATACTGGAAAGTGAGCGGTGCCTTCTTTCTTGAAATTGTCATTGAGACGGTTTTTGTAGTATTGATGCTCATCTGCCATTTTTCACACCAAATATGTAGCTTGTCCAGGGCACTACTTAATAATGCCTAGTCGGCAGGTGTGTTTACTTCCCGATAAAGGATCCAATCGTCCGCAAACAGTTTGATTTTGACAGGTATATCGTTTACGATATCATTTATATAAACTGAAAAGAATAGTGGCCCGAGAACCGTCCCTTGGGGAATGCCTGATTGCACGGGCGCCGGGCGTGAACACGAGCCGCCAACTGATACGCATTGACTCCTAGACGATAAGTATGACTCTATCCATGAGAGAAGTGAGTTATTTTGTAATATGGGTTTTAATTTTAACAAAAGCCTATGGTGCGAGACGCGATCAAATGCCTTCTGGAAGTCCAAAAAATCATATCGATTTGACTCTGTTTATCTAAGGCTGAGGCAAACTCGTGTATTGTCTCAAGGAGTTGGGTAACCGTCGACATTCCCTTACGGCAACCATGTTGGCGGCAATCAATCAATTTATTTTGTTGCGGAAAGTTTGACAAGTGCGTAAGAATAATATGTTCTAGCAACTTTGAGCAGGTACACAGTAAAGATATTGGTCTGTATGTTGTAATTAGTGAACGATTTTCCGCCTCAGGGATCGGAACAACCTTCGCGCGCTTCCAATCTCTCGGGAGTTCTGCAGTGGACAATGTTTTTTTTAATATAATATAGATAAATACTTTGAACACCATTCTGCATACCTTACTAGAAATGCATTCAGTATGTAATCAATTCCTGGTGATTTCTTCATATTTATTTTAAGCAGCCGTGATAAGACACCTTCTTCAGTTATCATTAAGTCAGAAATTTTAGGTACGTCCTGAGAAACCGCAAAATTTGGTTGTTTTCTATCGTCGTTTGTGTAGACTGAACAGAATAACTTGTTAAACGATGACGCAAGGAGTGATTCATCAGTTACCAATTCTCCATTAATGAGGATTTTATATGCCTGTTGCTTCCTATGTGACAGGTGTCGCCAGAACTTCGCAGGAGCAGAAAGCAAGAAGTTTTTCAAAGATATGTTGAAAAAGTAGTTTTTTGCCTTCTTTATGGTTTCATTTACTGCAAACGCATATTAGAAAATTTTAATGCATGAAAAGATGACTGGTTCTGGTGCAGTTTTTTGCGCATCTTCTTTAGTTTGCGTCCCGCTCGCACTACTTCCCTCGTCGTCCAATGGCGATCAGATTGCGTTCTGATAATCTTTGAGGGGATATGACTTGAGGCGCATTTCATAACAAGATTCTTGAAGAAACCCCACAAATCTTCGACAAAGCAACTACTTCATTCATACATATCACCGAAATCAGAAAACGATATATCTAACAGGTCAAAAACGGCGACGTCATCAGCACGAGTGAAATTTGGCACTAGGTGTTTTTCCTTCACTTCTTTCTTTAAGTAGAGTGGAATGCTCTGTGGCATATAACAGAACGAGTTCCTCGCTATTCTTTCGCTTTTGCCTCGTATGTTAGAACTAGCAGATTGCAAAGGCTTTACACTTTCACATTTGGTGGCAGTGGTAATATGCCGGTGACTGCTTGACAGAGCCTTCCATGTGCTCAGTAGCCCATCCCCTGCGACCTTCTTTTGCACGAGTATGCGTATTCTCGAACTGCTTCTAGGGAACGGCTTTTCAAATTTTACAGCGAAAGCTGTTATGAGATCAGAACCCGGGTCACGCGCGGTGCCGTAGTTGTAGCCGCCACCGCCGGTGTTCGTAATCAGTAGCGAAAAAAAAAACTCGGTAAATAAAAAAACGCCAAGGACACAGTGGGGTTCCAGCCGGGGTCCGCTGCGTACCAGCCCAGAATTCTACCTGTGAGCTATGCCGGTGCTTGGGAGATGTTCGCAAAGTGGCTTTAGGCAGGCTTCATGTCGGGAAAGGAATCGCATCAATATGAGTAATAAAGCTGTTTTACAAAGGCAAAAGTATAACCAGGCGTCACACATTGCGAGTATATAGTGTAACGAATGGGTAGTCCAATGATTAAACCCATCACAAATCCTTCTACTTGATCACCTATTAACTGTGGCGCATACCTTGTCTTGTCTTGTCGCCTAGGATATCTTGGCTCATACCCACATGGGGGATTGGCCACACTGTACCTCACAATAGATAATTTTTTTACAACGCTTGCTAAAAAAAAGAAAGAGAAATTAGATAGTAACAATAATAATGTTCTTTGAAAAAACGTTAAAAAAGTTCAGAAAAATGCGATAAACAAGAATATGTAAAACAAATTAACAAGAATGAGGAAGGGGGACAAAGAATTGGATATATCTGGCAGTACCACTAGCAGCGTATCTTTCCGGTTGCCTGAATGAATTTATGTAGCGCTGACAGAATAGCACTGCGGCCCACACCCAACTGACTGGCTCCAAACGATAATAGGGTGATGTATTGACTGGCAATCTGAGCATATCAATCGGTCTTTCAAGAATTATTCGTCGCAGTGAGGTGAAGCGGCGGCATGCGAGAAGAAAGTGATCTATTGTTTCCGGTTCATTGCAAACTGCACATAGGTTAGTTAATGAAAATCCTAATATGTTGAGATAAAAATTTAACCTACTTGAGGCATAATTCCTCCTTGTCGTCAGCCACGGCATGAACGATTGGCACAAAATTTCTTGCAAGTGTTCAGCGGACACCACGCTTCTCGGAAGCATGACAAAAGATGGCATAGCGAAACAGCAGCGGTGACTACATGGTTAGAGCGTCCTCTTCCAATGCGGGAAGCGCCGAGTTCGATTCACAGTGCCGACCAGGAACCCACCGTTTTTTCCCAATGGGTAGAGGAGTACACCGATCTGGCACTTGGTTGTTTCTGAGTACTCATCTCGAAAGGTAGCCCCGTAAGGTTCTGCGAAGGCCCCTGGGCGTACCTTAACCCACCACAGCCTTGGTGAAATAGTTGAGCGTCCGCCACTGCTGTGGGAAGCAGAGAATTTCTGCCGCCTGGTACCCACTGGCTAAATAGGTACAGCCACGACCACGTGAGCAGCCAGTTCTTGCTCTGCGGGGCGAAACCTCGAAGCAGTAGCTGGCTCTAATGTGGTCAGCCTGATAGCTTGGCCGCACACGCTTCTGATACAGCACTTCAGAGCCCGATACTGCCTCGAGGTTTCGCCAACCTACTGCACTGCCAAACACAACGTTGCTTATAATTTTATAATGAATTCATTGCTGATATTTAAATTGCATCTGCATTTGAATCATGTTCAGTCCGTTACATACTCAATTTAACAGCAAACTTCCTCGCTTTTAATGTGTAACAGTGTATATATATCACTGTCACGTGGTGGTATAATAAACTTGGTATTAAAACTAGATACCGGTGTCCATCGGCAAACTACTGTACATTGGTAAAACAGGTGCCTCGCGATTAAACGATTGCTCGCTTCTCTTTCAGCTTGCAAACCTGTGCATCCAATGGACAACTTCGTCGGTCCTCTGCATACTTCGCCCAGCCTTTGTTTCACGTCCTCGGACATGTTCATACGAATATTGGATCTCTCTGCTTGGTGGTAAAATGGGCAAGTAGATTTTATTTTTCTGGTGACTCCTTTTGTAGGCTGTGTTTTCATATCGCCAAGCATTTGTGATCCTTCATGTAATGAGATATTCTACAGCATTTGGAATTATCACCTTTAGGAATCCTGCTCTAGCAGATCATGTTGAAGGAGAGTATAGTGAATTTTGTAGTCTGCGCAAGCCAGACACTCACAGCGCTGTGGTGTGGGTGGATTCATAGGCGTGCATACTGAGGTGTGGGTGGCAAAGGGACGGCTGCCTCCCTGGTCACCTAAGAGGGAGTTGGGGTGCAATCTACCTTCATGCATTGTCTTAATGGGTGAGGGGATGCAACAACAAAGCTGCCAACCCCCTCTCCTCCTCCTCAAAGTGGAACTCTGTGCACGCCTATAAGTACACGTTGTCCTACATTCATGGTGTTAAAGCGGCTTCAAGAATAGTTCGAAATAGGCGCGAAGAAGACAGGCTGAACGGGAGACACCCGCGGAGACGGAGGCGCCTCGTGTCTCTCCCTTTTCGCACGTTGTCCTTACGCCTACTATTTCGAACTGTTCTCGGTGAATCTTTCTGCAAGGAAACTGCATTGGCACCAGTGCGCAGGTCTCCCCTTCACGGGGCGATGGATGGAGGTTGCCAGTTGTTCACTCACACTGGTAATAAATATGAAAGCATGTATGTGCATGTGTCAGGAGGAAGGTGTCCATGTGCTTGCATATCTGTGCCCATTGTCCCAACCTGGTATGCCCTTGAGATAATGTGATTGAGTCTGGTGAAAGATTCCTCGACTGGATCGGCACGTATCAATACAAAGTCTTAAATGGTTTTGTTGGGCAAGGGGAATTCACTAGCAAAAAAAAAAAGGCTCCTTGAGTCGGCTGTCGTAACTGATCGCAGAGTAACAGCCCATGGAACTGTGGCGGAAACACTGAAACTGACCTTTCAGACTTGAGCTTCGGGAAGAAGCTTGCCGGGATCGCACAATAGCTGACGTAGCGGATCGGCCAGATGCAATGACGCTGCCGCCATTTAACATATCGGTGTGCGACACATCATGGAATTCACGGAACCTCACTTTCGGGGAGCCCTTGCAACGTGGTAATCGCGTTGACAGAGGCTCATCTAGGCCCAGGAGACTGATTGGAAGAATCTTAATATGTACTGATCAAACTGAATCAATACACTACCAGACCTAGTCACCCTATTTTACGGGCCGTTTTTCTACACCTTCACTAACTAGTTTAGCACCTTGCGCTGCTCCAGCAATTATACTGCTGTGTACATGTGATCAAGTCACGTGCTAATGCATGCTTTTTTTTCCTGTAGATTAGATTTCAAAGATTGCATGGGCTCGCAGCTATCATTGCGCTTAGTATTTTGAGGGTGCAACTGCTCATGCGAAATACATTTAACTGGCAATTTAACCACTGAACTATGTCGTCCAAGTTGAGCACACTGGTGCATCTGGTGACATGCTTATAAGACATGCACTCTGACGCGGAAGTGAATTTAAAATATTAAATTGTATAAGTTGAGAGTTTCCAAAGGCTGGAAATGATTACTGTTGCTAAAGACATTTCGCTTTCAGTAGTGTTCGCTGTGAACTTGTTTTATGTTTAAGCCAAGGAAGCACAGGCGAAGTTATTAGCTCTACCGCAGGGTAATAATTTAAACTAAAATGCATTAAAGTAGCCGAAAAAGCACCCATTTTATATTTGGGATCTGACCCCACAACCATCGAAGTACACGTCTAACGCTGTACCAATCGAACTTAAATGAATGTCCCCGTCGACTTGGGTGTCTGTATACATAATCCCTAAAAGTGTTAGCCAGCGCCACTTTTGGACAAAGTGACGTGTGAGGAACATTTTCACCTGAGCATGGCACTCAACTTTGGTTCGAGACGGCTGATTACTGAAAACCTCATGTGCTAACCTTGGCTGATAACTCTACCATATGACGAGCTTCCCGCTTCGAATGAACAAAGGCGGAATTGTTTTCATATATGCTCAAATCTTTGTTAGAGGCAATCAAATAAATTGAACAACCAGCCCAAGGAAAGTCTTAAAGAAAATGTAGTCTTTATCTTTATTTCTAACAATCAAGTGGAAAAGGGTAGCCGTTGCTAAGTAACGGTGACAACTTCTTCGTTTATTTCTATTTGAATGAGAAAAAGAAAGACGCGAATCAGAGTACGCAAGATGTCCATTTCGGTCCGTGGTATATTCGAACGCCCAAGTTCCGCACATCACGTCCAATGCTCAACCACTTCAGAAAAAAAAGGCCCTTCTTTCAACTTTCCTGGGCAGTTGGTAGGCTAGGCAAGCAGAAACTACATTGTGTTCCCCGTGATCTTGCTTTACCATACGCACATTGTCACGCACAACACAAGAACAGGAATTCTTGGTGTCCTTGCAGCTTCTGGACCTTCACTATCATCCGGTGGATTATCTGTGGAAACCTGTGGCCATGCCATTCCTTCGTCCACAACGGGTCGTCTTCGGGTTCCTGCCTCTTGCTTGCCTCCTGGGGAATGCGCCATGCAGCGGAGCCCATCGATGTGACCTGTCCGTCTGCCTTCACTTCATTAAGGGACTCCCTTCTGAGTTGCTGCTCATCACTGCGCTTTGACCAATAGTGGATGAAGAGTGGGCGACACTAAATCTCGCCTTGCCCCCGCGGTACATGCCAGCAATCACTGAATCCACCCCTGGGCCCGTGAAATGCTGCGAAACATCCTCACGTCGGTGTGCGTCAGTGTTATCGTACGGTGCTGTTCCAGAGATAATCTAAAGCCTTGCAGATCATGTCGCACCTGTAAATGTTATGCTGTTAGGCCGCCATACAGATAATATAGTGTTTTTAGGGACTGTCATAATGTTTGACCCATATTATGTTGCACAAGTGTAACCGTTTGTGCATCGTTTTGTCATGCTTGTATTACAGCACAATATAAGACTGCAGTGAAATCGGTCAACGTATACTTGCATGTTTTTTTAGCCATGATAGTCATCATATCATATAGTACCATGTAGTGGCATATATATGCTCTTATGTTTTAAACTGTATGGAAAGCTGGGCAACTTGGCTAAATCCATCTAATCAATCTCTGTTACCGGGGGGGGGGGGGATGTGCGTGATGTGTTTGCCCGTGTTCATTGCGCATCTTGCGCTCTTCCATTTCAACCATTCGGTCTTGAGCTTATTGTGCGGACGCGCTCGGCAGGTTCTCGTTTGTCCAATGAAGAGATTCAGCTGAAGCATCGTCACTTATTTGTAATAGACTTAATTTCTTCGGAGTATTTTTTTTCTTCTGGTATCCTGGTTAGAAAGTGTCCGCTGATTCGTATATGGTTCGTTGCTAACACTTGGTCACCTGGTTTTGGTCCACCAGCTTCACCGAACTACCTGCTACATCCTTCATTATGTTTCTGCCGGACTTTCCAACTGGCGGCAGTGCGCTTTGCATGCTTTGGTCTTGCTTCGGCGTGCCAGTAAACATAAAAAAGCATCAATATGCCAAACAGAGCACAATGCGACTGGAGGATATGTGCGGCCAGGCCATAATCATCGCAAACAAAGAAAATCGGCCCGAATCTAATTGTTAAACTGTAAATGTCGTCGAAAGACGATAGTCATGCGTCTGGAGAGAGTGAACAAGATGTTTATTCGATGTTATGCGCAAGAAAATCGGTGAATGGTATTCTGAAGGCGCTGCGTTAGAGTGCCTCGAGCGTGTAACGGAGGCGAACAAGCGCATCTAGGCACGTTAGACACGAGCGCCATCTGGCAGTTATCTTCGAAAACGAAGGCGTGCACGACCGCAGAGAAAGATGCGCGCCAGTCACGGACGTGATAAGGTGTAGAATGCAAAACGACGGGCAGGTGCCACCACCGTGCCGTCGTAGCAAAGCGTTGGAAACACCTTCTTGAGCATCGCGTTGCACTGTCAGCGCAGCGCGTTAAACGCTACAGTCCTTAGAGTTACTTGTGTGTGCCTCTTCTAGTATAAAGGCAGATATACAAAACATAGACATGTTATAGCGCCTAAGATATGCGCAATATTTGCTTTTTCGATTGACAATCGCACAACTATGAACGCTAAACCATGAGCAATATTGGTGGGCGCTGCGGATGGGGTTGGCCGTTAAATGCCATTTGAGGTATCGTTAGGGCAGACAAACAGTCAAATGTACAGACAGGAAGACAGACCAAAATTTTTCCGTCGAAGGTCCCCCAGAAAGACTATCGTCTTTAAAACTTTCACTATGACGGGAGTCGGTTTCGACATGTATGACACATAATGCAGGCCCTTTTTGTTTAGTCTGTTACTGTGTTCCTTTGTATGCTTTTGTAGAAAACATATTCATGGGCCCGAAGACAATAAGCAACGTGGGGTGCTTATGTACATTTAGGGGGTCGTGGGTTTTAGGGTGTGGGTCGTGTCCCTCGCAGTAGTACGTTGCAGCAGTAGCCACTTTTAGTTCTAAAAATTGCTCACGAGATGGCGTTGTCTGTATGTCCTTGGAAATAACATCACTAGATGGCATTAGTGGTTTTCGTATAGTTGACGGTTTCGTATAGTTCACGGACGCACGCTTCGCCCCGCTCATCATAATTCACTCCGTGGATATGCTGTGAATTTTTTGAGGGGAAGTTTTTCCGGGGAATTTCTAGAATGTTTGTCAATCAGGGGATCATGAGTACGTGCTGCTTAGTGAATTTGATGTCTTTGCCAGCTAGAATTTAGGACGTTCTAGGTTGCTGGCAGAACTAACCTTGCGAAATTCGCAGGCAATTGCCCCACTCGGTTGGTTTCTTCCTAGATGTACATGCCTACTAATGTTTGTGTAATAAAAATAATTGCGGAAAATAAATTGTCTTGAACTGTACCCCACTACGTTTCGATGAACAGGGTTGAGAGGACCGTATGAACCCCACCCAGAGAAGTGAAGTACGACCGCCGATCGCCCGTGACTAAAGAAATAGTCCTGCTTATGCACTCTGTCACGTTCTTCTAAAAAAGTGACCCGTTGTTGACAGCCGAAATACATATGCATTTGCGCTGACTTGTGTGCGATCGCCATTGAGGAAGAATACCGTTGACACACATCAGTCAGTCTAGTTGAGGGCAATGATATATTTAATGTCTTTATTAGTGAAACATACTGATTGTCAGAGGTATGCAGGATTGTTTTTAATTTCTTATTAGATGCTGCTCTGCAGATTTGCAGTTGATAAATGTGGAGCAATAGAAGAAAGACATTGTACAAGTACTTTTAGGCATCTATTACTTTAGTACTTTTTCTTTCGTTTGGCTAAGGCATATGGTTGCTTACATATGGCTTGTTCAATAGAGAGCTTGTAACAGTATCCAATATGTTCAATTTAATTCATAGTACCACCACATGCCGTTCTTGCCGAATAAAGTGAGAGTTCCCATCCAGCTTTCATATAGGACGTGAGTACACGTGCAGGTTTCTGAACAGATTATTTGTCCAGGGACTTGAGCCGTTGTGTTTGTTTACATCCTTTGTTATAAATTTGGCGGTTACTGCAATACACAAAAATAAAATGCAGATTGTGTGTTACGTTTTCTTAATTTGCGGTCGCTGGGGCTCGGCCAGTCGAATGCTTCTCTTCTGCCTTGACTGGTACGTCAAATCTGATGATGGCACACACAGCGTTGCTCTACAACTCATTCACAAAGTAGTTTGCTAGCTAATGGAACGACATATTCAACATGCTCGCAAGATGGAAATTCAAACAAAGCAGGAGATAGAGGCCTCAAGAGATGAATATTCAACACTGCATGTTGGTGGAGTTGTTTCCACAAATGGTCTCACCTTCATAGAGAAACGAGGGGGAAACTTAGACAAGACTGCTTGCCAAAATGTCAGTTTAGGCCCAATATTTTTTGTCCTATCTACCCAGTTTTTGTGAAAATGTCCGTTTCTCCACCTGTTGTTCAAAGTACTAATTGTACATGTTTTGTGGGCGAGATTACAACTTAACATGCAGATGCAATCTCGCCATTTCTGACATCTCCTCCGTGATGAGGTCAGCTGGTATCCAAATAGTTGCTTGCAAAGCAGCAAAAAAAAACTGTTTGGACTGGTAGTACCTGAATACTCTGATTTTGCGGGCCATGATTCATGTCACGCAGCTCTTTCGTACCTGCTGAAATGATCGAACTGAGCACCTTGAGTTTGAGAGCAAAATTTAAGTTGGTTTAGATATTCGTAAGGATCTGAGGTTCGTAAGGATACATCGTTAATGGTGGTTACAGTAGTTGAGAAGCAGTTAAAGCGCTGGAACTAATGTTTCATGGGCTGAAAAATCTTTCGAAGCCACTGTCGAATTCCCCAGGAAAAGCCCTTGAGAAGGTAAGCTTTGCTTCTCATACTTACTGGATGTTACCAATCGAACGCCGCCATCGGAGGAGTAGCTGCCCCCCTAATACTACTGCCTGCCTCCCCTTGCCCCCCACCCCACCCAAAAAAAAACATGCTCAAAACACAGAATAAGTTCCCCAAATGCCTGCCGCCCACGAATGAACTCTCTTGAAGTGGGTTCCCCACCGACCCAATAAAAAAATATCCTCTTGTCGCCCCTGTCACCAATTAACCTTAATTCCGTGATTGTTCCTTCACGTAACACGACATGACAAGAATATTAGTGTATAGTCCGGAGCAAATGATATTTAGTGAGACTGAAGCCCCTCGCCCTCAACCAATTTTGTGATGCCGCCCTCAAGGAAATCGGAAAACGAAGTTCCGTCTGCATGGAATTGAGTGTAAGCAAAAAATAAAAAATAAAATGGGGGTTCACTTTGTCGCGAATATGTGCTGTTCTCTGGCACATCACAACTTGTGAGATGTAAATATTTGCACTGAACTTCATGTATGAATCCACCAAGTACCTTTGATGGCAAGGTACAGTCTAGCACATCTGCAGTTAATCTCTTCCATGGCCTGGGAAGAACAGGTGAACGTTTTTTTTATCGCCTAGCGGTCTTAAGCCCTAGCCACATGTACGCGTTACAACACGTCCACGTGTGTGGCGTGTGGATCTGACGTCGCATCGTGTTCATATATGAAGGAACAGGGCGCACATTGAAAGCGTGCATGCTGTGCACGCTCTAAAGTGTCGTATACGTGTACGTGAGGCCAGAACTTTGCCGTAGCAGTCGGCACATGCCAAATATTCCAAGCAACTACAATGGCCGATCCACCAGGGCAGGCGATCTCGCTGTGACCGATCTGGTGTAAGCGCGCGCACTTCAGATCTATTGTTTCTATCTCTCTATTGCTCCCTCGAAAACTGAGACATCATGCACTCCCGAATGCTTTAAAAAATGCAGCTGAGCCAGAACGGGCAGGAATGACCCGTGCGCCTAGAACCAGGAACACTATCTAGAACACATGACAGGAGTATGTAACTTCATCACTCGCCACCGCCACTCTCTCACCCCACTCCTAATATGCTCCCCCACTATGTCCAACTCCTTGTCCCGCCGCGGTGGTCTAGTGGCTAAGGTACTCGGCTGCTGACCCGCAGGGCGCGGGTTCGAATCCCGGCTGCGGCGGCTGCATTTCCGATGGAGGCGGAAATGTTGTAGGCCCGTGTACTCACATTTGGTTGCACGTTAAAAAACCCCAGGTGGTCGAAATTTCCGGAGCCCTCCACTACGGCGTCTCTCATAATCATCAGTGGTTTTGGGACGTTAAACCCCACATATCAATCAATGTCCTACTCCTTAGATAGCAATGGAGGATCTTGCTTTGAAGCCCCGCCCTAAAAGACCAGCTGCTGCTCGTTACGAGGGGCCACGCGGCGAGAAACGCATTTGGATTCGCGTGAAGAGGAGACTGCTTCCATCCGGCGCATCCGCCGGAGAGCTCATTAATAAAGTTTTTCATTCCCTCGTTTATATATATAGCGGCGTATTCCGGACATCACACGAGCTCGCGATGCACCGTATAGATGTCATCGTGCCAAAGACTTAGTATTGCGTGAAGCGGAGGCCGAGTGCCAGCGGAGGCTCCGAAATGCGAATTCACGAAGCCGAGGCAACATATGGTAAGGAAGGGTTCGTGGTACTATTGAGGGCACCATGGGTCACTTCAAGAAAGGCTGCAAGAGGATCATCACGCATGGACAGCTTCGGTGCACGGCAATTTCCACGCTGTGAATGGGCGATAGACTTTCTCCCTCTGAATGTCTCTCGTTCGAGTCAAGAGTAAAGGTACAGCAGGGTCCAGCTATAGCACATCTACAGCAATTAAAAACAGATGGATAAACCATGGTGCACCCTGTCCAGCCCACTCACGTCGCCCGTTCACTAACACAAGACTCACAAGGACTCCACAGGAAGTAATAATATTATTATTATACTTTTAGTATCATTATTTATATCACCGGTACGGTACGGTTACCTGGCTTACTGGCGTTCGTACTCTGCAGGTGCTGGCGCATAGCTTAACGATTAACATACTTGCCTTTAGATCGGAGGGGCTAGGTTCGACTCTCAACACTGTATGAAAGTATTTTTTATTAAACAGTAAGGTTTCATAGTTTTTTATTGCTTACATCCGTTCTAGGTGACACAAACACAGACGGACACGAAATTTTAGTCGTTGATTGTGTGCATGCTGACGCTATAGACATCATCGCTGCAGAACGAAAGACCATTCCTCAAGGTTTTCAGCGTAACGAAAGAATGCGGCAATGCGCCCAGTTCGTTCAATCAAGCAAACGTCTGACCATACTCCATTTCTTAAGGTCATCGGGGCAATGGCGTTTACAATGAGAGAGACTTGAGGTAAAGGTTCCCATGATACGCTGGCTTCCCCACAATAGATGATCGAAACTAGTGAAAAAAGATCAGGCCTTTATCACCCCTGATAAGGCTCAAATGTTGTCTGACGTCACGCTGGGCGTATTCTACGTTACTTCCTAGATAAAGGTTCCCCTGAAAAGTTGGCTTCCAAGCAATGCATGACCAAAACCAGCTAAAAAAGTTGAGGCCCTTGTCACCCCTGATAATGTTCAACTTTTGTTTGACGTAACAACTTAATTTGTTTCTTGGGCGTACATTACGTTTGTTCCGAGTAAAGGTTCCCCAAAAAAGTTGGCTTCCCCGCAATCCATGGTCGAAACCAGCGAAAAAAGTTGAGGTCTTTATCACCCCTGATAAGCCTGAACTTTTGTCTGACGTCACGACTTGTCACGTGGGTGCACTGTACGTTTGTACCGAGCTAAAGTGTCCCCTGAGAAGTTGGCTTTCCCGCAATTCAGGGTGAACACCAGCGAAAAAGAAAAAAGTTGAGGCCCTTATCACCCCTGATAAGGCTCAACTTTTGTCTAACGTCACAACATGTCGCGTGGTCGCACTGTACGTTTGTTCCGAGCCAAAGGTTCCCCAAAGAAGTTGGCTTCCCCGCAATTCAGGGTGAAAACCAGCGAAAAAAGTTGAGGCCCTCATCACCCCTGATAAGGCTCAACTTTTGTCTGACGTCACAACATGTCGCGTGGTCGCACTGTACGTTTGTTTGGAGCCAAAGGCTCCCCAAAGAAGTTGGCTTCCCCGCAATTCAGGGTGAAAACCAGCGAAAAAGGTTGAGGCCCTTATCACCCCAGATAAGGCTGAACTTTTCTCTGACATCACAGCTTGTCGCGTGGTCATACTGTCTGTTCCGAGCCAAAGGTTCCCCAAAGAAGTTGGCTTCCCCGCAATTCAGGGTGAAAACCAGCGAAAAAAGTTGAGGTCATTAATATCCCTGATAAGCCTGAACTTTTCTATGACGTCACGACTGGTCACGTGGGTGCACTGTATTTGTACCGAGCCAAAGGTTCACCAAAGGAGTTGGCTTCCCCGCAATTCAGGGTGAAAACCAGCGAAAAAAGCTGAGGCCCTTATCACCCCTGATAAGGCTCAACTTTTGTCTGACGTCACATGTCGCGTGGTCGTACTGTACGTTTGTTGCGAGCCAAAGGTTCCCCAAAGAAGTTGGCTTCCCCGCAATTCAGGGTGAAAACCAGCGAAAAAAGTTAAGGCCCTTATCACCCCAGATAAAGCTCAAATTTTGTCTGACGTCACAACTTGTTGCGTGGTCGCACTGTACGTTTGTTCCGAGCCAAAGGTTCCCCAAAGAAGTTGGCTTCCCCGCAATTCAGGGTGAAAACCTGCGAAAAAAGTTGAGACCCTTATTACCCCAGATAAGGCTCAACTTTTGTCTGATGTCACAACTTGTCGCGTGGTCGCACTGTACGTTTGTTCCGAGCCAAAGGTTCCCCAAAGAAGTTGGCTCCCCCGCAATCCATGGTGAAAACCACCGAAAAAAGTTGAGGCCCTTATCACTCCTGATAAGGCTCAACTTTTGTCTGATGTCTTGTCGCGTGGTTGCACTGTCTGTTTGTTCCGAGCCAAAGGTTCCCCAAAGAAGTTGGCTTCCCCGCAATTCAGGGTGAAAACCAGCGAAAAAAGTTGAGGTCATTATCACACCTGATAAGCCTGAACTTTTGTCTGACGTCACGACTTGTCACGTGGGTGCACTGTACGTTTGTACCGAGCCAAAGGTTCACCAAAGGAGTTGGCTTCCCCGCAATGAATGATCGAAGCTAGCGAAAAAAAAGTTTAGGCCCTTACCACCCTTGATAAAGCCCATCTTATGGCTTATCAGAGCTGATAAGGGCCTAAACTTTTTCGCTAGTTTTGAGCATGCTTTGCGGAGAAGCCAGAACATTAGGGGTCCTTTAACTCAAGACCAAGCATAGTACGCCCTCCACGGCAAAGTGTTATGTCAGGTAAAATTTGAGCCTTATCAACGCTGATAAGGACCTCAACTTTTTTCGCTGGTTTCAACCACAGATTGCAGGAAGCCAACTTCTCTGGAGAACCTTTAGCTTGAAACAAATGTACAGTGTGACCACGTGACACGTTGTGACGTCAGACAAAAAGTGGAGCCTTATTAGGGGTGATAAGGGCCTGATATTTTTTTCACTAGTTTCGACCATCTATTGTGGGGAAGCCAGCGCACCATGGGAACCTTTACATCAGGTTTCTCCCATTGCAAACACTATTGCCCCGATGACCTCAAGAAATGGAGTATGGTCAGACGTTTGCTTGATTAAACGAACTGGGCGCATTGCCGCATTCTTTCGCTACGCTTAAAACCTTGAGGAATCGTCTTTCGTTCTGCAGCGATGATGTCTATAGCGTCAGCATGCAACACAATCAACGACTAAAATTTCGTGTCCTTCTGTGTTTGTGTCACCTGGAACAGACGTAAGCAATAAAAAACTATGAAACCTTACTGTTTAATAAAAAATACTTTCATACAGTGTTGAGAGTCGAACCTAGCCCCTCCGATCTAAAGGCAAGTATCTTAATCGTTAAGCTATGCGCCGGCATCTGCAGAGTACGAACGCCAGTAAGCCAGGTAACTGTACCGTACCGGTGATGTAAATAATGATACTAAAAGTATAATAATAATATTATTACTTCCTGTGGAGTCCTTGTGCGTCTTGTGTTACTGAACGGGCGACGTGAGTGGGCTGTACGGGGTGCACCGTGGTTTATGCATCTGTTTTTAATTGCAGTAGATGTGCTATAGCTGGACCCTGCTGTACCTTTACTCTTGACTCGAACGAGAGACATGCAGAGGGAGAAAGTCTATCGCCCATTCACAGCGTGGAAATTGCCGTGCACCGAAGCTGTCCATGCGTGATGATCCTCTTGCGGCCTTTCTTGAAGTGACCCATGGTGCCCTCAATAGTACCATGAACCCTTCCTTACCATATGTTGCCTCGGCTTCGTGAATTCGCATTTCGGAGCCTCCGCTGGCACTCGGCCTGCACTTCACGCAATACTATGTCTTTGGCACGATGACATCTATACGGTGTATCGCGAGCTCGTGTGATGTCCGGAATACGCCACTATATATATAAACGAGGGAATGAAAAACTTTATTAATGAGCTCTCCGGCGGATGCGCCGGATGGAAGCAGTCTCCTCTTCACGCGAATCCAAATGCGTTTCTCGCCGCGTGGCCCCTCGTAACGAGCAGCAGCTGGTCTTTTAGGGCGGGGCTTCAAAGCAAGATCCTCCATTGCTATCTAAGGAGTAGGACATTGATTGATATGTAGGGTTTAACGTCCCAAAACCACTGATGATTATGAGAGACGCCGTAGTGGAGGGCTCCGGAAATTTCGACCACCTGGGGTTTTTTAACGTGCAACCAAATGTGAGTACACGGGCCTACAATATTTCCGCCTCCATCGGAAATGCAGCCGCCGCAGCTGGGATTCGAACCCGCGACCTGCGGGTCAGCAGCCGAGTACCTTAGCCACTAGACCACCGCGGCGGGACAAGGAGTTGGACATAGTGGGGGAGCATATTAGGAGTGGGGTGAGAGAGTGGCGGTGGCGAGTGATGAAGTTACATACTCCTGTCATGTGTTCTAGATAGTGTTCCTGGTTCTAGGCGCACGGGTCATTCCTGCCCGTTCTGGCTCAGCTGCATTTTTTAAAGCATTCGGGAGTGCATGATGTCTCAGTTTTCGAGGGAGCAATAGAGAGATAGAAACAATAGATCTGAAGTGCGCGCGCTTACACCAGATCGGTCACAGCAAGATCGCCTGCCCTGGGGGATCGGCCAGTGTAGTTGCTTGGAATATTTGGCATGTGCCGACTGCTACGGCGCAGTTCTGGCCTCACGTACACGTATACGACACTTTAGAGCGTGCACAGCATGCACGCTTTCCATGTGCGCCCTGTTCCTTCATATATGAACACGATGCGACGCCAGATCTTTACGCCACACACGCGGACGTGTTGTAACGCGTACATGTGGCTAGGGCTTAAGACCACTAGGCGATGAAAAAAAAAAAAAGTTCACCTGTTCTTCCCAGGGCATGGAAGAGATTAACTGCAGATGTGCTAGACTGTACCTTGCCATCAAAGGTACTTGATGGATTCATAAATGAAGTTGAGTGCAAATATTTACATCTCACAAGTTGTGATGTGCCAGAGTACATCACATATTCGCGACAAAGTGAACCCCTATTTTATTTTTTTTGTTTACACTCAATTCCATGCAGACGGAACTTCGTTTTCCGATTTCCTCGATGGCGGCATCACAAAATTGATTGAGGGTGAGGGGCTTCAGTCTCACTAAATATCATTTGCTCAGGACTACACTAAAATTCTTGTCATGTCGTGTTACGTGAAGGAACAATCACGGAATTAAGGTTAATTGGTGACAGGGGCGACAAGAGGATATTCTTTATTGGGTCGGTGGGGAGCCCACCTTAAGCGAGGTCATGCGAGGAGGGGGGGGGGAGGTGGCAGGTATTTGGGAAACTTATTCGGTGTTTCGAGCATAGTTTGGGAGGGGGCAAGGGGAGGCAGACACCCAGACAACACTCGACGACCTGAGGTCGTCCTCATATGGTACAAACGTCCTCGGCAGTTTCAGGACGTCCTCATTTGGTCCTCTAGTCGACACTTGCAGGATTATCCCCAAAATGCCCCTTTGAGACCTTTTTAAGGACGAAGAATTGTCCTGATATCGTCTGCTCGAGGACGTTTTGAGGATATGCATGTTTCGTAGGTGCATGCAGCTTTCGCAATTCGTGTTTGGTTAATTTTCTGGCTGTTAACGAATAAGTCCACGGGATTTCGTATGCCTACTTTCGAGTCATAATAGTAAAGTACTTCTCGATCATTAAAATGAGATAGTTACACGAGGAAGCACTTCAAGCCAACACGAGAAAGACGTGTTCTTTTATTTATTATTTATTTATTTACTTTGTAAGTGATCGTAGGCCAAACTTTCTGCCTGCACGTTTTCGTTGGTCGTGATCTACCGCCGACGTGCATACGGAATTATATCGCACTGACTGTGGTCTGACCCGTTTCCCCAATGAACGCACGTGCGGCAGACCAAGTTTGGTGCGAGTATAAACGGTGTCGGCTCCAAAATGAATGCAGGCGTGAAAACTGTGAATAGCGAGCACGTTATTCTCGAGTGTCCAGTGTTGCAATGCCGCACGGTCCCATCGAGCAGACGACAACTGACCATGCTGACGACTGGGCTGGCCTAGGTTATCGTGAATAGAGCAGCATTGGAACTAGAACGCTGTGGGAAAACGAATGGGCGACTGAAGTTGTGGTGGTGCTAACAAAAAAAAAGCAGTACCTTAATGCGGTCACCATGCGCAGTCAAGGTGCTTTTAAATCTGGATGTCTACGACACTGTTTACCCATTTTAAAGTGACGCAACTATCATCATCATCATTATGGGCCTGCAGTAAGTCAAGTCGAGTCATTGGTCGAGTCAACATTCCAATACAACACTTCTCGCCATAGAGGAAGCTTCTCGCAGAAGCCCTCAAAGAATCGTAAGCATGCCAGGTGAGTGTCTTCTGTTAAATTTTCATATTGAAGTTGTAAGCCGCAAAGGTAAATAAATAAAAAAAGAGAGGACAGTTGATTTTCAGCCTCGCGCTGTATATCTTTACTGCTTATTCATGTATGTATGTACAAACCAACTGACTAGCCTAACAACGTGTTCTGGTGGTGGGTGTTCTTTGGTCTAGCCACCATTCTACTGTGCTCTGTGCTGTTCAAGATGGCTGAGAGCGCGGATCGCAAATTTCGGCGTGAAATTAATCGGCGCGTCAATGCTAGTTTTCAGCTTATTGACAGTGAGGCCGATGTCATAAATGACACGCGGTACGTTGACCGAGATTCCCGCAACGCCGAAAGAGAGAGCGACTTGCCCTCCGAGGCTTGTGCGGTCGACCTCGAAGACGGCCATCGTCGCCTTTGTGTTCATGACAGAGAACGGCCTTCGGCACACTCCTCGATCGTTCCAGAAACGGATGTGCCCCAAGGACACGTTTTGATTTCTGGCGACGCGTGCTACCCCAGCGGCTGCAGTGTTTCTGTGCCTCACGATCACACAGACTTCGAACGGCGTGCCTTCCATGACAGCAGCGCTGCGGCTTCGACTTCGGCGACCTCGCAGGTGAGGCAGAGGGATTCTTTCGAATTGGCACCGACTGGGAGTAACGAAGAGCAAGTTTGTGAACGCGGCAGTGTGGACAGCTTGCTGGCCTTTCGTGAGAGACTGCAAGCGTGGGCCTTACAATCTCGCGCATCGCACACTTCAGTTACATCGCTCTTGAGAGTACTACAGTCCCACGAATGCTTCAGCGCGCTCCCTTCAACTGCAAGGGCATTGTTACAGACGCCCAAGAAGTGCCTGGAAGTGTTGCAGCTGGCCGGCGGGAAATACCATCATTTATGCCTGCTCAGAGAGCAGGATATAATGAGGGGCAAAATGTCATCAGGAATTCTCCTACCAGTAGACACACACCTTCCAATTCCCCTAGCACTAGAAGCATACCTTTTGGTAAGTAACATTAGAGCTTCCTTAGATCGGCACCTATTGTGATGCAGACTACCTTTATATTCATTGTTTGGGGAATACAAAGTGTTTTTGCCTGTACGTTATAAAGGTTTGCAAGTGCTAAGCAACACGTTTCGTCTGATAGCTGCACCAGTGGTAAACAACATAGGGTGCTTATTTGCAATTTCGGAACAATGTACCAAATGTAGTTGCTTTATCAAGTGTAAATGCCTGTTGTCTCAGAAAAATTGAAGCTAAGGTGCCAGTAATTAAAGCTTTAATACATAAACAACTGTTATCACCTTTTTGGTGTACAGAACATGCCTCTTGATCGCAGTGGAAATGAGAAAACTGCGTGTCACTTCGATGGCAATGAGCACGCTTTTACCCCATAATCAAAAAAAAAATATTTTTTTTTCAGTAGACAGAAATGACAGTGGCATCACTTTGTAGCAAAAACAATGGCAACTGTCACTTGTAGGAACTGTCACTTACAGAGCATGCAGACAACCTTGAAAGGCAAGTGTTGCAGCAACATAACAGTAGTCAGCAAGGCCCTTCATGTAAGAATACTTTCGATGAAATGTTCAGAGCTAGTTTTTAGAAGTGCATCTTAAAACCTTCATCTATGCTTCTGTAGGGACTGCACACAATAATACCCATGGGTCTTCATTAGGCTTCCCCTCTAGCAATAGAAGCTCACCTCCTGGTAAGTAACATTAAAGCTTTCTTACCCGGGTGCCACTTCAGAGGTGAAGACAATCTTTGTATTTATTGTCTAGGGAATACAGTTTTTTTTCTCTTTAGATTAAAATCTTTGCAAGTGCTAAGCAAAACGTTTTGTCTTATAGCTGTGCCAGTCGTAAGCAGCATAATTGCTTATTTGCAATTTCGGAACAATGTACTAACTGTAGTTGCTTTATCAAGTGTAAATACCTGATGTCTCAGAAAAATTGAAGCGAAGGTGCCACAATTAATACTTTTAATTCATAAACAACTGTTGTCGCCTATTTAGTGTAGAGAACATGCCTCTTGATCACAGTGGAAATGAGGACTGTGTGTCACTTTGATGGCGATGAGCACGCTTTTACCCCATAAATGAAGAGTTATATTTTAAACATTTTTTTTTTGCTTTCGTTGGGAAAGTGATAGTGGCATCACTTTGCTGCAAAAACTATGGCAACTGTTATATGTATGGTCTGGTCACACATTGTTTCAGTGCTTAAAACATTAAAGTATCTGTTTCTGCTTATTCTATTTTTCACAAATTCACTTAATAACCTAACTTTCAACAATTTTTCTGAACTTATTCCAAGTTTTTGTTGAAAACTAGGTTGTAAATATATGGGTACACTGAATCACAGCACGCAATGAAGGTGCTTCATCTCAGTGTCAACTCTGCATGCGTATTCAGGTCCTAAAAAGGCATCACTGAGCATGCTAACAAAATAACTGAAGCCATGTAGGCACAAATTTCTAAAACCGACAATAATGTGCAGAGAAGCCATAAACAACTGTGTGCTTGTTTTGCTGTGTTTAGTAGCACTTCTCATTTTCAATGTTATCTCAGCTTTTGCCATTTTATATGTTGCAATTCAGCGCTATTACTTCATGAACACGTCTTTACAGAATACGTGCGTCAACTCATGCGAATTTCGCAAACTATCCTGATGAGGCTAGAGCAGCTGGGACGACAGGTTGATGCCATGCAGCAGCACCTTTTCAACACAACAGTGAGGCTTCAAGATGAGACAAATGATGATGTGGTTTTGACACCGGTCAAGGATATTGACCAATTTCTAAGTCTTGAGGGGAGACTTGCTGCTGATGGCAACATTAAGCTAAAGCTTGTACGTCATTCATTATATTTTTCTATAATTTTTTTTTCTAGTCACTGCATTAAGCTACTCTTCTAAAAAAAATAATGACCTCAAAACTTTACAGATACAGCAGCTTGCTGGCCTTGGTGGCTCAACTTTTGGGGCAGCAGCCAGGAGGATGCTGGAGCTTCTGCTAAGCCTTGAGGTTGCTGTGCAGTTCAGCTGGGCAGGCCAAAAAGGCAAAAGGAAGTTTGTGGATCTAGGTGTCACAGATGTCATTTGCAGTGAGTAATTTGTTTCACAACACCATGTGCTGCAAGAGCCGTGTTTGAGTACAGACATTTCTAAGTCTGTTATCCACATTATCTTTCATTTGAAGTCAATAGCAAAAGAACAATCTTTTCATGAAAGCATTAAATTTTTTAGGATGCTTGCTAATTAAAATTATGTGCTTAAACGTGGAAAATTTTTAGCATGAAATATCTGTTGTCAGTAAGAAACCCTGCAGCTTCTTCAAGCACACTAGTATACTTGCATGGCACACATACGCAAGCATTCACTACTTGCAGAAGTTATTATCAGGTAGCACTACTAGGCATTCTTAACTGTAGTGGAAATCTTATGTACAGATGAAAACTAACAGATGGAAGCTCATAGTGATCACTGAGGATCTCTAAACAGGAATAAGTACCTAAGACAAGCTGGTCAACATTTTCATACATGGACGTATTTTCGTCAAAGGCGCCTCATCATTCTTTGCATGCTAGGTTTCAAAAAAGTTACAATGATGTCTTCTTCGTGGTGTTCTTCTTGTAATGCAACACATAGTGTCAATGTCAGTACTCTTGAAATTAACATGGGGAAGGATGGCAAGGACCTTTAATGATGATGTGCCCACCTATCAAAATGTCGATCATGCTGACTAGAGGTACTTCTTCAAACAACCTATGTAGCATTATATTAATGTATTATATGTTTGTGTAATTCCTGTTTTATGAACTTTGTACTTTTTCAGAGGCCGTGAGGCGAAATTTTCCGGAAACAAAAAAAAATGACATCGAGTGTGTGATTAAAGTGTGGCTTCGGCATGCTGGGGAAAAGCTCCAGAAGCAGCGCTTAAGAACTTCTCGCACTCACCATGAGGGTGAGTTTTATTATCTGTGCTGTTGAAGCTATCATAACATATGATACTTTTGCTGTTATAGTTTAAATAATTTTCTTGCCTTACTCGAATTTTGATGTGTATGCAAGCATGAACTATATAAATCATTTTCACCATTATATAATGGCTAGTTCGTACCTGCACATTATGGTAATATAATTTTCATTTTATGCTTTCAAATCTGGCATGCTGTTATTGTCTTAATATTCTTATTGATACTCTAAATTCACTTGTGCTTCAAGATATGCTGCTTTCTATTACTACAGAATGTCTTCAAAGTGTCGCGTTGTCAAGCCCATCGGATGAAGACCTCTGAAGGCACAGGGCAAGAAGTCTCATCTAGTGAAAACTGCCAAGTTTCATTCCTGAAAATAAACATGTTTTCTGTGCATTGCTGTTTTTATTGCTATACTTGAAGAAATTGTTACTGAAACCTCACAGGCAGTGCTTTAAAGAGTGTGCATGTTCAGGCACTTTTGATTGATCAGTTGTCATTTCAGCGCTCCAAAAGAAGAATTAGAGCAACTTTTCGTAAGGTCTGATGAGTGCCTAGGTCTTGTATGCTTCGTCCTCAAAAAGTACTAGACTCATCATAATGTGCTCTTTTCTGGATGCCCTGAGGACGATCTGAGGCCGGACAAACGGACTGGTTTAGGACCACTTGAGGTTCATTTGAGGGCTTCCTCAGGTCATACTTTCGTACGGTGTAGGTCATCCTCAGGACAACCTCAGGTTGTCGGAGCGTTGTCTGGGCAGTAGTATTAGGAAGCAGCTACCCCTCCTATGGCGGCGCCCCTGATTGGTAACATCCAGCAAGTACGATAGGCGAAGAATTACCTTCTCAGAGACTTTTCCGGGGTATTCGACAATGGCTTCGAACGATTCTGAGGCATTTCGGGTCACGAAACATCACTATCCACCTTAGCACGGCACATCCACAGAACACCCAATTGGTTCTTTATTCTACGGAACACCTATATACTACGCACATCCCCGTCGGGAAGCCGTGAAAGCGCCGCGAAACCGATCGGAAGCGCGTTCACCGGGGTCGGCACGTGGCAGGTTAACCGGCCACAGTTTAAACCCGGCGAAGCGCGGCACGTATTTCGCTCGAAATAAGGGCTATTAGGAGCGACGTGACATCCACACGATGGCCGGCTGTGAAAGATATGCAATGTATGTAAATTTTGGAGACCACGGGAGCACGTGGCCATCAGGGGCTTCATGGCCAACAACGCCGCTGGCACTGCGCCTTCTTACGGCAACCAGAGAAGCTCGAAAGCAGGCACTGCGCAAGCGCATTCTTTCCTACCTGCAATCTTGCGCTTTCGCTCCCTTCAACTGCTCGAAAATCGGAACGACCGAAAAATCGCAAGGTGTCACTTTTTCATGCGCCGTGGAACGATATCTAACTTGTAGGGGCAGTTCTCATTGTGCGCCCTGGTTCTAGACGTCCCGCGGCGGCAAAAAACACGCACGTTGCTTCATTATTTGTTTTAATCTACGCATGTGGTAAGATACCCGGGCAGTGCTGTCTCTTGGCGAATCACGCTTGTTTTCACCGATAGTTATAGCGCAAGAACAGATCGACGGAGAACAGATCACCATGTCATACCAACTATTCCAAACCGCCACACTCATGTTTTCACCGCTGTGGAATGTCTGGAATGAAGGCAAAGAAGCGGCGTGCTGCGAGCGCTGTTTCTGCAAGTTAGATACTTTCGACACCTTTCGAGTTCCCTGTCGTTCGGGCGTGCGTGCAGTTGAAGGACGCGAAAGTGCAGGCTGGCAGGTAGAAAAGGATGCACTTGTGCAGTGAGCGCTTTCGAGCTTCTCTGGCAGCCGTGAGAAGGCGCCGTGCTGCAGTTGGCCATAGAGTTACTGTATATGCTACCTAAAGGTAGCATATACAGTAACTCTGTGGCTTAGTCTTTATTTCCTTTTTCTGCATAAACGGGCATGTTTTGCGTCGAATGAGCATAACTTGTCTCGCGCGTGGCAGCGCGACATCACTGGGCGTTAACCTGGCACGAAAGATTTCGGGGGGGGTGGCACGTGCGTGGTGTGCCCCCCCCCCCCCCCCCCGGCTAAGTTCCTGGGACTCCGTGGCAAGGTGGCAGCAAGACGACGATGACCAGGTGGGCATGAATCAAAGGGAGAATACGGCATTGAGAGTGTTCCCAATGCTGTCGAGGCATGGCATACCTTGGAGCGCTGTAACGCTACACATTCACGTCCGACGTCCCGATTAATGCATGGTCAGAAAAACCCTGCCATAACCAGTCTTTGGGTGGCTCTGATCTCTTGATGAGACACTCTGTTGAAGGTCTCGAACACGAGGCGACGGATGCTCGCAGGCACGAAAGGGAGGGTTCTGCTGACGCTTGTCACAGCAACCTTGTCTTGGGATCCGGGGAGCACCTTTCATATTCGTATTTATTGCAGTGGTCCCGGTCAAAAGGTGTTCTAGCTCGTCGTCTACGCGTTAAGCAGCTTCCAAAGCGTAAAATTAAACCTGCGGCACGATGGCATTGATAGGATGTTCCGGGAGTGCGCGTCCGCTACAGTGTTGTCGCCGCCTATCATATGAGGGGACGTCTGTCTGATATATAAAAATTTTACCCAGTTCCCGGGTTGTATGCATGTGCTCCACCAGCTTGTGGTCGACATGTGGTCGGCGAGGATGACAAACTCGACACATTTCAGGAAATGGCGATAATGTCGGATGGCAGCATACACAGCCTAGTTCTCTACCGAGCACACCAAGCCCCCCCCCCCCCCCCTCCCCCCGCCGAACTTTCTTTTTTGCCTTATGGCCTACAGAGCAAAAAATTACTATTTCAAAGGTGTGTCCCCCCCCCCCCCCCCCCCGACAAAGTTCTGCCTACGACCCTGCCCGAGAGTACTGTAACGGCGTTTGGTGGGGGTTAGCTTCCTCGGAAAAAACGAAATGGATCGTCAGACTCCACCATGAGCTGCTGTAATACCCCAACGCTGTGTCAGAGGAATCTGCCATTACACACTGCGGGAGCAGAGGCGCTGCCAGGGGTGGGCACGGATGGGCTGGGGTTCCCTAAAAATTTTCACCTAAGTCTTCCCCCCCCCCCCAAGAGGGAACAGTCATAACACAATGGCTAAGTTCCCCTCGGAGGATTTCGCCATTATACACTGCGGGACCAGAGGCGGCGCCAGGGGTGGGTGGACATGGCGCATCGATGGTCTCGCCTCTAAAAGTCGCAAATAAAACTCACTCTCAAAGATCCATTAAGTTGAAACAATTAGGTGTGAAGCAGAGGGCTTCAGGGGCCAGCAGCATAAGGTTTTCAAATCTAGCCCAATTGCAACTCCTGTATAGTAAGTATGTGTTGTCCAAAGAAATGAAGACAAGGGAAGACACAAATGAGCACGTGAGAACTTTTTGACAAAGAAACAATTCAACGGACATCTTGCAGATACCGGCAACAAGTTTAAGTACACTCGGACTTGATCGCGTGACCTTTGTCAAGTGTGCAAAACAAAGAAATAATACAGGCCACTCCCATCAGGAAATCTGGCATTAAATAAGTAAGCACACGAAGTGTGTATTTAAGTGACAAAGAAATGTACTTTTTGTTTGTTCACCTATGATGCGTCTTGACTTGTTAACAGTTGCGCATGTATGAAAGCTGGCTTCATGCTTTTCAAAATCAGTTGGAAGAAACAGCCCCCGTCTAATTTGTTTGTGTGTTCCCTTATCTTCATTTCTTTAAACTGCATGTTCTTAGTACATATCAAGACATGAACTAACTAGCTGACCAACGGAACCTTCTAGTTCAACAACTGGTATAGTACCCTGGAGTGTAGCAAACTGTGTCCCCCAACCATGTAATATACTTTTTGGGAGAGGTTCTCTGCAGCTTGAGTCATTGAAGCAGTACTTTGTTCATCCAGGCAGGATATCTTTTCCAAGCTGGGAGTCCTGTATATATACGAGCCCAATTCACCGATTGGAATATCTATTGCTTTCCTCTTGTTCAAATTTCTAAGTGCTTATATTTCTGCTTGGAGCAGGACAGTCCTTGTGGATGCATGTGTACATAAAAGTATGCAGATTTTTCTTTGAAAAAAAAAATATGGTCATCAATCAAACATATATTACTTGAAAGTAATTAATACTAGCTTCTTCAAAGAGAGTGATAAGTGCTGCAAGGTGGGTTTTATCGTAAAAAAAAAGTGTACTTTTCGCATCAGCCGATCACACTGCATATGCGACACATACGCACAGCTAAGATAGAAACGCAGGTGATTTTGTGGGCGCAGCCGCGCGAGTGAGTCATATAGACCAGTGGTTTTCAAACGGGGGGGGGGGGGGGGGGGGGTCTGCGAAGCCATTTCTATGATCTGCGAAACCCTCACCCACATTTTTCGTTAAGCGTGGCTGTGTCACGTATTGATGAAGTGTCCAAAATGAAGTGATGTGGCACGTTTGTTTGATGTTTTTGGTAGCAATAAAGGCACCTGTCTCACCCTCCAGATGTGCTAACTTACCTAAGTGCCCCCCTCTCCCCTCTTTCCCCTCCAAGGAATCCCCAATCACTTCCATCAGTCCACAAGGGGTCCCCGACACATCCATGGCTGAGAACCATTGATTTAGACAGTGCAGCTTCACTACTCTAAATGATCACAGACGCTGGGCAAAGCAGCAGGCCTGTGGCAGAGCCACTTGTCAGAGCTGTCACATGAGTAATAATGTAGTGCTTAATTAGTCTGTGTGTCACACCCTGCAAAGGGCCATGCAAGGTTTTCAGGATAAGACAAAGAAAAGAGCTGCTCATGGTCTACTGTAGATGCAACTAATAGAAGTCGTAAGTTGCACAGAAATGTCACAGATGGGATTGTGCTCACTGTCCTTTCATAGGCACGACTGAATCAATCCACTTCTCTTCATGTCCCTACACTATCAGACTGTTCTGTTTGTTAAGAAACTAGTCTTTGTTCATTGTTATTATTTGAAATAATTTTCTATGCATGGCTTCAGGTACAATTCGAAGAAATGTGAAATGGCCCGTTTCTGTGTGAACACTATAGAAACATTAAACTCCTATGTCTTCAAAGTCTTCCCTTCGGCAATGCTAAGTTCCCAAAGAAGGTTCCGTGGCATGTTTGGCAGCTTTAGCCGTAGCAGTTTTGGCCTGCATGAATATCAAGGTTGGCTCGGCGATGACATGCCTGTTCTCGTCAGCTCTCGATGCTCACATTGCGCTGCTTGTTCCTTGTGAGCAGTCTGCATCATTATGAAAGTGCAAACTAGCAAAAGAACGAAAGTACTCCTTTGTACTTCACTCAGAGACTCACTCAGCTAGTTCTTGCAAAAAGGCTCGATATTCCTCTGCTGAACCACTCTCTCCCCCCCCTGGTGTGCACCTCCTTGGTTCAATCTTTCAGCAAGGCATCACTCTTTCCCCCTTCTGGTGTGCCTATCAAGCATGTGCCTATTGCTGTGAAGCCTCACTCTCAACATGGCTAGCCCCCCCCCCCCCCCCCCCCCCCCAATGATGCCTAACTCCTGCCACACTGCGATGAAACGCTAGGCCATTGGATGGGGAAGTCTGAACTAAAGATTGCT